>NC_084796.1:44725139-45925139 GCF_963169125.1 Humulus lupulus | reverse complement strand
TCTCGTTATCCGCAGGGGGAATGACCGGGTAAAAGCTGTGCCATCCCACATCGCTTGGGGAAGGTCAATTGACTGTGTAGGTATGGGACTACATAGTTGAAGATGGCTTGAATGGATTGATAGGTACTATCTATGCCAACAAGATGCATCTTCTTTTCCGTAGCCCATCACTTAAGAACTCCAAAGGTAAGCGTACTTGACCTTGAGTAGTCTCATGATGCGTGACCTCGTGGGAAAATTTCCCAGGAAGCGTGCGAGTGAGGACAAAGCACAATGGAAAGACTTGTGTTGGTTTGCACGACCAGCGTTGGCTTTCTTGAAGTCTTGGCTCAGGTCGTACATTACCATTATCCACTTGCACCATATGTAGCATGGGTAACCGATCTTCAGAGTTCTCATCAGAACTGCTGTTCCCCTCAACTCTGTCATCATCATCATCATCCGTGAATTAAATGGGATATAAGCTAAAATAATTGCATGTAAATGACACTTCCAACTTCAAGTCAAACAATGACCTATCCACTTTCAGCATTGAAGACAACTCCAATTATTCTAGGTAACCAACATCAATGGGTACGTGTATTATGGTGTTCAAACCACCTTTGAAATTCCATTTCTCTTTTTTCATTCCAAAACACCGTTGTAAGAAACAATTATATTAATTCTGGAACCTACAAATTTACAAAAAAAAAAAAAAAGCTTAAGAAAATTATAAAAATATAGTTAAATCGATGTCTATGCAATACTATTTGCATTGCGATTCCACATCGATGCTTTGGCAATGCAAAATCGATGCTGCTGCTTGGCATTTATATGCGATGCATTTTCAATGCCGAAACATACCAACATACATTGTATCGTCTTACCCTTGATATTGTTTCGAAAATAATTTCCAAAATCTATGTTGGTCTCACGATTGAAATTGCATCGCATCAGCATCGATTGGACATCTATGTGGCATTGCATCTAGCACCTTTGATCACTTGTATCAATTTGGCATCGTAACACATACAGATTCTAGATCTTTTAGATCCGAAGAAAAAAAATAAAAAAAAGTAGAAAAAACACCACACTCAACACCAGAAAATTTCGAAACTAATATATAACATGCCATTTCATATTCATAAGTAGATAGAATGAGACTATACTTACCCATGAACCTTTCTCTTAAAAACCACCAAGAATGACAATTTCTTCACAAGAAATGAAACTTTCAGATACGACCAAAACAAAAATTGTAATGCCCCAAATTTCCTAATAAGGTTTAGGACCTTGATTAGGAGGCCGGC
Source organism: Humulus lupulus (assembly GCF_963169125.1). Taxonomy (NCBI): domain Eukaryota; kingdom Viridiplantae; phylum Streptophyta; class Magnoliopsida; order Rosales; family Cannabaceae; genus Humulus; species Humulus lupulus. The sequence goes on along the minus strand of NC_084796.1, from coordinate 45,923,850 downwards.
AGGGCCATAATTGATTTATTATGCTATTAAATGATTATATACATGCTTAGGTGTATTAAATATGCATGTGAACCCATTTCTAAGTAATTGGGTGATTTTCATATTTTGGCCATTTCAGGCATATTTGGCATATATGTGATATGTGTGTGGTGCTTTATTATTATTTGGCTATGCTAGGGTTACCCAACACAAGACGATCCTAGGAGGTAAGCTAGTGGGAAAGTCACAACAGGGTTTATTCTTGACTCGGAGTGATTCAAGGGGTATTTAGAGCATTATCGGGTTATTGGGTAATGGGAATAAATATTTGGTGATCAATTGGGAGTTAGTAAAATCAGGGGGAAATTATGGAGGTTTTGACTATTTTGTCCCCGAGGGTGTTTTCGGGACCCTGAGCATTAGGATTTGTTTGAGGCTACTTAAGCTTGAAGTAACATTTAAAGGAATAAAAAGAACGTTCAAGAAGTTCTCTCTCCCTCTAAGTTCCACTTTCGTCTCTCGATCGCGTTTTCGAAGGAAACTTGAGTTCTAGGACTCGGATTCAAGCGAAGATTGAGGCATAGCGATCCTAGGAAATATTAGAAGCTTATTAGCCAGAGGATTTAGTTGGGAACAACTCAATCAGAGGTAATTCAAGTTTTAAGTTCTAAGTTTTTTAAGTTTTTAAGCTTGAATTGGACTTTGTGTTTTGATGAGTTTTTAATTGAATTGAAGCTTGGGTTTTAGATCATGGGGATGTTTGGGAACTTTGATTTTTGAGTTTGGAGATGTTTGGATATGTTTTTTTGAAGGTTTTAAAAGGTTAAAGTCAGAGAAAAATGCCTGGTCCGAGGTTGGGCCACGACCCTATTCTTGGGCACCGCGGCCCAAGCTCGATGAAGCAGGTGGGGGGCTTTATGAGTTCTGGGGTTCGCGGCACTAGGTATGGGGCACTGCGGCGCTTGCCCCTGATGCTTCTGTTTTGGCTGGGGGGCTGCGACTCAGGGTTTTGGGGCCGCGGCTTGAGGGTATTTATGGCCGAAATGATGTTTTAAGCTTGGGAACTCAAACCTTAGGCCTCGGGATCATTCTTACTACCTGGTTTAGTGGGATTGGATGTCTCGGAGGCTAGGTCTTGGTTCTGGGATTGGTTTTAGAACTTGAACTCATTGGATCACCGTTTATGATTGTGAATAGGTTATCACTAGAGGCTTGGAGTAAGGATCGTGCTTGTGGTTAGTTTATTGGTAACCTGTGCTTGGACCAAAGGTAAGAAAACTGCACCCTATGTATATGACATGCATGGTTATTCTTGATGCATGTTGGACTTGATGCATGTTGGATGTCTAAATGTGACATGCATGGTTATTGTTGAGGCATGTCAAGTGATTAAATTTGATGCATGTGTTGCACGAGAAACATGTGATTAGGGCATGCTATGAATATTGAATATGAGATTGTTCAGAGATTTAGCCTTTGTGTTTATGCATGGTCCTAATTATGCTAGTAATTTGTAAGTAAGCATGTTGAATGCCTTATATTATGATATTTGACATATGATATATGTTTGGTAGCATTTCTTACTTGTGTATGGCACTGACTAGTCAGGGTCGGCACTGATCACGTATTACTGACCTGAGAGTCAGAAACGGCATAAGCGTCATGAACGCAGGGCCGATAAAAGATTAGATCTAATCGATATCAGCGTTGAATGACTCTAGGAGCATTAATGCTGGACCGACCCTAAGGTCGATGAAAATTATAAGCGCTTGACTAGTCTAGGGCTAGTTACTCAGAGCTAGGGCCAAAGGCCTAGGTGATTGTTTGTCACGTGGCTAGGGAGCGGAATCCCATGGTTGTGACTCTATGTTCATGCGATAGCTTATATTGGTGACTAGTTCATCGAACACCTATCTTGTTTAAGCTAGTGAAATGATCACTTATCTACAAAGCCCCGGTGACCCTATCGTCACATGGCTAAGGGAGCGGAATCCCATGTTAGTGACCCTGTGGTCACTTGGTAGGTTTATGCTGGTGTCTGTTTCACCAGATACCTATCTTGTTTAAGCTAGTGAAAGGATCACTTATTTATAAAGGGGATGGAACCCATTGTAGTGACGATTACAACTATCACTCTTCTATTTGGGGCTAAAAGCCCGGGATGATTATTATGATCATCGGTTGATGTTGTATATTCATTATTATGTGAACTCATTTACCTGCTTGAATAGGGCTGTATTTGCTAGGCGTGTGCCTTATGATTTGATGACATGTTATAATTGTTCATGAGCATATTTAGTTTTCTTGCTGGGCTTCGGCTCATGGGTGTTATGTGGTGCAGGTAAAGGCAAAAGAAAGCTGGACCATCCTTGAGTTGGAGAGCTTAGGTGACAATGTGTACATATGCGGCTGCTCGACCACCACGACCAAGGGTTGAAAGAGGAACTAGGGTTAATGTAATGCCCCGAAATCCCTAATGCAGTTTAATGGCTGGATTATTAGGCCGGGAGGGCCATAACTGTTTAATTATGCCATTAAATGATAATATGCATGTTTATGTGAATTATATTATAATATGATATTATATGCATGCATGTGGGTCCACATTTGATTGTTAGGGTGTTTTTGTAATTTGGCCCGTTGAGGGCATATTTGTGTATTTTGGTGCATATTGTGAGTTATGGATGAGATCCCATTATTCTGGAGATATATTCAAGCTATTCGGCATGAGACGGTCTTATATTGTGAATTAGCAGTTTTGTCATAACGGGGTCTTTTATTGGGATATTGAGTAATGAGAATGTAATTTGATGATAAATTGGGAATTATTGAGATCAGGAGGAAATTTTGGGAGTTTTGACTATAATGTCCCCGAGGGTGTTTTCAGGACCCCAAGCACTAGGTTTTATTTGAGGTTACTTAAGCTTGCTCCGCGGCCCTTGCTCCTGTTATGGCTGGGGGCCGCGGCTCAAGGTGGTAGGGCTGCGGCTCTTGGGTAGTTTTGAGCCCGTTTGAGTGTTTTGACCTAGGGAACTTGGTTTTAGGCCTCGGGATTGTTCGTACTACCCGGATTAGTGGGGATTGATGTCCCGGAGGCTAGATCTTGGTTTGGGAACCTTTGTTATTCATTTTATTGATGGTGTCCCATATTTAGTTATGACTGGGTGACCGCTAAAGGACTAAAAGTCAAATCGTTCTCAAGGGTCGTTCTTTTATTCATTCTCGCTCGAATCAGAGGTAAGAAAACTACACCCCATATGTTACATGAATGATTGTTGTTGAGGCATGTTGGTTGATCAATGTGGACATTGAGTGCATATTAAATGCTTAGCAGAGCTTGCTTACTTGTGTATGACACTGATTAGTCAGGGACGACATTGGTCGCATATTACTGACCTGTGAGTCAGAAATGGCATAAGCGTCCTGAACGCAGGGCCGATTAAAGATTAGATCTAATCGATATTAGCATTGAATGAATCTGGGAGCATTGATGCTGGATCGACCCTAAGGTCAATGAAACTTATAAGCGCTTGACTAGTCTAAGAATAGTTACTCAGAGCCAGGGCCTAAGGCCTAGGTGGCTGCTTGTCACATGGCTAGGGAGCGGAATCCCATGGTTATGACTTTATGGTCATGAGGTAGGTTATGTTGGTGACTAGTCATCATGCACCTATCCTGTCTAAGCTAGTGAAAGGTTCACTTATTTGTAAAGCCCCGGTGACCCTATCGTCACATGGCAAGAAGGAACGAAACCCACCTTAGTGACTTTTGCGACTGTCACTCATCTGTTTTGGACTGAAAGTCCTGAATGATTATTATGATCATTGTCAATATTATATTCATGCTATATTGTGTTTTCTTGCTGGGATTTTGCTCATGGGTGCTATGTGGTGCAGGTAAAGGGAAAGAAAAGCTCACCCAGTCTTGAGTGGAGAGCTTAGGTGGTGTTGTGTACATATGCGGCCGGTTGACCACCACGACCAAGGAGTTCTCAGAGGAACTAGGGGGTTTACCCTATTTTTGCCGCTTAGGTCAGCGAGTTTGTAAGTTTGAAACAGTAATGACCATTTCGATTTATAAATAACTTGTAAATGTTTTGATGGGCCCATGAACAGTTTTATGTATTTAAATAATATATATCATTTCCTTTTGATTGGTTTTCCACCTTAGCCTATTAATAACACTAGAAGCACGTTTTTCACCAAAAGATTTGGGCAGCGAGTTAAATTTCTGGTTCACCGTAACTGTTCTAGAGAAACCAGGGCGTTAGAACTTGGTATCAGTGTGTGTCAAGGTTAGGGTTCTTGTAGACTAGCTGGGCATGTACACACATCATTGAAGTCAAGCTCGACTCATGGTTTGGTAACTATTTATGTAGTTATATGTATAACTGCTTAAATATAGTATATATGCTTTACCTGTATGCATGAGACACTATGTTAAACCTGTGCCCTGAAATATTATATCCTCAGCCACTGTGTGCTAAATAGTACTTAGATTGCTGGAACATACTTATTAGTATTGTTGTTTGTGAATTATTATGTGATACATGTTAAATGCTAAATGCTATAATCATGTATCCAATTGTATATTTGTGTGACTGTGGAGTATGATAATTGTCTGCTTGTTCTTGGACCGTAAGGCGGCAAGAGGTTTAGTTATTACTACCTGACTGGCCGTACTGATCATTGTTTCAGCAAGGTATCAGTAATAAGAATGAATCCAGGATATACAGATATGTCAGCGGGTCAGAGTGATCAAGGCCAGAATAATAACAATCAGGGTCAAGAAAATGACCAAGGACAAATTCCACAGCCAGCTCCTGCAAACTAGCAGCAGATAATTAGTGATCTGCAGGCTACAGTGTTGAGACAGGGAGAAGAACTTCGTCTCCTAAGACAACAGCAAGCACCTGCAGTTGCCAGTGTATCAGAGGCACCTCATGTGTCGGTGCCAGCAGTAGAGCAGCTGCCTGAGGTTGGAAATAAATGGGAGCCTCTTTATGAAAGGTTCAATAAGCAACAACCTCTAGTATTTAAGGGCAGTGTTGATCCTGCCAAGGCAGAACAGTGGATGAGTATGATTACCACCATCCTAGATTTGATGAGGGTGAGTGGTAATGAGGGTGGCTTGTGCCACTTATATGTTTCGGGAGGATGCCCAAATTTGGTGGGAGGTTATTACCCAGGCCAAAAATGTTAATGCCCTGAGTCGGGAAGAGTTTCAGACTCTGCTTAACGAGAAATATTATAATGATGCCATCAAGGCGGAAAAGGCTGAGGAATTCATTAGGCTACTTCAGGGAAGTTTGTCAGTCACTGAGTATGCCTTAAAGTTTGATCGTTTGGCAAAATTTTCCATGGAGCTGGTGCCCACTGATGGGACTAGAAGATAGAGATTTCTTCAGGGGCTATCGCCCAGATTAGCTCGTGATGTACATATTACCACTGTGGCTGGGGTTACTACCTATGCACAAGTGGTTGAGAAGGCACTCACAGCTGAGAGTGCAGAGAACAAGATATGGCGAGACAGTGCAGCCAGAAAGAAGTTTAGGAGGACAGGTCCTCCATTTGTGGGTTTTGGTAGGGGTGGAGGCCCCAGTGATCAGAAGAGGAAGGTTCTTGACACCTTCCCAATTCCAGGTCCTTATAGGCGACCCCGTGGTATTTCAATGGGTCGTCCAGGTGGTAATGAAGCCTGGAAGTCTTATCCTGAATGCCCTAGATGTAAGAGGCGTTGCAACGACCCAATATCACTAATATGGCTTAAGGGCCTTGATTAGTGCACCGGGAAGGCATAATTGGTTTATGTGTGAATTTATTGATTTAATGCATGAATATATGATAAGCATGCTTGTATGATTATATGAATGTAAATGTGGTTATATGTTATATCTGTGAGTACCACATTATTATGTGGGTAGATCTGCATCGTGCGACTTTGGGCGATCTTAGGGAGCCAGTTAGCGGGAAGTCACAACGGGGCTTAATATTTGATTAATGGGTTTTGAATTAGGATGCTTTGGGGTGGTTTTGAATAAGGTTAGGATGTTAGATATGGTGGATTTTCTGGGCATGAAGGGTTAGGTCGCGGCTCTGTTCTAGAGCGCGGCGGCCCTACAAAGCAAAGAAGCCAGGGAGGCTCTGCCAAAGGGGAGCGCCACGGCACCACAGGACAGGGCCGCGATGCGTGTCTACCTACTGAGGGGCTTGGGTTCTGTTTTAGGGGTAGGCCGCGGCTAGGTTTCAAGGGCCGCAGCCCTTAGGTGCATTCTTGATCTTTTGAGGATTTTAAGCGCGGGAATCTAACTTAGTGTGCTCGGGATCGATTCCACCACCGTTCGTGGTGGAATTCAATGTCCTGGATGCTAGAACTATACCCAGAAACCTTTAGTAGGATATCAATGGAATTTATTTCCTTGGTCGTGACAAGGTGTTAAGCTAGGGCTCGGAAAATGGATCGTGTTCAAGGGACGTCGCTTGTAGTCAGTGAACGTGGAAACTAAAGGTAAGAAAACTGCACCTGGTTGTGTAATTGTAAGGGGACTAAGGGTTCCCTAATATGTATGCTTTGAAAGGATGGTATTATGCCATGTAAACAGTAAACCAACGGCCTAAGAACGCCGAGGTTACACTAGCGCACAGGGCGCGGCTCGACCACTGGTAGCCGAGGACAGCTTATTATGCACTGAGCTCGATTTAAGCGGGCCGGAGTCAGTGGCGTAAACAGAGGGTGCGACCTTAGTTGTCGGCCCTGATAATCATGTAACTTGATTGCTATTAACGTTTAATTGCATCTTTGATTCTGAGTACATGTTATGTGGTTAATATGAGTGTTAAGTATTTGATCATGCCTAAAGGGTTAATTATCCATTATTGTTGTTTGTGATGCATATTATGTTTTCTTGCTAGGCCTTGGCTCAAGGGTGCTACGTGGTGCAGGTAAAGGCAAGGGCGAACCTGATCATCCCTGATTTGGAGAGCTCTGTGAGCTGAATGTACATGACCAGCTGCTCAGCCGCCACGGTTGAGGGGAAGGCAGGAACAAGGGTGCCAGAAATATCTGTTTTTCTTTAGAATGGCTGATGGTTGTCTGTATTTTGGAGATTCTATAAACCGAATTTTAAACACTATTTCTTTTTGGGATCCCATGTGCATAATTATATAATTATGTAAAATGTATCTTCTGAGACCAAAACCCTTTTTAACCCTAGCACATTCATGGTTAGTGACACATTTTAACTAAATGACTTGATTAGCAAGTCCTGCACCTTTATAAATACATAGTGTAGCGGTCTTGGCTATCCAGGGCATTACAACTTAGTATCAGAGCGTCCTAGGTTTAAGGGTTCCTGAAGACCGGCTGGACATGTACATTCGCTGCTAGAGACAAGCTCGATTCAGGGCTTGGTAATGTGTATGTATGCTTATATGCTTATATGGTTGGAATGGATTATGAATGTTGTTGTTCATTGGATTAATAGGATGTATGAGATACTGATAGGGCCTGGCCCTTGACTGCTGTATGAAAATATTAAGGCATGCCTATTAGCATTGTTGTGCATGTAAATGAATATTGGGATGATTAACTGTGTACTGTGTATTGGTGAATGCTCATATTATAGCTGTTGTGTGGTAATGTTGGGGCATGCTTATTAGCAGCTGGTGCTTGTGGATAAATGCCTATATTTTGATTGTTTGTGATTGGTTATGTTCCCTTGGTGGATTTTAGAGAATTTTTTACACTGTCATCATGGTCTGACTGCCGAGTCGTTGATTGCAGATTGACTTGGATAGCTATGCATCCAAGAAAATCTACGCGACTAGCCGGCACTAGGTCTGGGACCAGGGGCGATGACCAGGGCCAGATTCCTCCGCCAGTCCCTGAGAACTGGCAGCAGCTCATGGCAGACATGCGAGCTTGATTACAGAGCCAAGATGAACAGATTCGTCTACTATGATAGCAGGCTCCATCAGGGAGCGCTGCCCCTATTGTACCACCTGCGGTGGTACCAGTTGTATAGTCTGGGGAGGTTGGGAATAGGTGGCAGCCGTTATATGAGCGGTTCAGGAAGCAGCAACCTCCAATCTTTGAGTGGGGACCTGATCCATTGAAGGCCGAGCAATGGCAGACTATGATTACTACTATCCTGGATTTTATGAGGATAGAGGGACATGACAGAGTAGCATGTGCCACGTATATGTTGAGAGGTGGCTTCACAAACCAGGAATGTCACTACTCTGAGTTGGGAAGGCTTCAGAGACTTGTTTAGCCAGAAATACTACAATGTTGCCGTGAGGGCAGCAAAAGTTAATGAGTTTGTGGGTTTGGTGCAGGGCAATATGACTGTTACAGAGTATGCCCTAAAATTTGACAAGCTTACGAAGTTTGCACCAGATCTTGTGCCTACTGATACTGCTAGGCAGGATAGATTTATCAAGGGGCTTAATGCTATGATAGCTCGGGATGTTAGGATTACAACGGTACCTGGAGGAACAACTTATGCCCAGGCCATTGAGAAGGCTCTTATCGCTGAGGAAGCGGAGAATAAGATTTGGAGGGAAAGTGCGGTGAGGCGCGAGGGCCGCAGAGTGGTGCCTCCTTATTCAGGGACAGGTCGGGGCGGAGGCCCCAATGACTTCAAGAGAAAGACTCCTGACACTTCGACTGCTGCTGGTCCTGATAGGAGGGGTCAGGGTGGCCGTTATGGTGGCGGCAAAGCATGGTGGACCTATCTAGAGTGCCCGAGGTGTAGAAGGCATCACTTGGGCGAATGTCGTGCCAAAGCTTGTTTTGTGTGCGGAACCGTGGGGCATCTCAGGAAAGACTGCCCAACAGTGAAGAAAGGTGAAGTAGGAAAGGTGGATAGCTTGACTCCAACTCGAGTATTCATTTTGACGCAGGCAGAGGCCGAGGCTAGTCCCTAAGTAGTGACAAGTCAGCTTTCTAGTGCTGGCTCTCCTTTTACTGTATTGATTGATTCTGGTGCTACACATTCCTTTGTTTCTAGTAAAGTGATTGATAGATTGTGTAGACCTAGTGAATATCGGACTGTGGGGTTTGGGACCTTATTGACTACAGGGGAACTGGTAATTTCTAGGAGATGGATTAGGGCACTGCTAGTGATGGTTGATAGTAGGGAACTTTCGGTAAATCTGATTGAGTTAGACATGGAGGATTTTGACATGATTCTGGGGATGGAATGGTTGGTCAGATATGGGGCTACAATTGACTACAGGAAGAAGATGGTGACTTTTGAGCCTAAGGGCGAGGATCCTTTTGTCTTTGTGGGTGCGGTAAGTGGACCTCGCGTACCCATAATTTCGGCATTGAGAGCCAGAGACTTGTTGCAGGGGGCATGCATATGTTTTCTGGCCAGTGTAGTGGATACCACTAGGGTTATGCCAGCAGGGCCGGGAGAGACCAGATTGGTGTGTGAGTTTTTAGTCATATTTCCTGAGGATCTACCAGGGTTGTCACCGCGCAGGGAGATTCAGTTTGAGATTGAGTTAGCACCGGGGACAGAGCCAGTATCAAGGACACCATATAGAATGGCACTAGCTGAGTTGAAGGAACTAAAGATACAGTTGCAGGAACTTCTGGATTTGGGATTCATTAGACCTAGCTACTCACCATGGGGCGCTCCAGTGTTGTTTGTTAAGAAGAAGGACGGGACTCTGAGAATGTGTATAGACTACAAAGAATTGAACAAATTGACTATCAAGAATAAGTACCCTCTACTAAGGATTGATGACTTGTTTGATCAGCTGCAGGGAAAGATGGTGTTCTCAAAGATTGATCTACAATCTGGTTATCACCAGTTGAGGATCAAAGATGAGGATATACCGAAGACGGCTTTCCGAACGTGATATGGGCACTATGAGTTCTTGGTCATGTCTTTTGGTTTGACCAATGCCCCGACAGCTTTTATGGATTTTATGAACAGGGTGTTCAAGGACTTCTTAGATTAGTTCACCATTGTCTTCATCGATGACATTCTAGTATACTCCAGTTCAGAGGCGGAGCATGAACAACATCTTTGACAGGTTTTACAGAGATTAAGGGAACACTAGTTATACGCTAAGTTTAAGAAGTGTGAGTTTTGGTTACCAGAGGTGACTTTTCTTGGACATATAGTTGGGTCAGAAGGGATTAAGGTGGATCCGTCCAAGGTGGAAGCAGTGAGAGATTGGCCGAGGCCAAGGAATGCCTAGGAGGTGCGGAGTTTCCTTGGGTTGGCAGGTTATTACAGGCGGTTTGTGGAGGGATTCTCAAAGATTGCTTCACCGATGATAGAATTGACAAGAAAGAATCAAAAGTTTGTTTGGTCAGAGAAATGTGAGAACAGTTTCCAAGAGTTGAAGCGACAACTTATTTCTGCACCTGTGCTGAGTCTACCTTCAGAGGAAGGAAAGTTTGTAGTTTATTGTGATGCGTTAAGGATGGGTTTAGGCTGCGTGCTAATGCAGAATGAAAGTTATAGCTTATGCATCGCGGCAGCTGAAGGAGTATGAACAGCAGTATCCTACTCATGATTTGGAACTAGCAGCAGTGGTATTCACAATGAAGGTGTGGCATCATTATTTGTATGGGGAGAAGTGCGAGATATACACTGACCATAAGAGTTTGAAAACTTTCTTCACTCAGAAGGATCTGAACATGAGGCAGAGGCACTGGTTGGAGCTGGTTAAGGATTATGACTGCGATATCCTTTACCTCCCAGGGAAGGCCAATGTGGTGGCAGTTGCATTGAGTAGGAGGGGTCCGGGACAGTTGTATAGTTCAACCCAGATCTCGAGAGAGTTAGCTGATGAGATGGCCAGGGCAAGGATTGAATTGGTGGAAGGCCAGTTAGCTAATATTACCTTGCAGTCGACCTTGCTAGAACAGATCAAGGAGGGACAATTGGTGGATACGCAGTTGCAGGATGTTAGGCAGCATGTCTTAGCGGGGACAGCTAAGGATTATTCTGCTTCTGAGACTGGTATGCTTTGATATCAGGGACAAATTTGTGTTCCGGCAGATGAGGGGATCAGACGAGAGATACTGGATGAGTCTCATACTACACCATACTCGCTTCATACGGGTACCACAAAGATGTATCAGGATATACGGACATTATATCGGTGGCCCGAGATGAAGAAGGATGTGGTAGAGTATGTGGCTAGATGTTTGACGTGTCAACAGGTAAAGGCTGAGCATCAGCGACCAGCGGGATTGCTTCAGCCTCTGGGTATCCCAAAGTGGAAGTGGGAGGACATCGCAATGGATTTTATGGGAGGACTACCCAGGACAGTGGGACTTTGTGACTCGGTGTTGGTGATAGTAGACAGATACACCAAGTAAGCTCATTTTCTGCCAGTGAAGTCGACCTATACAGTGGAACAATATGCAGAGTTGTATGTGAGGGAGATAGTTTGTCTCCATGGGGTTCCAAAGTCTATTGTATCTGAGCGAGACCCTATCTTTACCTCCAAGTTTTGGGGAGCTCTGCAGAGAGCTATGGGGACCCAGTTGAAGTTTAGCACGACTTTTTATCCTTAGACTGGTGGACAGTCTGAGAGGACGATTCAGGTATTGGAAGACATGCTTAGAGCGTGTGTGATTGATTTCGAGGGATCTTGGAGTAAGTATCTACCATTGATTGAGTTCTCGTATAACAATAGTTATCAATCCACGATTGGAGTGGCTCCTTATGAAATGTTATATGGGAGAAAGTGTAGATCACCCATTCATTGGGATGAGATGGGTGAAAGAAGGTACTTAGGGCCAGATATGGTTCAGAAGACTAATGAAGCTATTGAGAAGATTCGAGCTAGAATGCTTGCCTCGCAGAGTAGGAAAAAATGCTACGCTGATCCTAAGCGTAGGGACGTGGAGTTCCAGGTTGGGGACCATGTGTTTCTGCCAGTTTCACCATTGAGAGGGGTGAGGAGATTTGGAGTAAAGGGCAAGCTGAGCCCACGGTTTGTTGGACCTTTCGAGATTCTAGAAAGGATTGGACAGGTGGCTTACAGGTTGGCCTTGCCACCGTCGCTGTCAGGAGTTCATGTTGTGTTTCATGTCTCCATGTTGCGGAAGTATGTTTCAGATACAACACATGTGCTGAAGTATGAGGAATTAGAGTTGCAGTCAGACTTGTCCTATGAAGAGCGACTAGTTCAGATATTGGACAAAGTCTTACGGAATAAGACAATTCCGTTAGTTAAAGTGTTGTGGAGAAATAGTAAGGTCGAGGAAGCGACTTGGGAGTTAGAGACAGCGATGCAGGATCAGTATCCCGAGCTATTCAGGTAAATTTTGGGGACGAAATTCTCAGTAGGAGGGGATAGTTGTAACAACCCAAAATCACTAATATTGCTTAAGGGCCTTGATTAGTGCGCCGGGAAGGCATAATTTGTTTATGTGTGAATTTACTGATTTAATGCATGATTATATGATAAGCATGCTTGTATGATTATATGAATGTAAATGTGGTTAAATGTTATATCAATGAGTACCACATTATTATGTGGGTAGATCTGCAGCGTGCGACTTGAGGCGATCCTAGGGAGCCAGTTAGCGGGAAATCACAACGGGGCTTAATATTTGACTTAGGGCAAGTCAAGGGGTAATTCGGGTATTAGATGATTATCTGGGTTATCGGTTATGGAAATAAATATATGGAGATATATTTGAGGTTAGGAAGCTTAGGCAGGAATATTGGGGAATTTTACCGTTTTGCCCTCAGGGATGTTTCCGGCACCCCGAGCCTCGAGATTGACTTAATTAACCAATGGTTAGACTAAACAGAATAGAAACTGGTAGAATAAAACACAAACCGACCTATTTTGCCCTTCTCTTCCTTCCCTTCTCTCTCTCAAAGAAAAACCCTGGAATTTAAGGGAAACCAGCTGGGAATTCAGTGGTTTGGGCTGAAATCTTGAAGGTTTAATCTAGTGCTCAACTAAGGGAACTCAACCAAGATCAAGGTAAGGGCTAAATCATATTTTTGAGCATTAGAATTTTGAGTTTTGGCTGAGTAATAAGGGTGTTTATGGTTTTGATGTTTAAGGGTTGAATTAAAGCTGAGAAGCTTGGGTTTTAGCTCAGGAATCTGTTAAGGAAGTGGTTCAACAAAGAAGGTAAGCTTCAATTCGTAATTTAGAGGTTAAAATCTGAGTTTGCATGACTGGTTTTTGGTGTTTTGAGCTACTGGGTTTTAGGAATCAAAGTGGGATTTTAGTAGGTTTTTTAAGCTGGATTTTTGTTGGATTATGCTGTTAGAATCATGTTAAAAGTTTTGTGATTAACGGGTTTTTAATTAGGAAGCTTTGGGGGTGGTTTTGAATAAGGTTAGGATGTTAGATATGGTGCATTTTTTGGGCACGAAGGGTTGGGCCACGACTCTGTTCTAGAACGCTGCAGCCCTACAAAGCAAAGAAGCCAGGGAGGCTCGGCCAAAGGGGAGTGCCGCGACGCCACAGGGCAGGGCCACGGCGCGTGTCTTCCTACTGAGGGGCTTGGTTTCTGTTTTAGGGGCGGGCCGCGACTAGGTTTCAAGGGCCGCAGCCCTTAGGTGCATTCTTGATCTTTTGGGGATTTTAAGCGCGGGAATCTAACTTAGGGTGCTCGGGATCGATTCCACCACCGTGCTTGGCGAAATTCGATGTCCCAGATGCTATAACTATACCCAAAAACCTTTATTAGGATGTTAATGGAATTTATTACCTTGGTTATGACTAGGTGTTAAGCTAAGGCTCGGGAAACGGATCGTGCTCGAGGGACGTCGCTTGTAATCAGTGAACGTGGAAACTAAAGGTAAGAAAATTGCACCCGGTTGTGTAATTGTAAAGGGACTAAGGGTTCTCTAATATGTATGCTTTGAAAGGATGGTATTATGCCATGTAAACAGTAAACCAACGGCCAAATAACGCCAAGGTTACACTAGCGCACAGGGCGCGGCTCTGCCACTGGTAGCTGAGGACAGCTTATTATGCACTGAGCTCGGTTTAAGCGGGCCGGAGTCAGTGGGGTAAAAAGAGGGTGCGACCTAAGTTGTCGTCCCTGATAATCATGTAACTTGATTGCTATTAACGATTAATTGCATCTTTGATTCTGATACATGTTATGTGGTTAATATGAGTGTTAATATGAGTGTTAAGTATTTGGTTATGCCTAAAGGGTTAATTATCCATTATTGTTGTTTGTGATGCATATTATGTTTTGTTGATGGGCCTTGGGTCACGGGTGCTATGTGGTGCAGGTAAAGGCAAGGGCAAACCTGATCAGCTTTGACTTGGAGAGCTCTGTGAGCTGAATGTACATGACCAGCTGCTCAGCCGTCACGGTTGAGGGGAAGGCAGGAACAAGGGTGCTAGAAATGTCTATTTTGCCTTAGAATGGCTGATGGTTGTCTGTATTTTGGAGATTCTGTAAACCAACTTTTAAACACTGTTTCTTTTTGGGATCCCAAGTGCATAATTATATAATTATGTAAAATGTATCTTTTGAGACCAAAACCCTTTTTAACCCTAGCATATTCATGGTTAGTGACACGTTTTAACTAAATGACTTGATTAGCAAGTCCTGCGCCTTTATAAATACACAGTGTAGCGGTCTTGGCTATCCAGGGCGTTACAGGCGTCATTTGGGAGAGTGTAGGGCAAGGGCCTGCTTCTCATCTGGAGTAGTAGGTTATCTTAGAAAGGATTTCCCTAAGGCAAGAAAAGAAGAACCCAGGAAAGCGGACAGCTCGACCCCAGCTCGAGTGTTCGCATTGACACAAGCAGAAGCTGAGGCTTCTCCCTCAGTAGTTACAGGTCAGCTTCTTAGTGCTGGAACCCCTTATAATGTATTGGTTTATTCTGGTGCTACACATTATTTTGTTGCTAGTAGTATTATTGATAGACTATGTAGACCCTGTGATTTTTATGCTGTGGGGTTTGGAACTTTGTTACCCACTGGGGAGTTAGTATTATCCAGGAGAGGGGTCAGATCTTTGCCAGTGACAGTTGAGGGCAGAGAGTTATCAGTGGATTTGATAGAGTTGGTTATGACTGACTTCGATATGATATTGGGTATGGATTGGTTGGCAAAGTATGGGGAAACCATTGATTGCAGAAGGAAGATGGTCATCTTTGAGCCTGAAGGTGAGGATCCTTTTGTGTTTGTTGGTACTGTGCATGGACCTCGCATACCTATGATTTCTGTATTGAGGGCTAGGGATTTATTGCAAGGAGGTTGCATTGGATTCTTAGAAAGTGTGGTTGATACCACTCGGGTCGTGCTAGTGAGACCAGAAGAGACCAGACTTGTTTGTGAATTTCTGGATGTGTTTCCAGAAGATTTTCCAGGGTTGCCACCGCACAGAGAGATTGAATTTGTGATAGAATTGGCACCAGGGACGGAGCCAGTGTCTAGAGCACCTTATAGAATGGCCCCAGCTGAGTTGAAAGAATTGAAAGTACAGTTGCAGGAACTGTTGGATTTGGGTTTTATCAGACCTAGTTTTTCACCTTGGGGTGCACCAGTTATGTTTGTAAAGAAGAAAGATGGTTCTCTGAGGATGTGTATTGATTACAGAGAATTGAATAAGTTGACAATCAAGAACAAGTATCCTTTGCCAAGGATAGATGATCTGTTCGATCAGTTGCAAGGTAAAAAGGTATTCTCAAAGATCGACCTTCGTTCTAGTTATCATCAGTTGAGGGTCAAGGAGGGAGACATACCGAAGACTGCTTTTCGTACCAGGTATGGGCATTATGAGTTCTTAGTTATGTCTTTTGGATTGACTAATGCCCATGCTGCTTTCATGGATCTGATGAACAGAGTGTTCAAGGATTATCTGGACCAGTTTGTGATCGTCTTCATCGATGATATTCTGGTATATTCTCAGTCTAAGTCAGAGCATGAGCAGCATCTGAGGTTGGTTCTATAGAGACTGAGGGAACACAGACTGTTTGCAAAGTTCAAGAAATGTGAGTTCTGGTTATCTCAGGTATCCTTTCTTGAGCACATTGTCAGTAAGGAGGGGATTAAGGTAGATCCAGCAAAGATCGAAGCGGTCAAAGATTGGCCAAGGCCAAAGAATTCTTTTGAGGTTAGAAGTTTCCTTGGATTGGTAGGTTATTATAGGCATTTCGTGGAAGGGTTCTCAAAGATAGCTACTTCATTGACTGAGTTGACACGTAAGAGTCAGAAATTTGTGTGGTCAGATAAATGTGAGAACAACTTCTAAGAACTGAAGCAGAGATTGATTACAGCTCCGATTTTGAGTCTTCCGAAAGATCCGGAGAAGTTTGTGATTTATTGTGATGTTTTTCATCAGGGTTTGGGCTGTGTTCTGATGCAGTTAGAGAAGGTAATTGCTTATGATTCTTGTCAGTTGAAGGAGTATGAAAAGAGATATCCCACTCATGATTTAGAGTTGGCGGCTGTGGTATTTGCTTTAAAGATATGAAGGCATTATCTTCATGGAGAGAAGTGTGAGATCTATACAGAACACAAGAGCCTGAAATACTTCTTCACCCAGAAAGATTTGAATATGAGACAAAGGCGTTGGCTGGAGTTAGTAAAAGATTATGATTGTGAGATTTTGTATCATCTGGGAAAGGCCAACGTGGTAGCTGATGCTTTAAGCCGGAAGGGTCCGGGACAGATTTATGGTATAAGGCTGATAGCCAGAGAATTGGCTGACGATATGACCAGAGCTTGTATAGAGTTGTTGGTGGGCCAGTTGGCCAATATTACGTTACAGTCTACATTGTTGGAGAGAATCAAGGAGGGCCAGTTGATTGATCCACAGCTGGTCAAGATCAGAGATGATGTTTTGGTTGGAGCATCCAGAGATTATACAATGTCTGATTTGGGCTTGTTGAGATACAATGGGTGGATATGTGTTCCGTTAGACACTGCTTTGAGGCGAGAGATTCTGGATGAATCTCATACTACACCTCACTCTTTGCATCAAGGCACCACGAAGATGTATCAGGATGTGAGATCGTTGTATTGGTGGCCGGGGATGAAGAGAGATGTAGTAGAGTATGTAGCTAAGTGCTTGACATGTCAGCAGGTCAAAGCTGAGCATCAGAGGCCGGCAGGGTTATTACAGCCTCTGGATATCCCAGAGTGGAAGTGGGAGGACATCACGATGGATTTCGTGGTGGGCTTACCCATGACTATTGGTCAACATGATTTTATTTGGGTGATAGTGGATCGCTACACCAAGTCAGCTCACTTCTTGCCAGTGAGGACTACTTATACAGTTGACCAGTATGCAGATCTCTATGTGAGAGAGATCATGCGCCTCCATGGAGCACCGAGGTCGATTGTGTCCAATCGGGACCCCACTTTTACTTCCAAGTTCTGGGGGAGTTTACAGAAGGCCATGGGGACACAATTGAAATTCAGTACTGCTTATCATCCTCAGACAGATGGGCAATCTAAGAGGACGATATAGATATTGGAAAACATGCTGCGAGCATGTGTGCTAGACTTTGGTGGATCTTGGAGTAAGTATCTACCTTTGATAGAGTTTTCCTACAGCAACAGTTATCAGTCTACCATTGGAGTTCCACCTTATGAGATGTTGTATGGTAGGAGGTACAGATCTCCCATTCATTGGGATGAGACGGGTGAAAGGAGATACTTGGGTCCTGAGGCAGTTCAGAGGACCAGTGAGGCCATTGAGAAGATTAAAGCTCGGATGCTCGCTTCTCAGAGTAGACAGAAGAGTTATGCAGATCCCAAGCGCAGGAGCGTGGAGTTCCAAGTGGGAGACTATGTCTTCCTTAGAGTCTCGCCATGGAAAGGGGTGAGAAGGTTTGGGAAGAAGGGCAAGCTGAGCCCTAGATTTGTAGGTCCATTTGAGATCCTGGAGAGGATTGGTCAGGTGGCTTACAGATTGGCCTTGCCACCGGCGTTGTCATCCGTGCATAATGTGTTTCATGTTTAAGCTCTTCGAAGGTATGTATCTGATGTGAATCATATTTTGAGCTATGAAGATCTGAAGCTTGAGGCAGATCTCTCCTTTGAGGAGCAGCTAGCCCAGATTCATGACAGAAAGGATAAAGTTCTCAGGAATAAGACGATACCTTTGGTTAAGGTATTGTGGAGGAACAGCAAGGTCGAGGAAGCGACCTGGGAGCTAGAATAAGATATGCAGAGTCAGTATCCTAAGCTGTTCAGGTAAATTTTGAGGACGAAATTTCTGTAAGGAGGGGATAGTTGTAATGCCCCGAAATCCCTAATGAGGTTTAATGGCTGGATTAGTAGGTCGGAAGGGCCATAGCTGTTTAATTGTGCCATTAAATGATAATATGTATGTTTATGTGAATTATATTATAATATGATGTTATATGCATGCATGTGGGTCCACATTTGATTGTAAGGGTGTTTTGGTAATTTGGCCCGTTGAGGGCATATTTGTGTATTTTGGTGCATATTGTGAGTTATGGATGAGAACTTATTATTATGGAGATATATTCGAGCTATTCGGCATGAGACGGTCTTATACTGTAAATTAGCGGTTTTGTCATAACGGGGTCTTTTATTGGGATAATGAGTAATGAGAATGTTATTTGATGATAAATTGGGAATTATTGAGATCAGGAGGAAATTCTGGGAGTTTTGACTATAATGTCCTCGAGAGTGTTTTCGGGACCTCGAGCACTAGGTTTTATTTGAGGTTACTTAAGCTTGAAGTAGCTTGTAAGATAGAACTGTACGTTAGAAAAACACTTTTTCTCTTCCCATTAGTTCATTTTACCGTTCGAGGCATTTCGAAGAAATCTTGAGTTCTAGGAGTCAGAATCAAGCGAGGATCGAGGCATAGTGATCCTAGGAAAGATTAGAAGCTCCTTGACCGAAGGATTTGACGAGAAACAACCTAATCAAAGGTAATCTAAGTTTTGAGATTTTAGAGTTTCTAAGCTTTGAATTGGATTTTGTGAATCGTTGAGTTTTTGGTTCGTTTGAGCCTCGGGATTTGATGGTTTTGGATCATTGGGAAGTTTGGGAACTTTGACTTTTGGATTTGTAAGTGTTTAGGTATGTTTTTGGGAAGTTTGGGATGAAGGAAATCGAGTTTATGGCTGAATCTGGGTGGGGGGCCGCGACCCTAGCTCGAAGAAGCAGGTGGAGGCATTTTGGCCTTGCTGGGCGCCGCGACCCTTGCTCATGTTGTGGCTGGGGGCCGCGACTCAAGGTGCTAGGGCCACGACTCTTGGGTAGTTTTGAGTCCGTTTGAGTGTTTTGACCTCGGGAACTTGGTTTTAGGCCTCGGGATTGTTCCTACTACCTGGATTAGTGGGGATTGATGTCCCGAAGGCTAGATCTTGGTTTGGGAACCTTTGTTATTCATTTTATTGATGGTGTCCCATATTTGGTTACGACTAGGTGACCGCTAAAGGACTAAAAGTCAGATCGTTCACAAGGGTCGTTCTTTTATTCATTCTCGCTCGAATTAGAGGTAAGAAAACTACACCCCATATGTGACATGAATGATTGTTGTTGAGGCATGTTGGTTGATAAATGTGGACATTGATTGCATATAAAATGCTTAGCAGAGCTTGCTTACTTGTGTATGGCACTGATTAATCAGGGACGACACTGGTCGCATATTACTGACTTGTGAGTCAGAAACGACATAAGCGTCCTGAACGCAGGGCCGATTAAAGATTAGATCTAATCGATATCAGCATTGAATGACTCTGGGAGCATTAATGCTGGACCGACCCTAAGGTCGATGAAACATATAAGCGCTTGACTAGTCTAAGACTAGTTACTCAGAGTCAGGGCCTAAGGCCTAGGTGACTGCTTGTCACATGGCTAGGGAGTGGAATCCCATAATTATGACTCTACGGTCACGAGGTAGGTTATGTTGGTGACTAGTCATCATGCACCTATCCTGTCTAAGCTAGTGAAAGGTTCACTTATTTGTAAAGCCCCGGTGACCCTATCGTCACGTGGCTAGAGGGAACGAAACCCACCTTAGTGACTTTTGCGACTGTCACTCATCTGTTTTGGACTGAAAGTCCTAAATGATTATTATGATCATTGTTGATATTTTATTCATGCTATATTTTGTTTTCTTGCTGGGCTTTGGCTCATGGGTGCTATGTGGTGTAGGTAAAGGGAAAGAAAAGCTGAACCAGCCTTGAGTGGAGAGCTTAGGTGGTGCTATGTACATATGCGGTCGCTTGACCACCACGACCAAGGAGTTCTCAGAGGAACTAGGCGGTTTACCCTATTTTTGCCGCTTAGGTCGGCGAGTTTGTAAATTTGAAACAGTAATTACCATTTTTTAAATAACTTGTAAATGTTTTTGATGGGCCCATGAACAGTTTTATGTATTTAAATAAAATATATCATTTCTTTTTGATTGGTTTTCCGCCTTAGCCTATTAATAAAACTAGAAGCACGTTTTTAACCAAAGGACTTGGGTAGCGAGTTAAATTTCCGGTTCACCGTAATTGTTCTGGGGTAACTAGGGCGTTACAGTTAAACCATGTTTTGTCGCTTAGATCGGCAGGTTGCAGATATTTTCTTGCAATAGATCTTTAAATTATATTTTGGGATCCCAATGTATATAGTAAACGTTCTAATAAAACATTATATCTTAACCAAAAAATTTAATCCCTAAATCGCTAATCATACTTAGTTACACGATTTTGGCCAAAAGACTCGATTAGCGAGTTTAGCACAGTTTATAAGGCACACCGTAACGGTCCCTGGAATTTAGGGCGTTACAAAAATGGCCGTGAGTGGGGGGGGGGGGGGAGAGACAGAAATGTGTGTGATGTTAAAATCTGAGAATTTTAAATACAAGAGGTATTTTTGTTCAAAATATGGTTGGTAACACATTAGTGGGAGGAGTGTTTATCTTGGCATATTAAAAATTTTCCCTATGTTATTATGCTTAGAGCCTGAAATTTCCCACCTCTAATCAATTGGACAATACAACCATTGAGATGGAATGCTAAAGTCCTTCTTCTAAAATCATGGGTTTCTTTTAATATATAATTGTTTTTTTTTCTCTATAATTGTTTGACAAATAAATTGGCTATTCCCTTACTAAATGAAACAATTTATCTTTGCTAACCCTACTCCTAGCGTGTACCCATCAAGTCAAGTACACTAGCAGTTACACAAAATCCAAAGCTTCTTTAACCATCCCAAACTGTCTGATCTCCATTTTAATTTAAACGGGTAAGATTGCACGACTTAAAGAGCTTATCAGCTGTTAGATTAAATAATTTGAAATCAAGGGCCAAGATCAAGTTGCAGAACAAGTTCCGCTTCCGTACTGGGCAGGATTACATCCTTCCCTAATTTGTTTGAAATGAATAAAGGCCTAAAAATAAAATGGAAAATTCACAAAAATACCTAAGGATTTTTTTTTTTTTAAATACTAAAAATACGAAATTTGTAAAAAATTACAAAAATACAAAGTGACATAATCATAAATACATATTTTTTTTTTGTAAGCAAAGTTTACAAATTTGTTACAATACAATTTTTTTTTGTAACTAAAGTTTACGAATTTGTAATTAAAATTTACAATTTTGTAACCATATGTTACAATTCTGTAAACAACATTTACAGACTAAAAAGAAAATTGTAACACAAGATTATAGAACCGTAACAAATTGTTATTCGTATTTTTGTAATTTTTGTAAAATTATGTTTTTTTTTAAATATTTTAACTTTATAGTGCCAAATGTAAGTTTTCCAAATAAAAAGTGAATAATAAAAATATTTGAAAGCAACAAAAAAAAAATAGAGAAAATTACATAAAATAATAATTTTTGCTAAAAAAAATTACATTTTTATGGTCAAACATTTTTTTCTTAATATTTTACGGTTTTAAGGAAATTTTTACATTTTTACAGTTTTGTCTTTTTTTCTTTTTTCTGTGTTGTTTTCACGTTATTTTTAGATTTTTTTTTTGTGTTTTCACATTGAATTTATGTTTTTTTTTGTTAATATTTAGTTGATCCAATAAGTTGTTTTTTAGTTATTTTTCTTAAAAATTATATTTTCGTAATTATGAAACTTTGAAAATTGTATTTTTGAAAACTTAAGTGCGTATTTTAAAACAAAAATAGGAACTGTAAAAAAAAATAATAATAAAAAATGTGTATTTAAGAAAAATTCTTAAAAGAAAAAACTCAACTATAAGTACCAATTTGGCTTTCCATTTTCACGGGGAAGATGAATTATACATGAAAAAAACAATCAGCTACCATCACTCTTGCTTTGCTCCAATTTCTTCAACCTTAAGTATATGTAATTAGTAAGGGGATAGGTTCAATTGACACAATTTTTTACATCAATATTTCACCATTAGATAATGTTGGATCTATTGGCTAAAATTAAATTAAATATTAATAACACATACATTAATAACAATCTGAAATACCATATATATTTGTGTAAGAAAAAAAATAAGAATTTGAAATATACGTATTCATTAATTTTTGCATCTCAATTTTTGCTTATATATTTCTCTTAAGTTTTAAATCAGTTCATCAAGTTAGAATCAAATGATGATGGTAAATATATCTTAAAAAAATATAATAATAATAAAAAGTCATGAGATTGTGATTTGTTACTAACGTTATAATAATCATATGATTTAGAAACTTTGAATTTTTTTGGTCTAAAATTAAATATTAATTATATGATGATGACAAATACGATTTTGCTTTGACAAAGTTTTTTTTTTAATTTTTTTTACATCATATATTAATCCCACTAAATCTTTTATAATTTTCAACATAATTTTAATTACTCTTACTAGATATATACTTTTGCAATATATTTCTTTGCCATAAAATATATTTTTCATTTTTTTTCATTAACACTTCTTAAGTAAGTTTTTCTATAATTATGATTGATATGCAAAGTTTTTTCTATAATTATGATTGCTATGCTCTAATCTTAACTATTAAATTTTTTTCATCCAATGGCACTACAAGAAAGTCTAAAATTAGAGGCGGAACAATAAGAGGCGGACTTAGTCCGCCGGTAATATACGGGTTATTAGCCGCAGACTACTGGGTCCGCCGCTAATAATGTAGAAATTAATAAAAATAATTATTTTTTTTATTAGCTGCGGACTTACCAATTATTAGCGGCGGGTAGTCTGCTGCTAATACAATGCTCGGGAAACGAAAGGGTATTAAGTTTCAAAATTATTAGCGGCGGGTGAATATCCGTCGGTAATAAGACTATTACCGGCGGGATATATTAATAGCGGCGGGTCCCGCCGCTAATAGTTTATTACCGGCGGGTAAATATCCGCCGATAATAAGACTATTACCGACGGGATATATTAATAGCGGTGGGTCCCCGCCTCTAATAATCTTACATATTAAAAAATTTGCACATCGTTTCGTCCGTCCCTCTCATTTCTCTTCTCTCCCTCTCTCAGACGCACTCTTCTCTCAGTCCTCCCCTTTGTCCGAGCACCACCACCACCCCTCTGTCCGAGCACCACCACCGCCCCTCTGTCTGAGACCTCCCTCTCTCTCTCTCTGACTCTCACTTGTACTCTCTTTCGTTCTCGCTCTCTTTGTCACTCTTTGTGTCTTGCTGGTGGCGGTACCCTCTGGAGCCAATGTGGTGGCCTTTGGTGTCGACGAAGCTAAGGGCCTCTGTGTGTGCATTGGCCCATGGTTGGGGTCGAGGTGTGTGACAGCAATACACATGGTAAGTCTCTCTTTATATCTCTCTTTCACACACACTCTACCTATCTCTCTCTAACTGGTTTTTCTAATATTTAGGTGGTGGTGGTTCATAGTGGGGCTGTGAGGTTCGTGGGTTTGACCATGGCAGAGAGTTTGGCCACTGATGGGGTTTGAACACGGCATGGATTTCATGACAATTTTCAGATTTTTGATGTTCTTAAGTTTGTTATGTTGTTTTATGAATTTTTTTTTATTGTATATGTTTCAGATTTCACATATGATGTTCTTAAGTTTATTGTGTTGTTTAATAAATGATTTTAATGGGATTTGTTTCTGGATTTCATATTTTTTCAATTTTGTTTGTGTTTTTATAAGTTGTTTCCTATTTTAATGGTGTTATTATTTTATTTTTTTGTTCCTTAAATTATGTTTATTTATTAGCGGCAGATTACTAGGGGCGAGACTGCTGGTATTAAATAAGTCAAATCTTTTATACCGGCGGAGTCCCGCCCCTATTAATCCACCGGTATTAATAGAATACTGGCGGGGTGTCAGTCTGCCGGTAATACCCCTAATCACCGACCAAGTATTACCGGCGGACCCCCGCCGGTAATATGTATTACTGGCAGAATGTCCTATTATTACCGGCGGAAGCCTCCGCCTCTAATACTTCTTTTTGTTGTAGTGTGGTGCAATATTGTTGTAAAAAATAGTATAAAAAATGGACTTTACATATCTATACACATTGAATTAAATAATTACAGCTTTGTTAGAGATAAAAATATATACCCAAAACGTATTAATTATTTTTATATATAACCGATTTGATTTGTACATTTTTCCTTAAATACTCACTAACATACCAACTTTCTTAAAATAACATAATTAACCAACTTATTATTAATTCATATAACTAATTATTTACTTTATTTGGTTTTATTATTAATAAAGAAACACTATGGTTATACTACAAGGGTAGTGGAAAATTAAAAAATAAGTAGTCATCGACTACATAATCCAAGGAGATGAAGAACTTATTTGGATACTGTTTGGTAGCTGTTTATTGTTTATTTTAAACATATCCTATTTGTTATAATAGATATAACATACAATTTATTTGGTCTCATTTTTATTAAGAATATGTTTCTACTATTATTATCTTTTGATACCAAAAAGTAGTCTTTGAGACTCTGTTGGATACTAAACAATAGCTTTTGTACATATGATAACAAATGGTAGTTTATAATGTTTAAATGTTGGATACTAATAGGTAGTTTTTTTATGTAATATATATTACTGAGTATATAAATATAAATTTATTGTTGCTAATGGATTTAATAGTAATAAAATAATTGAAATCTCCTATATTACTCACATTCATAAAATCTTTCCTTAAATAAATATATTTACCAAAACACTAAGTATATAATTACATGCATGAAAATTTATTAAGATATAGAATGTTCAAACATTCACTTTCACTTTATGGATACACATAGGTATCTAAAAGTTATCTGGTGTTAAAAAATGTGTTGGATATCATTTAGTAGATAAATATATGTAGAATATCATGTAGTATCAAAATGTGTAGATAGAATACCATTTAGTTGGTAAATATGTAGAATAGTATGTAGTTTTAATTATGCAAAAAAAATTTTGTATGAAACCATATGGTACCATTTACTATTAAACTATATAAATATTTTAAAATAATGTAAGATTATATACGATACCAAACCCCAAAAATTAGGAATTGAACACTCTCTCTTTCAATATATCAAATCAATCGTGAAATGCACAGAATAAAGGAGAAAAATGATTTAGTCTTTTAAAGCAAATCAATTAAATAAGGAAATAGTCTATATTAAAAAATAAGTAGGTATAATAAATAAGTATATATTATTAGATACATTATTATAAATTGCGATTACGTATACTTGCGTAGCTTAAATTTCGCAACAAATACATTATTAGATAATATAATATATAGTAATAAGTTTTATAGGATACCGACAAGTATCAAACTATATAGAATATTATATAGTATCATTTTATTAATTATGTCATTATGTTCTCAAGAATGGTTAAGCACACATAGATTATCAACTATAATGATTATGAAGTGAGTAGTGTATTTTGATACCACTTTGTAGCTCATTTGATTTTTTTAGCAGCTCAATTGATGTTTTTGGAAATTGAATCTAGATCATATAAATTGGAGATATAATTTCATATTCAAACTAGATTGAAACTACATTATCTGCGTCTAATTGAAATCTAGTGATGATCATCTTGAAACATGTGTAGATTCAACTTACAACAATGCATAAATCCAACACCAAAAAATAATAAATAGTAACAACATTAAAAATAGGGTCCAAATAAATAATTTTGGAGATTGAAGTAAATAACATGGTTAAATAGTTCTAAATAAAAATAAACTACTTAGTTGTATCCAAAATAATAATAATAATATATATTATAACAAATAGAGAAGGATACCAAATAGTATCTCATTTGCATTTATTTTGGATTTTCTACAAGTAGTTATAATGATTAGTGTTAAAGAGAAAATCAATTAAATAAGGAAATATATTTTATGTTTGTAATATATCAAATTAGTTGTAGAAGTCAAAAAAGAGACTAAGAGATACGATTGATGAGTCTTAAAAAGCAAAACAATTATATAAGGAAATATATTGAATGTTGGTATATGTTAAATGTAATTATGGTGTATGTTAAAATATAAATAGGTATAATAAATAAGTAAATAAAATTTGGTTGTTTGTTATTTAGGTTAATACATATTATAATATGGGTATATTAAAATATCAATGTCAAATTAGTAATTATTTATATTATAAGGTATGTGAGTGTGAATTGTCTATATAACAACTATGTCATTATTATATTATAATTCTTATATAATAACTTTCTTAATGAGATAATTGATTCCATTTTCATTAATTAAGTATTTCAATTTTCAATTTTAGGATTTTCCACAAAAAAAAATTAAATTTTCTATGATCTTAGGAAAAAAAAAAAGCCTCTTTGATTAGTTGAAGAATATCTAGATTATTCCTTAATTTTATATATGAGTATTACAACATATACTTGAATATATTAAATTTTTTAATTATTTTAATTTTTTTTATTTCTTCATCAATATTTTCTCTCTGGTAGTTAGCACTTCTTTCCAGTTTCTTCAATCTTCAACATATCTACCTTCTTTATGCCTCATCGACGAAAAGAAGGCCGGCTAAGGAGACTTGTGCCAAAGGCATGAAGGTACTATTTTCTTCTCTTTATTTTTTGTTCCAATAATATATGTATTCTATCTTGATATGTGTTGATGCATTAATTTTGTTCTTTCTATTTTGGGAGGTACTTGGTATCAAACGATGATTCTCTGATCTCTTTCCAGCAGTGTAGATGGTTCAGGTGATCGTCGAATTTTCTGGATGTACCTGCAAGAAAGACACTCCGATGCTTAAGTGAGTATCCTCTTTTTTCTCTAGCAAAGTGATCTTTATAGGACGAAATACTAGGGAGTTAGTTGTTCAATCTACTTCCTGATTGGTTACTAGAATAATTGAATTTCCTGCCAGAATGTCTACTGGCCCACCCGATTTGCAGAGGACAGAGGCGAAGCTCGCCTCTGATCTGTGGCTTCTGACCGCGTCTCTTCTGTTCGGACCTAAACGCTCCGTTTCACTTGTTCAAAAAATAACAAAACATTTGGACCGAATATTTTGAGCACAACAGATGCCCCTCGGTCCAAGGTTTGAATTTAATATGTTCATTAGACCGTTCAATTCTTGGGTCGACTCTTTATCTTCCAAAATTTATGCCCAATGTTGGGTCATTCTTTTAGTAAAAAATCGCCACGTGCGAATAATCATAGCGAAACCTGACAATTGTCACTTCAAATTAATGTATTCTCAATTGCCGCACTTCACATTCTGCCTGTGCGTATTCTCTTTACCTTCCTGTTTTGAAATTATCCAATTCATTCTCAAGCTACTCCCTCTCCATTTCTGATTCTCTCAGAGAATGAAAGAAAAACCCTAAGTACGTTTACTCTCCCTTTTCTGTACCTAATCACTTGCTTGACTTCTTACGATGATGCCTCCCCATACATCTCCTGAATCGATTGACTGAGATGAATACAAGGCCGCCTTTGATCGTATTTGAAAGTCCTTTGATATCCCCGACAATGTCACAGTCTGAATGCTCACAGACATTGAACTGAGAGAATGGCGATTCAAAGACGTGGTCAAGCCTAGAGAAATCATTATGAGTCTGAGGCACATTGAGTGGCTTCAGTTCCCTCTTCCAGCCTTTTTGGTTCAGGTAATTTCGAACTTCGGGGGATCATATTTCTCAATTCCTCCTAAACGCCATTCAATCTATCGTTGGGGCCCAAATGATTGGAGCTCTTCGGAATGTCGACATCCAATCAGACGACATTTACTCGTGTTTCACCAAGTCGATCAATAGGGTGGTGGAGAGCAAACCATGGAAGACCTTCTAGCTTTCCCCGAAGAAAGACCGCACCATTTTCACCTATTTTGACAGTTCCCACGGGAATTGGGATAAGTATTTCTTCGTCGCAGGAGGTGCATGTTATCCTAAATTTTTGCCAAAGGAAAATTTTCCCCTCGCTAGGGTTTTTATCAATGGTATGCCCTGTTTCTTCTTTGTTGTTGTTGTTGTTTTTTTCCACATATATTTTTTTGCCTTAAAAGATGATTATTCATATGGACTTACATAATTCAATTTTCGCTATGTGCCTCAGATTTTTCTTGGCCTCAGGTTAGCATGAACCCTGAGAGGCAAGTTTTACTGTCAGAGAAAGGTCTCCTTCATGACTTTAAGGAGAATGCATCAGCATCAGAGGAGTTCTGAACCCTTACTGTATGCAGATTATGACTGGCCTCTGTTTTAAGGACAGAATTGATTTGGGTGCTATGCGAGTCAGGGCTCTAAGAGGTGATATATCCCTCACCAAGGTTATGACCACATGCGTGAAGCAGTTAGGGGATTTCTTAAAAAGATCTACCCCTGATTTGTACACCTTAGTACTAACAAGGACCGAGTACGAGAGGGCATGTTTGGAGACCTTCGCGGAATGTACCAAGCGTTAGGATGCCCCCGAGTATGAGAAGAGAGATGGTTTTGAACCATCCCACTTGTCAGAGGCCTCCCCAGAAAAATCTTCTCTGACTCGCAGATCCTCTCGTATACACAGGCGCTCCTCTACGCCTTCTGCAGCTCTATCTGTCCGACCCCTACAACAGGTGCCCTTGTCAAAGGACACTCTAGGGAAGTGGAAGTCACGTGAAGAGACCTCTAATGAGGACTCGGATGACAAAAAATTAATTTCGGCCAAACTTTGAATTCCAAAGGGTTCTACTTCTGTCCCTGCGGGCTCCTCATCATCAATTCCCAAACTTGCGCCTGGGAAATTTCCCCTCGGACAGGCTCTGTCTCTCCCTAAAGCATATTTGGGATCCTCTCATGATGCTCCTCAAGCAAAGCCAATTCCTCCTTCTCCTAAGTCAGGATCCTCCCTAGAGGAGGGCTCGACCACGAATAGGTCCCTTGGGGTTGGCCTCAAAAGTGACTTGCTCCCTGGGGCCTTTTTCCTGGCTATAAACGAGTCGCCAGAGGTGATGGCCCGCACCCAGACACTTACTACTACGCCCGTAAAGGCTAAATCTCCCAGCACCCTTCATAGCGCTGCAAGGGTAGTGTCTTCTGCCTCTGCCTCTTCTGTAGGTTCTGACGCCCGACCTGCTAATAAGCCAGGATTAGAGGGGAAATGTCCCGCCTCTACCTCCCGCAAGAACCACCTATTAGAAGATGCTTTTGAAGGTGATTCGAAAACCACAGGTAGCCCTACACGCCTAATTGACATAAGTCAGGAAATTACCATGGTATTGCAAGATTTAGACCACATCGTTTCTGGCGTGGTGACTGCTTCTGTCCTACAGAGATCAGCGCCTATTGGGATCCTAGGAGATCAGAGCTCGAATGTCAATATTTTCCCTGCCTCTACAGCGATAGGATTGTCCTTAGGGGAAGTTATTGCTTTATCCTAAGAGTTAATGTCTCAAACAAAGGGCGAGTCTAGAGAGCTGGCAGTTGGTTTTGACTCACCGAACACCTCCTTGGACCAGCTAATGTCTTCTTTGGTGCAGACGTCGGTGTTTCTGCCGAGTGACCTAGCGAAGGGGTGATTCCCCATCCTTCAACTTCACGACTTCCTGAGTCGCGACTCACTACACCGGCTTTTGAAAGTATGGTGGTAGCCTCGTCAGTGGGTGAGGATCTGGCTGCCCCTGTTTCTTCTATGGCTGCGTTAGCAGGGATAGAAGCAATTGGCAAAGCAGAGGGGTTGTTGGAGTGCTCACCGAATGCATTAGGGGAGGCGATGGAAGAGATGTTACGCATTAGTCAACTACATCTTCTTGCAGAAGTGCTCGGGTCACTGAGTGCCCAAGGTGACTTACTACAACATGCATCAAATCATATATGGATGGTAAGTACTGCATGTTGGGATAAGCGCATAAGAACCTTTATGTGTTATATATTTTGATTAGAAATTATATGTTGTGCTGACGCAATCATGCGCGTGTAATTGGACAGAGCTACGTGTATGCATCTATGGCGAGGAGGGAATATGCTGCGGTTGTGCAGAGCAGCTCTAAGATGGCCGAGCAAGCAGCCTTGCTAGAGAAGGAACGTGAAGAGAGGAAGGGTATTGAAGCTAATCACAATGTGCTTGAAGAAGCTATGAAAATGCTAGATGCAGAGCTGGCGGGTGTGAAAAAAAAAGGCAACGTCCACCGAAGCGAACTTGATGGAGTCCATAAGTCTGGAAATGGAGCGAGATAAACTGAAGGTGGACTTAGTAGCAATGACCAATAAGTGGATGGAGAAGAGCCAGTTCTTCCAAGAGCATGAGAAACAGATGGAGAATCTAGATGGGATAATTAATGATTTACAAGAAAATGTTGTATCGCTTCAAACACAGAAAGAATTGGAGGAGAAGTAGAAGAAGGAACTGCAACGGAAGGTAGAAGGTTTGGAACTAAACGTTACAGACTTACGGAAGTAGAAGCTGGAAGCAGAGCTTCTGTTGAATTTAATAATAAAGGAGAGGGAAGATGTCATTGCCGAAAATGAACAGTAGCTAAGAAAAATGACCGAGGTATATGAATATAAATTGTTATGGTGATGGTATGTTTGAAGTTTGTGAATAGTTATTAAATGTCAGATCTATTTGTTTCACAGGAAATGGAAGAAGCAGTAGTAGAGGTCACGAGGCAACAGATCAGAGATCGAGATATTACTGAATGAAAGTTCGTGAGGATTGCCGAGGTGGATACGACATGGTACCTGGACCTGGCGCTGTCCAACAAGAAACAGACCCTAGAGGAGAAATGGGCTAAATTAGAAATGTACTGTAAAAGTATAGATGTGAAGGTGGGGGAGTACGAAGTGCAAAAATATCTTGGTGAGCTCGAAGACTTGAAGATTAACTATTCGGTGCATCACTTGGAGAAATTGAAGCAGGGGGGTGACGTCTTAGGTTTGTTTTACACGTCGAGTGGAGAAGCCATAGAGGAATGTGATGTTGCGTGAGAGGTGGCCTCTGTTGCAAGGACTATTTCCATAGTAGAGACTGTGCGGGATGCATCTGTATGTATTGTATCAGAGCATAAAGAGAAAGAGGTGGAAACAGGGCGAACACCAGCAACAAAGGCAGTAACAGGAAATGAAAGAGGTGCTATAGAATTGCCATCATAGTATTGTATAGTGGATTTGTGTTGCACATATATTGTTTTGTTTTTTTTTTGACAGTGTTTGTTGGTAGTTATGTACATATAACTGAGACAATGGTTGTTGAGTGCTGAAAGGCATAGTGTATACAAATTTTGAAATTTTTTTGGTTCTATATATTGCTGAACATGTGTGTTTAATTTCTTAAAAATTGCAAAATTGAAACTTGTTAGGCGCGTTGGTCATGTTTTGACAATAGGCTTTATAAGCCCTTTAGGTCTCTGCACGAGAGGCATAGTGGGAGCTCGTACAGATGGAGGGAGAGAATGTCCAGTTAAGTGATAAGTGAAACTTGCGTAAGGAGTTTGGTGTTATGGAAATCAATGGGTTCTGACAGTGCTTGTATTTCAGGTGAACACCGCGATTGGGTAAATGTGCCGTTTCTGAGGCGTATCTTTGATAGGCCACAATGGCTGTATTCGACATGGGCGTTAGTTGAGCTAGTGAGAAGTAGGATTCCATACTATATATTGTGCGAGCGATACGGGATAGGGCACCTAAAGCTAGAGAATGTTATGGTTGAATATTTGCGTCGCATTGAATGAGATTAGGATTTGTTTATTAAAATATGTATATAACGATTTCTGTTATGTTTGTTTGAGAAAAAAATAACAAATATTCGCGCAATGAACTATGCAAATAACCATGAGGTGATAATTAACATGGCATATTTTATTAACAATGATGAATCTTTTGATAATTTACTTATGTATAAAATATGGGGTAGTTTTTCTTGCGAACATTGAGAGAGTTAAGTGCGTTGTTCTCTCCTTAGAACTAAGTTGCCCCCTCGGGTGTGTGAAAGATTAGGTGAGGTGCTCTACCATTTGCGAGAGGAGGCGACATGATCGTGATTAGGCTTAGAGTGCAGCGTATGAGGCTAAGCATAGGAATAGAGCAGGATTGGCAGAGCCCAGGATCGACTATCTTTCCGTTGCACCCATACCTTAGTTTGTTAGGCGCCTCATGTTTGGGTAGTCACCCCGAAGGAGGGGGTGTGCCATTGAACCCAGCAGAGGCTGCCAGCGGATGGGGCGTGATTAGAAGTGCTGGAAAATTTCCTCCCACTCTTGGATTGCCAAACTAGTTCTTCTGGAACTGAGGCAATGTCGAAGTGGGGTGTCCGATGGTTTTGCTCTGATAGTCAGGGTGGATTAGACTGCATAAGTAGGGTTCTGTGGGGTGCACGGGCTAGTAGGATCCTCTGTTTGTTGGGGCCGGTGGTTAGACTTTGTGGAAGTTTATACACACAACCTTTTGGCAAAGCAAGAGGATGGGGCAAATGACAAATATCACCCTGATTGGCCAACCAAATTAGCGTAGTCAGGTCAGATTAGACCGCGAAATGGTTGGCCCTAGCTCCCTGTTGTTTTAGTCAAGACAAATTAAATCACACTTGGTTATGTAGTTCAGAGGAAGGGGAAAGAGAGTCCCATGTAGGAATGCATTGTGAATATGTCACAGTTGAATGAGAAGGACTCGTCGTTAAGATGTAGGCTTGGCCAAGTCGTACGGTTTCGCCCATAAGAAAACAAGTAGAAATGAGGTGGTATTATTCTTTTGGTGTAATTTATCTGTTGATCGGTTATCATAAGGGCTGTATTTCTATTGGTCGTGGTAGGTGAGTTTCAATCCACGTGAAAAATATTTTAATTTGTTTAGATAGGTATGAAAAATATAAATATATGTGATCACTGGTGATAAGTCTTAGTGTAAACCGAGTGATTTGATTTGTATTCACGTGGGTGTACTGTTTGTGTTACATCAGGAGAGATCCTCCATGCAAATATGCGTTAGTACATATTGATAAAATAAAACATTGAAGAGAGTTGAAAAAAGGAATGTTGTTTTATTGCTTTTTGAATTTTGAGTACACATTGTGTTAACAATAGTAATGCTTTTAAGACATTGAATTCCAAGTTCGTGGAACATTTCTGCCGTTCTGTATGTTTTTTAGAGTGTAAGACCCTTATCCTAATGCCTCCGTGACCTCGTAAGGACCTTCCCAGTTTGGCTCTAGCTTTTTCTGATTGCTAGTAACTTTGCGGAGATGCCAATCTCCTTTTTTGAATGAGCGTGAGTGTACCCTTTTATTGTAATAGCGTTCTGCTGCTTTCTGGTATTTTTTCATGTTTGATTTGTGCGATCATGCAAAATTTGTCTAAGAGGTCGAGGTTGTGGGACAGATGTTCACTGTTTGTGTTTTGATCAGAAGTGATTTCCGTATGGAGGGTCGTCAGGCCAACTTCTATTGGAATAACGATTTCTGTTCCATATACCATTGCATAGGGTGATTCGCCAATAGAGGTTCATTTGGTGGTTCTGTATGCCTAGAATACCTTCATTAATTCATCTACCCATGCGCCCTTTTTGTCTTCCAAGTTCATTTTGATGTTGGCGAAGATGACTTTGTTGGAAGCTTCTATTTGTCCGTTGCCTTGGGGATAAGTGACAGAAGCGAAGCTCAGGTTTATTTTCAACGTATCACACAACTCTTATACTTTGGCATTCTGGAATGGTGTTTCGTTATCGACGACTATTTCCCATGGGATCCCGAATTGGCAAATGATGTTCTTCCATATAAAACTCATGGTGTCTGTCTTGGTTACCGTAGTGTAGGCCTCTGCCATAACCCACTTTGTGAAGTAATCAGTGGCCAACAAGGCGTATCGTTTTCCTCTGGCTGCCTTTGAGAGCTCACCAACTACATCCATTCCCCATTTTGCAAACGACCATGGGGCGATGACAGAATGCACAATTTGTGCTAGTTGGTGTATGGTAGGTGCGAATCTCTGGCATTTGTCGCATTTTTTCTCATAGTCACGTGCTTTCGTCATCATGTACGGCCAGTAGTATCCTGCTGTCCGTGCCTTGTGTGCTAAGTTGCGTCCCCCTGTGTGGTTTCCACAAGCTCCTTCATGGATTTCTTCCAACTGTTTTTTTTTCTTCTCTTGGTCATAAACACCGCAAGTAGGGCCCATTAAAGGACTTGCGATACAACGTCCCATTGATCATGGAGTAGTGTTGAGCTCTAAGGCATAGAAGCTTGGCCTCTTTTATATTGGCAAGCAGTTCAGATGTGGTCAGATATCGGATAATCAGGTCCATCCAACATTCGGGTTCTATTGTAATGGAAAAAAATCACGGAACCTCTTGCGTGAGAGTAGTTGAAATTGATGAATATCGCGTGTATTCTCCCATATAGGCTTTCTTTGCAAGGGCATCTGCCTTCTGATTTAACTCCCTTGGGATCTTCACAAGCTCAAATTGTTGGAGCTGAGACTTTAGTGTGGATACTTTCTCTAGTAGGTTGGTTAGATGGGGTGCCTTTGTATCAAATTTTCTAGCCATTTATTCCATCATCAGTTTAGAATGTCTTCTGATTCATATTCACTTGATGCCCATGTTCCGTGCCAATTCTAATCCATAGATCAGGGCCTCGTATTCGGCTTTGTTATTTGTTGCGTGTTGTTCTAACCGTAGGGCTTCCTCAATTTGTAATCCAAAGGGTGCCTCTAAGATGATGCCATTGCCGGACCCTTGTGAGTTTGAGGCTCCATCTGTATGCATTGTCCATATCCATTCCTCTTCTGAATTTAACAGTTCTCGGGCAGTCTCGGGTGTGAACGAATGAATTTCGACTAGGAAATCAGCCAATACTTTTCCTTTCTTTGCTTTTCGTGGTTGGAAGCATATATCATATGTGCTGAGGTCAATTGGCCACTTGGACATTCATCCACAGAGGTATGGTTTGCTTAAGACTTGTTTCAACGGATAATTGATGTATACTACAATGGTATGTCCTTTGAAGTATTGTCGTAGCTTTTTCTTTGTTGTAACTAGTGTGAGTACCAGCTTCTCTATTATTTTGTAACGTGTTTCAACGTCTAACATCATCTTACTACAGTAGAACACTGGCCTCTGTTGGCCTTCTTCTTCTATGAAGACCACAGAACTCATGACAAAGTTAGAAACAGACAAGTATAAGAAGGGATCTTCATTGGGGACAGGAGAACTCAATATGGGCAGAGTACTTAGGTAGGCTTTCAGTTCCTCAAAAGCTTTATTTTGCTTTGCTCCCCATGTTGTGTTGGCGGATTTCTTAATACATTGAAAGAATGGTTAGCAGCGGTCTGACATACGGGATATAAACTTACCCAAGGCTACCACTTTGCCTGTTATAGTTTGGATATCACGAATAGTTCTTGGTTCTTTGACTTCTAACAGTGAGGCGATCTGAGTTGGATTGGCCTCGATGCCTCTCTTACTGACTACATACCCTAAGAACTGCCCTGAAGATACTCCAAAAATGCATTTGGCTGGGTTCAGTTTCATCTGATACAGATCAAGTATGTCAAAGAACTCTATCAAGTCTTCCACGTGTGTGATACTTTGCCGAGATTTAATCACCATGTCATCATTATAGAATTCCATGTTTTTTCTGAGTAGTGTAGATAAGAGCTTGTGCATCAGCCTCTGATATATTGCTCCTGCGTTCTTTAGACCAAAAGGCATGACTTTGTAGCAGTATAAGCCATGCTCTGTCGTGAATGCGGTATGGATCTGATCCTCTGTCTTCATTGGGATCTGATTATATCCTGAGTAGGCATCAAGGAAGCTCATTCTTTCATAACCTGCCGTAGCATCTATCTTCTAATCAATATTTTGGAGTGGGTAGCTATCTTTGAGGCACGCTTTATTCAAGTTGGTATAGTCG
Organism: Humulus lupulus; assembly: GCF_963169125.1. Classification (NCBI taxonomy): domain Eukaryota; kingdom Viridiplantae; phylum Streptophyta; class Magnoliopsida; order Rosales; family Cannabaceae; genus Humulus; species Humulus lupulus. The sequence goes on along the minus strand of NC_084796.1, from coordinate 45,887,634 downwards.
ATACATACTTATTTTTTCCAATTCTTTTTTGGAACCACCACATGGTTTGTTAATACATGCATTCCTTGATTGCACCTATACTCAATTACCATTCCACTTCATCTTGTATCGCTTGGTTGACTTTAGGAGCGAACCTTCTCTGCCTCTGCTTGACAGCTGGGAAATCTTTCGATATATTGAGGCTATGACACATGACTTTTGGGTTGATACCGGGCATGCCATGTGGGGACCAAGCAAAAGTCCAAACTCTGGTCTTGAGAAATTTGATCAGACATTGCTTCTCAGGATCTGGCAACCAGGCACTTACCAGCAATTTTTTAGATGGGTTGTTCAAGTCTATTTAAATCTCTTCCAAATCATCGAGAGTTGACTATGGTTTCTCGTGTTCTTCCTCATTTTCTACACTTTTGAGATATGCTGGTAATTTGCCTGCTAATTTCTATTTGGTGTGAACGTCGTTAGAGGCTGATGCGTCCACCTTGTTTATTTCTTTCAGGGTTAAGTAACATTTCTTTGCCTGCCTCTAGCATCCCTTTATGTCGATGGTATATCTCCCATCAGGAGATTGACATCACATAACTTGGTGTAAAGTGGAGACAGCACCTTGCATTCTATGGATCCAATTTCACCCCATGATTGCATTGTAGCTTGTGATGGAATCTTTTATCAAGAAGTCCACTTCAAAACTGCATTTTGTGGCGACAACATTTAGTTTGATAGCTCCATTTGGGTAAACTCTTTGGCTATTGAACCCTAAGATTGGTGCGACAAAGGGTCTAATTAGGCTTTCTTCAAGACCCATCTTCTGGAAGGCTTCCCAAAAGAGGACGTCGATGCCGCTGCCTCCATCAACTAAAACTCTCCCTAATTGACAGCGATCCACTTGGAGGTTGATGACTAATGGGTCATCGTGGGGTAAATGTACTTCCTGTAGGTCTTCTTCTGTGAAGGTTATTGAAGTATCTGGATAACACCTTTCCTCTGTAGTGATAAAGTTGACGGTATGCCCCAGCGATTTATATTGCTTCACCCTTTCCTCCATTCACTTTTGATGTTTGGTCTTTTGTTCTGCTCCATGGTCGGTTCCATGATGCCATGTATCATTGGGACTTGCTTTAGAGGTTCTTGCGAACTTAAAGAAGCCACGTTTGTCGGAGTTGGCGTTATCGTGGGCGTTGGAGTGGGATTGACACTGGGTTGTGGAATGTTTGCTCTATCAGACCCTTTGATATACTGAGTTAATCGTCCATTTCTAATAAGGGCCTCAATTTGGTTGTGGAGGTTATGCCATTCAGAGATTTTATGTCCATGGTCCTTATGGAAGATGCAGAACCTGTTCTTGTCTCGTCTCTCCCGAGGTGTGGTGATCTTGTACGGCTCTCGCCAGATAGGCTGGTCTTTGTTTTATTCATAAATAACCTCCTGTGGGACAAAGTATTCGAAAGAAGAGAATCTTGGTGGATCGCGACTGTTTTTTGGTCTCTTTCCCCCCTTCGAATGTTCTGATTCAAGTTTTTTTTCTTTTATCCTCCCCTTTATACGGGGGAAAAGGGTTGTTTGGTGGTGGTGTGGAGATGAGAGCGGTCTTCTTCTGGGTGCGCTTGTGATAATCGAAAACTCGAAAGACGCCTTCAGCATGGACCTGTATTTCTTCCATGTCATAAGGTGGGGTCATAGTGAGATTTTCGTGTAAGAGAGATCCCACTTGCAAAATTTTAACAAAGAGGTTGGCTGCGGTCGCTGGCTCTACATCATGAATTTGGTGTAATAGATCGATAAAGCGTTGCAGGTACGACTTTGGATGTTCATTTTCCCCTTGCTCAATTCGATAGAGGTCTACCATAGTTCTTGGAGCCTCACGGTTAGCATTGTATTGTTGTAGAAAGGCTCTGCAGAGGTCGTAAAAGCTGTTGACAGAGCTAGGCTTGAACTGTCTCAACCACAACAAAGCAGGTCCGAAAAATGTTGTGGAGAACACTTTGTAGTGTATAGCTTCGTTATTTACTTCCAAGGCCATTTTCTGCTAAAAATGAAACAAGTGACTAAGTGGGTCCCCCTTCCCATTGAAAGCTGGTAGAGGAGGGATCACAAAGTCTCTTGGCTTTGGCTCATTCTGGATCCATTTAGCGAAGGGTGATCTTTCAGTAGTTATTGACACTAATTAGACGAAGTTAGAACAGTGCGTAGGTCGACCCTCAAAGAATTTTTGCATTACTTTTCGGAACATTTCCTCTTTCCAACTTTCCAAGAACCGAGCGGAGGGGGAAGGGTCTTCAGCGGCCACATTGTGCATGGCCCGCGTATGAGTTTGCTAATGACCATGCTCTATGGTGGCTCGATTCATTCGTGATGGCTCAATGTCGGTGTCTACGTGTGCTTCATATGGTTTGACTTGTCACTCGATAGCCTTTCGTGGTTGACATGTCGGAGACGATGGAATCAGGGCCTGAGATCCCTCTCTGATGCGAGGAGTGTCATCATCAAATGGGTCAATCTGGACTACTGGAGCCTCTAATCCATCAAGGTTGGATTTTTCCTTGTCCTGAGTCTTGCGTAGGTCTTCATTTGCTCTCCGTAATTCAGCAATTTCGGACTCCATTTTTGCTTGGGCAGCATTCAGTGTTCTGATGGCCTCATCAGAATTCTGTTGGCTAGCTTCCAGTAATCGACACAGTTTGTCGAGTTGATCACCGACATCTATCATTGGGGTGACAGGAACAACTGTGCTCGATGTTTCGTTAGTCTTTGGCTGCATGGCTTTCACGTTCGAATGAATCTTGATTTTGCGAAACTTTCTTGATTCAAAGAATTTCCCACAGACAGCGCCAAATTGTTGATGTAACAATTTCGTTCTTTCTATTTTGGGAGGTCCTTGGTATCAAACGATGATTATCTGATCTCTTTTCGACAGTGTAGATGGCTCAGGTGATCGTCAAATCATTTGGGTGTACCTGTAAGAAAGACACTCCAATGCTTAAGTCAGCATCCTCTTTTTTCTCTAACGAAGTGATATTTATAGGACAAAATACTAAGGATTTAGTTGTTCAATCTACTTCCTGATTGGTTACTAGAATAACTAAATTTCCCGCCAGAATGTCTATTGGCCCACCCAAATTGCAGAGGACAGAGGCGAAGCCCACCTCTAATCAGTGGCTTTTGACCGTGTCTCTTCTGTTCAGAACTAAACGCTCCATTTCACTTGTTCCAAAAAAAAAAAAAAAATTGGGTCGAATATTTTGAGCCCAACAATATCCATAATATATATTTATATGTTTACACACCATTATATATCCATCAATCGTTTATGCTAGTGTGCTACAAGATCTTATTTTCAAACCATTTGTTTGTAAAATTGCCTCAGTGGACTAATGTTGTGAAATTAGTTTAGGACTTTGTATAGTTTCTACTTATGTTGTTCTTTGTGGTATTTCTGATCGTACCATCTTTTTCATGGTCATTCCTTTTCGTTAGTTTTTTTTTGACAAAATTCATTTCCTGTTAGTTTGTTACTAGAAATTTTATGTAGATATACATAAACATATAAACAGTTATATATTTATTTTTGATGAATACTTACCCTAAAATTTTGAGATTTTTTCATATTCGGACAAAAAAAGGGACAAAATAATGTTTATACGGCTAAAGAATTTTTTTTCTTCAAAAATACGGAAGAACAGAAAAATAAAAAAAAATACAGTCTCTTCTTCACCCTGGCAATTTCTTCTCCAATGGCAGATGATTGACGAAAACCCTCGATCAACCATGCTGCACCACTGATCGTGATCGATGCTACTAGAAAACAACAAATAGATCAAAAGCTAAGTTGATCCATAACAAAATTCATCAAAATCTCAAATAAAAAATGCGAAAAAACAAAGAAAAACAAAAACTAAATGCCAGATAAACCCACAACCAACCTCCATGGATTTCGGTGATCTTTCTTCTACAATCAACAAAAAATCATCGAACCCAAAGTTGGCAAAATCAACCAAAATTCACACAAATTAACTCTTAAAAAAATTTCAATTCGCAGGTACATTGTGTTGAAATGATGTTATTTATATAACTAATTCATTTAACTTGGTTGATGTTTGGTTTATTATAATATTTTACTATTATTTAATAATATCTGAGATTGCTTCCTGGTTGATTCTGGTAGAAACAAGGTTCTTCAATTTCTTTGAAATACAATGAAAATAGCAAGGTTGTTTTCTTTTAAATTTAATGTTAAACATTTTTCATGCGTTGTAGCTGAGCTACATTAACTCAACAAACAATATTAAATGAATTATAGCCATCCATAACAGTCTAATTTTACCACACTGTGATAATCTACATTTCAGGCAAGGGAATCAATACCTATTCTGGTGCAAAGCAAAGGACACTGGGAGAACAACAACAATTATGTTGATTTCGAAGCAAGTGGACAATTAAAACAAAAAGGATATAAGGATATTGTTCAGAAACTATGTCAGCAACCACAGACCAATCCAGAAACAACAACAATTCAACTACATTATTAAGTGAAAGAATGTTACCCACCACTAAAAATAGTTGATGATGATACTCTCAAATTTTACATGCAACTCAAAATCAAAGAAGCAGATTTCACAAATTATCCCTTATGTGTCAACACAGTGGAAAATATGGAAACAACATCAAACCTACCTGTTATCCCCAAAAATTGGAGATCAATGACGTGGCAATAAAAGTGACCCGGTAGACTAGTGAAGAGTTTGGACTGCTTGAAAGATGTCATAACCAAGCCAAGTACATCCTAGGAGATCCCAAGGGTGTGGTCCGAGGAGACCCCAAGGGGGTGGTCCTAGGAGATCTAAGGAGAGTGCATCCTAGGAGATCCCAAGGGTGTGGTCCGAGGAAAGCTAAGGAGAGTGCATCCTAGGAGAGCTAAGGAGAGTGCATCCTAGGAGATCCCAAGGGTGTGGTCCGAGGAGACCCCAAGGGTGTGGTCCCAGGAGAGCCCAAGAATTTGGTCTTTATACATATGTCCAACAAGTGCATGGTTGCCCAAATAAAAGAGTGCCATGTTAGAGGAGAGATATGGCATGCTAGAGGAGAGATATGGCATGTTAGAGGAGAGGAGTGCATGTCCTACCACCATGCACTTGCCCGACCAACAAAAACATGTCCTACCACCATGCACATGTCCGACCAGCACTTGCATGAGTGGTCAGTAGGAGGTGGATCAACTAGCTAGAGGAGGACTAAGTCAAGATTCCCAGAAACGACTTCAACAAGATACGCGGGAATCTCTCATTCTTCCCACAAATGGGGGGTTTTGTTACATTTTGAATGTTTTTTGTAATTTAAATGTAATTAGTATAATAAAATATCCCGATTCTAGGGGATACCGTATGTATGACCCTAAGCCTATAAATAGAGGGCTTATGGGATTAGAGAGGGGGCTTCCGCTTCTTCTTTCTAGACTTTTGGGAAAATTTGGGTCTGAGTATTCTAGAGAGAGAAAATTTGGGTCTGAGTATTCTAGAGAGAGAAAATTTGGGTCTGAGTATTCTAGAGAGAGAAAGTGCTGGTATTTGAAAGGATTCTTGTATTTTTGCAATCTGTACTGAAGAAACTCAGTTGGCTCAGTCCATCTGATCTTGAGTACAGATCGACAACTCTAAGTGGATTAGGCTATTACCGACTGATCGGGGCTGAACCACTATATAAATCTTGTGTATTATTTACTTTTCTTGATAAAACTGTCTGTGTCGTTTAAATTCTCTTGAAGGTTTATCGTTTTTGACGTTCTCAAGTCGTTGGCTAAAGACACAGTCAACACTACCCTTTTTCAACCATAGGGAATCTACAATAACAAAAGACGTGCCATTGATTGAAAATGGTCCACGAACAGTTGAATCAACAATAGAACAACCCCAAGAAACCACAGAAGAATACACTGAGATGTTTGACATCATCGACTATGCAAAAATAGTCACTCAAGAAATGATAGAGCAACTCGAAAACAAACAACATAAAGAAAGTTAAGTCGACACTCTAGATGCTCTGGTGATATCGAACCTCAACATCAAGAAATTGAAGTTGGCCAAATATACAAAGATAAAGCAACACTAAAGACTGTTCTCAGCTACTTCGCAATTAGAAATCACTAACAATACAAGGTACAAAAATCATGCACAAGAGAGTACACTATTGTGAGTTTGGATGAAAATTGTAAGTGGTACCTAAGAGCATCTAGGAATGGAAACACATATTCGTTCATTATCAGGAAGTACTACAAAATACACACATGCTCCTTGGAAATACGATTCAGCGATAAACACCAAGCAACATCAAAATTAATTGGACAGTGTATAAACCCAATGTTCCTCAACATCAAAACAACATGCAAACCAACAGACATTAGAGGTGATTTGAATGACAGATATGGGATCAAAATGAATTATATAAAAGCTTGGAGAAGTAAAGAGAATGCTCTGAACAATTTAAGAGGAAAATAAAATGAATCCTATACCCTGATTCCAAGTTACTTGCATATGTTGCAAAAGAAAAATCCTGGGTCAGTGGTGGACTTCAAAATAGTTGAAGACAACAATTTTTTGATCCTATTCATGGCATTGAATGCATTATTCCAAGGCTGGAACAAATGCAAACCTATAATAGTTGTTGATGACACTTTCCTAAAGGCAACATATGGGGGGACTTTGCTTTCTGCCAGTGCACAAGATGGAGGAGGTAATATATTTCCACTAGCCTTTTGTATTGATGATTATGAGAATGATTCTTCTTGGGAATGGTTTTTTTTCATAACTAAGACAGGCTTATGGCGTTAGAGAAAACATGTGTATCATCTCAGATCGACACGAAAGCATCATCACAGCAACAAAAAAAATATACCCAGAAATCACTCATGGATTTTGCATGTTCCATCTACTAAGCAACCTGAAATCAACATACAAGAACATGCAAAGAATTACATGGAACCATTCACCGGGGCAGCAAAAGCATACAAAGAGGAAAATTTTGAATATCATATGAAAGGAACATGACAGTTTGGATAAGCCCATTCATCCTTATTTGCAAAAAGTTGGATATCACATATGGTCAAGGTTCCACTCAACAAACAATAGGTACTCCACAATGACATTAAACATTGAAGAATCATCGAACGTAGTAAATTTAGTAGCTCGAGAGTTCCCAATAACAACACTTTTAGAATGGTTACATGGATTACTCCAAGAATGGACATACATAAACAGAAAAAATGAACAAAATACATTCACAAAATTGACACCATGTAGTTACCCAGAATTTTACTTAGCTAGATAGTAGTAGCAGTTAGTATTAGTTTGTAGTATGTTAGTTTCTGTGGATTTTGGTTCAAACTGGGACTTAGTTGGAAACTCATAGCAACAACTATGGATTTTATAAGTTTAACCTATAGTTTAGAAATATTAATTATAACATAAGGTGTGATTAATATTGTTGGTCCTAGAAAATATATTTATTATAACCTAAGGTTTCGATAGAATTATTAAGAAGGTGACACTTGTTATAATTATGTTTATCAAGGATTTAAGTATTTTTTATGAATAGTTTAAATAAAAGAAAGATCTAGAAGCTCTAGAACCTTCTAGAAACTATTAGGATCACGTTTAGACTTAGTCAAAGCTGTTTTATCAATGCAAAATATGCTAAAAAAGTGCAAATACATGTTTGATCTATCAATGTATGCCAATATATCGTAGCTATAGGGGCCGACATATCGCCTACGGAAGATATGGAAAACATGTCGACTTCGTAGGAACGATCGAACAAGGTTCAGGAATATGGGGGAGGCGATATATCTGCTCCAACTCTTTCTTTTTTTTGAAATTTTGTGATATTAATTTTAAAAATAGCCTTAACCACTTTGACCTGCCTTTGAAACGATTTTGACCAAGTTCTGGGCATCTGTTGAACAAAAATTCAAATCCTTTTCATTTTATATTCATTTATTTATTCAAATTAAAAGGGGTGAGTTTCACTCCTTGAACTCTATAAAAAGGACCTAGTACTCAGCCATTTTTTTCATTCTTCAAGCATTTTTTCAGAGCCTCCAAGTTGCTAAGATTACCATAGAGAGAAATACTTGGGTTTTGGGCTAAAAGCTTTATCAATTTAAGCTTTTCTAAACACTTGGAAAGTGAGATATAGTGAGATTTTGATATCGAGGCTTAGATCGATTCATAAGATCATTCAAGGTATTCTTATCCTTAACTTCAGTTTTTCATAGTTCTTTAGTTTTCTTTTATTTTCTTTCAGATCCTAACTCTTGTTTATGATTCTTGGTGAGGTGTTTAAGTTTCTTGAAACTTAAGGTTCTTTTCGGTAAGTTTCTTCTTGATGGTTTAGTTCTCTTTTCATCTTCATTCTTTAGAAATACTCATGGTTTTTCTGTTGGTTTTTAGGAGTGTTCCAATCTCGTTCTTGTTCTCAAATATCCCGGTTTGGTGTAAGGAAAATAGGGTAGATTATGTGTTATATGATTATGTTATGATATGTTTTATGCTATAATATGTATATGTATAAATATGTTTTGTAGCCCTTGGGCATATGACTTGCTTAGATAGCAAGCCCCAAGAATATGTTTTATAGTCGCTTGGGCATATGACTTGCTTAGATAGCAAGCCCCAAGAATTTTTATCATTTTCATGGTTTAGAGTTATGATTTACCCTACTTCGATTAGTAGACAGATGACCTAGATGGGTTATCATATACTACCATGTGATTTGACCTACCTCGATTACTAGACAGAGGACCTAGATGGTTTTATCACATGCCATGTAAATGAGTTAATGGCCATTAACATTGTAGTCCTATATGATATATGTTTTTATAGTCATATGTTTTATAGTATATGTCTATGTTATAGTCTTATGTTTATGATTTATGTTGTTAGTAAATGTTCCTCGTTGGGCATTAGGCTCATTCCTTTATTTTTAGCTTGTTGCAGGAAAATGAATATGGAAGGCAGAAAGATTCATGGTAGTTTGGCTTGTGTGTTGATGATGAATGGATTGAATGGACTGCGTGAACGATCGAGGATGACGTTATTTTTAAGTCTTTTGAATTATGTTTCTTTGGTAACTCCGCACTTAGTTTTTTTTTAAAACAATTGATTTTAGTTTATTGTTTATGTTTTTATGTATTAAACAATGGATACCCATACCGTATTTTATATTTCATATTTTACTTTGTATTTTGCACAATATATATGTTGGGGTTTTAAATAAAGTTATGTTATTTCTTATGTATGTTTGCCAAAATAGTAGCTATGTCTAGTAGTTTTTAATGGTCCAAGGTCTTAGAAATAGTTGGGTCAAAACAGTTGGTATTAGAGAAATGGTTCATATGCATGAAGTTCTCCTTGATACACACGCACAAGCTCCGAATCTAACTGCTAATGTAAGTGTTTATGTTTATTATGCTTATGTTTATGTTATTAGCTAACGTTTTAGCCATTATATTTTCAGTTAAGAATGGATGGAGCCTTGACCTATGAGGATATTAAGGCATTGAAAATGATTAGTGAGCCAAGGAATACTGTAGGAGTGTTAGAAAGAATCACTCAGAGATTGATCTTATTCCACAAGGAGATAGTTCATCTTTAGACTACTAAGCAAATTATGATGAGAGCTACAGAACAATATGTCTTAGTAATTAGGCTTTTTAAAGATTTTCCTTCTGTAATTTCAACATTAGAAGAAATATGGGAGACTATAGATGATGAAGATGATTTACCGATAGCCATGAGATATTATTTTCTCATACTTAGGTTCACCTCTAAGTTGGAATTTCAATTTACTAATGAGAAAAATTATAGAATCTTTATGAATCTTCCTCGAGGAAATTTTGAGGCTCAAGATAATGAGGAATATGAAGAAATAGATGATGATATGCTAGATGAAAGGTGAGATGTAGAAGATCCTGATTTTTAGATCCACCCTAGTTATGTTAGTTTATTTATTTATTTATTTTTCATTTATGATTGTACTTAGTGAAAACCTTTTTCCAAATGAATATTATTGTTATTTTTGAAGGACATGTATGAGTTTGATTTTTTTTACAATCATAATAAATAATAAATTTAATAAATAATGACTGAGTTCGGCGAGGGTGGATACAAATCAATGGACCAGTAACTATATTGAGAGTTTAGGGGGCCATAGTAGTGGGAATGATTTTACTGATCCCAACCCTCCCTCAATATGGTTAACTTTGGAACAACGATGAGTTTCGAGCCTGAGAATTAAGTAATATAGGATGATTAGAAAATAGACTTAGAAAATAATAAAGATGGCTGATTTTCTAAGTATAGAAACACACCATAATTATAAAGAAGGCTTACATAATTCTTCATAAGAAATCATAACTAATAGGTCTGAGTAATGTTTGCTTCGACTAAGTCTTGCCTTAGAGCCTATTAGGGTAATATCTAACATGCTTTTTCTCGACTGTTAGAACTTTGCTGAAGATGTCACTCAGAAGGTCTGCACGCACAGTCGGCAATGCCTCCAACGCCGCCAATGAGACTAATGAAGCCCCTCCAGTCCGAAGAAAGGGAACACGTGCTACCAATGCTGCTGCTAATAGAAGTGCACCGCCACCTCCGATTGACAACACCAATGAAATTGTCCGGCTACAACAACAAGTGGAAGAATTGTTGCAGCAACAACGAAAATAGGCACAGACTCAGCCCCAACCTCAGCCGCAACTGCAGCCTCAGCCAGCGGTTCAAGCACCCCAACAAGTTTATGGGGGATGGCCAATGGAGAACTATGCGCCCTACCCAGCTCAGTACATGGAGCCAATCAATGAGCGGTTTTGTAAGCAAAATTCTTCAAAGTTTGAAGGGACTACCAACCCCTTCAAGGCAGAAGAATGGATTGGGAATGTAGAATCGATCCTAGCACACATGAATCTCGACAATGCGGACTACATATCCTGCATTTCGTCTCTTCTAAAGAAGGATGCTAGAATCTGGTGGGATTTAGTACAACAGACTAACGACGTCACCACCATGACATGGACTAGATTTGTGGAGCTCTTTCAGAAGAAGTACAACAACTCAGCAGTCATCGCTACGAGGGTAGAAGAACTCCCCAGTCTGAAGCAAGGAAACTTAATGGTAGCGGAGTATGCACGACAGTTCAACCGACTAGCCAAGTTTGCACCAGAGTTGGTTCCAACCAGATTTTTGAGGGTCACCAAGTTTGTTAGAGGAGTCAGACCAAAGAATTAGCTAGGATTGAAGCTAGAAAATCCTGGAACCACTCCTTACGTCGATGCTCTAGAAACGGCTATAGAGGTGGAGAGGCTTTAAGCAAATGTCAGTAAAGAGAAGGCTAGCAAGCCTGAACCTAAACAACAGAGTCAACCTCAGAACGGTCGAAACCACAACAACAATCATCAGCATAGCAACAATAATGACCAGAAGAGAAGGCATCCTAACAATAAGCAAGTGGATGGTGACAAAAGAGCACGGACAAACAATGGAAATAATAGGTCGAGTTATGTAGAATACCCACAGTGCTCTAAATGAAAAAAGAAACATCCCAGTGAGTGTCGTGCAAACACCAAGGGATGTTACAATTGTGACCAAGAAGGTCATCGGAAGAGACAATGTCCACAGCTCAAGCAAGAAGAGAAAATGGACAACAAGATGGTTCCTGTCAGAGTCTATGCCTTAACCCAGGGAGAAGGTGAAGCTAGTAACAAAGTGGTCACAGTTCAAATTCCTATCCTCGATAATATATGCTCAGTATTATTTGATTTAGGAGCAACACACTCGTATATCTCGTTAGGAATGATAGAGAAATTAGACAAACCTTGTGAAAGATTTAGAACTAGGTTTGTGACAGAATTGCCTTCGGGCAAAGTAGTCCTATCATCAGAGATAGTACGAGGCATACCGATCAAAATTGAGTACGTATAACTAGAAGGAGACCTGATAGAGGTACAGATCAAAGACTTCGATGTGATACTGGGCATGGATTGGCTAGCAAGGCATGGCACAACCATCGACTGTAGATGCAATAGAGTGATGTTCAAAACTCATGACCGTTAGAGACTATGTTTTATGGGAAAGGTTTTAGGATTAAGAACACCTCTTATTTCATCCCTTAAAGCTCAGAGGATGATAGAGGAAGGAGGTCACGCATTCTTAGCCAGTGTCACGGATGTGGTAAAGGAAACACCACTAAAGGTTGGAGACTTCTGCATTATAAAAGAATTCCCAGAAGTATTTTCTTACGACTTATCTGGGTTGCTGCCGACTCGGGAAATTGACTTCACAATCGAACTAGTACCGGGAACCGAGCCTATCTTGAAGGCACCATACCAGATGGAACCTACCGAACTCAAGGAGTTAAAGACGCAGTTAGAAGAACTCTTAGACTTGGGTTTCATTAGACCAAGCCATTCACCATGGGGAGCACCAGTTCTATTTGTGAAGAAGAAGGATGGAAGCATGCGAATGTGTATAGATTACCGCGAGCTTAAAAAGGTGATAATTAAGAATAAGTACCAGCTACCCCGGATTGACGAGTTGTTCGATCTACTGCGAGGAGCGACTATGTTTTGAAAGATTGATCTACAGTCCGGGTATCACCAGGTCAAGGTACGAGAAGAGGATATTCCCAAGACAACTTTTAGAACTCGATATGGACATTACGAGTTTTTAGTTATGTCTTTTGGTCTTACCAACGCTCCAGCCACATTTATGGATTTAATGAATTAGGTCTTCAAGGATTACTTGGACAAATTTGTCATAGTGTTCATCGACGATATTTTGGTGTACTCCAAGGATGAAGTCAAGCACGAGGAACATTTAAGAATGACCATGTTGCGATGGAAGAAGAATCAACTTTATGCCAAGTTCAAGAAGTGCAAATTTTGCTTTCGCAAGTAGCGTTCCTTGGCCACATAGTTACCAAGGATGGAGTTGCAGTAAACCCAGCTAAGGTAGAGGCTATGAAGGATTGGCCAAGACCTAAGAATGTGTCAGAGGTTAGAAGCTTTCTCGGGCTAGCAAGCTACTATCAGAGGTTTATAGAAGGCTTTTCTAAGATAGCCACTCCGCTTACCAACCTGACCCAGAAATAGCAAAGGTTCAACTGGACAGATAAGTGTGAAGAGAGCTTCCAGTTGCTTAAGGATAAGCTCTGCTCAGCACCAGTACTTTGTGTACCGACACCTAATGACAAGTTTGTAGTCTACTGTGATGCATCGAAGCAAGATTTGGGTTGTGTGTTGATGCAGAATGACAAAGTGATAGCCTACGCCTTAAGGCAGCTGAAGGAATACGAGTAACACTATCCAACGCACGATATGGAGTTGGCAGCGGTGGTCTTCGCATTGAAAATTTGGCGCCACAATCTTTATGGAGAATGGTGTGAGATTTATACGGACCACAAGAGCTTAAATATTTCTTCATGCAAAAGGAGCTCAATATGAGGCAGTGCAGGTGGTTAGAACTAGTAAAGGATTACGACTGCGAAATCCAATATCACCCGGGAAAAGCAAGCGTAGTTGCTGATGTGCTAAGCAGAAAGAGTTACGGGAATCTAGCAACAATATCCGGAATAGAAAAGTCGCTTCAGCAAGAGCTGATCAATGCCGAAATAGAAGTAGTCATTGGTAAACTGGGTAACTTGTCCATCCAGTCAAGTTTGTTAGAAGATATACGGATCGATCAAGGGCATGATAACACATTAGTATCTCACATAGCTATAGTCAAAGAAGGCAATGCCACATATTTCTCTATATCAGGACATGGATTCTTAAGATATATGGACCGGGTATGCGTGCAGAATGACCATAGGATTAAGATGAAGATTTTGGAAGAGGGACGCAATACTCCATACTCAGTTCACCCAGGGTCGACCAAGATGACTCACAACCTTAAGGCATTGTATTGGCGACCGGGAATAAAGAAAGACGTAGCAGAATATGTGTCTAAATGCTTAGTATGCCAGCAAGTGAAAGAAAAATATTAGCAATTTGCAGGCTTATTGCAACCGCTTAGTATCCCATAATGGAAGTGGGAAGACATAGCCATAGACTTCGTGACAAGACTACCACAAATAAATAAGCAGCATGACTCGACTTGGGTAGTAGTAGATAGAATAACCAAGTCAGCTCACTTCCTGCCTATCAAGACTGCGTACATAGCGAATCAGTACACAGACATTTATGTCCGAGAAATAGTACGACTGCATGGAAGCCCTAAAACCATAGTATTTGATAGAGGACAAGTGTTTACATTCATATTTTAGGGAAGCTTGCAGCAAGCTATAGGTACCAAGTTAAGTCTTAGTACAACATTTAATCCTCAGACCAATGGTTAGTCCGAGCGTACCATATAGATTTTAGAGGATATGTTGCGTGCTTGTGTACTTGACTTCGGAGGATCATGGAGTAAGTATTTGCCACTAATAGAGTTTTCCTACAATAATAGCTACCACTCAACGATCAAGATGGCACCCTATGAGTTACTTTTTGGAAGGAGGTGTCGATCGCCATTACATTGGGACGGGGTAGGAGAAAGTCAACTTCCTGGACCCGAAGCTATTAGAGAGGCTCAGGATGCAATAGCACTGATTAGAAAGCGTATGCTCGCTGTACAAAGCCGACAGAAAAGTTATGCGGATGCCAAGCGGCGTGATGTGGAATTCAAAGTCAGAGATCTAGTCTTCTTACAGATATCTCCTATGAAAGTTTTAAAGTGGTTTGGGAAGAAAGACAAGCTTAGTCCTCGGTTTATAGGTCCTTTTGAGATATTGGATAAGGTGGGAACAGTTGCATATAGATTAGCCCTACCGCCAGCTCTAGCAGATAGTCACAACGTATTTCACATCTCGATGCCGCATAGATATGTGTCAGACCCATCTCACGTCTTCAAGTATGATATGATAGCACTCCAGAAAGACTTGAGTTACGAGGAACGACCGGTTAGCATCCTAGATAGAGGGATGAAGGAATTACAGTCTAAGATTGTTCTGATAGTCAAGGTCCTATGGAGTAATAGTTCTAAACAGGAGGCAACGTGGGAGTTGGAGGAAGACATGTTGGCACAGTATCCGAAATTATTTGGTAAGTAAATTTCGAGGACGAAATTCATGTTATTAGGGGAGAATTGTAGAGTCCCAGAATTTTATTTAGCTAGATAGTAGTATTAATTAGTATTAGTTTGTAGTATGTTAGTTTCTGTGGATTTTGGTTCAAGCCGGGACTTAGTTGGAAACTCATAGCAACAACTATGGATTTTATAAGTTTAACCTATAGTTTAGAAATATTAATTATAACATAAGGTTTGATTAATATTGCTGGTCCTAGAAAATATATTTATTATAACCTAAGGTTTAGATAGAATTATTAAGGTGACACTTGTCATAATTATGTTTATTAATGATTTAAGTATTTTTGATGAATAGTTTAAATAAAAGAAAGATCTTGAAGCTCTAAAACCTTCCAGAAACTATTAGGATCACGTTTAGACTTAGTCAAAGCTGTTTTATCAATTCAAAATATGCTAAAAAAGTGCAAATACGTGTTCGATATATCAATGTATGCCGATATATTGCAGCTATAAGGGTCGATATATCGCCTACGGAAGATACGGAAAACACGTCAACTTCGCACAAACGATCGATCGGGGCTCGGGAATATGGGGGAGGCAATATATCACCTATAGGGGGTGATATATAAGCTCCAACTCATTTTTTTTTTGAAAGTTTGTGATATTAATTTTAAAAATAGCCTTAACAACTTAGACATGCCTCTGAACGATTTTGACCGAGTTTTGGGTGTCTGTTGAACGAAAATTCAAATCTTTTTCATTTTATGTTCATTTATTTTTTCAAATTAAAAGGGGTTAGTTTCACTCCTTGAACTCTATAAATAGGACTTAGTACTCAACCATTTTCTTCATTCTTCAAGCATTTGTTCAGAGCCTCCAAGTTGCTAAGATTACTATAGAGAGAAACACATGGGTTTGGGTTAAAAGCTTTATCAATTTAAGCTTTTCTAAACACTTGGAAAGTGAGCTATAGTGAGATTTCGTTATCGAGGTTTAGATCAATTCATAAGATCATTTAAGATATTCTTATCCTTAACTTCATTTTTTCATAGTTCTTTAGTTTTCTTTTATTTTCTTTCAGATCCTAACTATTGTTTATGATTCTTGGTTAGGTGTTTAAGTTTATTGAAACTTAAGGTTCTTTTCGGTAAGTTTCTTCTTGATGGTTTAGTTATCTTTTCATTTTCATTATTTAGAAATACTCATGGTTTTGTTGTTGGTTTTTAGGAGTGTTCCAATCCTGTTATTGTTCTCAAATATCCTAGTTTGTGGTAAGGAAAATAGGATAGATTATATGTGTTTATATGTTTATGTTATGATATATTTTATGCTATAATATGTATATGTATAAATATGTTTCGTAGTCCTTGGGCATATGACTTGCTTAGATAGCAAGCCCCAAGAATATGTTTTATAGTCGCTTGGGCATATGACTTGCTTAGATAGCAAGCCCCAAGAATTTTTATCATTTTCATGGTTTAGAGTTATGATTTACCCTACCTCGATTAGTAGACAGAGGACCTAGTTGATTTTATCACATGCCATGTAAATGAGTTAATGGCCATTATATTGTAGTCCTATATGATATATGTTTTTATAGTCATATGTTTTATAGTATATGTTTATGTTATAGTCTTATGTTTATGATGTATGTTGTTAGTAGATTTTCCTTGCTGGGCATTAGGTTCATTCCTTTATTTTTAGCTTGATTCAGGAAAATGAATATGGAAGGCGGAAAGATTCATGGCAGCTTGGCTTGTGTGTTGATGATGGATGAATTGAATGGACTGCGTGAACGATCGATTATGACGTTATTTTTAAGTCTTTTGAATTATGTTTCTTTTGTAATTTCACACTTAGTTTTTTTAAAACAATTGATTTTAGTTTATTGTTTATGTTTTTATGTATTAAACAATGAGTATCTATACCGTATTTTATATTTCATATTTTACTTTGTATTTTGCACAATATTTATTTTGGGATTTTAAATAAAGTTAGGTTATTTGTTATGTATGTTTCCCAAAATTATAGCTATGTCTAGTAGTTTTTAATGGTCTAAGGTCTTAGAAATAGTTGGGTCATAACACACCAATTGCTAAGGAGAAAATGACCAAAAACTACATATACTCGTTGAGACTTACAATAAGTTTTTTTTTTTTTTTGTATACAATTTCTTACATCTTGAAGAATTTCTCTACTTGCTCTACTATTGTTATAGTGTTGCTCTTACATGCATTAAACATTTGTCTCAAAGTTAATTAACAAAACTTTCATATTGAACTACAAGTAAAACCATCAAATGAATATCTATTTGAGGTGGTTAAAAAAGAAAAATCATGGATGGTAAACCTCAAAGATCAAACATGCACATGCAATAGATTTCAAATGGATGAGATGCCATGTGGTCATGCTCTTCCTGTGATGAAGGAGATGCACCTAGACCCTTACGTTTACTGCTCAGATTACTACACAACAAAAACATGGCTACAAACATATGAAGCAACAGTATACCCAATAGGAAACCAACACACTTGGGATGTACCAAACTATCTCAAAGAAATAATAGTATTACCTCTAAATGCTAGAGTGAAAGCAAGGAGAACGAAAGAAAAAAAAAAGAATCAGAGATTCTTGGGAAACTAAAAAGCAAAACAAGTGTAGTAGATGTAGGCAAAGAGGTCATAGTTGGAAGACATGCTGAAACAAGCCAATAAACATATGAAAACAACGCCAGAACAATATTACATTTTATGGGATCATTTTATTTTTTTAAAAAAAACATTCATTTAATTTCTTTAAATACTGAATTGAAAAATACTGATGACGTTGCTTTTGGGTTGTAATAGCATTGATTTTACCATACAAAAAACATAATATTTGATTAAGTTCTTGTTATATGTTGATGGAAAAATGATTATCTTAAAAAATTTAATAGGACAAATATATATTGTACAACTTGAGAAAAATATTAATAATTAAACAATTTACGTTGAGTTTTTTTAATATTGATATAACATTTAATATATTATTTTAATTTGTCAACTATATATATTACATGGATTGTGTGTTGCTACAAAGTTTCCCAAACATAAAACAATTACACAAAAGTTGATATAAAAGACATCATAAAAAAACAACATAAACATTAATAAAAAATCCAGTATTGTCACATAAAAAAACTAAAATAAACATAAAAATAAAGTCTATAATCCAAAATAACATAAAATTTGTCAATTCTTTTTTAGTTTCTTTGTAGTTGCCATAATGTTGATGCCATGCAAAACGCAAAAATTACTCCTTGACCACCAAACCCTTGTCCTTCCCTTTAGCCTTTTTTGGAGCTTCAGACTGACTAGCAATGTTTTCTTCTTCTTTCATTTTGCAGTATGAATAAAACAACACAGCTAACCTAGCACGATGGTCTTTAACATAAAAATTGCTTGATGGAATATCCTTACCATCAATAAAATACTCAGCGAAAGAGGCAACAAAAATGCCACAATTACTGCAAAACAACCACAAGGAAGTATTAAAATTATAAACTTGTAAGCAAAAACAACTGGAAAAAAAAATATAAATACAAATATAAAAAAAAGTTACTTACTTATCCTCTTGATCAGGCAAGCCATCAACATTTAGAACTTCAAAAGGAGCCTTTGGGTCCTTAGAAGTTGGATTAGAGTCATTCCTAAGCTTGTAAAAATCATGCAAATAAAAAAATAAGCAACAAAACAGAATATGGCTCAATAACCCTCATTGTTGCACTTTCATACCTCTCAGTCCTCAAAGAGTTGTACATGTAAATACACCTCCCCTTAATATTTAAACGACCAAGAATCCAATGACTCTCAACTTGCATATTGATGGGAAACAACACATGGTTAACATCAACCCACACATAATCCTATTACCTTTAATAAATTAAGCAACAACATGCTTAAGACTCACAACAGAATTGTCATTACCATTCTTGACATAACGTTCATATAAAGAAGTTATGCTTTCATGAAAGAAGCAATTTGTTGTTGTGAAGGAAACCTTAGGTGCAGATGCATACTTGCCTTTATTTCGCATGTAATAAAAAATGACATTCATATGTTGAGAAAACAACCACAGAACAATAACATAAAACCATAGGAACATAAAAAAAAATATCAAAACATATAAAAAAATACTAACCGAATGAGATAGAAATTATCCACAATGAACAAGATTATGAAACCACATCTTGTCATCTACATCATCCACTCCAAGTTGAAAAGCAGGATTAATAATATTCTTACCATTTCCATAAATTTTGTTCTTCCTGCAACAATTAAGAAGAAAAAAAAATATTGAAATGACATTAAAAAAATAATTATATAAAAAAAGAAACCTAAATAACATACCTGGGCTTCTTATTACACCCTCAGCAAGCCAATTATCAAAATCATTCTCATGATCAATATTAGGACCCTACCCAATATTATCATCTAGTGGGCACAATCCTTTGACATAAATAACCATAGAAAATTATTGTCTAGCTTCAGGAGAACTAAAAGACCAAATTCATTCATGAATTGAGACTTTAAAGCTACTCCATGCTTCACAATCCTCTTCCTAAGACAACATCCTCAAGACAACTTGGCATCAACTGTACAAAAAAAAACACAACATATAAAATTTTACAATTATAAACAACTTGAAATTAGTAAAACAACAACATGAAAACACAAACCCACATTGGTTGCTGCAGCAACTTCACCATCAGTAACTTCGGTCTCCTTTCCAGGTTGCACAACATTGGGCATGTCAACATCAACAGTGGAGCAACTTGGGTGCAACTAGACAACGACATGTTAACAATTAAACATCAGTAACTAAAGCAACTAAAATAACTAAACAACATCATGAAAACATCATGAAAAAACATTGAAAAAAACGTACAACAATCTTTGAGACAGGATCTAACCCAGACATAACAGAATTTTCAACATCAACCTCATTTAAGTCTTCGAAAATTGAATCACGCTCCTTGTCACCAACAGTCTACATAACACATAACAAAAATCATAAAAAACATTTAAACATAACAATTGAAAACTATAACTAACAAAAAAAAAATATGTTCAACAATATCATCATGAACTTCTTTACTTGATACCTCAACTTGATTAGTATTAACAGTAGTATTATCTTCACCAACCACTTCTTTGGCATCATCCACGTTGTCGTCATCACTATCACTTCCATCACTATCATCAGCATTTTTCTCTTTCTTGCCTTCCCGATCATCTCCATCTCCATCTCCATCTTCATACTCAACTACCTTTTCTGTATTATCATCAAACTAGTTTTTTGTCTCCTCATCATCTTCTTCATATCCCTCGCCATAATCACCATCATCATATTCTTCTTCGTTCTCATTTTCATCATATGAATCAACATCTTCATCCTACATCACCAATCGCAACAACAAAATAACACAAGGGATTAATAGAGAACAACATAACAAAAATGTTTCATCAACACAATAACAACACAAAAATACCTTAGTAAAAGAATTAGCAAGAACATGATTAAACTTTATTTGCATGTCAGACAATGCAGCAAACACTAAAAGAAATTGGAATTCAACAAAACCCTTCAAACTTAAGAAGTCAGCAGACATTGATTGTTGATTAGAGATAATTATGTCAATCTTAGCCTTCATTTCATCATCCACACAAAATTCAACCCAAGGGCGAGTTGTTGGCATGTCATCATCCCCAATTTTGAGTTTAGACTCAGAATGAACCCCAACATCAAAATTAGAGAAAAAATCAATCTTTCCTTTCCCACGATCCTTAACATCAGTGTTGAAATCAAAACCCTCCAATTTTAAAACAGAACACTCATTATTATCAGTTGGTTTTAGATTCAGCAACTTCAACTATAAAAATAGAATGGAAAAAAAACAAAAATTAGAAAGAAAAAAAACATATAATAACAACTAAACAACAACACAACAACAAAAATAAAATGTACTGTCTTTGATGGAATGTCAAAAATGGTAGTCTTCAAAAATATGAAGGTAGGAGTAGTAGAGCATGTCCAGTTAAGAATCCTAGGAATACCACCAGTAACAAATTTGCAATACACTTCTCATTCATATGCTGACAACACTCATAAAACCACACTTGAAAAACATGTGGGCAACCTAGGATCCACATTTTTTTTTATTTGAATGATAAAAAGCATTATACCAACTAACTAATTTGCCCTTCAAAGAGCCAATTGTCTATTCGAAGCAAAGAATTACCCCACGCATAATCATCATAACGACCACTATCAACAACATCTAAATCTTCACGAAGAACTTGTTTATCCTTCCCAGAACTAAAAAGAAACCATTGAACAAAATATAAAATAGCCAACTTAACAGTGGCTTCATCATCTGTACCCCACCTCTTAGCCCTAAAACACTCTTGAATAGATTGCTTAGTAATCTTATCACAACCTGGAAAATAATTTTCAAGAAATCCATTTGAATCTTGTTTAAAATTCAAATTATTGCAATCCCCACACAATCTAACCAAGAAATCAAGGCAAACTCCTCAATACTAAACATCAATCTAACACCACTAACCATAACCCAAAACTCATACGCATTAGGCTATTTAACCTCCCTTAACAACAACCCAAGAACAACTTGAGGTTGAGTACTAAATGCAAGAATTTTCAAAAAATGACCAAAATAAGTTTGGGAAAACATCTCTTTATTCTTATCACTCCAATAATTATTGAGATCCTTATTAACTTCATAACTAGAACTAAGAACAACCCTTGAAAAAAAGAATCGACTTGGTTTGATCTTATAATCTCAATCCTGCAACAAAAAACAAACAGAAATAAGACTAATGGCTTAAAATAACAAAAAAAAATCCAAAAAATATATTAATAATTAATCATACATCAGATAACAACACAAAAACTAAAATAAAAAAAAAAACAAAAGTACAACATACAAACGAACTCACTACAACATACAGATGAAATCACATTCAACAAGACAACAAGGAAACATTACAAAAATAACAATTCACAAAACATATTAATTTCAAAATACTAAACATTGAAGAACGCATAAAAAATGAAACTGATACAGGGAAAAAATCCAAAAAAAAACTACAAAATTAAAAAAATGAATATAAACACATAACAATAACACATTTGAAATAACTAAAAACAACAACGAAAACCCCTAAAATAAATATAACTATAAAATGGTTAAAAACCCTAAGCATTATAAAATACAGAAATAGAGCAACCAAAAAATAACCATAAATGAACAATCAAAACCTGAAAAACAATGTCAAAACACTCCTAAAGAAATTGATCAAAAATAATAATAAAAAGAAACCTTGATTTTCTTAGTTTCATTAACTCCTAATACATTACGGCCAAATGAACCCAGTTTGGATTTCATTCAATTACCCCTCTCATCATCACTTGGAGCTGCCCTTTTCTTGAACGATGATGCCTTTGAAGGTTTGCCAGGAGGATTTTTTGCCATTGATTTGAGGTTGGGCTGAAATTTAAATACTACTATCTTATTCGAATCAGGAGATTTTTTAGACTTATCAAATTTTGGAACAGGCTTTTGAAATGGAGAAGGAGTTTCAGAACTTGATCGAGTACACAACATGATGAGAAAATTGAAAATAATTTTGTTAAAATAGAAAAAAAGGTGAAATAAGATCATGGGAGGTAAGAGCGTGAGCAAGATCATGGGGAAATATGCTCATAAACCGTTCATTGCTGAAGAAAAAAGTAAAGCAACGTTGAAGAAGATGACTGCGAGAAACGTGAGTGAGAAAGGAAAAAAAAGTGAAAATTGTATGTGTAAATATAAAAATGTGAAAAATGTATAAAAGAAAATATAAAAAATGTAAAAATGTAAAAAAATACCGCCTGTCCATAAAAATGTAAACATAGGGCCAAATTTGGTACATTCTGTAAAATTTCCTAAAATTTTATCTTTATATACTCATTTGACTAGTTCATGAGAGTCTTTTCTTTTAGAATCGGTTATTGATATTTCTAGATTTCTTTCATTTGATTGCTCAACTAATTACAAAGGCATAATTCTCACATATCATTTCTTTGAAAATTTGTGACTCGTGTCACACATACCATTTTTGCACTACTATGATTTTTGCACTGTGAATGGTACTATTTTTTTTTGTTCAAGTTTTGTTCGGTTAAGTTTTGTTGTATTCAGTGGATGGAAATTGGCCAACTATGAAGAATTCACACTACAATTGATAAGATACATATTTTATTTTTTCATCTCATTGAATTATAGAGATACACTTTTCTATTTTAGTGTATGATTTTTTATATGATGATAATATTTATTATTGTGTTTTTTTTGTTAGAAAATTATCATTCTGATTTATGTTCAATGATGATATTTTTTATGAGAAAGGTTTTCCAATTTTGTTCTCAAATTTTTTATTTTATTTTATTTATTCATTAAAAATTTTGTTCAATTGATATTTATTTCATTTTTTTGTTTTATTTTATTTAATTAATTATTTTTTTAGAAGAATATCTGTTTCGGTTTTAGTTTTTTTTACAAAAACTGCTAGTTATTTTTAGTTTAATATATTATATATTTTGACTAATTATTATATTATATTTTGACTAATTATTTTTTTAATAACTTATCGTCTATTAAACTTCTTGTTGTCAAAATATTTTTACTGTGTTCTTCATTGTGTCTTGTTTATCATAACATTTCATTATATGGATACTTGCATCTTTAAATATTTTGTAAAGGCTTTTCTACTGGTATTTCATGTGTTAGTATACTGGTATTTTTTTTAATGAACCGAAGGGCTAGCCTTCGATTCTTAAGTTATAATTTAACTTGCTGACTTTCTTGTAATTCATATATCCATATATATATATTTACTAGATTCTACTTCGTTCTTCTATTATCTCTTTTAATTTATAGTATTTATTTATTGTTACTAATGTTAGTTTGTTTTATAATATTTTATTTTATAGGATGTTTCTTAGTGATCCAAACAGAATGTGTGGTGTTGATTATGGGGTTCGATTAGATTCTGTTGACGCGATTTTTCACCAACAGTTAACTAAGAAGTTTGAGAAATAACGACATAGGCTTTATCTAAAACGTAAGCAAAAGCACTATGAAGTTTATGTGTTTCAGTGATTAAAATTCATATAGTCCACAAGTTTGTATTATTACCTTGTGATCTCTGCGAAAATTGTTTATGAAAATTGTAGCAAAGTTTTGACATACAAAAGTTCACTCCCTTTTTCAGTCCCATTATCCCTCTATTTATAGGGGTTCAATGGACATAATTCAGTGACCGTTTACTTCTGAGTAACGTAAAGGTTGAGTAACTCCCCAAATGTACAAATAAATGTAATAAAGACACTGATATCATACATGTACCAGGAAAGGGTTACAACAGTTACAACGTGTTATTTATTCGTGTAACGTCTCCAAGTCATTAAGAATTCAAGCTTGTGTTTACAGGCTACTGCGAGATGATGTTAAGCGATCTCCAAGACATCTGGTCGACTTGTCTAGGTGATGTCCTCGATGTCTACTGGATCTGGGCTTTACCCGAGCTACCCATCTTAGAACTTGTACAATGCTATAAGGACAGAATAATCTTCATTAATTGCTTGCTAGCTGTACTGCAAATTAAGATATGTTAGCTCATTTTTTCAGGTACAACATTTTCCCCCAAGCCTCTACTCTTGTATGACGTCACTCCTATGCCTGACACACACAATAGAAGCTTTTCTACTTCTGTTGTTGGAGCCCACCTACCCTCTCGAGTATGGGACACATGTACAATTTCTATAGGCGTCTGCAGGAATTTCGAGCACAGTGACAATTGTCTTGTCACCATTTTGTCTACTTAATATTTTTCCTTTGATCTAAAGTTTCTTTGATCGAATGTCTCTAAATCTTTCCCGGGCTCAACCTATATATAACGCCACTCAGTCAGTCGATCCTCACCACATTTGAATTCCTTGCTAAAAAAACTTCCTTTTCTCTCTCATTTTTCTGAAACTTTTAAAAACCCTATGGCGATTTCTCTCTAATTCATCACCCCAGTCTTGCCATTCCTTCAATCCTTCAAGTTTTTCCCTTCAATCAGAACTGTAAGTAATTTTCCTTTAGTTGTTGCAAATTTAATTATATTTCTTGCTATATGTTTTATTTCGAATGCTTTTGCAAAGTTATCTTTTTTTAACATATTGATTCTATCGATGGTTTTGGCTTGCATATTTGCGTTTTGTAAGGAGATATGGGTTATAAGGGGAATATAGGTTTTTTTAGCCGAGTATAATAAAATTGGTAAATTTCTGGGCATTTTCTGGATTTTTGGTGTTTGAATGAAGAATAATTTAGACTAAACTTCTGGGTTTCTAGCCCCAAAAGTAGGTAGCTTAATGGCCACATTTGTTTGGGAAATTTTGCATTAAAACTGCTTTCCAAAATCATGTTTCTAACACGCAATTTCTGAGGTGATTGTACTTTTGAGAGTAGGGCGTGTGAATTAGAGACACACATGGATCCACGTACACAGGTTCTAAACCCGTATTAGTTCATAGAATTTCCAGATCGTAGGACCTGTCTCTTTCAAATGCTTTGCTGAGTTTTCCAGGGATCCTCCTCTAGTATTTAAGTACAACCAATTCACGTGATTCTCTCAACCCTTATCCTAGAGTTATATCCTTAGGTTGTCCACTAACAATTAGTACTATTATGTGCCCAGGATAGCTAAATTACCATAAAAATAAGTCATCAAAAACAAAAGAACGTAGCTGGCTTCTTTTCTCAAGGCTAGCAGGCTGTAGAGACCCCCATTCCCCACTTCAAGTCAGTGGGGAAATGGAGGTTGAGGTAACTGGCAACAACGTCTATGAGGTCGAGTGGATCATCGAATAACTTCCATGCCCCAAGAGAATAACATAATAAGGGGCCATGGCATCTAAACAAATTCGAAGTTCTATGCCCGCCCAACACTTGAATAGGAGAGCGGAGCTGCGCTCCATTAGAGGAGAACTTCAGAGCTTGGAGTGAAGAGCATCTGAAGGCGGGGGCTTTACTTCCACTAAGTTCGTACTTCTCAGAATTTTAAATTTTGTGAAGTTAGCTACGTTCCAGCTCCCCCCGCCCCCCACCCCCCAACATGTATTGCCTCTTTGCGGGGCTTAAATATTTATTTCTTAAAAATGAGCGGGAGTACCCCACTCCAAAGGATATCCTCTACTTTATCTGGCTCAAGGCCAATCTTGACACCAGAACCAGAGGTGATGGGTTTTACTACCTCACCCGATTCCCCAGACCGCCAGAATCATCGATCTCCCCACCTTCCAAATGACTTTAAGGATCTATTCTTGTGACTATCGATACTTTAATCGACCTTGTAAGTGCCTTTGCCTTGAGAATTTCATAGATATTTGTCTGCTTCACAATATTAACCTATTATGATCTCCTTATTTGTTTATGAAACTATCTATAAGAGGTCTATGGCTTTCGTTCTCTGTAAGGACCAGTACCTTGTTGGGAAAACTTATACATGATCTTTATTCATTTTCATGTAGATCTAATATTAAACAAGTTAATATGAGATAACCTAGAACATGTTTCTAAAATTGAATTGAAAGAGAAACAATGATAAGAAAACTTACATTATACGAAGCGGAATAAATGAGTCATTCCTTCAGTTTCTCTAACCCTTTTATCCTTTTTGTCGTAGAGTATTACCAAGAAACTGAATCGATCTTCAATTTTCTTCACAGTCTTTCAAAGTATCCTTGGAATCACCTAGACTAGAGTGGGCAATTCTCAACACATGAGATAGATACAGAGAGAAGAAGAGAAAAGAACAAAGTGGCTTAGAAAAAGAGTTATGTTTAGAGAGAATCTAAAAAGTATCAGAAATTTGTGTTTCAGAAATCTGAACTTCTGTTTTCATCTCTCACTTAGCATTCCTTTTATTGACTCAATTAGGCCATTTAATTTAATTAAAAAAATCACTAAAATAATAGCCAATTAACAACCCTAGGTCGAAATTATCATGGGCTTTAGGCCCGTGAAATTTCCCATTCGATTATAAGCCCATTGGACTTAAGATCAAGACCTATATTATTTTCTATTGATTTAATTAATTAAATAATTATTTAAATCATTGATCAAATTAATTATTTATAATTTGAACCTTGATTTAAACTTATTTATTAATTTAGATACCAATTTATCTTAATTAATAAATCTGCCATAATTTATCTTTTCTTCTCAAAATTACATAACTCTCTGAAACTATCCAAAATTGACATGGTCAACTTTGTTAATTCTAATTGAAAATTAAATCAATTAATTGAGACTATCTAGATGATTTTATCCAAGACATAGTGGGGACCATGGGCCTGTGAAATCAAGCTCCAATAAGCTATCATAAATCTAACAAATAAATTTACTAACTTATTAATTCCTCGTGACTCCACTAAAGACTTGGAATTGCACTCTTGAATTCATAGAACGCTCTATAAAAATATAGATACGCTATTAATTCTCCATTGTTACAACCATAATTTTCACTCAATCCTCTATAGACAGTCTACAATGAGATGGGACTAAAATACCGTTTTACCCCTCATTGTATTTTATCCCTAAAACACTTAGTTCCTTGTAAAAGATATTTCATTAAACTGATTTAATTTCATAAATGAGATCTCTATCATTTAACACCTTGAACCAAATTAAAAGGAAACCATCGTATCACTTCTTCATCAGAAACTATAGATGTTCATACCTATGATTAACACTCCCACTCAATTATACTACCGAGTTCCCTAGATGTAAGTATGGGCTAGTCTGTAGCATAAGCTGGTAACGAACAAGTCAAAGAGCTCAAATAATACAATCAGTTAGAATACTAACCACTCAGAATTGAGATTGAATTGACCTATGGTCAACTCTATGATATGACTATAATAGATAATAACGGTATGTTTACTTATCCTATCAATTTTCAATATCTGTCCAGTCCGATGTAATAAATACATCCGATCTTATCTACTTTGCTAATGTTCTGGAAAGAACATAACACTGTAATGTGTAAGTAGAACACATCGTAGATTGGCAAGTCAGTGTAAATCTTGTGCACTGACTAATCCTAGGACATATGTATTTTGAACATATAAGCTTATTTATATTCCACTGTGATTACGTCATTATAAATATGATTAGCTATATGCTCAGGATTTAATAGAAGTTTATATTAAACAAATAATCATGAAAATAAAACATGTGAGCAAAGTGATTGACTAAGTCAAAAAATGATTTCTATTCTTTTATTGATAATAAATGAGATTACAAAGAAATTGGGTTTTAATTAGGGCATAAAACACTAACATACCTCACACTCACCTCTATCCTCGTTGAAGAAATAGACTGGTGAGCGATAATAAGCGATGGCAACATGTTTGCATGCGGACTGATCGGGGATGTCCAATCCTTGGCACTTCAACCTCGGGATCCTCCTAGAAAGAGGGCCCTAGCCATCGTAGATGAGGTCGAGGAGGAGGAGGTTGCACCATTGGTGCAAAGACGCCTTTCATAGGGCGGTCTAAATAGTGACCTAGATTGGGTAGAGTCGGGGGTAGCAGCCAGCACCTCTGGCCAAGGTAACAATGAAAATGATATTGATCGAGCTGCTGCCAGCTTCATGCTAGTTCGGCAAGACCCAAGGAAGATCATGATCAAACATCCTGAGGACCCATATAGGAATGTTACCATCCAATAGTGTTTTGGCCTTTTAGTTCTCCGTCACAATATTAGTCTCCCTAAAATGACCATAGTAGTCGACATTAGGAGTACTATCTTCGAGCAGGATGATACTAACATCCCACTTGGGATTCCTTTGGACCTCTGTTACTTCTTTCCTATCTCCAAACAACCACAGTATGACCAGAGCTTAGATGATGAGCTCGAGTATGAAATGGCACCTAACATTGTATTGTTAGAGTCTCCTCCACTCCCTATTATCCAGGATTAGGCCAACAATCAATCTGAATCCAATTATTGCAGTCTCCTCCTCTAGCTCGTATGGTAGGATTTTCTTCTTTACTTGTTATTTTCCAAATTTAATTGAAGTTTGTCTAACCCCCTCTTGACTATTTTCAAGAATACAACATGAGCAGCAACCTGACAGCCGCAATGTCCAGCTCCAGGGCAATGGTGAAAAGGTAGAGAATACTAAAAAATGAGCGTTTAGGACGGGAGGTTCTTCCACGAGAGCTCAACCCAAGAATATGGAGGTACCCTCTTCCTAACCATAGGCGCAGAAAGAGAATGTAGTAACTTCCAAAGATGCTCGGCCTCTAGCTCCCCGAACTAACCCTCCAACTCCCCGTAATGACCTACCAATTGTTTGCATTAATTCTCTAGGTGTTCCTCCCCCCCCCCCCCCCTCCCCCACATTCTATCATGGCTCACCAGGTGGATGTGGGCAAGTTTCTGACCCACCTCTAGGGTTCCATTTAGATCTTGACCAGAGACGTGGTGGGACACGTTAACCAACTTTCTATTTGCAACGTGGAGAAATTGAGGGCGCAACTCCCCGGGTTGTGATGAGGTTCACCCTAGGAATGCAGCTGACCGTAAGTTATTCACGTGCTTTTTCTGCATATCCCACACTTTTGCATGATCTATCTTTATGGTTGTTTTTATTGACTTTCATATTTGGCCCAGATTCGAGCAGGGGCTAAGATCCTCGAGAATTGGAGCAATCTGCTACCAAGCTAGAATAGGTCAGGGTTATATGCATGCAGATCAAGGATGATACCTCACAAGAGTTGGAGCAAGCATGTGACAAGAGAAAGTAGCTCGAGGAAGCTAATTCTCAGTTGGAGGAGACGATCATGAAGCTTCAAATGGACCTTGAGATGACCTGATCTAATGAGAAGATTTCCAAGGTGTAGGCCTTGAAGGTGATAAAGGCTAGAGAGCAGCTACAAGAAAAAGTTGACGAGCTCCCGCTCAAGGTGGATGGCCATGAAGCGTAGGCCTTGTAATTATGCCTTTTAGGCCCTGTAGGCCTTGTAATTATTCCTTTTAGGCCAAGACAATCTGCCAATGTGGCTTTGTTTGAGGTTATTTATTCTCATTCAAAATTTTCTTTTATCTAATCTTTATATATTTCCCTTCCATTATTGTGCTTTATCTTGTAATTTAAACACATGCGTAGTTATAAGGAATTATTTTAGAACGAGGTATTTTAAGACCTTCATGCTTAGTAGCTGACCAGTTACTTTTTAGGTCATAGACCTAGTTATATTCAGGATTTCAATAGCTTAATAATGTACATGTTAATATTCAGGCCTTGTACATGGTTCAGTCCAAGGTTTTATTGCTTTGAATTTTATTGTTTAACTTAGTTAAATTCAGAATTTCTTTGAAAACTTGAGTTTTTCCAAGCTACCAAATTTCCAAATTTTAAGTTACAGAATTTTTCAAAGACTTAACAAATTATTATCAACAGTATCTCCCCTAATCAATCAAAATTTATGGATATTCTAGGTCGCTTTTACATAGTGATAATGCAAAAATTTGATAGAAATATTGTACCCTGTTTAAATTACTCAGCAACAATAACTTTATTAAATAACAGAAAGTTTAAAATGAAATGGCCTTTATAAATACACCTTATAATATAAAACTAAACTCAAACTTAATAAATCACTAATACTATTTATTCAAATGCAAAGCGTTCTCATAGAATTTCCACGATCTGATAAGGTCCTTCTTAGTTTGGTCATAATACGCCATCTTTAGGGTCTCTATTGGCCAGGAACACCCTTCTCAACACCAGATCTCCTAACTCGAGCTTAATTTCTTTAACCTTTGAGTTAAAATAACGATTTACCTTCTAATAATATTGAGTGAAGTGAATTTGTGATTCTTCTCGACGTTCCTCAATCTGATCTAGAGATGCTTGTAATAGCTCATGGTTCTGTTCCTGGTTAAAAGTCAATTGTCTGTGTGACATCACTAGGGCTTCGACTGGGAGCATTGCTTCACTTCCAAAAGTTAGTGAGTATGGCGCATGCCCAGTAGATGTACGGTGAGAGGTTCTGTATGCTCAAAGCAATTGTGGGAGCTGTTTGGACCATAACCATTTAGCCTCCTCCAACTTCTTTTTAAGCTTGCCTTGACGGTTTTATTCAGTGCCTCTACCTATCCATTAGCCTGTGGATATGCCACCGAGGAGAAACTCTTGATAACCCCGTACTTCTCACAAAAATTAGTGAACAACTCCCTGTCGAATTGGGTCCCATTATTCGATACGATTTTCTTGGGAGCCCAAAGCGGCAAATTATGTTCTTTATAACAAAATCGAGTCCTCCCTTCGAGGTTATCATTCCCAATGGCTCATCTTTGGTCCACTTTGTAAATTAGTCCACAACAACTATAACATAGCGAACTCATCATTAGGGCTGAGCATTGTGCGGGTTATAAGAATTTTAAATCGGTTTGGGTTACCTAATTTATATTCTGTCCAAACAAGGAAATTTTTTCTAACTCATCCAACAGTTTGGGCGGCTTGGTCGGGTTAACCCGCCCAAACCGTTATAATTATTTTTACAATGTGTTGTTAGTGTAATTTTTATATATCAACCTTCAAAACTTTTTGTAGCTTTTAAAATATTAATTGAATCAATATTAAACTGTTAAACAAACATTTATTCTTAAAAAAAAAGAAAATATTAAAGCTTAAACTCCAAAAAAATATTAAAAAATATATTTTAAAAAAATAAATGTTTAATTGGGCGGGTTGGAACTATTTTTCAACCTGCCCAACTAACAGACTGGACATGTTAAATTTAACTCAGGTCTTTCGGGTTGCATTTTTTTTCGATTTTTTCGAGTTGGTTTGGGCAGTTTATTTGGGTTGGGTAGGTTGCAAATTTTTTTACACAACCCTACTCCTCATTTCCCTGTTGGCAATGATCTGATTAAATCAATTTCCCAGATGGAAAATGGCCAAGGCAAGGAAATCATGGTTAGCTGTACAGGTGCAACTCGAGCAATTGTAGAGAACACCTAGCACTTATCACACTTCTGAACCTATGAAGCCGAGTCTTTCTTTAGAGTTGGCCAGAAAAACCCCTACCCCAATATATTCATAGCTAAGTTCTACCCCCAGTGTGGTCTCCACAAAATCCTTCATGAAGTTCCATTAGGATAACCCGGGCTTCCTCTGGTAAGACACATATGAGGAGAGGCATGGAATGACCTTCCCTATAGAGAATTCCTTCGACTAGGATGTATCTAAGGATCTGGTACAACATTCTAAGTGCATCCTTATGAACCTTAAGTACTCTTCCGATAGTGAGGTATTCTCTGAAAGGAGTCATCCATGTCGATCCTTTGTGGACTAGCTCGATCTTTTCTAATTCCTATTCTATGCTCGATTTTCCAAGAAACTCCACCGGAACCACATTCAACGTATCT
Source organism: Humulus lupulus (assembly GCF_963169125.1). Classification (NCBI taxonomy): domain Eukaryota; kingdom Viridiplantae; phylum Streptophyta; class Magnoliopsida; order Rosales; family Cannabaceae; genus Humulus; species Humulus lupulus. The sequence goes on along the minus strand of NC_084796.1, from coordinate 45,854,994 downwards.
GCTTCCTTAGTTGTGGCAAGTCAAGCTAAGGCATATGCATTTGTATTCTGTTCACGTGGGACTTGCTTTATTGAATAAAATTCAAACTCTGATAGTTAATTTTTTTTTACTTTAGCTAGATACGCATCCATCTTTATTCTGCGGGCCTGGAACTCTCCCAGCACTTGGTTTACCAAGATTTTTGAATCGCTAAAGCACTGGATGCCTTTTTCTTTCAATTCTTTGGCTATCCAAATCCCTACCAGCAAGGCCTCGTACTCAGCTTCATTATTTGAGGCGCTAAATCTGAATTAAAGAGAAGTGTGAAATCGATATCGTTCAGGAGTGATCATCATGATTCCAGCTCCTGACCCGTGGTTGTTAGATGATCTATCCATCAACAGTTTCCATAATTCTTGCATAGGCTCCCTTATAGGTTTGTCTTGGAGGCCAGTGCATTCGGCCACAAAATCAGCTAAGGCTTGTCCCTTGATAGCTGATCACAGTTTATACAAACTCTCAAACTACCTAAGTTCGAGGGCCCACTTTAGCAAACGTCTCGATGCTTCAAGTTTTTGAAAACCTGGATTAAAGGCTAATCGGTTATGACGTGTAATGTGTGAGATCGGAAGTAAGGGCATAGCTATAACAACCCAGATTTTCAAGACTCGATAATGCAAAAATATAAATGTTTTCATTTAACAAAATGTCTCAAAAACCCGTATATAAAGAAAAACTTTTTTAAAATGCATATGGCCATACTTAACATTTAATACAAACATAGTTTATGAAGAGTAAAGTGAGCCTAGTTTATGAAAATAACACAACATTTCCAAAAACAAAACGGCTTCCCAAAAGGTCGGTCCACATGTACATTCACAAGGTAGACTCCAGCGCTCACTGCTCTGCCTTGCCCTGGTTCTTACCTACAACACGAAACAACTAGGTAAGCGAAAACGCTTATTAAGTTCAACTTTAAAACAAAAGCATGCAGAGAAGACAGGTGGTCACTGACCAAGTTATTGTCCACAGATAACAATAGCTCAAAAAATTAAGGTTCCAGATCCATCCGGACCCTACGCAATCAAATTCAAGAACGCAAAAGCGTCCTGGCAAACTTATGGTCATGCCTGATAACCAATGACAAACTACTTCAAATAAACAGATAAATCCTTGCACTCAGAAAATCCCAAAGCAAGCAGATATAATATATCACAATATAATTCGAGACCAACGCTCGACAATTTTGGCGTATCACACCCTCCAGCATAAATGCTAATTTGTATGAGAGAACCGAGTCTCAACACTAAGATGTAGCCATTAAATATCCCCATCAAGGGTAACTATCGAGTTACCTAGGGCATCACTACTTTTCCAAAAGTAAATCCCTCACAAGGGTAACCATCAAATTACCTAGGGCATCACTACTTATCCAAGAGTAAATCCCTCACAAGGGTAACAATCAAGTTACCTAGGGAATTGCTACTATTCAAGAGTGTAATCGAAGTTACACGGGTTTACAGAGACTTCTATCTTAATCAGTGGTGCTGGTGAGCAGTTGCCCCTAGGGTGTTCAGCCTCACTCAAACTTGGCAAGCCCTAGTATCTCTAGGCACTCTCACTGAATGGACAATATTCACGGCTACTATCCAGGAATAACTTATCAGAGCACTTGCTCGGGTTCTAACCGTTCATTGATTAAGTAAGCATGAGGACCCTTAGGTCCCATTCATTTTGGCGCCCCTAGGTTTAAACCAGCAATCATCACCTCTTCGCCACTCACCGTGGTAATGAACCGGACAACCGTCCAGAATATGATGGATATCTACCCGTCATATTTTCTGAATCAGCACCAACTAGACTAACGTCTCTATGCAAACTTTCTACGACAGTGTATATATGTGCATGTGTCTCTATACTAACATACAATACAATAGTCGTTTCATGTTGTAGCTACACAATAGAAGTTGACTTACTTGGAGTCCTTTGCTCTCAGCAAGATTTCACCCTCCAATGTATAGTCCAGTTATGCTTAGCCAATACTGTAATTATCCATACAATATACTTGGATTAATTATGGCACTTCATAATTCATTATTATTATTTTGGGCAATGTGGTCATTTTAAAAATTATTTGTAAGAATGATCATTATTTGGTTTTAAACCCATTCAAGAAATTCATACTAAAAAATTTGAGACTAAACCCTAAATCTTGGGAAGACCTATCCTATAGTCTCGATACTTAAGCTCGGGTATCACAATAGTATTTTCTCACAATCCGCTAAAAATATTATTCTTTAAAAGTATCGCTATTAACGCGTACTTTCAAAAAGTTGGTTAAATATATAGAAGATTTTAGTCGGTATTATATTCAGAAAATATTAATTAAATTCCTCAATTATTTTTCAAGAAAATAACATCTTAATTTTTCTTTTATTTTTGTTAAGGTTTAAATCTCTAAAAACCGTTTTAAGAAAATCGCCTAATTTTAACTTAATTAGGAGAAACCGTTAATAATTTCTTATCTTGACTAGTTAATTCTCCTATGTCAATTAACAAGTTTTCTTACTAGAAAAATAATTTACCGAATTATTTTCTCAAAATATAGGGCTTTTAAACCTTTTTTTAATTTATCAACTTAATAATAAATTAAATCTTTTATTTTTAGAAAGAATAAAAATTCTTTAATAAAAATAATTCTCACTAATCTCAAAGTGGTATTTTAGGTCAAAATTTTTTTAAGACTTACGAAGTTTTTATCTTGCAATATGCAAAAATGTACTTTTCTCTTAAGTTCCAAAATCTCATTTTTGCACTAAGTGTGAAAACCCTATTTTTCACATTTTTAACTACATACTTTGTTTGGTCATAACTTGAAATTTACTTACCCAATTGCTACCAAAATTTCTCAATTTCATATTTGGTATGCCATTAGGTCTTTGTGAAATCTTAGTTCAAAAGGAGCATTTCTAATTGGTGAAAATATTTTCCAATTGGGGTAAAAATGACCTTATTTTCAAGTCATTATTTTTTTCCACACTTTGACACTTAATAACTCTCAAACCGTTCATTATTTTGTTACTAAATTTTATATTGGAATACTAGGTTATGTCAAGAATATGTCCACTAAATTTTAGAAAAAAATAGATTCATTTGACCTATACAGTGGCTGTCCAAACTTGGTCCCGAATTTAAGAATATGAAAAAAAAAACAATTTTTTACCTAAACTTTGAAATAGCCTAACTAACTCATTTCTAAACTTTTTGAGTGTTTCAAATGCTCAAATTTATGTACTCCATCTCAAAAACCTTACAGTATAATTTATTTTTAAAAAATCAGTATACAATGGATGGTTGACCCCTTGGAATTCACAGCTCAAAACTTGTATTTTTTTGTTTTAGGATTTTTAACAAAACCCTTAGGGATTTTGGTCCCTATTTTCAAAAATCAACACACACGCATCATAAAAATTATAAAGCAACTATCATAGCCTTAATACATCACCAATAAGAAACTTTAAGCATCAAATATACAAAATAATGCTTAAAAATAAAAACCATACAATAACAACCATAAAAAGTAAACTTTTTTCCTCTTGTTGTTCTTGCTTTAGGTTTTGATGTTTCTACTAGCTTTGAATCCATCAAAAATATTTCAAAACCTTATCCAACTCCCCCAACAACATAGATAGTTAGCTATTGAAAGACCTATGGTTAAAAACTTTACAAAAGTCAAGTTTTTTTTAAACTTTACCTTAGGGAACTCTTCCTAGACCAATGCTTAACCTGGAAAGCTTTCTTAGTGTTCTTGATGGTTGAAAAATGAGAGAAAACTTGAGAGATAATTTTTTAACAAGGTGAGAGTGATTTGTGAGATTGGGGGGTAGGTTTTGGGGGGTTGACAGAGTTTAGACTACTCTAAAATATCTAAAATACTTTAGTGTTTTTACTATGACCACTTGATGCCATTAACCCTAATTTAAATGGGGATTAAAACTAAAACAATTTGGTCCACCAAATTTATTTCCGTCACATGGCTGGCCACTATTTCTTTTATTTATGTTAATATTTTTTTTATATAATGGTTAATAAATATTTCCTAAGAAGAAAAATCCAAAATGACTTTCTATAACCGTTTTCACTCATATAAAGTTTTTTTTAAAAATAAATTTTAACTCATAATAATTAAATTAAATGTCTCTCACATTTCATTTAACTAATCACACAATAAAATTTAACCTAAGGTCCATTTATGGAATAAAATTCCCCAATTCGGTAAAATTAAGCATTTTAACACAAAACGCCCTAAAATTTCCATTTCCTCTTCCGTTTATTATTTTTGACCAAACTTTAATTTTTATGAATTTATTTTATGCCCAAAATATATTTGCCATAGTTTTTCATTTATTTTTCGAGATTTTTACTCGATTAGGGTTTTTGTGTCAGTCCAAGACTGAAAGTCTTATCTTGACTTTTAATCACAAAATTCATTATTTGGCTAGCAATAACTCATAGAAATAAATTCCAAAGAAATATAATATTATTTAAAATAATATTCTTAACTCGGGGAAAAAATATCCTGACCTGAGTCGTTTAAAGGTACCCGAAATATAGGGCGTTACAATAGCTTCCTAGAATCTAGGACCAGGGACAACGCGTGTTTCTCGATTGAAGGGTATCAAGATTCATTTCCTAGAAGCCTCTTGCTGTTATAATAGACTGGCTTCTGAGTTCGATCTTCCTCGCGAACTAAAATCTCACTGATCGCATTTTTGTTCACCACCAAATAAAGATATAAAGCCTCTCCATTAATAGGATTTGATAGAATGGGGGGTTCCGCCAGATGTTTCTTTAGATCCTGAAATGCTTGTTCGCACTCATTAGTTCACTCAAACCATCTGTTTCCTCTTATAAAGTTGTAGAATGGGAGATATTTGTTAGTAGACTTTGATATGAAACAATTTAAGGCAACAATCCTTCCAGTTAGACCCTGGACCTCTTTTCATGACCTAGGCGATGGCATATCTAGCACGGATATGATTTTCTTTGGATTGGATTCAATCCCCCTTGAATTAACAATGAAACTTAGGAACTTACCCGATGAGACCCCGAAGGTACAATTCTTGGGATTCAACTTCATGCTGTACTTCCTTAGCATAGCAAAACATTCTTCCAAATTGGCTATATGGTTATTGGAAACCTTTGACATGACTAGCATGTCATCTACATACACTTCCATGTTTCTACAGATCTGGGTAACGAACATTTTGTTTACCAGTCTCTGCTAAGTAGCTCTGACATTCTTCAGCCTAAAAAGCATGACATTATAGCAGTACACATTGTGATCGATTATGAAACTTGTATGCTCTTGGTCTGCAGGGTTCATCACAATCTGGTTATATCCAGAATACGCATCCATGAAAGACATGAGCTCGTGACCAGCTGTGGCATCTACAAACTGATCAATTCTTGGAAAAGGAAAGCAATCCTTTGAGTAGGTCTTATTGAGATCGGAGAAGTCAATGCAGGTCCTCCACTTTCCGTTAGGTTTTGGACCAGAACATGGTTGGCTATCCAAGTCAGATATTTTGCCTCCCTGATGAATCCACACTTTAAGAGGCGAGCTACTTCTTCCTCTAAAGCTTCTCTTATTTCTTTTCCCAACAATCTTCTCTTTTGTTGCTTGGCTAGTATATCCTTGTCAAAATTCAATGTGTGCATGGTTACGTTAAGACTAATACCCACCATATCAGTGTGTGATCAAGCGAAGACATTAAGGTTATTTCTCAAAAACTCGATCAAGCTCTTATTCTATTCAACATCAAGGTTATCCCCAATCTTTACAACCCTAGATGTTGCAGCCTGCTCAAGAATTACTTCCTCAAGATCCTCTAGAGCTTTAAGCTCTAACCTATCTTCGCCTATCTGCGGGTCAATCTCTTCTAGATTGACGACCTTGACCTCTATCACTTGAGATTGTTCTGCCTCCTCAACAATCAACATTTTTGGAGGTTTTTCAGCTTCCTTTATTATCACCATGGCTTGCTGCCTGGGTTGTGCTCTTCCCTTCATCAAAATTCTATAGCATTCTCTGGCAGTGAGTTGATCTCCTTTGACCGTACATATTCCATTTGGTGAAAGGAATTTCATGGAAAGGTGGCAAAATGAGGTTATGGCCTCAAAGAATATTAAGGGTGGTCGCGCTAGGATGGCGTTATAAGCAAACAGATAATGTAACGACCCGAATTTACTATTAAGGCTAAGTACCTAGATTACAGTGTCTGGAGGGCATAATGGGATTTACATGTTGATTAATTGGTTAAATGTGTGACTACGTGGCATACATGATCTATTTATGATAATATGGATTTAAATGCATGATTTTATGTATTAAATATGCATATGGCCCCATTCTTGATAGTAAGGGCATATTTGTAATATTGGCCCGTTGCGGGCATAAATGTGATTATAAGTGTGTAAATGATTAAGATCACATTACTATGTATGAGGAGTCTAGGTAGGGGCTCAACATCATCCTTAATAAACAAGCCAAGCTACTACGAATCCTTCCGCCCATATCTATTTTCCTGCATACATTAAATAAAGGAGTAAGCCTAATGCCCAGCAAGGAAAATCTACTAGCACATATAGCATAAAACATAAACATAAGACTACAAAACATATGACTATAAAACATGCATTATAATGGCCATCATACTTCTTGGGGCTTGCTAGCTAAGCAATCATATGCCCATAAATTTACGGGGCTTAGTTATCTAAACAAGTCATATAAATTTATGGAGCTCGTTATCTAAACAATCATATGCCCAAGGAATATATTATTGGGACTTGTTATCTAAACAAGTTATATGTTTGTTATCTAAACAATTTATATATTTGTTATCTAAACAAATTATGTGATTGTTATCTAAAAAATTCATATACTAAAACAACTAAAAACATATCATACATATAACATAAACATATAGCAAAACATAAAAACATACAAAATCTATCTTATTTTCCTTACCAATACCGGGATTAATGAGAACAATGACGAGATTTGGATCACTCCTAAAACCAACAATAAGAATGTGAGTATTTCTAAGGAAAGAGATGATAAAGAAATTAACTAAATTACCAAGATGAAACTTACCAACTAGAAACCTTAAGTTCAAAGAACTTAAATACCTAACCAAGAATCGAAACAACGAGTTAGGATTTGAGTAAAGATAACTAATGGAAACTAAGGAACCACACAGAAATGAACTTAAGATTAGGAATACATTTGAATGTACTAGAACTGAAATACACCTTGATATTGAAAACACACTATAAATCTCACTTCTCAAGTGTTTATAAAGCTTAAGATGATAAATTTTTTATCCTAACCTAAGTGTTTATCACTCTATAATAACCCTAGCAGTTTGAAGGCTCTGAACACAGCTTGAAGAATGAGAAAAATTTCTGGGTACTAGGTCCTATTTATAGAGTTCAAGGAGTGAACTATCTCCTTTTAGCTTGAATAAAAATAATGAGTATTAATTGAAAAATATTTGAATATTTGTTCAGCAGGTGCTGAAGACTCGGTCAAAAACGTTCAGAGGCTAGTCAAGAGGTTAGGAAATTAATCAAGCTCGGTTACAAAATCATTTGAAAATATGGCCCTAGGGCTGATGTATCGCCCATCATAGGCGATATATCGCCTGGCCTTATGTCTCAAGTGCTCATCGTTTTGTTTGTGCGAAGTTGACGTGTTTTTCGTATTTTCCGTGTGGCGATACATCGTCTCCTATGCTGCGATATATCGGCATACGTGAATATATTAAACACGTAATTGCACTTTTTCAGCATAATTTTAATAGATTAATCAGGTTTGACTAAGTAATACAAGATTCCAGCAAGTTCTGGAAGATTCTAGAGCTTCTAGAAACTTCTATTTTTTAATTATCCACTTAAAATGCTTAAATCCTCAAATAAACAAGATTGTGACAAATGTCATGCTCCTAATGGTCTTGGAAAATTATAGAGCTTTCTTGAACTTCCTTTTATTTAAACTATAATTAAATCCTTGAATAAACATGCACTCGACAAGTGTCATGATCTTATTAATTTTATCTAAAATTTATAGTATAATAAATAACATCTTTATAATCAGCTATATTAATCAAACCTTATGTTATAATTAATATTCTTAAACTATAGGTTAAACTTATAAAATCTATAAGTGTTGCTACGAGTGTTCAACTAAGTCCTGGCTTGAACCAAAATCCACAGTAACTATCATACTATAACTACTACTAGCAATTACTACTACTACTATCTAACTAGCGAAGTAAAATTCTGGGACTCTACAATCCTCCCCAACTAAAAAGAATATCGTCCTCGAAATTTACTTACCAAACAATTCCGGATACCGGACTAACTTGTCCTTCCCCAACTCCCATGATGCCTCCCGTTTAGAACTATTACTCCATAGGACTTTGACTATCGGAATACTCTTGGACCGTAACTGCTTCATCCCTCTATCTAAGATGCTAACCGGTCGTTCCTCGTAACTCAAATCTTTCTGGAGTGCTATCGTATCGTACTTGAGGATGTGAGATGGGTCTAACACATATTTTCGCAACATCGAGATGTGGAACACGTTGTGGCTATCTGCTAGAGCTAGCGGTAAGGCTAATCTATATGCAACTGCTCCCACTTTGTCCAATATCTTAAAAGGACCTATAAACTGGGGACTAACCTTGCCTTTCTTCCTGAATCGCTTCACACCTTTCATAGGAGATATCCTTAGGAATACATGATCTCTGACCTTGAATTCCACATCATGCCGCTTGGCATCCGCATAACTTTTCTGACGACTTTGAGCAGTGACCATACGCTTTCTAATCAGCGCTACTGCTTCCTGAGCTTTTCTAACAGCTTCGGGACCAAGAAGTTTCCTTTCTCCTACCTCGTCCCAATGTAACGATGATCGACACCTTCTTCCATAAAGTAACTCATAAGGCGACATCCCGATCGTTGACTAGTACCTATTATTGTAGGAGAACTCTATCAGAGGCAAATACTTACTCCATGATCCTCCGAAATCAAGTACACAAGCACGTAACATATCTTCTAAAATCTGTATGGTATGCTTAGACTGACCATCTATGTGAGGATGAAATTTGGTACTAAGACTTAACTTGGTACCCATAGCTTGCTGCAAACTTCCCAAAAATCTCGATGTAAACACCGATCCTCTATCAAAAACTATAGTCTTAGGGATTCCATGCAGTCGTACTATTTCTCAGACATAAACATCTGCGTACTGATTTGTGGTATACGTAGTCTTGACAGGCAAGAAATGAGCTAAGTTGGTTAGTCTATCTACTACTACCTAAGCCGAGTCATGATGTTTACTTGTTCATGGAAAATCTATCACGAAATCCATTGCTATGCCGTCCCATTTCCATTCTGGAATGCTAAGTGGTTGCAATAAGTCTGCAGGATGCTGATGTTCCGCTTTGACTTACTGGCATACTAAACATTTAGACACAAATTCCACTATATCTTTCTTCATTCCTGGCCACCAATATATTGCCTTAATGTCGTGAGTCATCTTGGTTGACCCTGGGTGAACTGAGTATGGGGTACTGTGCACTTCTTCTAAGATCTTCATCTTAATCCCTTTATCATTCGGCAAGCATACCCGATCCTTATATCTCAATAACCCCTGCCCTGATATCCAGAAATTTGTGGCCTTACCTTATCTAACTGCATCCATATGTGCTACTAATGTGTCATCATGCCGTTGTCCAATCCATATTTCTTCTAACAGACTTGACTAGATAGACAAGTTACCCAACTTACCGATGACTATTTCTATTCCGGCACTGATCAACTCCTGTTGTAGCGGCTTTTCTATTCTGTCTAGTGCTGCTAGACTTCCATAACTCTTCCTACTTAGCGCATCAGCAACTACGTTTGCCTTTCCCGGGTGGTATAGGATTTCGCAGTCATAATCCTTCAATATTTCTAACCACCTGTGTTGCCTTATGTTGAGCTCCTTCTAAGTGAAGAAATACTTTTAGCTTTTGTGGTCCGTATAAATCTCACACAGTTCTCCATAAAGATAATGTCGCCAGCTTTTCAATGCAAAGACCACTGCTGCCAACTCCATATCATGTGTTGGATAGCGTTGCTCGTACTCCTTCAGCTACCCTGAGATGTAGGCTATCACCTTGTCATTTTGCATCAACACACAACCGAACCCTTGCTTCGACGCATCGTAGTAGACTACAAACTTGTCTTTGGGTGTTGGTACATAAAGTACTGATGCTGAGTACAACTTATCTTTAAGCAACTGGAAGCTCTCTTCACACTTATCAGTCCAGTTGAACCTTTGCTGTTTCTGGGTCAGGTTGGTGAGCGGAGTGGCTATCTTAGAAAATCCCTCTACACACTTCTGATAATAACCTGCTAATCCCAGAATGCTTCTTACCTCTGATGCGTTCTTTGGTCTTGGCCAATCCTTCACAGCCTCTACCTTAGATGGGTCTACTACAACTCCGTCCTTGGAGACAATGTGCTCGAGGAATTCTACTTGCGAAAGCCAAAATTCGCTCTTCTTGAACTTGGCATAAATTTGATGCTCCTTTAGTCGTAACAAGATCAACCTTAAATGCTCCTCGTGCTCATTTGCGTCCTTTGAGTACACCAAGATATCATCTATGAACACTACGACAAATTTATCCAAGTAGTCCTTAAAGACCCTATTCATTAAATCCATAAATGCGGCTGGAGCGTTGTTATGACCGAAAGACATAACTAAAAACTCGTAATGCCCATAATAAGTTCTAAAGGTTGTCTTGGGAATATCCTCTTCCCGTACATTGAGCTGATGATACTCGGACCGTAAATCAATCTTTGATAACATGGTCGCTCCTTGGAGTTGATCAAACAAGTCGTCAATCCGGGGTAGCAGGTACTTATTCTTAATCGTCACCTTATTCAGCTCGCCGTAATCTATGCACATCCGCATGCTTCCATCCTTTTTCTTTACAAATAGAACTGGTGTTCCCCATGGCGAATGGCTCGGTCAAATGAAATCCAAGTCTAGGAGTTCTTGTAGCTGTGTCTTCAACTCCTTGAGTTCGGTAGGTGCCATCCGGTATGGTGCCTTTGAGATAGGCTCGGTGCCCGGTACTAATTCGATTGTGAAGTCAATTTCCCGAGTCGGCAGCAACCCTAGTAAGTTGTCGGGAAATACTTCTGGGAATTCTTTACGATGCGGACATCTCCAATTTTTAGTGGTGTTTCCTTTACCACATCCGTGACGCTGGCTAAAAATGCTTTACATCCTTTTTCTATCATCCTCTAAGCTTTGAGAGATGATATAAGCAGTGTGCGTAATCCTGAAACTTGTCCCATAAAGCATGATCTCTGGCCGTCAGGAGTCTCGAACGTCACTTTCTTGCGTTTGCAGTCGATGGTTGCACCATGCCTTGCTAGCCAATCCATGCCTATTATCATGTCGAAGTCTTTGATCTCCAGTTCTATCAGGTCTCCTTCTAGTTCTACTTCCTCAATCTTGATCGGTACGCCTCGTACTATCCGTGATGATAGGTCTACTTTTCCCGAAGGAAACTCTGTTACAAACCTAGTTCTAAATCTTTCACAAAGTTTGTCTAATCTCTCTATCATTCCTAACGAGATATAAGAGTGAGTGGCTCCCGAATCAAATAATACAGAACATACATTATTGATGATAGAAACCTGACCTGTAACTACTTTATTGCTAGCGTCAGCTTCTCCTTGGGTTAAGGCAAATACCTTGGTAGGAACCATCTTGTCTTCCCTTTTTCCCTCTGGCTTGAGCTGGGGACACTGCTTCTTTTGGTGAACTTCCTGACCATAGTTGAAGCATCCCTTGGTGTTTGCACGACCCTCACCAGGATGTTTCTTTAGGCACTTAGCACATTTTGGGTATTCTACATAACCCGGCCGATTACCTCCATTGTTTGTCTGTGCCCTTTTATCGTTGTTGGACTGCTTATTGTCAGGATGATTTCTTTTCTGACCATTATTGTTGATGGACTGATTGTTGTTGTTGTTGTGGTTGTTTCGACCATTCTGAGGTTGACTTGGCTATTTAGGCTCAGGCTTACTAGCCTCCTCTTTACTAACATTCGCCTGAAGCCTTTCTACTTCTATTGTCGTTTCTAGAACATCGACATAGGTAGTATTTCCCGGGTTTACTAGCTTAACCCCTAGCTCAATCTTTGGTCGAAGTCCTCTAACAAACTTGGTCACCCTCAGTAAGTCAGTTGGAACCATTTTTGGTGCAAACCTTGCTAATCGGGCGAACTGCCAAGCATACTCTGCTACTGATAAACTCCCTTGCTTCAGACCAGCAAACTCCTCGACCCTTCAAGTGATGACTGCCAAATTGTAGTACTTTTTGTGGAACAGCTGCACAAATTTGGTCCAAGTCATGGTGGCGACATCGTGAGTATGTTGAACTAAGTCCCACCATATTCTAGCATCTTTCTTGAGCAGAGATGAAACACAGGATATGCGGTCCGCGTTGCCGAGAATCATGTGAGCTAGGATTGGCCCCACATTTCTGAGCCATTCTTCTGCCTCGAAGGGGTCTGTTCTCCCTTCAAAGTTCGGAGTGTGTTGCTTACAAAACCGCTCATAAATTGGCTCCATGTGCTGAGCTGGGTATGGCGCATAATTTTCCATTGGCCATCCCCCATATGGACCAACTTGTTGGGGTACTGGAGCCATTTTCTGTGGCTATGGTTGCGGCAGAGGCAGAGGTTGAGCTTGTTGTCGTTGTTGCTGCACTAATTCCTCAACTTGCTGTCATAGTCTAGAAATTTCCGCAGTGTTGTCAACCGGCGGCGGCGGCAACGGTGCATTTCGGTTGGCAATAGCACACACTCCCCTTCTGCGAACTGGAGGGGCTTCATTGCTCTCAAGAGCAGTGTTGGAGGCATTGGCATTGGTACGAGCAGACCTTCTGAGCAACATCTTCAGCGGAGTTCTAACAGTTGAGAAAAACATGTTAGAACTTACCCTAATAGGCTCTAAGGAAAAAACTTAATCTAAGCAAATATAACTCAAACCTATTAATTTATGATTTCTTATGAAAATAATTTTATAAGCCTTCTTTTATCATTAGAGTGTGTTTCTATACTTAGAAAAATAAGCCATCTTTATAATTTACTAAGTCTGTTTCTAATCATCCTATATGACTAAATTCTCTGGCTCGAAACTTGTCATTGTTCCAAAGTTAACCATATTGAGGGAGGGTTGGGCTCAGTAAAATCGTTCCCACTACTATGGCCCCCTAACTCTCAATATGGAACTCGGTCCATTGACTTGTATCCACCTTCACCGAACTTGGTCATTATTTATTAAATTTATTATTTATTATGATTGTAGAAAAAAATCAAACTCATACATGTCATTCAAAATAACAATGATATTAATTTGGAAAAATAGTTTTCACTATTTACAATCATAAATGCAAACAAATAATAAACAAAATAAATAAAGAAACTAATCTATTCTAAAAATCAGGATCTTCTACATCTGATCCTTCATCTAACATATCATCATATATCTCCTCATAGTCATCATTATCTTGAGCCTCAAAATGCCCTCGAGGAAGATTTGTAAAATTTTTATGTTTTTGCTTATTTGTGAATTGGAACTCCATCTTAGATGTGAACCTAAGTATGAGAAAATAATATCTCATAGCTACTGGTAATTCATCTTTATCATCTATCATCCCCCATATGTCTTCTAAAGCTGCAATTATAGTAGGATAATCTTCAAAAAGTCTAATCACTAAAACATTTTGCTCCGTAGCTCTCATCATGATTTTCTTAGTTTCTTGGAGGTGACCTATCTCCCTGTGGAATAAGAGTAATCTTCGAGTGATTCTTTCAAGAACTCCCATGGTTTTTCTTGGCTCTCTAATTCTTTTCAAGGCCTTAATGGCTCGGATATCCTCATAAGTTAATGCTCCATTCATTCTTAACTGAAAACATAAGTCTAAAATGTTATCTAAACACATAAACATAATAACTATCACATAAAAACTTACAATGACAGTTAGATTCGGAGCTTGAGCGTGTGTATCAAGGAGAACTTCATGCAAATGGACCATTTCTGATACCAACTGTAATGACCCAACTAATTCTAAGACCTTGGACTATTAAAAATACTAGACTCAGCTACTATTTTAGAGAAAACATACATAAGAAATATTCACATCTTTATTGAAAACTCCAAAGTAAATATTGAAATACATAAATGCGGGGTATGGGATCCCATTGTTTTAAAATAAAACAAAACATTAAACTAAAGGAAATTGTTTACAAAACTAAATGCAGAAAATACATAAAACATAATTTAAAGAGACTAAAAATAACGTCGTCCTCGAATCGTTCACGCAATCCATCGAATCCCTTCATCCTTAATACACAAACCAAGCTGCCAAGAATCCTTCCACCACCATAACTATTTTCCTGCATACATAAAAATAAAGGAATGAGCCTAATGCTCAGCAAGGAAAAATCTACTAGCACATATATCATAAAACATAAACATAAGACTACAAAACATATGACTATAAAACATGCGTTATAATGGCCATCATACTCTTGGGGCTTGCTAGCTAAGCAATCATATGCCAATAAATTTACGGGGCTTAGTTATCTAAACAAGTCATATAAATTTATGGGGCTCGTTATCTAAACAATCATATGCCCAAGGAATAAATTGTTGGGACTTGTTATCTAAACTGGTAATATATTTTTTATCTAAACAAATTATGTAATTGTTATCTAAATAATTCATATACTAAAACAACTAGAAATATATCATACATAAAACATAAAAATATATCAAAACATAAAAGCAGACAAAATCTATCCTATTTTCATTAACAATACCGAGATTTATGAGAACAATGACGAGATTTGGATCACTCCTAAAACCAACAATAAAAACGGGAGTATTTCTAAAGAAAGAGATGATAAAGAAATGAACTAAATTACCAAGATGAAACTTACCAACAAGAAACCTTAAGTACAAAGAACTTAAATACCTAACCAAGAATCGAAACAACGAGTTAGGATTTGAGTAAAGATAACTAATGGAAACTAAGGAACCACACAGAAATGAACTTAAGATTAGGAATACATTTGAATGTACTAGAACCGAAATACACCTTGATATTGAAAACACACTATAAATCTCACTTCTCAAGTGTTTATAAAGCTTAAGATGATAAAGCTTATATCCTAACCCAAGTGTTTATCACTCTATAATAACCCTAGCAGTTTGAAGGCTCTGAACACAGCTTGAAGAATGAGAAAAATTTCTGGGTACTAGGTCCTATTTATAGAGTTTAAAGAGTGAACTATCTCCTTTTAGCTTGAATAAAAATAATGAGTATTAATTGAAAAATATTTGAATATTCGTTCAGCAGGTGCTGAAGACTCGGTCAAAAACGTTCAGAGGCTAGTCAAGAGGTTAGGAAATGAATCAAACTCGGTTTCAAAATCGTTTGAAAATATGGCCCTAGGGCCGATATATCGCCCATCATAGGTGTATATCACCTGGCCTTATGTCCCGAGTGCTCGTCGTTTTGTTTGTACGAAGTTGACGTGTTTTTTGTATTCCCCGTGTGGCGATACATCGGCTCCTATGCTACGATATATCAGCATACATGAATATATTAAACACATAATTGCACTTTTTCAGCATAATTTGAATTTTTTAATGAGGTTTGACTGAGTAATACGAGATTCCAGCAAGTTCTCGAAGATTCTAGAGCTTCTAGAAACTTCTATTTTTGAATTATCCACTTAAAATGCTTAAATCCTCAAATAAACAAGATTGTGACAAATGTCATGCTCCTAATGGTCTTGGAAGATTTTAGAGCTTTCTTGAACTTTCTTTTATTTAAACTATAATTAAATCCTTAAATAAACATGCACACGACAAGTGTCATGATCTTTTTAATTCTATCTAAACCTTATAATATAATAAATAACATCTTTACAATCAGCTATATTAATCAAACCTTATGTTATAATTAATATTCTTAAACTGTAAGTTAAACTTATAAAATCTATAAGTGTTACTACGAGTGTTCAACTAAGTCCCAGCTTGAACCAAAATCCACAGTAACTATCATACTATAACTACTACTAGCTACTACTACTACTACTACTACTATCTAACTAACTACGTAAAATTATGGGACTCTACAACTTGTTCCAAGCTTACAACAAAAACAAAATTTGTTTGGTTTCAAAAGAATTTTTTGTACTAAGTACTTACTTGATGTAAGCCCACCATTGTTCGTATATCTTAAGAAAAATATATTTGTTAGTGTTAGTACATCTTTAATTTGTTTTATTATACCGGATGACAAAATACAATTCGCTACATCCCTTATCAATAGTCCAAAACTTAACTCTAGAATTTTTTCTTAATATACCACTAGAATACTCTTAAGTGAATGCTACGAAATCTATGTTTATTTTTTCCAATAAAAAAAATATTAATTAATTTTTTGATTCATTTTAATTACTTTTATACTTTAAACAAAAAGATTGAGTGATTTTACTTTTCATATTGAACTATTACAATACAATTATGTAGAATAGATATTCTCTTGAAATATAGAGAAAAAAAATTCGAAAGTTCACAATTAAGTAAAACAATAATTAATATTTTTGCCTTTCGAACTTATAACACTACCAAATCGTGTTCCCATAAAAAGTCTACCTAAACTATGAACGTTACTGAAACTTAGGACTTATGTTAGTTTCCATCCTAGGTGACAATGTCACATGTGAAATCAATTAATTAATCAAAATAATAATTAAATTTTAATTTAAAATAAAAAAATCCAATATAAAAGATTAAAAATGAGAAATCATTACCTATACACAATTAATCTTCATCTTCTTCCTTTCAAACCAGATACTATATCAAAACCAAATGCGAAATTTGATCTAAACTCTCATATTCTCTCAGCCTGATCAACAACTTTTAAACCACCACAACTATATACTGAATATAGCCACAACCCAAATCATTATACCAAGTTCAACAAGTTTTCCTCTCGTAAATAACCAATGTAATGAGAAAACATAAATAATTCATAAATTTTGTCCCAATACAGAGTGCAACACTCAAATTCATAATCTATTTGCACATAATGAAAAATCCCAATAACAACAATAATATTCAACATCTCAATCTCAAAATTAACAGTAACATCAATGCTAAATCTCAAATGCTTTTAATAGATTAGAAGAAAATAGAAAAATTGGAAGATCATGCTTGTTGGCTGACGCCATCAAATCTCCCATGCTATATGCCTAAGTTCTTGTCGATGCCACCTAATCTCCCATGTTGCCGACTAGAACCATATCTGAAGCCCTATCAAGATCTCTACCCAACCAACTTAAGTGAAAGAAGAAGAAGAAGAAGAAGAAGAAATAGATGGCGAGTGACAGGTAAAAGACAAATAATTTTGTTTATTTTATTTTACTGCACGTGACATTAGTATGGCAATGTCGTGTCATTGCCAAAATTGACATGTCAGCATTTTGTTAGCCACCTAGGATGGAAACTAACATAAGTCATATATATATTTTTGGTAGAAATTTAAAAGTCCGTATATTTTAGGAGGCTTGATCTGGTAGTGTTATAAGTTCGGGGGAAGGGTGGGATTTTGAATTATTCCATGTAAAATTGATATTCTCTTTGTTGACTGCATTTTTCACTATTAACCTAATCTAAGAACTTCACAGAAAATAACACAAATGTTTTACGTGGTTAAGGCTATAAAAGAGCCCTAGTCCACGAGTCAATGGTATTAGTTAGTTTGAAACTTGTATGAGCAAGCTTCAATGGAGTCTCAAGCAGCGTATATATTGCTCAGTTTACAATGCTTAACTAGCCAAAGTTTTGAACCTTTTACAAGGATATATTCCAGCCCTATTTATAGGGGCCTGGGTCATTAATGTCCTTAATGGACAATTAATACAGCATTCCCCATTATTTGGGGAGTAAAATGCTAATTAATTACATAGAAACACACTAACAAAGAGCATGGGCCTAGGAAGATTGCACTGGGCCCATTTGTAGAAAGCTTGTAACGTCCCAAATTTCCTAATAAGGTTTAATGCCTTGATTAGTGTGTTGGGAGGGAAATAAATAATGTAATTGTATTATTACGTGATTAATCATGGTATATGTTCATCATTATGTGATTTCGTGGGTTATGATTTGATATGACTTGATATGCATGTGTTAGGTGTATTAAATATGCACGTGGGCTCGTTATGGTTAACAAGGGGCATATTTGTGATTTTGGCTCGATAGGGGCATAAATGTAATTATATGAGTATTATGACTGAGACCACATTTTTATGTGGGTGTATTTGAGAGATTGGTCTGAGGCGGTCCTAGGAAGTGGATTAGCGGACAGGTCACAACGGGGTCAAATACCCGGCCCGGGGTGAGCCTAGGGGTATTTTGGGGAGTTAGTGTGTGTTCGGGATTTACCAGGTAACAGGTAGTTATTTAGCCGTTAATTTGGGTATGTCGGGGTTAATTGGGGATTCATACGACTACTCGAGGAATTAGCATGAATGTATCAAATGACGGATTTTCCCTCTGTGGTATTAAAGGGCTAGAATTGATTTAGGGGTAATTAGGTCATTTTGGTGCCAAAAGATAAACTTGGACTCAAGGAGTGGGAGTCTAGAACCAACAAAAAACAACAAAACTCAATTTCTATCTCATCTCTCTCTCTCTCTCTCTCTCTCTCTATCTCTTGCAGCCTTGGGGGTTCTGCTAAATTTTTGGGAAGAAAAGCTTTGAAATTGAGGCTTGAAGTTGGGGATTTGGTTATGAGCAACTTAAAGCTTGAATCACACAATTGAGGTGAGGTTATGCTCTATTTTATGATGGATTATTGCATTGGTTTAAGGTTTTGGCAGAGGTTTAAACTTTGGTGCAAGTTTAGGACGAGATTTAGGAGTTTTGGCTCAGGGAAAATGGTGGGAAAATCCCGTTTTCCTAGGTTCGTGTAAGAGTGTCGCGAAGCTGTTCTTTCGAGCCGCGGCGCTGGGATAATCCAGGGCAGGGGGCCCTGACTGGGTGTCGCGGCACCTGTAAGTTTGTGTCGTGGTGCTAGGCCATTTTCAAGGGCCTTATTTTGCATTTTTAGGGCATAGGCTCAGGGGCTCAAGGGACGATTTCACCACCCCGCGTGGGGAAATTTTGAGGTCCCGAGAGCATGGGATTGGTTATGGGGTTCAATTATGGAATCGAATAGTAATGAGAATGTTATTTGTGGGTTGTGAATAGATTACCGTTAGGGCTCGGGAGAGGATCGTTCTCGGAAATTGTGCTTGCTTGCACTCGGACCAAAGGTAAGAAAATTGTTTGTGCCTTTAGAGCAGGGCATGGCCTGATTATCTGTGTTTAGTAGTGTGTTTGAATGTCTGTAATTGCTATGTCATGTTTATATGTTTGTGACTGATCGACAACGGTCGATATCAGCAAAGGCCGGGATCGCCAAAGGCCGTCGGGGAAGGCCGGGAACAACAATAAGCATATTGTATGCAGGTCGCCATGGCATGGCCATCTAGGGTGTTGTACTCACCCGCTCGATTAAGACCATGAACCTAGTGATTGCTAACGCACCTTGATCAGCTTAGGCCGCTATGTGAATTGTCTGCTATATTTGGTTAAGTTATGTGTTTATTGAGATAAACTGTTATATGCTATGTTTGTGGAGTGTTCTTACTGGGACTTGGATCACGGGTGCTCTATGGTGCATGTAAGGGCAAGGGAAAGACCAACCAAGCATGAGTTGGAGGGCATGGAGCGGCGCGTACATGTTTGGCTTACTTAGGCGCCACGACTGGAGCGTTGTGTAAATGATCGATTTTGTTGTCTAGGTTGACTGTGTAAATGATCGATTTTGTTGTCTAGGTTGACTGTGTAAAGACTTTTGAGTTGTAAATATGTTTTAAAAAATATTTTGGGATCCCAATGTAACACTTTTATCATTTAAGTGAATGTCCAAATTGTTTTACTGAATTCTTATTTAAATGAGTCTTTATTTTAAATTAATCACACTTTTTGGTCTAACACCTCGATCAGCGAGTAATTGCACGTTTTCATATCACATTGTATCGACTCTAGAGTGGTAGGGCATTACAACTTGGTATTAGAGCGTGCCAAAGTTTATGGTTCTTGGAGATTGACTGAACATGTATGCTCAGTGCCAGAGACAAGCTCGACTCAGGGTTGGTCAGTATTAAGTGATATATATGAATAATTGCTTGTCTAAATTTCCCTATTTTCCTGATTGATATAAATAGAGCATGCTAAGTATATATAATGTTAGGTCATGGCCCATTTGACTGTTATATGATTTTGTTGCGTGTTCATGGGGTTGGTTCGATATTTGTGTTTAATTGGTTGAATTGGGAGGTGATTTTCTTTGGATGTTGTTATCATGCCTGATGTGCGGTGTCATTGATTGTAGGCATATCAAAGTTATGCCCCGGCGATCAATTAGATTCCGCGACAATAAGGCCGAAGATAATGACTAGGTTTAGGACCGTCCACCTGCCCCACAGAACCGACAACAGATGTTTGCATAAATGCAAGCTAGACTTCAAAGAACTGAAGATAAACTCCAAGAGATGAGACAACAAGCTTCTCCTCGGG
Organism: Humulus lupulus; assembly: GCF_963169125.1. NCBI lineage: Eukaryota > Viridiplantae > Streptophyta > Magnoliopsida > Rosales > Cannabaceae > Humulus > Humulus lupulus. The sequence goes on along the minus strand of NC_084796.1, from coordinate 45,834,243 downwards.
ATGTTGGATTACAGGCCCCACAGGCTGTGGAACCAGTGCTAGCCCAGCTTGTGATGGAAAATAAGTGGGAGCCTCTGTAGGAAAGGTTCAAAAAGTAACACCCTCCCACCTTTAAGGGCGGTTCAGACCCAATGCGGGCAGAGCAGTGGATGAACATGACCCCTTCTATACTGGATTTCATGAGGGTGGAAGGAAACGAGAGGGTGGCTTGTGCCAACTATATGTTGAGGGAAGACTTCCGCATCTGGTGGGAAGTTGTGTCTTAGAGGAGATATGTGACTACTATGACCTGGGACGAATTCAAGGATGTTTTTAATGAGAAGTATTACAGTGTTGCAGTTCGAGCTGCAAAGGTGGATGAATTCACCAATTTGACTCAGAATAGAATGACCATCACAGAGTATGCCTTAAAGTTTGACCGGTTGGCTAAGTTCGCACCGGATTTGGTGCCTACTGATATGGCCAGGAGTAGTGATGCACATGGGGTGGGGAATGTCCCCCCGTCCCAGTCCTCGCCCCATCCTTGCTTATTCCTTGTCGGAGGCGGGGTGGGGAATCCCCTATTGGGGCGGGGAATCCCCACAGAGAATCCATTTATTTTTTTTAAAAAAATTAAATAAAAATCATAAATTATATTTAACTTAAAATAATGCACAATAATTATTATTTATTAAACATTATCCTAAATAAAATTTAAAATATTAAAAAAGTTACTACTACAATGCAATAACACATAAATAAATATATAAAATACATATAAAATATTACAAAAATATATAAAAATTTAAACAGGGCCTTGTCGGGGCGGGGAGTGTTATCCCCACCCCCACCCTATTTAACATTTGGGGATTGAAAATTATCCTCGTCCCCGCCTCGTTACCCATTTAGACGGGGATTCCCCGCCCCATCAGGGGCGGGTCCCTGTGGGGCCCAGTCCCCATGGGGAAAATGTGCATCCCTAGCCAGGAGAGATCGATTTGTATGGGGGTTGAATGTGATGATAGCCCATGATGTTATGATAACACCGGATCCGAGGACTACCTTTTATGCTCAGGTAGTGGAAAAATCCATTTCTGTTGTGGGTGTAGAAGACCAGATATTGGAAGGAAGGCGCAATGCTCGAAGGATGGTACCTCCCTTCACTGGTTCTGGCCGAGGTAGTGGCCCCATTAAGGAGAAGAGAAAGGCCCCAGATTCTTTTGCTCCTCTTGGTCCAGATAGGAGGGCACGGGGTGCCTTTGGTGGCCGTCAGGGTGGGGGAGAACACTGGAGAAGCTTCCCAGAGTGTCCACGATGCAGGCGACGACATCTGGGGGAGTGTAGAGTCAGAGTATGTTTTATTTGTGGGAGTGCAACCATTTGAGGAAGGACTCCCCACAAGCCAGAAAAGAAGAACCAAAGAGGAGCAATAGTCTCACTCTAGCCAGAGTGTTCACCTTGACCCAGACCAAGGCTGAGGCTAGTCCCTCTGTCATGATAGGTTAGATTTCTAGTGTTGGTTCTTCGTTTAATGCATGTATTGATTTAAGATCTACTTGTTCATTTGTATCTGCTAGGGTGATAGACTGTTTGTGTAGACCTTGTGATCTATATGCTAGGGGATTTAGGACTTTGTTTCCAACTGGGGAACTAGTAGTCTCTAGGAGATGGGTTAGAGCATTACCAGTGGAGATAGATAATAGGGAGTTGTCTGTGGATCTGATTGAATTTGTGATGGATGATTTTGATATGATCTTGGGGATAGAATGGTTAGCAAAGTATGGGGTGACGATAGACTGCAAGCGAAGGATGGTAACGTTTTAACCGGAAGGGGAGGAACCCTTATGTTTGTGGGGACGGTGACTGGACCACGAGTACCTATGATCTCTGCATTGAGAGCTAGAGACCTATTGCAAGAAGGTTGCATATGATTCCTAATGAACGTAGTGGATACCTTTAGGGTCGTCTCAATTGGACTGGGTGAGACCAGGTTGGTGTGTGAGTTCCCTGATGTATTTCCAGCAGATTTTCTAGGATTACCGCCACATCGAGAGATCGCATTTGTCATAGAGTTGGCACCAGGAGTAAAACCAGTGTCGAGGACACCTTACAGAATGGCGCCAACAGAATTAAAGGAACTGAAGATTCAGTTGTAGGAATTACTGGATCAGGGATTCATTAGACCTAGTTTTTCACAGTGGGGTGCTCTAGTGTTGTTTGTCAAGAAGAAGGATGGGTCCTTAAGAATGTGCATCGACTATCGAGAGCTGAATAAGTTGACTATTGATAAACGAATTTTAGACTCATTTATCTATGTGTTTTTAGGTAGAGTATTAGGTGTTTAGTTTTTTTTGTTCTATTTTACGCTTGTTTTTGTGTGTTTTCAGGTGTTGAAGGGCTTAGGTGAGTTAGGTGTGGAAACATGGTGGAAAAAATCGACAAAAGGACACAAATTGGTGGAAAACAGTGTTTCGGAGAACTTTCTGCGACCGCAGGAATGGGATTCTGCAGCTGCAATTCCAGAAAATTTGGGCATTTCTAGGGCATTCCTGCGACCGCAGGAATGCTATCCTGCGATCTGCGATAGTAGGATATGTCTAGAAATGTGAAAAACGCATATTTTTAATGAAGGGTGTTTTGGTCATTTCATGTTTAGGAGAAATGCTAATCAGGTTTAAATCACGATTTTGGAGAGGAAAATATGGACTTTTTGCAGACCTAGACTGGGAGAAGAGAATTGGGATCACTTTGGAGAAGAGCTTGGATCGGCAAAGAGTTCATTTCTTTTCTTTTTATCTTTACTTTATGTTAATCAATTGTCTATGAATTTTCTTAATGATGAACATGAACTAATTTTATTTTCTAGGGTTTTTAATGTAATCACTTGGATCTTTGTTATTTTCTATGAGGATTTCATGATTCTTTCTTCACTTCTATTCTTAATTATTTGATCTGTTCTTAATGCTTATGAATGCTTGATCACCATTTGCATGATTTATGATTTTGATTTGAAATCTGAAAGTGAGAATTGATTATTCTATGATTGAATAATCACAATTTTCATATTAGATGAAAATACCTATATGAATTGTGTAGTTTTATGATTATTGTGTTCAATGCCTTTTTTATGTTGGAATTTATCATAGGAATGTAGAATATTCACATGTAAATTGAGTTCTTTGTTTTTTGAAAAAGAGTAAGAGTCGTTTTTGTTAATCTGTTATTAATTTAGGAAGAAGAATTGTGAAGTCTGATTAGCAAAATAATAAAGTGAAAAGTAGATGAGATTAAATTCCCTAATTCTTTATTTTTGAAGATTTTAACAAATATTTGCTTTCTTTCATAGTGTTATTTTATGTTTATTTCTTTTATTATTTTAATATTTTGTAACCAATTTATTGTTGACCAAATAGAAATAGAAAATTAATTTGTTGGTAATTAGTAAATCAATCTTCGTGGGAACGATTTTTATTTATCATTCTATTACTTATGTTGATTACGTATACTTGCGTATCAATTTTACACAACAAGTTTTTGGCGCCATTGCCGGTGATTGATTTTTATTAATATCAATACAATTAATTTTTATTTTAATGTGGTGTTTTTGTGTTAATTGTCTCTAACTGTTGTGTTTGAGAATCTTAATTTCAGGTGCCAATTGGTATATGCGACGTAGAGGGACTAGCAATCTTTTGCCCATTAATACTGAAATTGAGAGGACTTGCAGACCGAACAGAAAGCAGAAACGGTTAGCAGAGATGGACCAACATCAGGGCAATGTGTTGAATGGGGACACTTCTAAGACAGCAGTTTGAACACTCAGAGACTATGTACTCCCCGCTGTTGCTGGGTACAATCATGCATCCAACTGCCGGCAGTTGCAGCCAATAATTTTGAAATTCAGCGGATGATTCTGGAAATGGTCCAGTCTACTGTCCAGCTTGGTGGACTCCCTACTGAGGATCCCAATACACACATAGCCAATTTCCTGGAGCTGTGTGGAACTTTTAAATATAATGAGGTCACCGATGATGCTATTAGACTGAGATTGTTCCTGTTCTCACTGCAAAATAGAGCTAAAAGTTGGTTGAACTCTCTTCAAGCCAATTCAATTACTACATAGGAGGCATTAGCTCTGGAATTTCTTGCTAAATTTTTCCCTCCATCCAAGGTTGCAAAGTTAAGAGGGTAAATTAATTACTTCTCTCAATTTTATGGAGAGTCTCTTTATGATGCATGGGAAAGGTTTAAGGAGCTTTTGAGGAAATGTCCTCATCATGGGATTGAAAAATGGATGCTAGTCCATAATTTTTACAACGGTTTGTGTAGGACGACTCGCACCATTATTGACGCTGCAGCAGGTGGTGCTTTCATGAGCAAGAGTGCTAATGAGGACTATGAATTGCTTGAATAAATGGCCATGAATAACTATCAATGGCCTAGTGAACGGGATAGAAATAAGAAGGTAGCTAGTATGCATGAGCTGCATACTATTACCGCTTTCACTTCTCAGGTTGTATCATTGACCAAGCAACTGCAACAAAATTCTATGGCCACTCAAGTCATGCAAATCCAAGCAGCATGTCATAATTGTGGTGGTTCTCACCCATATGAGCAGTGTATGGTAGTTGAGATGAACAATTCCATTCCCATGGAACAGGTGAATATGATGGAAAATTTCAATAGGAAAGCTAATTATCCATTCTCCGACCTGTTCAACCAAGGGTGGAGAAATCAACCTAATTTTGCATGGAGAAATAATGAGGGTCCTCAACAAATTCAGCAACCTATGCTTCAAGCTCCACCTCAGGCACCGTTACAACCACCGGTACTACCTGTTTCTCAAGAGAAGACAAATGAGTTACAAGCTGCATTGTTAACTTTGACCAACTCTCAATCTCAATTTATGACAGAAACTCGCTCATCCATCAGGAATCTTGAGATATGCAAGTTGGCCAGTTGACAAATATGTTACAAAGTAGGCCTCAAGGAAATTGTCCAAGTAATACAGAGGTGAATCATAAAGAGCAATGCAATGCAATCTCTTTGAAGAGTCGGACAAAGTTGAAAGAGCCAGTCAAGAAGTCTATACCTGCACCAAAAGTTGATGTTGAGAATGAGGGTAAGGTAGAAGAAAAGGTTATTGAAGACCTTAAGAGGAAGCAATCACCAGTGAGCTATGAGCACCACATCAAGATTCCATATCCTTACTGACTTCAAAATAAGACATTTGACAAGCAGTTTTCGAAGTTTCTAGACATTTTTCAAAAATTTCACAGTAACATACCTTTTGCCGAGGCACTTGAACAAATGCCAAGCTATGTGAATTTTATGAAGGAAATCTTGTCAAAGAAAAAGAAGTTGGAGGATTATGAGACAGTGGCGCTTAGTAAGGAGTGCAGTGCTATTTTACAGTAGAAACTACCTCCCAAGCTTAGAGATCCGGGTAGTTTCTCGATTGCTTGCTCAATAGGAGATACTGTTATGACCAAGATCTTATGTGATTTAGGGGCTAGTGTAGATTTAATGCCCTTATTTATTTTTCGTAAGCTCAAATTGGGAGAAGCTCACCCCACTACTATGTCCTTACAAATGGCAGACCGCTCTGTTAAGCAACCTTGTGGAGTAATTGAAGATGTCTTAGTTAAGGTTGGTAACTTTATCTTCCCTGCTGATTTTATTATTCTTGATATGGAGGAAGATGCAAGCATTCCCATTATTTTGAGAAGACCATTAAATCTACACTAGCCATAGGGAGATCACTAATTGATGTACAAAAGGGAGAGTTGAAGCTGTGAGTGCAAAACGAAGAGGTAACATTCAATGTTTTTGCAGCAAATGATATTCCAACTTGTTGTAGAGTGGATGTGGTATGTAGTGGTGGTAGTAATTTGGAAACCACCAAGAGAAAAACCAATGCTAAAATTGGTAGTCGAGCAATTCATGATTGTTTGAAACTGTTCTATAGTGGGAAGGCTCGAAGGCTACACGAGTGGTGGAAGGCTCCGACGATTAGCAACATCAAAAGACGAGTTTGTGCTTATCACACTATGGCTCTAAAGGATGAGAGGGGTGGACTTCACCCGAGTTGAAGTTTAATGAAGGATGTGAGCGCCAGTTGGAGACGTTAAATAAAGTTCCATTGGGAGGCATCCCAAGTTCAAATAAATTTATTTAAGTTCGTTAAGTTTTTAAGTTATTTTAGTTGAGACAATTTTTGATTTTTTAGTTAGTTTTTGTTTAATTTAAATTTTCCTGTAAATATTGTTTATTCTAGAATCGTGAAATAAGTGAAAAAATTGAAAAATGATGAAAAAAAAGAAAGAAAGAAATTGTGGTTTGTGGAGCAGACTTGCGACCACAGGAACCACTTCCTGCAGTCGCAACTCCAGTGGTCTAGGCCTATTGGTCAGCTTTCTATGACCGCATCAGGTACCTTGTGCCTGCATGCAAAGCCGTTGAAAAATCGCCTAGGGGTTCAATCCTGCGACCGCAGGAAGGATGTCCTGCGGCTGCAAGATCACGTTTTTTTAGGAAAAAATATTCGAAAAAATATCACAAAACATAAACACAAAGGATGGACACCTTGGTGTTGCAATTCCAGCACCACCACTTATGGAGTGTCAATGTGGCGCAGAACCAATATGCCTATAACCAAGCCTTTGCCACTCATTTTGGCATTGACACTAGTGGATTTCCACCATATCCACAACTACCTAACTTTGGATATCCTACAACTGAGGGGGATGACGAGGCAGGTCCTTCATCATAAGTCAAGTCAGGTAAGGTTCCTTTCCTTAGCTTTTATTTAAACAATGGGGACAATGTTTTTGGTAAGTTTGGGGAAGGGGGATTTATTATAATTATTTGTGTCAGGTTAGTTGAGTCAAGTTTCTGTTTAGTTTGGTATTTTGTTAAATTGTGTTTGGTTTTGTTTGTTAATTGTGTTGCGTGTTAGGGTATCTAGAAAGTCTATCGAATCAAGATAACAATGATTAGCCGATGAGAATACGTGAATGACTTGTAATATAATTCGAGAAAAATATATTTGATTGTATAAAAATCTTTGTGCTTGGTTTGACCACTTCTTTGGGTTACTTTAATTCATTGTAACTGAATATTTGATCATGATTGGTAAATTCTTGCACTTAAATGTATTTACACTTGTTGAATTTTGAACGTGGAAAGAATGTATGAACAATTCTAGAACTTGCTTGCTTACTATTTGAGGCGAAATAATAGACAATGCATGTTTAGGAAAATGATTTAGGCAAGTTTTTTTTAAACGTTTGAGCCTTTCAAGCCATTCTTGATTAATTTATCCCTAGTTACCCTTTTTGAGCCTAAAAGTATAACTTTTTATTGTTAAACACTTATTTTGAGCCTAATTGGACACTATTATTTTCCATTCCCTGAATTTATACCATTAGCATATAAATATAAATGGGGATTGATTTGTAATGGGTGTTATTTTGTGATTTGGTTGTGACAATAGAAAAATAAAAAGAAAGATTGAGAGAAAAATTCAGAAAAAAAATGAGATTGAAAATAAACTACACTTCTTATGTTTGTTCACATAGAAAAACATAAGTATGGGGAAGTGTAGTTAAATAAGAAAAAAAAGATATATCTAGTGTGAATTTTTCTCAATCTTGGAAAATAAAGGGAAATTTGGGGTTGCTTGGATTACAATGTGGATATCAGGTTTGGTTTATTTGGATTATATGCTTATGGTATAATTGAGCCAAAATGACTATCTTATCTACCGTTACCTAAGCCTCTCAATACAAGCTTTAAAATACCTTTTGATTCTTGAACATGCATTGATTTATATTAGTGGAGAATAATAAGTTAGCAAGCATATGGAAATATGGGATTTGATGGATTGATGGTGAGAATTCGGCATGTATAAATTTTTTTAAATGTGTGTTATATACTTTCATGATTGAGTAGACAAAAATGATCAATGGGTTAAGGTAAGTTGAAGAAGTGGTTGGATTGAAAATCTAGATTACTTGTCAGTTATTTTTTGAAAATTATATATGCTTGTCATTCATTAATTTTGAGGCTTAAAAATTATGGTTATCTTGATTCATTTGTTTAGTGTCTGTATTTATTTGTTAAGTTTGTCTTGAGTCTTGTTTTTTTTGCTCGAGGGCGAGCAAATGTTAAGTTTGGGGAAGTTTGATAAAAGAGTTTTAGACTCGTTTATCTATGTGTTTATAGGTAGAGTATTAGGTGTTTGTTTTTGTTTTGTTCTATTTTACGCTTGTTTTTGTGTGTTTTCAGGTGTCGAAGGGCTTAGGTGAGTTAGGTGTGGAAACATGATGGAAAAACTGACAAAAGGACAAAAATTGGTGGAAAACAGTGTTTCAGAGCACTTTCTGAGACCGAAGGAATGGGATTCTGCAGCCGCAATTCCATAAAAGTGGGGCATTTCTAGGGCATACCTGCAACCGCAGGAATGCTATCCTGTGATCGTAGGATATGTCTAGAAATGTGAAAAACGCAGATTTTTAATGAAGGGTGTTTTGGTCATTTCATGATTAGGAAAAACGCTAATCAAGTTTAAATCACGATTTTAGAGGAAAAGAGGACTTTTTGCAGACCTAGACTGGGAGAAGAGAATTGGGATCACTTTGGAGAAGAGCTTGGATCGGCATAAAGTTCTTTTCTTTTATTTTTATCTTTACTTTATGTTAATCAATTATTTTTGGATTTCTTAATGATGAACATGAACTAATTTTATTTTCTAGGGTTTTTGATGCAATCACTTGGACTTTTGTTATTTTCTATGAGGATTTCATGATTCTTTCATCACGTCTATTCTAAATTATTTTACATGTTCTAAATTCTTGTGAATGCTTGATCATCATTTTCATGATTTATGATTTTGATTCGAAATCTGAAAAAGTGAGAATTGATTATGCTATGATTGAATAATCACAATTTTCACATTGGATGAAAATACCTATATGAATTGTGTAGTTTTATGATTATTGTGTTCAATGCCTTTTTTGTGTTGGAATTTATCATAGGAATGTAGAATATTCACATGTAAATTGAGTTCTTTGTTTTTTGAAAAAGAGTAAGAGTCGTTTTTGTTAATCTGCTATTAATTTAGGAAGAAGAATTGTGAAGTCTGATTAGCAAAATAATAAAGTTAAAAGTTGATGAGATTAAATTCCCTAATTCTTTATTTTTGAAGATTTTACAAATATTTGCTTTCTTTCATAGTGTTATTTTATGTTTATTTCTTTTATTATTTTAATATTTTGTAACCAATTTATTGTTGACCAAATAGAAATAGAATTTTAATTTGTTGGTAATTAGTAAATCAATCTTCGTGGGAACGATCTTTATTTATCATTGTATTACTTGTGTCGATTACGTATACTTGCGTATCAATTTTACACAAAAACTATTAATAAGTATCCACTACCCAGGATTGACGATTTTTTTGATCAGCTACAAGGGAAGACAATGTTCTTTAAGATTAACCTTCGGTCTAGCAACCAGAAGTTGATGATTAAGGAGGAAGACATACCAAAGACCGCATTCCGTACGAAGTAAGGATACTATGAATTCTTGGTCATGTTGGATTTGATGAATAGGGTCTTCAGGGATTATTTGGATAAGTTTGTAATCGTATTCATCGATGATATGCTGGTGTACTCCCAAACAGAGTCAGAACACGAGTATCATCTTCGTTTGGTACTACATCGGCTGAGGGAGCATAAGATATATGCTAACTTGTTACCCCAAGTATCATTTCTGGGGCATATCGTGAGTAATAAGGAGAGGATTTTGGTGGACCCGACCAAGATAGAGACAGTGACCAAGCAATGTACCTGAGGTTAGAAGCTTCTTGGGTTTAGTGGGGTATTGTTGAGGAATTCTCCAGAATATAACCACACCGTTGACTGATCTGATGCGTAAGAAGACCAAGTATATCTGGACAAATAGATGTGAGAACAATTTCAAGGAGTTGAAGCGACGACTGATCACCGTTTGTGGTCGCTTCGAGGCAGGGTTTGGGTTGTGAATTTTTTAATTTTGTTAAAAATTATATTCATGAGTAAAATTGTGTATAAATTATAATATTGTTATTTGCTTGTTATGATTATATTATATATTATTTTAATACAATATATTATTATATTAGTTTTATAAAAAAATTAATAGATTACTATGCATAACAAACCAAACTGCGGAAAGTCTGAAAGTGGTATACTAATGATATAATTAAGTTTTGAAAACTGTTAATTACTTACTCTTTTTAACTTTCCCAGTAAAATTCAACAACTCCTAGTGTAGTGAAGTCAACAAAACGATGGTGTCCTCCAATGAGCTCTTAAAAAAAAAACTTTTTGTATGCCCTAAAACCTAAAATTCCAATAATCAATTCCACGTTTTAGAAAAAGTTTGAAAGTAATATATATTAATTAGCTTAAAATTTAAATATATATAGATACATGCCTCTAACAATTTATTCACTAGTAACAAAAAAAATATATAGTTTGAAACTATATAGTTGTGTAAATCTTGAAAACAAAAACAGAAAGAAATTGTCAAATGCAAATAAACACCATTGGTTATGAGCGGGTAAGACTTAAACAGGCAGCAGCACTCTTCAAGTCCTTATTTGTAAGGCAATCAATGGAGTGTGTCATATCCTTACGTACCGAATTATCCGAGCTGCATATAAATTTAATAAGGACTTAATAATGAGAAATGCTAAATAACTTAATAGTATAATTTATATGTATATAGAGAGGAGCACCATTTTACCTTGATTGGCCGTAGGGTTCTTTGGTGTCGAGGTAAGATTGTCTATCATCCATGGTCGTATCAAAAAAGGGCATCTCATCATATTCTTGCACGACCTCCTGTTGAATATCTCCAACCAACGGATGCCGTGCTAGTGAACTACTACTAATATTATTGTTCATATGGTAACTATTATTAATGTTACAAGGAAATTGAAACATAACATCCTCATTTATGGTAGTAGGTGGTGCCATTCCAAGTTCAAGTTGCGATTGATTATCATGCTGATTATGATTATGATCCTGAGGCGCCATTGATGAACCCATCTGTTGTTGTTGGCGGCACATCTGAAGTCTATTAAGAACAGCAAAAAGCTCTTGTTCACAAGACCAAATCTGATACCTTAATTGACATATTATTCCTAGACAACCATGGACAGGATCTCTACGCCGCTCATTAGCTTGGTATATTATAGATTTCATAGTAAGTGCATGTTGTTCGGAAGGTAACTTTTTGAGTATTTTTAAGATATTACTTACCCCAAAAAGTTTGTGCGCATGTTGAAAGATTTCTGGCTGATCCGGCGGAAAGAAGGGTGCAAGGAGACACGTCTGCGTACACCTTCTTCTTTGGTACTTGCATGCGGCACAGGCTTGGCTTGTTCCACCCTTCAAAGTCATACGATTTGCTTCCTTAAGATGAAATGGGATGAGAATCCCAGTAAACTAAGTTGATTAGAAGAAGGCAAATGGAGATATTGTTTTCTTTTTTGTCATATACTGTCTTTTACTCATTAGCATAGTAATTAATGAATGAAAAGGCAATATCCTAGGAGTTATGGATCCTATAATTTAGTAAGGGTAGTGAGAATAAGTAAAACGAGAGAGAATTTCAAGGAAAATATGGGTCGATTAACTCTTATTTGAAACGTGTGGCACTTTGCTTGGATTATGTATAGATTAAAAAGGAATAAGAAGATTCTAGAAGATTATTAGATGATTTTTAGTGAAAATAAAAAAACTCTAAGCTAAAAAAAATATCATTTCCCCACTCAAAAAAGGCGTAATATACATAATATATGATTTGAAAATTTTGTTAAAATTTTCAAGTTTGATTAGTCAATTTTTAGGATAAAAAAAATAAACAAGGTAAGGTGATAACATGTTTTTTCAGTTTTAAATTTTAAATGATTTTAAATTTGAGCATCGATTCGAAATCCAATTTGAGCATCTAGTATAACGCGAAAAAAATGAGTTTAATTTAATTTATTGCATAAAATTAATATTTCTCTCATGAGAAGAGGAAAAACAAGAGCATAAAAAAGTGTGTAATTTTTTTGGCAAATATATACATGTTAGGTAGAAGTGTGGTGAAAGCAATTCACCTTGTTTAGTTTATAATTTTAATACATAGATATATATATATATATATTTATAATTTTAATATATAAAGATATATATTTACATAAATTCATGACATATATATAAAATACAATAATATTTAAAAAGAAATTCATGATAGAAAAAATTACAGTATAAACAGTAATATACATGTATAAAATATTTTTAATTTCTAATGTATCTCATAATGTCCTTTAAGAATTTGATGAAGAAAAAGAGCTACAATCACTTGAAAAAATAAACCATCATACAAAAATTATAAAATAAAACAAATAATATGTATGTCTTTATTATTTTTAAATAAATATGATTTAATTATTTAAATTATCATGAAATATCTTAAAAATATACTATTTGAATTAGTTAATTAATTTATTTTTGTTTAAGTTTATGTTTCTTCTAATTTTTGAATTTGACGGTGACAACAAAATAATCTACAATTAAATATAATAATATTTTGTTAAATATTAGAATAACCGTTAAAATTTAAAAAAAAAACCGTTAAAACTAAAAAATTTCGTCATTTACAAATTTTTGATACAGAAGAGATAGCAAATAATTACAAAATGTTGCTAAATAATTTATTTAAAAGAATGACAGATATCAATATCGAAAATGAAACAAAACAAATTGAATATTAAAATCAATTTGAATGAGATAATATATGATTAAATAAATGAATAATATTGGAAATTATCTTTATGAATATTTAGATATTATTATGAGAGAACAATTCAATTCAGTTTTGCCCAATTAGTTAATATCTCATATTATTGTTGTTCGATATATTACGTATTATTGTTATCACATATTTTTTTCAAGAAAAAATCTCTCTTTCACTTTATGGAATGTTTACCGCCAATGGTTTTTTTTTAACTGTTTTGTTTTTTATAAATAATTTTTTTCTTTAAAAATTTGTTTCACCAAAATATTATTCTACATCAATTATTTTTTTTTTTGACAAATATCAATCTTTTGTTTAAAACTAGCAATTTCGTCAGTGTAAATATTTTGACTAAGTAATTTCGACTAGGTAGTTATTTATTTATTTATTTCGATATTGGGAGAAGGGGATTCCACTTTGCATGAGACCTCTTTGTTAGGAAAGGTGTGGCCTAATACTAGGCTGTCTTTAACCACCTGTATTGTTACTTTTTAATTTTTAAATTTAGATCTTTACAGTTACAAATTATACATAATTTATTACTATTATTTTAGTGTATTAGATACTTTTTAAAACATGTCTTGTTTTAGATAACACTACTAGAAATATAGATTTTAACTTTGATTTTTACACATAGAATTATTGGAAAATACATGAAAACTGAAGTTAAAGCCTTCAATAAACTTTTAACATCGATTTTAGGTTTAGCTCTCAAAAAAACAAAAGACCTTTTTGTAATAAAAAAAGGCATAGACTTTTAACTTCGGTTATTACCAAATAACCGAAGTTAAAAGTTCTATACATCCGACCCTACCACTTCTCTCCTATATTAGTCTGAAACAAACCCTAAGGAAAACCTCCATAGCCACCATACGGGAGAAGTGGGTTTCACTCATTTTCTCTATTTTTTTCTTGTTTTGTACCAATTTTTACCACTATTCTTGCTAAAAAAAACATGAATACATCATAGATTTTGGATTATTTTCGATTTTTAGGGGTAAAAGAAATTCTTTGGCCGTGGGTATGAGTGTGGTCGGATTTAGCAATTTATTTCTGTATTTTGAATGGATTTTGAGCATTCAAACGTCTTCTTCAACTTGAAAATAGGTATGGATCATTAAATCTATGTTTGTAAGATTTTTTTTTAATTTTTCTTTATTTTTCAGATTTATTTTATTTTTAATTTAATATATTATGTTTTGATAATGTGTAGGTTTTAAGAATCACTAATCTTGATTCAAATGTGTGTTTGGGCGTTGAAAACAATATGAATCTCTAAAAGTTTGTCTATGTTAATTTTTTTTTTCTAAATTTTTTATTAATCTGAATTTAATAAAAATTTATTTGTAATTTTCTCACTTTTTATTTATTTTTGAATGTTTATTATTAGTTATTATAAACTCAATAATTGTAATAATTTATTTTTGTTTAAACGTTTTAGGAAATTGTTGTTTTGGTGGTATTTGGATTGAAAATAGGATTACATTTTCGGTTATATTTGGGTTAAAAATTCGTCTAAATATTGTTTTTTTTAGAAAAAAAAAGGAATAGACTTCGGTTATTTGGAAAAAACTGTTATCCAGATTTCCGGATAGCGTTTAGATTGATGACCTCGGGGAAGCAGAATTATCGATGTCTTTCACGGAGGGTGACCAGAGCTCGCGGATGGACAGAAAGGCTTCGCCTCTCCTGTCTAGTATCCGGATTACTCTCCCAAACAAGCACAACACGGAAACTCGTCAACTCTCCCGGACTCCCGAAGGATACCCCTCGGGGAGGCCCCTTCCAGGAGAGGCTCTTCGAGTGGTCTCCGCGGAAGCAGTTCCGTGCCCCGCACAGAACAAAACCGAACGGTCGAGTCCGGGAGAAGGCATATTTGGAATGATATCCGTCTGACACAGGATCCCGCCTGACACGCCTGTCAGGTCAAAGCCGCACACATCCCAGCACGCCTAAGGGTACCTTTTCGCCTACTGTTCCGCTGACAACTTGGAAAAGACGGCTGACTTTGTGTGTTCCCCATACTTTCACGTAAATATACCCACATAGAGTCTGGTAGCCATGCTACTATAGTAATTGTATCCCCTATTTATGGCTAGTGTAATTAAGACTCATGTACGTAGAGAAAAACCCTAATCCGAAACCCTATCTATAAAGACTCCTTCCTTTTACAAGAAGGGGGGGAGAGAGATCAGATAAAAAAAAACTCTACCAAAAATCTCTCTAGCTTCATCTTCTTCAAGAGAACCCGAGAGAAACATTGTGAGTGTGTGAAGTTCTTATGCACCAGTCATCTTACTGTAATCTTTTCCAAGTATAATAACATCGACTCGTGGACTAGGGCTTGTTAACGCCTGAACCACGTAAAAACACTGTTTGTTTAGTTACATTTCAGTATTTCTACGGTTCTTATCTTTTTATTATTCTGTTAGTTATTCGTTTCCGAAAAACTCGGTAAACATTTTGGTGCTTTCATTGAGACCTGTAGGAAGTTGTTAGTCAGCTCTTTTTCTGTGTACGTTTTTTGTATTCACTTCGTACTAAAGAGATGGTGACTACGCGAAAATCCGCTGTTGACAAAAATGCTACGATCAACCCCGATACCGTGATGGAAGATGTGGTGCAGAGCGAACCCTTAGACTACCGAGGTGAAGACCCGACATCCCGCCAGGATCAGGTCAGTACCGAAGATACAACATACTTAGAAGACGAAGAAGAGTATGTCCAAGACGGTCATTACAAGGACGGCTGCTACTATGAGAAGGACCCAGAACTGGTCCAAGTAGCCGAAGAACTGGTGGCCACTAAGGCCAAGCTTGCTGAGCAGGAGCGCGTCTCCGAAAGAATGCAACGCATGATGGAACGCCTCCAAAGTAAGTTCGGAGATCTAGGCGACTCGGACGAGGATACCTCTGTTCGGGGTGGTGCTGATGCCCCCATGCCGGATCCAGCCGCTGCTGGACCATCCAAAGCCGCCCCTAACAAGGGCAAAGAAAAAGTTGGAGAGCCTGTGCGCGCTGACGCCCCTGCACCTCCTAAAGGCGTGAATCACCAGGCCGACTGCCCCCCCCGCGCGCAGAAGGTCTCTGGCGCTCCTAAGCCCAGACGCCCTTCAGCCCCAAGGGGGCACTCTGTGCCTAAAGGGCCCGGTGCTAAGGCACCCAGGCCTAGGGGAAGGAACAACCGCCCCAGTGATTCCGTCAATCAGGACGGTCGGGCTGCGAACTCGCACTCCGAAGATAGCTGGTCCACGGTGGACCTAAGAAGAAAGTTGGAGGCCAAGTATGAGAAGGCCAAAGGGGAAAAAGCCCGACCTCGCGGAGATGACCTCCGAAATCATATTAATGACAAGCTCCGGGGACGTGACCTCCCGGAAAGTGATACGAAGAGGCTCGAGGAACAGATTGCTGCCTTGACCAAGCTGGTCCGGAAGCAAAGTGGGGCCCTGTCAGATTCTGAGGAGGAAGACCCGGAACCATGTATTAGGAGGATCGCGGAAACGTCCCTCCTGGATAACTTCAAAATGCCTCACATAGAATTATATGATGGGAGGACAGACCCGCGTACCCACCTAGCTAAATACAATAAAATGATGCAAGTGGCGCGCGTCAGTGAGGACGCCAAATGCATGTGCTTCTCACTCACCCTTACCAAGTCTGCGGAGGACTGGTGGAAAAGATTAGCTCCCGGATCAATCCACAGTTGGAAGGAGCTACAGTCCGCGTTTAGGAGGCAGTTTATTGCTGCCCGCGACCACGACATGGAGGTTGGTTCCTTAACCAACATCAAACAGCAACCCACTGAGAACCTCAAAGCTTTCATTCAGAGAATGATGGAAGCTGCTGCAAAAACCAAGGTCAGCGATGACATGAAGCTGATCGCCCTTCAATCGGGCCTTACTGTCGGCTCCCTGCTATGGGGGGAAATGCAAAGGAGACGGGCGGAAACCCTGTCCGAATTCATGTCAAAAGCTCAGGGAATCATCAACCTTGAGGATGCCTACCAGCAAGCCTTTGGAGTTCCCCCGGCTCCAACCCCTTCCGTGACTGCGCCGAGCTTTGCTTCGCAAGCTCCCGCACCAGTCCTCACGCTTCCAGGAGCCCGATTCACTCCGAGTGTGTATGGGCCTTCCGCGTCTGCTCAGACGCCGGGTCAAACCCATTTCTCTGGGTATGGAGCGGTACAAACCGGATGTAGTATCGCTCCTAGCATGCCGCAGCCGCAAGCGGAAGCCCCGGAACGAAGTTTGAGCCAATCGCGGAGCAAGCGAAGCGGAAAAAACTCCAACCGGGGAGACCATTCAAAGAAACCCCGAAAGGATTATGAGCCCAAGTTCACGGAATATACCAGTTTGATAGACTCGCGAGAGAATGTCTATCGGGCGACCTGTAATATGGTCAACTACAGGAAGCCCCCGAAAGTGTCTCACGGAGGAAGGCGTTCGCGAGACTCCAATAAGAGGTGTGAGTTCCACGGAGACGTGGGGCACACCACGAATGAGTGCCTTCAGCTGAAGGATGAGATCGAGTCCCTGGCAAGAGCGGGACACCTCGGTCAGTGGGTGAGAATACCCATAATCTATCCCGGACAGGGGGTAGTTCACGGAGCTGCATATTCACCGGGACAGAGGGGGGCCGCTAGCGCTCCTGGAGCCGGTCACCCCCAAGCTCCCGGGTCTCAGTTCCCAGCACTTCCTCCTCCACCTGCTCCGGCGCCCATTGCCTTGTTGGCTCCAGGGCCAGGCAACCCATATCCGCCCGGCCTTGCTCCGCCACCCGTTGACGGACACGTCGCCACCATTTCCGGAGGACCACACCTTGCCGGAAGCACCCGCAATTCCCAGAAGAGGTACTTGAAGGAGTTAGAGCACGCCGAGGAGATGTGCGCCTTGGTCCAATCACCTGCTCAACGTCCCCGAATGATGGATCTTCCCATCACCTTCACGGAGGACGATGCTCGACATGTGCACTTCCCCCACAACGATCCCCTCGTGGTGGAAGCCCAGATTGCCAATAAGAAGGTCTCACGGGTCTTGATCGATGACGGAAGCTCCGTGAACATCCTCTTCAAAGCGGCCTTCCACGCGATCGGATTGACCGAGACGGACCTGGCCCCATGCCCCATCCAGCTTCAAGGTTTCAATGGGGACGCACTCATGCCATTAGGCAAAATTCAACTTCCGGTCACCCTCAGAGGAGAAAGCGACGCTTGTGCCTTCAAGCATAGCACATTCGTGGTGGTCGACTGCCCCACGGCGTATAATGCCATCTTAGGCCGACCAGTCCTGATCGATTGTGGGGCCATAACCTCGATACGTCACTTATGCTTGAAGTTTCCCTGCGACGATGGGCGTATTGGCACCCTCCGAGGAGACCAGAGAAGTGCACGGAGCTGTTATAACGTCTCCGTCCGAGCTGTCTACACGGTCCGAGAGACGTTTGCTGCCATTCCTTTGGCGGAAGTATTGCCAGAAACTAGGGATGCTCAGGAGGCATACTTTGACGAACTCGACCCAAGAGTGGGAATCGAGAAAGCAATAGAGCCGATGGAGGAAGTCGAAGAGGTGATCCTCAATCCGGGAGAACCCACCAAGGTCATTCAGGTGGGAAAAAACCTGCCGTCGGCCGTTCGAGATAAGATCGTGGCCACTGTGAAGGATAATCAGGATATCCTGGCATGGTGCCACGCTGATATGACGGGGATTAATCCCAATGTTGCGTGCCACGCACTCAACATAGACCCAGCTGCAACTCCAATTCGCCAAAAGAGGAGGCCGCTGGACCCAGTGAGAGCCGAAGCCGTCAAAGCTGAAGTGGACAAATTGATGTCCATAGGCTTTCTCCAGGAGTCGCACTATCCCGTGTGGTTGGCCAACCCAGTTCTGGTCCCGAAACCCGATGGGTCCTGGAGAATGTGCATTGACTTCACGGACCTAAACAAGGCCTGCCCGAAAGATTGTTTCCCTCTCCCGCGAATCGATCAGATGGTGGACGCTACTTCCGGGTACGAACTCTTATCCTTCATGGATGCGTACTCCGGATACAACCAGATCAAGATGCATGTCGCGGACCAGGAGCACACCAGCTTCCTCACGGATAAGGGTGTCTACTGTTACGTGGTCATGCCTTTCGGTTTGAAGAATGCTGGGGCGACTTACCAGCGTCTGGTAAACAGAATGTTCAAGGACCAACTGGGGAGGAACATGGAGGTGTACGTGGACGACATGTTGGTAAAGTCCAAGACCTCCGGGGACCACAGTAACGACCTTGAGGAAGCTTTCGCCGTGATCCGAAAGTACGGGATGAAACTAAATCCAAAGAAATGTACTTTCGGGGTCTCGTCTGGGAAGTTCCTCGGTTTTATTGTCAGCTCCCGCGGCGTGGAAGCCAACCCTGAGAAAATAAAGGCGTTCATAGATATGCCTTCCCCCCGGAAGCATAAGGATGTCCAAAGCGTCACCGGAAGGATAGCTGCTCTCAGTCGCTTCGTATCCAAGGCCACCGACAAGTGTATCCCCTTCTTCAATGTTCTGCGAGGGAACAAGAAGTTCGAGTGGACCCCCGAATGCGAAGCGGCCTTCCAACACCTCAAAGAACATCTAACCCGAGCCCCCATTCTGTCCAAGCCGGTCGAAGGAGAGGCGTTGTTCTTATACCTAGCTGTGACTGAGCACGCAGTAAGTGCCGCTCTCGTCCGGGAAGATGGCCGTATCCAGCTCCCTGTGTATTACGTAAGCAAGAGGTTATTGGACGCCGAGTCCAGATATTCGATGATCGAGAAACTCTCCCTCTGCTTGCTGATCGCTTCACGGAAGCTGAGGCCATATTTCCAGGCGCACACCATCAAAGTACTCACCAACCACCCTCTCCGACAAGTCCTGCAGAAGCCCGAGTCTTCTGGCAGATTGCTTAAGTGGGCCATGGAACTAAGCCAGTTCGACGTCCACTACCAACCGCGTGTTTCCATAAAAGGTCAAGCTCTCGCGGACTTTATTGCGGAGTGCTCGGGAATGAATGACCTCCCAGAAGATCCTGTCCCGGAACTTCCCACCTGGAAGGTCTACGTAGACGGAGCCTCAAATGAAAAAGGAGCTGGAGCGGGGGTTATCCTAATATCTCCCCAAGGGCATCAGCTCCAGAGCGCCATCCGTTTCGCATTCCCAGCATCCAACAACGAGGCAGAACACGAAGCCATGTTAGCTGGGTTACGACTGGCCAGAGAAGTCGGAGCCCAAAAAATCGAAGTGTACAGCGACTCCCTACTTGTGGTAAACCAAATATCCGGGGAATACCAGACGAAAGGCGAAAGGATGGCTGCCTACGTGTCTCTCTCCCGCGACCTACTGCAGCATTTCAAAGGCTACAACATCCGCCAGGTCCCCCGGGACCAGAACTCACTTGCGGACACGCTGGCCAAGCTTGCAACGGACCCGGAGATTGAACAGTATGGCTTAGTCCCCATCGGGCACTTAGAAGCCCCCAGTACTGAGACGCGAAGGATAAACGCCATCATCGACCATTCCCACTCCTGGATAGGACCCATCGTCAGATTTCTCACCACCGGAGAACTCCCCACCGATAAAGCTGACGCAAGGAAGCTCCAGTATCAAGCTCCCCGATACGTGGTTATGGATGGAAAGCTTTACCGCAGGGGGTTGTCCATACCCTTCCTTAGGTGTGTTGCCGGAACCGAAGTCAGCACCATCATCCATGAGATTCACGGAGGCTTCTGTGGCGATCATACCTCCGGGCTGAGCCTCTCCAAAAAAATCCTTCGACAAGGATACTTCTGGCCCACCATGAAGAAGGATTGTGTGGATTATGTCAGGAAGTGTGAGCAGTGCCAGAGGTACGCCAAGGTTCCGCGAGCGCCGCCTACGGAAATTACCCTAATGACCAGCCCCTGGCCGTTCGCCGTTTGGGGCATTGACCTAGTAGGTTCCCTCCCCACTGGAAAGGGTGGAGTGAAGTACGCCATAGTCGCGGTAGACTACTTCACCAAATGGGCTGAAGCTGAACCTATGAACACGGTCACATCTAAAAAAGCACTGGATTTTGTCATCAGGAATATAGTGTGTCGTTTTGGGCTTCCACAGAAAATTGTGTCCGACAACGGAAAGCAGTTTGACAGTGAACACTTCACGAACTTCTGTGCTTCGCATGGAATTATCAAAAGCTTTTCCGCAGTCGCCAGACCCCAGGCTAATGGACAAGTGGAAGCTGTAAACAAAATATTAAAGACCACGTTGAAGAAAAAACTCCAAGCATGCAAGGCTCACTGGCCGGAAGAACTTCCGCGAGTACTTTGGGCTTATCGCACAACAGAGAGAACTTCGACGGGGCACACGCCTTATTCCATGACCTTCGGTTGCGAGGCCGTCATCCCAGTAGAAGCTATGATCCCCTCTCACAGGCAAGACACCTACGATCCTACCCGGAACCATGCCCTCCTCCAGGAGTCCTTAGACATGATCGAAGAGCTCCGGGAGCAGTCGCAGGTCCAACTAAAAATGTACCAAGGCAAGATAGCTCGACACTTTAACATGAGAGTCCAGAGCCGTGCATTCGAAGTTGGGGACCTTGTCCTACGGAGAGTATTTCCTGCTACGCAGGATCCGGGAGTAGGAGTCCTCGGACCCAACTGGGAAGGCCCCTACGAAGTCCAAGAAAAAGTGGGCCATGGGACGTATCACTTAAAGAGACTCGACGGATCTAAAGTCCCGCGCGCCTGGAACGCGGAGCACCTCCGCCGTTACTACCAGTAGGCCCCGGACCATCCAGTCGGAAGTCCTTGGTGAAAATAACAAAAGTGAAAAATGTGGAAATAATCCTCCCTGTTGTAAAACTAACGCCTAGCAGGCTATTTTAATGAAACACGGAGGGATTCACTCCGCTTTTACTGCACTTTTTATCCCTATGTTCAAAGCTGCGTTTTAACAAGTGACCACGCGGTCCGGAGACGTCCGGACCCCACGCTCACTTGGGGGGTATACATGGCTAAGGCTTAGCCATACGCCCCTTGAACAAAACGTACACAGAACACCACTTATGTGCTAGCATTGTGTTTGAAGTTTTTAAATTGTTTTGCTCTAATTGTTAAGCTTAGGTTTATTTGTTGCCATGAACATGCTTGCATTACGTGTCATATGTGCATTATGTGCTTAAGTGAAAATTGCCACAGAAATGCCTGCCATTATGTATCATGAGAATTATCTCTTGTGTAGCCCAGCGATGGACAGGACTGGGGGTTGAGGCACGTTCATAGAGCTACGCCAAAACACCCCCAGCTCCTTGACAAGTCCTTTGCAGAATTCTCCGCGAGCTCTGTAGAGCTTTGCTTCGCAAGCTCCAGCTCCGGGTCCCGTAAGGCGAAAGATGGCAAGATCCGCGAGCGCTGAAGAGCTTTGCTTTGCAAGCTCCAGCTCCGGGTCCCGCAAGACAAAAGATGGCAAGATCCGCGAGCGCTGAAGAGCTTTGCTTCGCAAACTCCAGCTCCGGGTCCCGCAAGACAAAAGATGGCAAGATCCGCGAGCGCTGAAGAGCTTTGCTTCGCAAGCTCCAGCTCCGGGTCCCGCAAGACAAAAGATGGCAAGATCCGCGAGCGCTGTAAAGCTTTGCTTCGCATGCTCCAGCTCCGGATCCCGCAAGGCAAAAGTTGGCAAGATCCGCGAGCGCTCTAAAGCTTTGCTTCGCGCGGATCTAGCCTCGCAGGGCTCCATGCCAGGTCCCTGAAGCCAGCCACCATGAGGTTCGCAACAACAGTTAGTTTTGCTTCGCAAAGATCTAACCTTAAGTCTAGCGACGCTCACCAAAAGAACTCCCGTTCCAAACAATAGAACGACTCACCTTAGCAATCCCAGCGAACAGTATAACTACAAGTCCCGGGATTGGCTATTTGCCTCAGGAAAGATAAAGTACGGTGAAAGGAGCCTGGCCGTTGGAACCAGAAAACCTTCGTAACCTAGAAACTACGTGGGGAGAGACATCATCCGTTAAAGCTTCAACTGGGAAGTGCATAAGTTTTGGCCGTTGGAACCAAAACCCCATACGCCCCTACAACAGTTTCTACCGTATAAATGTCTACCCTAAGCACAAAGATAAATAAAGAACTCGGCAGAAAAAGAAAGGAGAATGCTATGATTATGGCAAAATTGTCCGCAATGAAAAACTCAAAATGAAAAACAATTAAAGATAAAACCCCTTCAAGCATTGGGGGTAACTACAGCGTCCACGACCGCAGCTTCGGGGGCATCTGTTTCAGCTGAGGCTGGCGGAGTCGGCTCATTGGAAGGAGGGATTTGGTCATGAGAAGGTTCAGAGGTCCCCGCCTCTCCGGGATCTCCCGCCTCAGGAGCTTCAGCACGTTCGTCAATGTTATAAGTTTGGACGTACGCCTCTGGGCCCTGATCCCACACGAGTAGCTTCTCCCTCATGGCTTCGGCATCATCTCCCAGATAGCCTAACACCTCCGGGTTCACTTTCCAGAGTTGATGCATGAGGACCACATGCGATATATTAATAGTTCTGTTCAGTATCACCTCAGCATCCTCCTTCTCCTTCAACCGCTCCGCCTCGGAGGTTGCCAGCTGTGCTTCCGCGACAGTTAGTTGGGCCCTCAATTTTTCCATTTCGGCCTTGGAGGCATCCCGCTCCCCCTTAAGAGAATCAATCGCCTTGCGCTGCTCCCTATTCTGGTTCAGCACGGATTGCTTCTCGGTCACATGCCCCCTGGCAGTGAATTGCAAAGCCCCGATCTCTTTATCCTTCTCGGCGAGCCCCAACTGAAGCATAGACACGAGATCCCTGCTCCTCTTATGAAGTTGCTCCTCGTCGTGCAGCTTACTCTGAAGAGTGGAATATTCCTCTTGCCGCTTAAGGAGGAGATCGTTCTTTGATTGCAAGCGGGCTTCCAGGGTATCTTTCTCCACCTTGGCTTGGGACAGCTCTTCCCGGAGCTTGGAGTTTTCGGTCTTAATCCCATCCGACCGCTGTCTAAACTCATTCTCTGCCTTGGCCCGGTACTCTTGATATTTGGCAAGATATTTCTTATCCGCCTCTTCTTCAGCCGTGCGCCGGGCCTGATCAATCTTCTCCGAAGCCCCCAAGGCCTGTTGGATCAGTTTCTGTTTCTCCGCTTCCAAGGCCTGGCGAGCCAGTTGGCTCTCCTCCAGCTGAACCAGAGCTGCACCAACCTCCCGGAACGAGCGTTCCGCGATCATAGAGGCCTGCAAGGAAAGACAACAGAGTGAGCTAAAGCAGGACCAAAAGACAGGTGGTCCCAAAAAAAATAACAACTGACGGCTTACCCCGGACAGTTGCTGCTTCATAGCGTGTGTCAGCAACAGCGGATCCTTGCTGCTGCTGATGGCCCATTTCTCAGAATTGAGCTCGCATAAGCTCAGGGCCATGTCCTCCATCATCTCAGCTCCAAACGGCGCCAATGCACGTCCGAGCCTAGGCACCAGCCTCTTCTCCAAGGCTGGACCATCCAGAACCGCTCCGGCCGGGTGAGGAGATCTCACCCCCTCGGCCAGCTCAGCCCTCTTCACGGCAGACAAGTTATCTGCCCTTCCCTGAGTGACGGCCTTCTCCGCCTCTAGCCGCCTCTTCAAAAAACTATCGGCCCGTCTTACACCCTCCAGGAGGGCAGCGGGAAAACTGGTCGGCTTCCGCGGAAAGTGGAACTTCAGGCCAGGCAGGGGAAGATTGGTTGTCTGAGAAGACGGAGACCCCGGAAGGGTGGCCCCCCTTTGGGCTGGGGGAGGAGGCAGCCGGGGTATTAAGGCCCCGGTCTGTTGCTTTTGCTGCTGCGGTAGCAGAAGTAATTGCCCTTGTTGCTGCTGCTGGTTTGGATGTTGCTGTTGCTGCTGCTGCGGCGTTGGTGATTGTCTCTCTTGTTCCTGTTGCTGCTGTTGTTGTAGTTGTGATTGCTGTCGTTGCTGTTGTTGTTGCCTTCGACCGGGAGAAGAGTGTCTAAGGCGTTTGTTCTTAGCACCCTCAGCATCTTATCCGGGACGCTTGCTCACCCCAGTTGTCCTCACGGGGAACACAAGCCCTTCCCCGTCGCTACTGCTACTCGAGACCATCACAGTCTCGGAAGGCCCTTCAGCAGGGGACTTCTCTACCCTCGGAGACGCTTACGCCTCGCCGCTTGTCTTCTTGGGGGAGGCAGCCTTACCTCCCCTACCAGCCTTGGTCTTCCTTCCTTTTCCCGTGGGCGGGTCTTGGCTGGTGGCAGCCTTCTTAATAAGCAAAGTAACCCTCCCCAACATCTTGGCTTCGGGATACTCTGCAAGAAACGTACAAAGCAAGGTTAACGAACCAACAAGAAATGAGAAAGAAGATAAGCGGAAGACAAGACAATCAGCAACATAAAAGTACAAGCAAGCCCGCCAGCAGGGAACAAGAAACAAGAAAAAGAAAAGTTTGAAAGGGACGACCATGCACGAGAAACGTGGATGGCCTTCCCCGAGCAAAACAAAACATCGCTTCCTGCTCCAGGAAGCTCCCGTACTCCTTGAAGTCCGGGAAGAACATGCTGAGAGAAGAAGGGTCAACCATGATGACACCTTCTGGCAGACTACCATCACTCAGACACCAGAGGAGCTCATCTACCCTATCACAGTACCTGTTGAAAGGTATCCTACGCGGATCTAGCCTAAGGAAACGAGGATCAAACCCCATCTGAGAGGTTTGGGTAACTTCAGACAGGCTGGGGGTGTGGATCAATCGAAAACTAGTCTTACCTCTCCCGGAGGAACTAGCCCCCGGAGCCCCTTCATTAGGGTAAGCCGCGGCGTGGCGAGCCTCGATCTCCTCTCCCTCCGGCTGGGGGTCGGGGAACCTCTCCGCCCAACTAGGAGATAGAGTATTTTCGTCCCGAGCGGCTTGGGTGATCACCTTAGACAGCTCCAGGGCAATCTGCTCCCGGATGTCAGCCGACACCTGAGTCTGCCCCCTACCACTTACTGGCTCAATATTTTGGAAGGAGGCGAGTAACCCATACTCCCTCAATGATTCGGAGGTCACAAGTCCCTCCACTCTCAACTCTTCCTCAGAAAGCCCTTCGTAGAACTTGGACCTCCTTATCATCTCCGCGCAGCGAGGTGTCCGCGGAACGACTTCTGCAAAAATCAAATACAAGCGTTAGAGATCCTCCCAAAAGGCAAATCAAATACAAAGAAACAAAGTTGAAAAGGAAAAGAGGAAACACTTACCAGGGATTTTGAAGTCCAAAGATAGAGCTGGCACCCTCTTCAGCGGGAAGCCAGTCGTCAGGAACCAGTATTCCCGGAGGTCTGGAACCCTCGCGGTATGACAAGTGGGGCACATCACATCCGGGTGCCTTTCTAGCCTGTAAAACCCCACCTTGTCTGAGTGACCCCTCATAGGCTGAGACTTCAACCCATAAAAGTACAGCACCTCCTCCGGGGTAGGAGCTTCCAGTCTCCGGGACTTGCAAAAGATGAACCACCCCGCTAAGAGCTTGTAGCTGGGAGGAATTAACTGGAAGGGGGCAATCCCCGCCTTCACACAGAAATTGGCGAAGTAACTCCTTAGGGGCAAGTGCGCTCCGCACACTATGTGTGCCCAGCTCCAGGCACCAAAGCCCTCGTGGCTCCGGCTAGCTGACTCGCCCAGCACCGACAGACGGTGCCACATCAGACCTGGGATGTTCTTCAGGCCTGCCTCAGAGGAATACAGCTCCAGCATGCCATAATTCCTGAAAAGGTTCGATTTTTGGTCCATCTCCCAGATGGAACTATTGGAGGTTGGTGGGCTAACCGCGACCGCTTTCGCCTTTCCTTTCCCCTTTCCACCAGCGATAGGAGAGCCCTTCTCTTGGGCAGATTCAGCCTCCCCCGTAGCAAGGAGTTGTTCCTTCGAGATGTTCGTCACTGGACAAAAGAAAAGAAAGAAGAAAACACTCTAAGCAGTCAGCACCCTTGTCATACCCTAGTGGTATCAAAGGCGTCGGGGAGACCCTCCCCGAAAACTGCTTGGAGAGGCTCCCACCGAGCTTGCCGAGGGATTGGCACCATGCCACCCGAAGGACAGCAAGGAACCAGACTCAGACCCCGAGCCTAAGCCCACCAAAAGAAGTGTTTTTCCAGAGAAAGACACCCTAAAGGCGTTCATGCTTATGCCCTAAAACAGCAAAACAAGGGACGACTTTCCAAACGCAAATCGCCAAAACACGCAGAAAAGGCTACTTATCGACTCACAATCAATCACATGCCTACCAAAGCCCTATTCACACATGCACATAAGCAATAATGGCAGAAACCTCTACTCTAACAACTACCAACAACCTAAGGTTTGGGAGGAAAGAGCAAAGTAGAAATACTTACTGATATTCGGGTAGGTAGAGGTTGAAGGAGTAACTGGATCACTGCACAGCACGATCGCGAGAAGTAAAAGCTGCAAAGATGAACGGCGATTCAAACCAGGAACTTCGGGGAATAAACCCACTGCCAAATCAAAAAGAAAAGTTTCCAGATACTTACCAAAAGAAATGGCAAGTTCGGAGGAACGTAAGCTGGGAAGCCTGAGAGTTCGGAGGTTTGGAAATCTGAAAATCCTAAAGATGGAGAATCTGAAAGCGTAAAGAGGAAGAAAGGTCCTTT
This sequence comes from Humulus lupulus, assembly GCF_963169125.1. Classification (NCBI taxonomy): domain Eukaryota; kingdom Viridiplantae; phylum Streptophyta; class Magnoliopsida; order Rosales; family Cannabaceae; genus Humulus; species Humulus lupulus. The sequence continues at coordinate 45,806,804 of NC_084796.1, read as the reverse complement.
CCCTCGTTTTTATAGCAGGGAAGAAGCCGTTTCGAATTCCTCGAGTGGACGGTCCCGATCTTCCCATTCCATGTGCGTCAGATCCAACGGCTGGAGAGGAAGCGACGATCCTATTTATGACTCCTCGGATGGGAATAAAATATTTATTTCCCATCATTACACCACCTCGGGCCCTGAGTACCATTAAAAACCGTCAAATAGTCAGATGACTGACGCACGCATCCTCAACCAGTCGCCTCACGCACACGTCTTGGTCGCAGAACCATTCCTAGAATGACACGTGATCCTTGCCGCACTTGAGTACTTGATCTCAAACAGAAGAAATTCCTTTTTCTCTTTCATACTTATACTCAGGCGGGAAAAAGGAACCCTTCCGGGAACACAGAAGGTGCCCCCTCGCCTAGTCTAAGAAACCGATTGTACAAGCTCCCGGATCTCTCAAAGCTCCGCGACCTTGGGGGGTAAATGTTATCCAGATTTCCGGATAGCGTTTAGATTGATGACCTCGGGGAAGCAGAATTATCGATGTCTTTCACGGAGGGTGACCAGAGCTCGCGGATGGACAGAAAGGCTTCGTCTCTCCTGTCTAGTATCCGGATTACTCTCCCAAACAAGCACAACACGGAAACTCGTCAACTCTCCCGGACTCCCGAAGGATACCCCTCGGGGAGGCCCCTTCCAGGAGAGGCTCTTCGAGTGGTCTCCGCGGAAGCAGTTCCGTGCCCCGCACAGAACAAAACCGAACGGTCGAGTCCGGGAGAAGGCATATTTGGAATGATATCCGTCTGACACAGGATCCCGCCTGACACGCCCGTCAGGTCAAAGCCGCACACATCCCAGCACGCCTAAGGGTACCTTTTCGCCTACTGTTCCGCTGACAACTTGGAAAAGACGGCTGACTTTGTGTGTTCCCCATACTTTCACGTAAATATACCCACATAGAGTCTGGTAGCCATGCTACTATAGTAATTGTATCCCCTATTTATGGCTGGTGTAATTAAGACTCATGTACGTAGAGAAAAACCCTAATCCGAAACCCTATCTATAAAGACTCCTTCCTTTTACAAGAAGGGGGGGAGAGAGATCAGATAAAAAAAAACTCTACCAAAAATCTCTCTAGCTTCATCTTCTTCAAGAGAACCCGAGAGAAACATTGTGAGTGTGTGAAGTTCTTATGCACCAGTCATCTTACTGTAATCTTTTCCAAGTATAATAACATCGACTCGTGGACTAGGGCTTGTTAACGCCTGAACCACGTAAAAACACTGTTTGTTTAGTTACATTTAAGTATTTCTACGGTTCTTATCTTTTTATTATTCTGTTAGTTATTAGTTTCCGAAAAACTCGGTAAACAAAACTGAAGTGTATTCTAGACTTTTAACTTCAGTTTTTATCCAATAACCGAAGTTAAAAGTCCTCAATACCTGAAATAAGAGTGTATCCAATTCTTTTAACTTCAGTTATTTGGTAAAAATCGAAGCTAAAAGTCTAGAATAGACTTCGGTTTTTTCCAAATAATCAAAGTTAAAACCCCCCTTTTAACTTCGGTTTTGTTGAAAAATTTTAACTTCGCATGGATAGACCTCGGTTTGTATTTATGCGAGAACCGAAGTCTATCCGCCTTAAAACTGAAGTTAAAGCCTCTTTTTGTAGTAGTGTAAGCTTTTAAACTATATCAACTAAGAATTAGTAGCAAAGCATCATTAGAAAAAAAAAAAAAAAGAGGAAGAATAATGTGAACAAAAATAAAATTTAGACATAAAAATAAAAGAAAATATGGAACAAATTTCAAATATATTAAAAAGAAGGAAGAGAAATAGGTCATCATTTGCAATGGAGAGAAAAAATAGGGGATGGCATAAAATTAGATGAAACACTCATATAAAAAGCTATTGATTGGTTATCTATATATAGGATGTTTCTATGGTGTGGGGGTAAGAAACACATGCATAAGTGCTACTTTTTTTTAACAATGTAATTGGTTAAAAGTATAGGTTGCACAATTTTATACGGAATGACGAATGTATTCTAACTTTTTTTTGTTAGGTATTCTAACTTTTTTTTAAGTAAATATGATGTTAGGTTATATCTTTATTTTAACAATGTAATTGGTTAAAAGTATAGGTTGCACAATTTTACACGAATGACGAATGTATTCTAACTTTTTTTTGTTAGGTATTCTAACTTTTTTCTAAGTAAATATGATGTTAGGTTATATCTTTATTTTAATTATAAAAAAATAATAATAATAACATTGTGAGTATTGCTGCTGGACACCATGTGTCTGTTAATTAATGACTTAAATGTTTTTTTTCCTAGGTAATGTCTTTATTGTTTTGTTTGCGTAGATTGTTTAGTTAGTGTTGGGAAAAAATGCATTTCAAAGCCTTTACCCTTTACAAAGGGAAATTTGAACTTTTATGCTTAATGTGGGCTATTAAGTTAAAAAAAATACTAGGCTCTTTAATCATTTCAAAATAATGCCAAATTTTTTTACAGTACCCAAACCCCCCCCCCCCCCCCCCCCCACTTTTGATTCTCCTCTCTCTTTTTCTCTCTGTTGACCCAGATTTTGGCCAACTGACACGGAGTCAAAATACGCTTGACGTGGATGAATACGTTGAAAAGAATGTGATGACGAAAATAATATAGACACAAGATTTTATAGTGGTTCGGCCCAAGATCTGGTAATAACCTACGTCCATTTTAATTGTTATTGAAATAAGATTCAAATGGGTGATCAAAGAACTGAGGTTTAATGAGTTTCACTAACCTCTAAAGAAGAAAATACAATTATTCTCGTGTAATCTCTCTCTAATCTCAAATAATTTTTTTTGCTCCAAAGAAAATGATCCCCTTTCCCTGAGCCCTCTTCCTCTATTTATAAGCTCAGGGAAGATTTACATTGATTTGTTACAGATATTCTTTCCTAAATAATCGGATACTCAAGAAATCATGGGAGATAATTTTGGATTCCATCATAACTGCCTAAGATTTCCTCCGCGTATAATATGCGTACGACCAAGCTGGTCGTATGACGAAACCGATCGCATGATACTGGATGTCTTCTTGGTCGATAGTCGAATACAGATTCTGCCAGGTGTCAGCCACGTGTAATTAATGCCTTCCATGTCATTCACTTATGATTTTAGGGATAACATTTGCCCCCCAAGTTTTTTTAGTGCGACCAGCAATAAAGAAACTTAAAGGAACAACCGTTCACATCCCTGTGATGTCTGTCAGAATCCCCGTGCATTCTCGAAAACTGTGACATAATTATGTCTAATCAAGCCTTTTCACTTTCCAAAAAGGCAATTTGACGGCTTATACACTTCCCCACGTTTCGAAAGTGGGAAGTGATGATTACTGCCTTTTGGCCATCCCTTTCGATCCCTATAAGTAGGCTTTTCTTCCCCTTTAAGAAATTTTTATTCACCATCTTTGCTAAAAATTTCAAGAACTTGCACCAGAGTTCAGAGCTTCGAAAACCAGTCTGACGTCTAGTCGAAGGTCTTCCGGTTCGAGTTTTCATCTTCTTTCGAATCTCCATCTTCGCCCAGGTAAGAACTCCATTCTTTAAGCTCTCTATTACGCCATGCATGCCGTTTTTATGCTCTGCGACTTCTGTGTTCTTGAGTAGGGTTTTAAGGGTTTTTTGGTATAAACTGCCTATTGCTTGGTAAAAGTGTGTTTTTATGCTTTGTATAGGTTAAGAATAAAGTTTCATAGTTAGGATCTCTGGTTTGGGACGTTAGGTTGACGAAAGATTCAACCTTTAAGCAAGGTGAAAAAACTGAAATTTTTTCCCGCCCCTCAAGAGTCGAAAAAGTTCTCTTTTCAGAAAACACTTTACTTTCCTTTTTGTTTTTATCCGTCTTTCAAACTACCCACGTTGAAGTTAGCGTAGGATTAGGATGTTGCTGGTTATTTAGGCACGAGCAACGTTATCCCAATCTTCCACACTACTTCGCGGATTGTGTCTTATCTCCTCCATTGTCTGTTTGCAGTTCATATGCAAGACCCTTGGGGGGGAGAAAGACCTATTGAAGATGAAATCTTGGCCCAACTGCTTGAAGGCGAAGAGAATCCATACACACTGATTCCAGAAATCCCCTTTTCACGTCCTAATCCAAATCCTCCACCGATTCCCAATCAGAAAATGGCCAGAACAAAAACCAAAGCTAGAAAAAGATGCAACCTTAACTCTCCAAGTCAGCCTTCTGCTGATGCCCCTCGACCAGTGGTCGAGGTGAATTCCCTCCTGAAACTGAAGTTCAGAGGCGTGCCCGTCCTCGTCATGCTGACCAGCCGGCTGTCGAGTGGCACGTCGTTTCCCCAAGTTCGGTGACACTTCGCATGATCACCAACTATTTAAACAAATACAATCTGACGGGGGTGACCCTGGTCAAACCTTCCATCGACCAGCAAGCCAACTTGCCAGGGGGGGCTTATAGGCGCCTGGTCAAGGTACCATATCGAGGCGAGTGCCACCTTGCCTCTTCATTTGTTCTTTCAAGGGGTGGCAAACTACTTTGGGGTGGCCCCTTTTCAAACCCCAAATGGGTATAGGATGCTGACCGCGCTCTATATCCTCTACAAGCTCAAGAAATGGCCAGCTCCTTCTCCTCATGAGGTCAATTTTCTGTTCGACCTTAAGTCCAACCCCAACTAGGATTGTACGGGGTTCTTTCATTTCTGCCACCAGGAGACCGGACGCACCTTTCTTTCCGACACCACTCATATTTCCAATGTGGGGAAGTACCATCAAGAGTACTTCCTTACGCCCGACATTGCCTCGGATAATCTGGCCTTCACTCGAGGAGGTAAAGAACATAATAGTCCTTGAACCAGTAGTTTCTGTACTTTAATTCTTTCTTGTCGTAATACTTCGCTGTTCCATTGTGTTCCAGGTCCATGGTTATGCCCGACCCCCACTCCAGGAATGGAGTCGAGGGCAGCACTCTTAGCCAGTATGTCAAATGCTACTAAGAGTGTAAAGAACTTAATTAATGAGGCTAACCTTAGGTTGGCTGGCCTTTGGGGCTCCCAACCTGCGACTAACGAACCCGCGGCGGGTGGTGTCCATGCTAATGTGGAACCTGAGCGGGGACCCGAGCAACAACCTCAGGCACCCCCTCCTTGGAGGAGGCCAACTGGGGTTACAATCAGGGAACCTGCTGTTCCCCACCGAGAAGCGGAATCATCGGTCCCTAAGGGCAAGGGGAAACAAAAGGCTGCTGAGCCTACCGAACCATCTGATGACTCGTCGGATGTAAACGGTACATCATTCTCGTTTTTGAATAATCTGCCAATTCCTTCTCATCTATTTGATGGGGATGGCAACTTTAGGAATGCCCGTTCTTTAAATTCAGATTTCTTCCAGGAACTAGGTAGTTCAGTAGATAATGTTACGACCAATAGGTGCAGCTAGGGTACCTTACTTTTGTAATCCTTCTACTCTAATCTCTGTTTTCCCGCGACCCTTTAATCTCATTGTTTGAATTGTTTCTCTTTGTGCAGGTATGGACTCCGGGGACTTCTTTGACCATTACCAAGCTGCCGCTGACTCTTCTGTCTCGAAGAAGGACAGTAAAAGGGCTTGAGGGGAAAGTAGCAAGACCCCTTCGAAGAAGGCCTGGACAGAAGATGCTCCTGCCACAGCCCCTTCCAAGGAGGACTTACCACCTCCGCCCCCCTCTGAGCAGACGACCCCCGCGCCCGTCAATCCACAACCCTCCTCAAAGGCCGCAGACAAAGAGACTTTGGACCACTTGTTCGAAGGCTCCCTGTCCAGCCACATAGTTGGCATGGCCAGGGAGAGAATATATCGGCTCTCGAAGCATAGACGCAGCTAGACCGCCATCAATGATACTGCCACTATGGACGTCGGCCAAATCATCAACAGAGGGTTGAATGAGATAGCCAGCGTAAGTAATATTTTGCTACTTCATGGTTTATATTATACTTCTTTCCCTAACCTTCTCATTTTTTCTTCAGGGGCTGCTGTCTTTAACCGCTAGCTGGCGCCGTGCTGGGGCGCTGGTCTCCCGAGAATAGAACTTCGACTCCCGGCTGGCCCAGGCCAAGCAAGCGCTTGAGGCCGATAACACTAAGCTGCTCGAGGATAACAATAAGCTGCTTGTGGAGAACAAGGAGCTGTCCAAGCTGAACGAGCAACTGTGCGAGGACCAAGCCACTCTCACCCAAGAGCTTCAGGAGAGTCAAGGGTCCTTGAAGAAAGTCAACGAGGAGTGGAATAAATGGAGGGAAAGTGTTGTACTCAACACCCAAGAGTGTAAGAAGGCCATACTTGACCTGACTGGCAGCAGGGAGGAGACAAAGAGGCTCGAGGGACGGGTGCAACAACTTGAGGGGCACGTTCAGGAGATTGAAGGGCGCATTCAGGAGCTCGAGGAGGACGGGGCCAGAAATCTAAAGAAGTACAAGGAAGCCACCTTCCTCAGTTTCTACGATTTCTGGAAACACAACCGGGGGGCCAAAATTAACTACCTCTCCGAGAAGTTGCAAAGGACGTTGATGGCGCAGTGCACTGCTCGGTTGGAGGCAGAGGAGAGAGCTAAGGCCAAGACCTCTACTGCTGATGCTAAGGCTGATCCTCCGAATGATAAGAGCGCTCCTAATCCAGAAGACCCTCCTGCTCCCCAATAATTATCTTTTTATCTTTCACAGTTTTTATGGCCCACGGGCCTACTTGTAAAGACAATTTATTTTTTATTGCTGCGAGGGCAGCTTTTTACTTACACTTGAACGATTACATCCGAGCAGTACTGCTCGCGATGTAAAAGGTTTTTCCTTTTAATTACATATTTACATCCGAGCACTAATGCTCGCGGTGTAAATGATTGCTTTACTGATATTATAATGTTTCTTTTATTATAATACCTGTTCGCATGACCGAACTTAGCATAGTACTTTGGTTTGATTTTTCAAAACATAAATTTTGAAAAATACTCTAAGTACCATAGCATGCTTTCACTCATTTTGTTCATGTGTTTACATACCTTATGGTACGCTTTGCTATCGATGTACCTTATATGCCCCCCAAGTGATCGAGGAGCTTTAGGTCCTTGGTCACTTGCCCTGACCACGATCTGTTCGAACATTACTGCTCGTTGTAAAATTCAACACTTGTAATACAGCAAAACAACACACGTAATGAACAAATACTTGTAAAAATAAATTTACAAAGGTTGGCAAGAATGACTGGCTGCGCACAGTCCCTTATAATCTCGTATTAAAATGGACTAAACATGTATGTACGAGGGATCTTAAAAAAGAGCTTACACTTATAAGCGATTAGCCATACAACGTGGCTAACCATTTTTTGAAACTTGTAAAAAGTAAGAATTAATACAACCCAGTCCTTTAAGAAGGACTGTTCATTGGTAGTACTTGCGCAGGTGTTCTCCATTCCAGCAGCGTGGAACGAGATCTCCGCTTAAGCGTGCAAGTTTATAGGTGCCCGGGTGAAGGACCTCTTCGATCTGGTACGGTCCTTCCTAGTTTGGTTCGTGTACTCCAGCAGTGGGGTCGTGGGTATTCAAGAAAACTCGTTGTACCACTAGATCTCCGACATTGAATTTTCTTTCTTTTACTTTTGAATTAAAGTACCGGGCGACTTTTTGCTGGTACGCAGCTACTCGAAGTTGGGCTTTTTCTCATTTTTCTTCTATTGAGTCTAGGGACTCCATCATCAATTGGCTGTTCTGATCCTGGTCATATGTAATTCGTCGATGCGAGGGCAGATCTAACTCAACTGGAAATATGGCTTCATATCCGTATGTTAAGGAAAACGGAGTATGACCTGTCGATGTTCGGTGAGAAGTTCTATATGACCATAGGACTTCAGGTAGCTGTTCTGGCCACGCTCCTTTAGATTCTTCAAGTCTCTTCTTCAGGGTGTCCTTAAGCATTTTATTCACTGCTTCGACCTGCCCGTTCGCTTGTGGATGAGCAACTGAAGAAAAGCTTTTGATAATCTCGTGTCTTTTGCAGAAGTCGGTGAACAGATCACTGTCAAATTGGGTGTCGTTGTCTGAGATGATTTTTCGAGGCAAACCATATCGGCAAACAATGTTCTTGATGAAAAAGTCAAGAACTTTCTTGGTTGTTATGGTAGGGAGTGGTTCAACTTCGACTCATTTGGTGAAGTAGTCAATTGCTACGACTGCATACTTCACTCCACTTTTCCCCGTTGGCAGGGATCCAATCAAGTCTATTCCCCATACTGCAAAAGGCCAAGGACTCTGCATCTGTTTTAATTTATTTGGAGCTGCTCGTGGGATTTTGGAAAATCTTTGACACTTATCGCACTTCCGCACGTACTCCGCAGAGTCTTTGTTCATAGTCGGCCAAAAATAACCCTGCCTCAGGATCTTTTTCGCCAAACTTTGCCCCCCAGCATGATCTCTGCAAAAGCCTTCATGTTCTTTCTTCATCAGTTTCTTAGCTTTCTCGGGCGTAATACATCTGAGCAGTGGCATGGAATATCCCCTTCGGTATAAAACACCATCGACCAGTATATATCTCGCGGCCTGCCTTTGAAGAGTTCTGACTTTGTTCCTATCTGTCGGCAGTGTACCGCTGGTCAGATATTCCAAGTATGGCGCCATCCATGTATCTTCCATCCAGATTTCCATGCTAGTCACATATGTTCGTATGCTCGGTTCGCTCAGTCTTTCTACTGGCACAATGTTCAAAGTGTCAGCATCTTTCGCGCTTGCGAGTTTGGCTAAGGCATCTGCATTCGAATTCTGGTCTCGAGGTATCTGTTGGAGGGTATACTTCTGGAACTATGCCAATAGATCTCTAGTTTTATTTAGGTAAGCTCCCATTTTGAGACCCCGTGCTTGATATTCCCCTAGAACTTGATTCACCACCAGCTGTGAATCGCTGTAAATATCGAGCACTTTTATATTCGTGTCTTTTGCAAATCGTAATCCAGCGAGGAGGGCCTCGTATTCTGCTTCGTTGTTCGAGGCTACGAAGTCAAACCTAATGGCACAGTGAAATCGATGCCCTTCTGGTGTTATCAATATCACTCCTGCTCCTGCGTGAGATTCATTTGACGACCCATCCGTAAACAACTTCCATGAGGGAGCTTGATTATGAGGCTCAGGCGCATTAGATTTTTTGCATTGCTCGTCGTCTGGGATTTCGGTAAACTCTGCAATGAGATCAGCCAAGACTTGTCCCTTTACTACTGCTCGCGGTGAATACGTAATATCGAACTGCCCTAGTTCGACTGCCCATTTTAATAGACGCCCAGCAGCCTCTGGTTTCTGGAGGACTTGCCGAAGGGGCTGGTCGGTTAAAACTGTGATAGGATGGGCTTAGAAGTAAGGACGTAGCTTCCTGGAGGCCAGGATTAAACAGTATGCTAACCTCTCGATGGGTGGATACCTCAGTTCTGCTTCGATTAACCTCTTGCTTACATAGTAAACTGCTTTTTGTACGCCTTCTTCCTCTCGTACTAGTACCGCACTAGCAGCAACTTCAGTGATCGCCAGGTAAATGAACAAAGTTTCTCCTTCGATTGGCTTAGATAAAATGGGAGGCTGTGCCATATGCGTTTTCAAGGCCTAAAAAGCTTGCTCGCAGTCTCCTGTCCATTCAAATTTCTTGTTGCCCCTAAGTAGATTGAAGAAAAGGACACACTTGTCTGTTGATTTGGAAATAAATCTACTTAGGGCCACAATTCTCCCAGTCAAACTTTGTACATCCTTGATCTTTTCTGGAGATTTCATATCGATCAGGACTTTTATCTTGTCGGGGTTGGCCTCGATTCCTCTTGAATTAACAATAAACCCCAAAAACTTCCCTGATCCAACTCCGAAGGAACTTTTGAGAGGATTTAGTTTCATCTGGTACTTGTTCAACACATCGAAACACTCTTGCAAATCCTTCACATGTCCTTCTGCCTTTTTCGACTTTACCAGCATGTCGTCCACATATACCTCCATGTTTACGCCGATCAACTCTTTAAACATGTAGTTAACTAGTCGCTGGTAAGTCGCACCTGCGTTTTTCAGTCCGAAGGGCATTACTCTATAACAGTATAATCCCGTATCGGTCCGAAAGCTGGTGTGATCCTTGTCAGAGGAATGCATGCTGATATGATTGTAGCCCGAATATGCATCCATGAAAGAGAGGATCTCGTGTCCTGCAGTAGCATCGACCAACTGGTCGATTCTTGGGAGTGGGAAACAATCCTTCGGGCATGCTTTATTGAGGTCTATAAAATCCACATAGGTTCGCCACTTGCCGTTAGGCTTGGGAACCAGTACTGGATTGGAGACCCACGATGGATAAAACACCACCCTGATGAACCCATTCTCCTTTAATCTCTCAACTTATTCTTTTAAGGCTCTCGACCGATCCTTATCGATAAGCCTTATTTTCTGTTGCACGGGCGGAAAACTCTTGTCTATATTCAGGACATGGCTTATGACTGCAGGATCTATCCCAGCCATGTCTTTGTGTGACCAGGCAAAGACTTCCTGGCTCTTCCACAAAAATTCCACCAGTGCATGCTTCGTAGTGGGTTCTAAGTTTTTCCCGACCTTCACGACTCTGGTCGGGTTCTTCTCTTCAAGTTGGACCTCTTCTAGGTCCTCGACGGGTCCAACATTTTCCTCAAAATCCCCAAAGCGAGGATCTAAATATCTATCCTCATTTTGGGCAACACCCTATTTGGTGACTCTTTCACCGAATTGGGCTTGTGTTTCAATTTCCATCTGCAACCTCTCAGAGGGAGTGCTTTTTGACGTTCCCTTCTTCGCCTTCGTGATTGAGGCATTGTAGCATTCCCTGGCTTCCCTCTGGTTTCCTAACATGTGTCCTACCCCTGCGTCCGTCGGGAATTTCATGGCTAGGTGCCATATGGAGGTGACAGCCCGTAGGTCTACCAGTATAGGTCTTCCAATGACGGCATTGTACGCCGAGGGATAATCGACCACTATGAAAGTAACGAGTAATGTCTTGGTAGCAGGCGTTGTACCTGCTGTCAATGGAAGTCTGATTGACCCTACGGGGGCAAGTCCCTCGCCAGAGAAGCCGTATATTGTTTGGTTGCAAGGCTCCAAGTCTTTAACGGACAACTTCATGCGTTCCAGAGAAGACTTGTAAAGGATGTTCACTGAACTTCCTATATCGATTAGCACTCTCTTCACCATCATATTGGCCATTTGGATGTCCACGACCAGCGGATCGGAGTGTGGGAACCGGACATGTTGGGCATCGCTATCAGAGAAGGTTATCTCGCCCTCTTCTGATCGAGCCTTTTTCGGCGCGCGGTCCTCCACAACCATCATCTCGATGTCCTGGTCGTGGCGCAGGGTCCGAGCATATTGTTCCCTGGCCTTGCCGCTATTTCCCACGAGGTGCGGGCCTCCTCAGATGGTTAATAAGGTGCCGGCTACGGGATCAGGCTGCAAAGGTGGCGAGCGTTGGCGTGTGGGCGCTTGCTCATTGCCACCTGGAACTTCTCGTTGGGAATTTCCCGAGGCCCGTACATATATTCTCAAGTGTCCTTGTCTGATAAGGAACTTGATCTCATCCTTCAACTGGTTGCATTCATTGGTGTCATGTCCGTAGTCGTTGTGATAACGACAGAACTTGGTGGTGTCTCTCCTTGAAATATCATTTCAAATGGGGGCAGGCTTCTTGTAAGGCACACTGGAACTCATGGCCTGATATACCTTTCCCCGAGAATCAATAAGGGCAGTATAGTTAGTGAACCGAGGTTCATAACGATTACCCTTGGTCCTTTTGTTGTCAGAGGGGGAAGGCTCGTTGTGTGGCCGTTTTCCACCATTCTTGCCATTGCCGTTGCCATTGCCGTTGCCTTTGCCGTTGCCGTTGCCGTTGGGCTTGGACCCATTGGCAACTTTGGCGGGCTCGGCCGTCTCCTTATCTTTTCCTGGGGGCTTTCCTTCATTGGCGATGGCGTCTTCGAGCTTGATGTAGCGATCAGCTCGATCTAAGAATTCCTGGGTAGTTCTAACCCCATGCTTTCTGAGGCTCTCCCAGAGAGGGGTACGGCGGTTAACTCTTGCCGTTTGGGCCATCATTTTTCCTTCATCACCCACCGTTTTTGCTCCGGCGGCTGCTCGCATAAAACACTGAACGTAGTCTTTCAGCGATTCTCCATTTTGCTGGCGTATCTCAACCAGCTTATTTGCCTCGGTAGGGTGCACGCGACGCACATAGAACTGCTCGTAAAAATCTTTCACGAACATTTCCCAGGAAATTATACTTGCAGGAGGGAATTTAAAAAACCACTCCTGTGCAACGTCAGAAAGTGTTGCAGGGAAGATCCTGCACCGAGCATCTTCGGACACTTTCTGAATGTCCATTTGTATCTCAAACTTGTTGACATGAGATACCGGGTCACCATACCCGTCAAAGTTTGGAAGCGTAGGCATCTTAAACTTGCTAGGAGTTTCCGCCATGGCTATCCTCTGGACGAAAGGAGTACCTTTTCTCCTTATCATGGTCAATATAAGATGTTCTTCCCCCGACCAGCTGCTACACTGCCTGGTTGAGGGCATCTATCTGGGCCTGCACGGCGCTAGGAATCGCCGGGGCCTCTGCTGTTGGGGGGACGTACTTGCCATGCCGCTCGCAACAATTGTTGAGTAAATCTCTCAAGTCCTCATCTCTCCTCCGCTGCTCGCTAGCTCCAAGCCAGTTGAAGACGTTATTTTGTCTAGGCTGCCCCCCAGCGTCCCGTCTATTGGGCTAGTCATCCTGAGGTAGCTGGCTTCTGCCTCCACCTCTTTCGTCATTTCTCCGACCAGCATTCCCTCTGCCTGAGTCGGCCACATTATAACCATGGACATCTCTGAATCTTGATTGGCTATGGCAGGACCGACTGTTCCCTCGATTGCCCTCTCGGGCTGGAACCTCCCGAGCGTTAGAGGGTGGTCTGCGTTGGTAGTTGGGTCCCCGTGCATTATCATGTCGTGGGGGGCCTCGGACTGCAGAGCCTAACTCTGAGTTCCTCCTGTTACCAGGAAGATGTTGTCCTCTATTCGGAAGGTTTGGCTCATCGCTCCTATGGCGTCTAGGACTACGAGGCTGCTGCCCAGTCCTATTCTGCCTCTGCTGCGGGGGATTGCCATGACCAGCCGGCGAGATAGGCTGTGCTTCAGTATCCCTTAGTGGGAGATCTTCCTGAGGCACAGTCGGCTGCTCGGGCCTTTGTGGGCTCGAGGGTTGGATAGGCGGGCTAGGATTGGGACCCCTCTGGGGTGGCCCATCCATGGGTTGGTCAGGCTGCGAGGCAGGTGCAGCCTGATTCCTAGCCAACTGTAGGGCCGCTTCGAGGGCTGACATGGCCTCCCTCTGACGGCGGTCCATCTCCGCCTGCCTTTCACTTAGCTCCAGGCACTGCCGCTCAATTTCCTGCTGCTGTCGCGCCATGATTTCGGCGGCACCTTCCTGGCTAGCCCTCAGATTGGCCAGCTCTTCATGCAGGGCCCCTAGGGTACTCTTCAGCGTTGCGTCGTCCATTTCTTCCTCATCGAAATCCAAATGTGGCTCATCCTCAGCCACGTTTGCAGGAGGAGGAGGAGGAGGGTTAGATGGTGCAATGCCGGCCGCCTGTCCAGTTTTCCTGGTAGTTTTCGCCATTGGTTTTCTCAACGATGCTATAACTAGCTCTCAATGAAAGCACCAGAATGTTGACCCAGATTTTGGCCAACTGACACGGAGTCAAAATATGCTTGACGTGGATGAATACGTTGAAAAGAATGTGATGAAGAAAATAATAAAGACACAAGATTTTATAGTGGTTCGGCCCCAGGATTTGGTAATAACCTACGTCCACTTGAATTGTTATTGAAATAAGATTCAAAGGGGTGATCAAAGAACTGGGGTTCAATGAGTTTCACTAACCTCTGAAGAAGAAAATACAATTATTCTCGTGTAATCTCTCTCTAATCTCAAATAATCTTTTTTAATCCAAAGAAAAGGATCCCCATTCCCTGAGCCCTCTTCCTCTATTTATAAGCTCAGGGAAGATTTACATTGGTTTGTTACAGATATTCTTTCCTAAATAACCGGATACTCAGGAAATCATGGGAGATAATTTCGGATTCCGTCATAACTGCCTAAGATTTTCTCCGCGTATAATATGCGTATGACCAAGTTGGTCGTATGAAGAAACCGATCACATGATACTGGATGTCTTCCTGGTCGATAGTCGAACATAGATTCTGCCAGGTGTCAGCCACGTGTAATTAATGCCTGCCATGTCATTCACTTCTGATTTTAGGGATAACTCTCTCTCTCTCTTTCACTCACTCTCACTCTCTCGGTTTAGCTCTCCCCCGCCCGAAACCCATCGAACCCAGCTAATTAGTGCTAAAAAATATCATTTTATTAGTCTTAAAGTTTAAATTTAATTAATTTTTAATTAATATTTTCATGGATTTATTGTCATATATTTTATATTTGAAAATATTAATTTTAATTTAATTTGTGTTTAATTTTCAGGAAATAAAATTTATTTTGACACAAAGAAAAAGAAAGAAGAAATGAATAATTAAACTTGAAGAAATCATGAAAAAAGTGGTATTATTTGAAGTTAACTCTCTCTCTCTCTCTCTCTTTCACTCACTCTCACTCTCTCGGTTTAGCTCTCCCCCGCCCGAAACCCATCGAACCCAGCTAATTAGTGCTAAAAAATATCATTTTATTAGTCTTAAAGTTTAAATTTAATTAATTTTTAATTAATATTTTCATGGATTTATTGTCATATATTTTATATTTGAAAATATTAATTTTAATTTAATTTGTGTTTAATTTTCAGGAAATAAAATTTATTTTGACACAAAGAAAAAGAAAGAAGAAATGAATAATTAAAATTGAAGAAATCATGAAAAAAGTGGTATTATTTGAAGTTAACTTAAGCCCAAGAAGGAGCCCAGCCCAAGCTTTTAGAAGCTGCCACGTGGCAGAAAGCCACCAGCCTCCAGCTGAGCCGAGTCGCACGCCAGACAGCCTCTAGCCGAGCTGCGCTCCTGCCACCTGACGCGTACCTGCCATGTTCCCCACTCCACTGTCACCTCTTTGGCCGAGCCACTCACTGCACAACACATGGCTATTTGTCCCCTACTCCACCAACAGCCACTTCCCATTTTCATCAGCTTTTTGAGCCATTTTCTCATTTCTTTTGTGCACGATTTTATACATTTTGGGTTCTATTTCTACTATAAATAGAGAACCAAATGTAGGAAAAAGATCATCAGATTGGAGAGTGGAAAAAGACACTTTGTATTTTGTTTCTTTTCTTATTTCTAGTTTAAGTTTGCTTGTTTTAGGTGACAAAAATGAGTGAATTATTTTAGAAATATTGGTGAGGTTAGAGTGTAGTTGTTGTACTTGTCATTCTCAATATTGATATTGATTCTTCTTATGCTTCATTTCCATATCTCATTAATTATTTTGTTTCTCATCTTCTAATTTATTTTCTAAAATTATTTAGCATCTTTTACATAAATCCAGTTATGCTTTTCTTATGTAACTTAGATTGTTAATTTATTTTAGTATATTTGTTATATTGTATATCTTTTACTGCATTCTGCCAGTGGTATTTTGTCGCTCTTGGATATATAATATGATATGCTATGAAATTAGGAGTTAGATTCAATTTAATCTAGATTATTTAATTTGTGCTTTTTAACATATACATCTTCCAGTTGCAATTAATGGTGTAGAATTGCAACTGTGTTTTGAATTAATATCAATATTAGAATAGGTTTTACAGCACTGCATCTCTACCTTGCCATGCACTTTATCTTATCATGTTCCCTATTCTATCATTTTACTTTCACAAAATCCATTTCTTCAACTCTACTTTATTTTTATCTTTTATTTACTAATCAAATCTTTAGTTGTGTTTGTCTCTCTATGGATACGACATAGCCCGATTACTAGTGCGACCGCTTAGGAGTTTATTGGGCGATATCAATTTTTGGCGCCGTTGCCGGGGAGGTAATTCTACAATTAAAGGTTTGCATAGTAAATTAATCTTTTTTATTATTTAAACAAAAAAGTAGTATATATTTTTTTTAATTTCTCTTTTATTTTATTTTTCCTTAGTAATTTTTATTTATTCATTTTTTAATTGTTTTATTTTATTTGTTTATTTTACTTTTAGGTCTATTTTTATTTTTAGTTTGTTTTTTTTGGGCTCATTTTTACTTATTTATTTATTCTTTTTGTTTTGTTATTGTTATTGTTATTGTTTTATTGTTATTTATTTATTTTACTTTTAGATTTAGGATTTTATTTTTTTTAGATTTAGTTTTTTTTTCCAAAAAAAAAAGAGAGCATAAAATTTTGTATCATAATTTTTTTTTTTTAAAAATGTATAAAGAACATTTGTGTAATTTTGGAAATCAGTAAAAATCAAACATGTTCTGTCTTAGAAAAATTGGTTCTTAAATAAGGTCTGTGTTAGCGTTACCCTCCAACCTTTTCTAAGAACCTTGATAGCCTTCCCAATTGGCCTGTGAACATTTTTGGTATATACTTGTTACACTATTACACATTTGCGCTTATAATACTTACAAAAAAAATATAACAAATGAATGAAGAAGATCATCGACGTTTTGAGTACTATTATCCAATATATCCCTCTTCACTTCAAAACAATCTAAAATCTAGTGCTACTGAGGGCACTAGCAATTTTAGAGGTACCCACCAACTTAGCAAAAAAGAGTACCTAAAATCTGAAGTAGAATTCTTGACTAGAGAATTCGAAACCTTGAAAGCTAAGTATGGTCGAGAAAGTAACGAGGTCATAAGAGTAGAGTATGATGAACCATATTTTGACTGTGAAAGAGTCGACCATTTTGCTCAAGATTACTCAACTCGTAGAGACAGGGAGGAAGCCTTTCAATACTATTCTTACTACAAGAACCGTAATCTTAGCTAGAAAAACCCTGTTGCTTCAAGTTGGAAGTCTAAGTACAACTACCGTGCACTGATTGGTTGGGAATTGGCACCATCTAGTAGGAATGTTGAGCATGATTTTTCTAACTCTTACCATGAACCTCCACATAATGTCTGGACTAATACATATTCCTTAGAGGAAACACTATATAAAATTATGGAGGAACAAATAAACTTTACTGAACACATAAGCAACATTACTAAACACATGATGGAGGAACTTAGAGAAATTCAGACTCAATTTTCAGAATTGATCGACAAAGTCAATTCACATTATTTCAATCAATTCAAATCAGATGAGGAAACAATGGCACCAATCTCTAATTCTATTTCCTACAAATTTGATGAGGACGATGCCATTACTATTCGGAGTGAAAATATTTCTCATGCTGAAATTCTTCCAACAACTTTGAATGAAAACAAGTGTTATCATACTGATGTGATAAGCAATATTGTGGAGGAAATTCACAAACTTTTCTCAAAGAATCAATCACACTATTTCCTCCACGATACTAAAAATGAACATTTTCTTTATCCTGAGAATGTTACTAATGCTTCCATTTTTGAGACACAGGATAAAAGAAAATTCATTTTTGATACTGGATAGTCAAGAATATTGAGTTGGTAAACTAACTTGAGGAGACTTTTCTCCGGTTTGCCAAGACTAATCAAGTTCTTTCTTTCCTTACTTCCTTTATTTCTGGTATGTTTTATTTTTGTTATTTGTTTTATTTTTCCTTTTTATTTTATTATGATAGTTTGTCTTGTTATTTATTTTTCTTTTTTCTAAGAATCAATATCATATCATTTTGCATTAGCTCACTCTCTATATGTTCTCATTTCACACTTTTCATGTATATAATTTTAAACAATGAGGACATTGTCTAATTTTGGTTGGGGGTGGTGAGCATATTCATGCACGTTCATTTTTGTCTACTAATCTTTTCAAGGTCAATTTTTTTGAAAATTACTTATTTATTCTTGCAAAATGTTACTATTGAGTCAATTTTTGTTATCTATATTACTAAGAGTTTCTCTAGAGTTACCTTATGCACATGCAAAACATTGTGGTAAGATGGTTGTTAGCACATATTGGCTTAGAAATTTTCCATGTTTAAGAATTCATTCTTTTCTGTGAGAGTTGAGACTTGAGAAAACATCTTTAAAATTTTTATTGATTCTAAGAAATGGTTATAATTATTTGGACAAGCTATTATGGTATGAATGGATGATGTTTTCGGGATAATATTTTCTATAGACAAATCTTATTAGAGAGTCTTATATTATGTTCTTCATAAAAAAAAAAGAGACGAAGAAAAAAAAAATAAGCAAAAGAAAAACACAAGAGCAATAGTTCTATCATTTACAATTATGTTGTCTCTTGTGTCAAAAAAAAGTGTTTATTAATTTCATGTTTTATTTTATGGCTCTTAGAATAAATGTAAAGATTGTCTATTTAACTTAAAATCCTGAAAAACTGATTTTGTGGTACACTTTAGGGTGGTTGTCCAAATAGTTTATTTCCTATCTTCGTTTCAATAATTATTTAAGAGTTTGTCCTAAATATATACCCATTTGATGAGTGCTTACTTATTTTCCAACTCCATAAGCGAAACCCTTAAACTTTAAATATTTTAAATTACATGAGAGGTTAATGGAGTTGAGACTTTTACTTGGCATAATTTCGAAGGCTTTATCTGCTATGGTTTGTGGTAAGAAGGTTCAAGTTTGGTGCACAAACTCACAACTCTAGATTTATTCAAAGTAATTTTGATAACTCTTGTTGACTTGTTACTAACATTTTGTGTTAATACTTAAGTTATTTTATAATTTTTGACCTGAAATATATCATGTTGACATTTATTATTTCACTTGAATTGCTAGAGACTAGCAATAATTTGGTTGGGGGTTGTGATTAGTGCTCAAAAATATCATTTTATTAGTCTTAAAGTTTAAAATTAATTAATTTATAATTAATATTTTCATGGATTTATTGTCATATATTGTATATTTGAAAATATTAATTTTAATTTAATTTGTGTTTAATTTTTCAGGAAATAAAATGTATTTTGACACAAAGAAAAAGAAAGAAGAAAGGAATAATTAAAATTGAAGAAATCATGAAAAGTGGTATTTTTTGAAGTTAACTTAGGCCCAAAATGGAGCACAGCCCAAGCTTTTAGAAGCTGCCACGTGGCAGAAAGCCATCAGCCTCCAGCCGAGCCGAGTCGCAAGCCAGGCAGCCTCCTACCATCTGTTTCCCAAACACCGTTGTAAGAAACAAATACGTAAATAGTATAACCTTAATTAAAAAAAATCACAAATACAATTAGCTGAAAAACTAAAAAAAAAAATCATCAAGTATGCGTCGAGGATGCCATCTAGTCTGCCTGGACGACCATCGAGCACACCAAAAAATTGAATGAAAATGCACACCATCAAGCCTGCATCGAGTAAACATCGAGCATGCATGAAAACATGCAAAATCAAACTACCATCGAGCTTATATCGAGCAAGCATCGAGTAACAATCGAGCATGTATGAAAACATGCAAAATCACACTGCCATCGAGCTTATATCGAGAAGTCATCGAGTAACAATCGAGAATGTATGGAATCGTGAGAATGCACATGACCATCGAGCATGCATGGAAATTGTGAGTATGCACATTACCATCGAGCTTGCATCGAGCAAGCATGTAACCATGAAAATTGATATGCCAGCAAGCCAGCATCGAGTAGGCATCGAGCAAGCATGTAACCATGAAAATTGATGTGCCATCGAGCCTGCATCGAGTAACCATCAAGCAAGCATGTAACCAAAAAATGTGCCATCGAGCCTCCATCGAGCAAGCATGTAACCTTAAAAATTGATGTTCCATCGACTGTGCATCGAGCAAGCATCAAGCAAGGATCGAGCACAACTCAAACCCAGAAAAATTGCAGAAAATGCAGATCGACAAAAAACAAAAACAAAAACTAAAAATATGTGCAAATAATGCTCAGATCTATTCGAAATGGGAAATTTTTTTAAAGGAAACATCACTAATCCAAGTATTTAAGAAAAAATTTCTTACCCACAAGTTTTTTCTCCATGATCCCTAAAAAATTACTTTGATCATGATCTCTACAAATGGCTTCCTCTTACGGAGGAGCTCGATTTGTTGGTAGAGCTCAGATCTCCACCCATGGTGTTCTTAGTGGTGTCGTGAGGTGAGGTGAGTTGGAGAGAGTGAACAAAGAGAGAGAAACAGGGAAACAAGAAGAGGGTAGGGAAATTGTGAGAGGGGTATTTTGGGTATGCTCAAAAGTTTTGGCATTATTTTGAAATAATTAAATAGCCTAGCATTTTTTTTTGAATTAGTACCCCTCATTAATAATAAAAACTCAAATTTCCCTTTACAAATAGGGCACCACGTGTATCACCGTAAACAATTAATTGAATTTACTACTCTTTTTTCTGTTGTTATTTTGGCTTAGATGCAAACCAAACAAAAGAAACATCGTTGAAGAAATTAGGGAAAGAAGAAGAAGATGCATAAAAAGTAATCAAAATTGCAACACAAGGGTAGAGGTTCCGCTCAAGTTAGACTATGTCTCTTTCTTAGCTCTCCCAAGTGGCTGATACTGCACTAAATTACTAATCAATATATTTTTTTCTTTCTCTATCCTCTCTTTTTCACTATATATCAGTACATATAGAATCCACCACTCAAAATGCAGGGGTCTAGCAACTTGTGTGGAGACTTATCCAACAGTTGGTTGATTCGATTAACCATGTTTTTACTTTTTAATCAAATCCTGCACAAGGAACTTTGCAGAGTTTTTCCTAAGACTAGGGGTGACAAAACATCAGAGAGATTTCTTTCTAAAAATATTACTTTAGAGAGAAAAGAAGAGAGGACATCAAAGATAGGGAGCAATACATATAACAACTACTATTTCAATTTATTAATTAACTATTTCCTTTTTTGTTTATGAATGAGTAAAAATTAAATACAACCCATTCTAATTTAAATCCCTTGAAACCGTCTGACTAGCCAATGAAATGGGTTGAAAAAGAGTTGCATCGGTGTTGGCGTTTCGTACACCCTAACCAAAGAATTATCCTATATATATAAGAAAATTCTATAGTAGAGACATAGCTTTTGTCCCTACTGGCAGGGACATTTTTATTTTTAGCACGTAAATAAATTATAACTTAATTTTTTTAGGGAAAATACCAGTTTGGCCCTTCTACTTTTCCCAAATACGTGATCGACCTTTGTGTTTTGTTAAATGGCAATTCGGACCATATGTTTTACGAAATGGATCAAAATAGTACCTTATACACAATTTTGGTAAAAAAAATCAAATATAATATTTCATTCTCAGCTCCTCGACCACTTTCTTCACTTCTCTGAACCCATTGCATAACTGACGACCAGAAAATTAATCTTATAATTGAAAATATTTTGATAAAAAATTGGGTCTAGAGTACTATTTTGATCTATTTTGCAAAACACAGGGTCTGAATTGTCATTTAATAAAACACAGGGTCTGATCTCATATTCAAGAAAAACACAAGGGCCAAAATGGTATTTTCCCTTTTTTTATATGACATTGTACGTTGTAGTTATAGTAGGTATCCCACTAGCTTTAGGAAATTCTGAATAATTTACGGTGCCGAAAACAGACTTCAAAACCAATTTTACGGGCATATAAAATAAGCTTCAAAACAACATGTTTTTGTATTTTTGGCACATAAATAGGTTACAATCTAATTTTTATATGACCATCTACAATATAGTTATTTAAACCTCCCTTAAATGTTTGTGAAATTCTGAATAATTTATGGTACCGAGAATATGAAACAGATTGTTTTGAAGCCTGCTTTATACGTGCGTGAAATAATTTTCTTTGATACATGTTTTGGGCACCAAAAATTATTAATAATTTTCTAAAAAATGGTGGGAGGTCCTAAGTAACTACATTGTACACTGTCATATAAAAAAATGGATTATAATTTTTTCACGTGCCAAAAATAATAACACTCCTATCAATGAGGACAAAAGACATGTCTCCACAATAGAAACTTCCTATATATATAAGAATTTTCTTAGTTAGGAGCATCACTTTTTCCCCTACCGTAGGAACGTTTTCCATTTTCGACACTTCGAGAAACTATAATTTTTTTTTGCATGATGACGTACATAATTGTTATAACAGGCTTCCGACCAATTTTTGGAAATTTTTGAATAATTTACGGTGCCGAAATAAGATTTCAAACAATCGGTTGCACGCGTGCATGATTTTTTTATACACGTGGAAAATAGACTATTTGAACTGTGATTTTGGCACTGTAAATTATTCAAAATTTCCTAAAAAATTGGTGGGATGCCTACTATAACTATCATGTACGTTATCATACAAAAAAATTGGGTTATAATTTCCCCAAGTACCGAAAATAGAAAATGCCCCTATGCTAGGGGAAAAAGTAATGCCCCTACCTAAGAAACTCCCTATATATATAAGGAAATTTTATAGTAGGGGTGCTACTTTTTCCCATACCGATAGGAGCGACTCTATTTTTGACACGTGGAGAAATGATAACTCAATTTTTTTCATATGATGATGTAGGACTCAAGACCCACTATTGTTATATAAGCATTATAATTATTTGTCTAAAAGATAAATTAGGGCTGTGTACCCCATTTTATATATGTGCTTGTTGCATTGACTGCATTATGTATGATTATGATTGATCGTCATAGGCCGCATTCGAAAATCCATGCGAAATGTAGGTAGTGTGGGTGGAGAGACCATTGTGGAGTGTTTTTCAAACTCACTCAGCATCAAGTCGTATGCTTAGTCCCGAGAGAGGCACTTCGCTGGGCATAGGCTGTGATAGTTGCTTGTATGTTGAGATGGTTCATCTATTATCTGTAAAGTATGATGTTTACCATTTATGTTTGATTGGTTATTTTATTCTGCCATGATGGGTTTTCTTGTTGGGCATTGGCTCACAGGTGCACTCGATGTAGGTAAGGTAAAGGGAAAAGTCGACCCGACATGAGTTAGAAGGCTTTGGAGTGGTGCCTACATGTTCGACCTGCTTGACCGCCACGATCAAGTTATTTTGAGGGACTTAGGGTTTATGTCCATTTTTGTCACGTAGGTCCACTATTTTGTAAAGTTTGTCTGTAATTAAATTTTAATTAACTCTATTCGGAATCCCTTGTAAATATTGAATTTTTAAATGAAAAGTTTATGTCCTTGACTAAAAATGTTAATTCCTAATCCTTTGATTACCTTTAATTACACTTTTGAGTCCAAAGGACTCGCTTAATGAGTTAAGAACTACTTTAAACACACAGTGTAACAACTCTGGATTAGTAGGGCGTTGTAACTTGGTATCAGAGTTGCCTAGGCTTTATGGTTCCTGAAGATCGACCGATCATATACGCTCACTCCTAAACACAAGCTCGACTTGCGGTTTGGTAACTAATAAGTTGAATGTGTATTTAATTACTTAATTGAAATTATGCATTATTTGCATGCTAGAATAGGAAGCATGGAATATACTGGTAGGTTCTAACCATTGACTATTATGTGAATGTGAAAAGATATGCCTATTAGCATTATTGCTGAATGTGAGTATGATAAAAATATGTTTAGCATAATGGTTTCAAGTAAATACTTTTTTTTATTTCGACCATGGGACGGATTTTTGGATATTATTATCATGCCTTATATGCCGAGTAATTGATTGCAGACATACTTGGAAGTTATGCATCCAAGGCTGTCAAGCAGACTATGCAGTGCAAATATTGAGGCTGGAGATGACAACCAGGGCTAGAACACTCTACCTGCCCCTCAGAACTGGAAACAAATGTTTGCAAACATGCAAGCGAGACTACAGAGATGAGAAAAAGAGATCAGATGGCTGAGGCAGTAGGTTCCGCCAGGGAACGCTGCCCTGCTCCCACCACTGGTAGTTGTACCAATTTGCCTCAGCCTGGGATTGAGAACAGATGGGAACCACTGTACGAGAGGTTCCGGAAGAAATACCCTGCAACCTTTGATGGAGGCCCAAATCCACTTAGGGCTGAATAATGGATGCGCATGATCAGTTCCATCCATGACTCTATTAGGATGTTGGGTAATGACAGAGCGGCCTATGCCACTTATATGTTTTGGGATGACACCCAGACTTAGTGGGAGGTGGTATCCTAGACTCATAACATCTCTAGGATGGGCTAGGAGGAATTCCGACAGTTGTTCAATGAGAAGTATTATAATGAAGCAGTTTGAATTTTGAAGATGAGCTATTTTCTGAATTTGGTTAAGGGAATCATGACAATGATGGAGTATGCCCAGAAATTTGAATGGTTAACTAAGTTAACTTTTTGATTTGCTGTCGACTGATGTGGCTAAGAAGGAACAATTTATTCGAGGACTGAATTTCAGGATAGCCAAGGATTTTAGAATATCTTCAATACCTGGGGTTTCTACATATGCCCAGGAAGTAGAGAAAACCTTTACTGTTGAGAGCGCCGAGGATGAGGTATAGAGGGAGAGTGTCGCAAGGCATGATACTCAGAGTGTGGTACCTCCGTTTACTGAGTCCAGTAGGGGTGGAGGCCCCATTGATCAGAAGAGGACGACTGAAGATACAGATGGTACCCTCGACTTAGACAAGGGAATTCGGGATACTTTGAGTGGCTGTCAGGGTAGAAGTGAGAACTGGAGGAATTATCCAGAGTATGGTCGGTGCATGAGATGCCACTTGGGAGAATGTCGTGCCAAGGCATGTTTATTGTTCGACGTCATGGGTCATCTCAAGAAAGATTGGCCGTAATTAGAGAAAGAGGAACCGAAGAATGGCGACAATTTGGTTCCGACCTGAGTAGTTGTTTTGACATAGATGAAGGCTAAGGCTAGCCCTCCGTAGTGACAAGTTAGATTTCTAGCACTGGTTCTTCTAATACTATATTGATTGATATTGGTGCTACGCATTCATTTGTATCTAGTACAACAATAGATAAACTTAGTAGGCCTTGTTATGTGTATGTAGTGGGGTTCTGGACTTTGTTGTCGACTTGGGAATTGGTAGTCTCTAGGAGATGGATCAGATCAATACCGGTAGAGGTAGATTGTAGCCTCCCAAATTTGCTATTAAGGTTGAGTGTCTTGATTACGGTGCCTGGAGGGCATAATAGGATTTATATGAGGAATTAATGGAATATATGTATGATTATGTGACATAAATGGTTTATTTGGTAATGTGAATATTTAAGCATGTTTATGTGTATTACGTATGCATGTGGGCCCGTTCTTGTCAGTTGGGGCTTATTTGTAATTTTTGACCCGTTGAGGATATATTTGCATTATGTATTGTGAGTGAGACCCCATTGTTATGGCGATATATTTGAGATGTGTTGTTCAAGACGATCCTAGTGAGCGGATTAGGAGAATAGTCAAAACATGGTCAAGTACCCAGGTCGGGGTGAGCCGAGGGGTATTTTGGGAATGTAGCATGTACTTGGGATCTATCGGGTAACATGTATTTATTTGGTGATTAATTAGGTATGTTGGGATTAATTGGGAATTTGTAAGACTACTCGAGGATTAGCGGGAAATGTGGCATATGACGATTTTTACCTTGGGGCCATTAAAGGAGAAGAGTATGCTTAAGGGGTATTTTGGTCTTTTGATATTAAGGATAGACTTAGGCTAGGAAGTAAGAGGAAGCAAGGAGAAATAAAAAGAAAACTCAGCTGCCTTCTCTCTCTCTCTTTCTCCCTGTCTCTCACTCTTTCTCATAGTTTTGAGTTGGAGCACTTGAGCCTTGGGGATTTGGGAGCAGGGATTGCTAGAGATTGAAGCTTAGTGGGGATATTGGAAGCACACAACTCGAAAGGGCAGCTAGAGATGGATTAATCAAAGGTAAGAAGCTTTGAATACAACTTTCTTTGATTCTTGGAGTTTATTGTGAATTTTGAGTTGGGAGAAGGATATAAATTAGTTTCTGGGCTAATTATGATATCTATACTGTGTTATTGTGGATTGTAGACTCGATTTTAGATTTAGCCATTGTTTAGGGTAATTTTGGATAGGTTTAGCTCGGAAAAATAGAGGGAAAACGCTGGGGTATTTTGGTTTTGGGGCTTGATCCGCGGCCCTGTTCTTCAGGCGCTGTGGGCCGTGTGCGTAGAAAGGCTTGACTATTCTCTAAAACTGCCGAGGAGCCATGACACAGGTTAAGGCACACCATGACCTGTGTCTCCCAGGAGAGAGCCTAGGAGCTCTCTGACTTGTAGAGCATCACGACCCTAAGGGGTTGGGCTGCGGCTTGAATTCAAGAAAATAGCCAAAACAGGTTTTTAGGCTCGGGAACTCAAATCTAAAGGCTCGGGAATGATTATACTACTCGGTTTAGTAGAATTTATGGTCCCAGAGGTTTGAATTACACCTTGAAACCTTTGAATAGTCTAAGTGATGGATGTTTACCATTTTTTCTTGTGACTAGGTTATATCGCTAGGGCTCAGGGATAGGGATCGCGCTCGGGACTGCCATACGCCAGCTGCTTGAGACTTGAGGTAAGAAAACTGCACCTGAGTTGTGAATAGGGCTTAGACCCCTGTTAACAAATATGTTCTGATTGCGAATATATCTGTATCTGAGAAAATCTGGATAGGCATGCATGTATATGCTGCCTCTGATTGCTTCTTGTGCAATGTATATTTGTGATAAAATCTATTTTGAAGGCCGGCCTAAGTGTGCTGGGGGCTGATAGCAAGTGTGCAGAACGCAGCCCCTAAGCATGCCTGGGTCAGCTATAATACCGGAGGACTCGACCTAAGGGCATTGGGCTTGAAAATTATTTAATAAACAGAAGTGTTGTTTGCACGTAACTAATTGTATTGGTTGATGAGCTTGGTTTATATGTTTGATTGAGCTTAATATTACTGTCAAGCTTCTTGCTTATTTCCTGTTATTGATTGAATTTATTGATTTAATTTTTATGTTTATATGATGCTGCTCAGTTGTGCATGTTGATTTATCTTGCTGAGCCTTGGCTCACGGGTGTTATGTAGTGCAGGTAAGGGAAAGGAAAAGTCAGACCAACCATGGGTTTGAGAGCTTTGAGGGCGGTGTGTACATATGAAGCCTACTCGACTACCACGGTCGGGGTAGCTTGGGAGGAACTAGGTTTGAACCTTGTTTTGCTACTTGGGACAGCTAATTTGTATTCCACTTGGGTGTTATCATTCTGTAACTGATTTTTGGGATCCCGTGTATAAACATAATATTTTTAATGAAAAATAATCACTTTGTTGACCAAAATTTTTAATACCTAACCTTGACTTAGTCTTTAATTACACATTTAAGTCGAAATGACTCGTTTAGCGAGTTAAGCACAGTTTTAAATACACAGTGTAACAGTCTTGGCTAACGAGGGTGTTGACGGTGAAATCTCTTCAACGAAATTAGATTGGAAAACTCAAAGGTAAGTAAGGTGATGTTTAGATAAGAACTTAGAATGGACTTATGGAAGGATAAACACAAATCAACAATGGAGTAAAAACGGTATATTGCTTCATAGCTTCAGCATACAATGAATTTTCCAACCCTATTCTGAGGGGTCAAGCTCTATTTATAGCTGGGCTCTAATGGCCCCTTATACTATTAGATTAGCTTTATACATGATCTTTATTTATTTTCATGTTTATATCTAACATTAAAAAAATTAATACGAGATAGCCTAAAACATGTTTCTAAAATTGAATTCAAAGAGAAACAATGAATAGAATACTTACAATATACTCAGCGGAATTAAATAGTCCTTCCTTCAGTTTCTCTAACTCTTGAATCCTTTATGTTGCAGAGTATTATCAAGAAACTGAACCGTTATTCTAATTTCTTCACAGCCTTCCAATGTAACCTTAAAATCACCTAGACTAGTGTGGGCAATTCTCAACACATGAGATATATACAAAGAGAAGAAGAGAAATTAATCAAGAGGCTTAGAAAAAGGACTTGTGTTTAGAGAGAATCTAAAACTATCAGAAAATCTGACTTGTGACTTATCAAACTTGTGTTTTGACTTCTCTCTAAGCACTCATTTTATAGACTCAATTAGAACATTTACTTTAATTAAAAAATCAATAAAATAATAGTCAGTTTGAAGCCTTAAGTCGAAATTATCATGGGCTTTAGGCCCATGAAATTTCCCATTTGATTATAAGCCCATTGGACTTAAAATCAAGGCATGCATTATTTTCTATTGATTTAATTAATTAAATAATTATTTAAATCCTTTATCAAATTAATTATTTTTAATTTGAACCTTGATTTAAACTTATTTATTAATTGAGATACAAATTTATCTTAATTAATAAATCTGCCATAATTTATCTTTTCTTCTCAAAATTACATAACTCTCTGAAACTATCCAAAATTGACCTGGTCAACTTTGATAATTCTAATTGATAATTAAATCAATTAATTGAGACTATCTATATGATTTTATCAAGGTACAATGGGGACCATGGGCCTATGAAATCAAACTCCAATAAGTTATCATAAATCTAACAAATAAATTTACTAACTTATTAATTCCTCGTGACTCCACTATAAACTCGGAATTGCACTCTTGAATTCATAGAACGCTTTATAAAAAATATAGATACGCTATTAATTATCCATTGTTACAACCATAATTGTCACTCAATCCTCTATAGACGGTCTATAATGAGATAGGACTAAAATACTGTTTTACCCCTCATTGTATTTTATCCTTAAAACACTTAGTTCCTTGTAAATGATGTTTCAGTAAAATAATTTAATTACTGAAATGAGATCTCTATCATTTAACACCTTAAACCAAACTAAAAGGAAACCATCGTTTCAATTCTTCAACAGAAGCTATAGATGTTCATATCTATGATTAACACTCCCACTCAATTATACTACCGAGTTCCCAAGATGTAAGTATGGGCTAGTCCGTAGGGTAAGCTGGTAATGAACAAGTCAAAGAACGCAAATAATACAATCAGTTAGAATACTAACCACTCAGAATTGAGATTGAATTGACCTATGGTAAACTATATGATATGACTAGAATAGATAATAACGATATGTTTACTTATCTTATCAACTGTCAATATCGGTACTGTCTGATGTAACAAATACATCCGATCTTACCTACTTTGCTAATGTTCTGGAATGAACATAACACTGTGATGTGTAAGTAGATCATATCATAGATTAGCAAGTCAGTGTAAATCCGGTGCACTGACTAATCTTAGGACTAACTTATTTTGAACATATAATCATATTTATATTCCACTATGATTACGCCACTAAAAATAAGATTAGCTATATGCTCGGGATTCAATAGGTGTTTATATTAAACAAATAATCATGAAAATGAAACATGTGACCAAAGTGATTAACCAAGTCAAAAAATGATTTCTATTCTTTTATTGATAATAAAATGAGATTACAAAGAATTTGGGTTTTAATTAGGAGATTATACCACAATAAATTCCCACTTGCACTAATTGAAACTAATGCCTTAATTCTACTAATCCCATCTCCTTGATATGTTTATCAAATGTAGCTTCTAGTAGTGTCTTTGTAAATGGATCCACAAGATTGTCTTCAGTTGCAATCTTCATAACCTTCACATCTGCCCTGGCCACATATTCTCGAATAATGTGATACTTCCTTTCTATATGCTTACTCCTCTTGAGACTTCGAGGTTCTTTCGAGTTGGCTATCGCTCCTGTATTGTCACAAAACAACACAAGCGGTTTATCCATTTCTGGAATAACACCAAGATCCGAATAGAACTTCTTTAGCCAGATTATTTCCTTAGCTGCTTCTGACGCGGCTATGTACTCAGCCTCCATGGTGGAATCTGAGATTGCAGACTGCTTTATGCTTCTCCATATCACAGCTCCACCCCCAAGAGTAAATACCATTCCAGAAGTAGACTTGTCTGTCATCGACATCAGTCTGAAAATCTGAATCTATATAGCCTACAGGGTTCAGAACACCACTCTTGTAGACTAACATATAATCCCTAGTCTGTCTCAAATACTTCAGGATATGCTTAATAGCTATCTAATGTTCCGATCCTGGGTTTGACTAATACCTGCTCACTACTCCCACTGCGTAGCAGATGTCTGGTCTAGTACACAACATGGCATACATCAGACTTCCAACTGCAGATGCGTAAGGAACTTTTCTCATTGCATCTTCCTCTTAATGAGTCTGGGGAGATTGCTTCTTTGGACGATAGACGCCCTTTCTTGGAATTTGTCATTGAGAAACGTTTAAGCACTTTATCTATGTAAGCTGCTTGAGATAGAGCTAAGAGTCTGTTCTTTCTATCCTTAATGATTTGGATACCTAGAACATAACTTGCTTCACCCAAATCCTTCATCTGGAATTGAGTGCTCAGCCAATTCTTCACATCTGATAATTTCTTAACATTGTTTCCAATGAGTAAGATATCATCTACATAAAGAACCAGGAATACCACTATTTGATTTTCCTTCAGTTGGTAAACACAGGGCTCATCAATATTTTGTTCAAAGCCATAGGTTTTGATTATTTCACCAAACCTAAGATTCCAGGAACGAGAAGCTTGCTTAAGTCCATAGATGGACCTATTCAACTTGCAAACTTTTCCTTCTTGTCCAGCTACTTTAAATCCTTCTGGCTAATCCATATAAATGACTTCGTCAAGCTTTCCATCACGAAAAGCTGTCTTGACGTCCATTTTCCAGATCTCATAGTCGAGATCGGCTGCTATGGATAAGAGGATGCGAATGGATTTGAGCATGGATACCGGACTAAAAGTTTCCTCTTAGTCCACGCCTTCTCTTTGGGTATAACCCTTTGCCACTAATTGAGCTTTATAAGTCTCGATATTTCCATCAACACCTCATTTCTTCTTGTAGATCCACTTGTACCCAATGGCCCTAAAGTCACTAGGTGCTTTCACAAGGTCCTAGAAATTTTTTTAGTACATGGACTCCATTTCCTGTTTTCAAGGCTAGCCATTTCCTATTTGAAAGACAACAGATCATCATCACTAGTGTCACCAACAACCATATTGGTTTCACCATTCAAACCATAGCGAACTGGGTTCCTAGAAACCCTCCCACTACGACGAGGCTCCGTGACTGTTTGCTCAGGAACAGTGGTACTTTCTTCATTTAAATCGACTTGCGTCAGTTGGACATGAAGAGTGGGAATTTCATCATCAACTCGCGTTGATGACGATGGAACATTGGTTGGAGTCAATTCCTTAACCATCTCCTCTAACACTACTTTGCTGCGAGGTTTACAGTTCTGGACATAGTCATTCTCCAGAAAAGTAGCATTTGTAGAAGTAAACACTTTCTTTTCTGAATGACTATAGATAATTCCACCCCGAGAACCTTTAGGATAGCCAAAAAACATGCAAACTTCAGTTCGCGGTTCTAGCTTTCCTTCCTTTTTCCTCAGGATGTGGGCGGGACACCCCTAGATTCTATAATGGCGTAAACTAGGTTCACGACCATTCCAGCATTCTAAAGGTGTTTTGGGGATTGATTTAGATGGCACGACATTGAGAATTTCATTCGTGGTTTCAATTGCATGTCCCCAGAACGAAGTTGGTAGAGTTGAGTAACTAAGCATGCTTCTAAGCATTTCCAATAAAGTTCTATTCCGGCGTTCCGCTACACCATTTTGTTGTGGAGTACCTGGGGCAGTAAGTTGTGATAAAATCCCAAGTTCAGTTAAATGATCTTGGAACTGCATATCCAAATATTCTCCACCCCTATCAGATCTCAAGATCTTTAACGTTTTACCTAATTGGTTCTGAGCCATTGCTAGGAATTCTTAAAACTTTGAAAATGTTTATGATTTCCTATGCATTAGGTAAATACATGAGTATCTTGAGTAATCATCAATGAAAGTGACGAAATACTCAAAACCACCCCTGGCTTGTACATTCAAAGGTCCACAAACATCTGAATGCACAAGACCAAGTGGTTCTTTGGCCCTATCACCCTTTGCAGAGAATAGACGCTTGGTCAGTTTTCCTTCTAGACAAGATTCACAAACATGTAATTCACCTAAGGTGAGTTCCCTCAAAGGTTCATCCTTTGTAAGTCATAGAATCCTATCATAGCCAATGTGACCTAGTCTCAAGTGCCATAAATACGTCATATTATTGTTATCGGTCTTTTGACGTTTATTGGTCCTAGGTTTAGCTACTTTGTATAAATTATTATTAAGATCGAGGGGTTTGTTAGGTCGCAGAATATAAAGCCCATTTTCCAAACATGCAATACACAATTGTGATCCATTGAAAGAAATAGATATATTAAAACTTGTGAAAGTCATAAAAAATCATTCTAATTGGAATATGGAAACTGATGTGAAATTTCTACTAAAATCTGGAATAAAATATACATCTTTTAAAATTAAAAATTTATTTCCGAACTTCAGACGAGCTCTTCCTCTTGCTTGGACCGCAAGGAACACTCCGTTCCCAATTCTAAGCTTTAAGCCACCTTCATTCACTTCCTCCCACGATTCAAGAAGCTGTAAAGAGTTGCAAACATGGTTGGTAGATCCAGAATCAATATTCCAAACAAATTTATCATTCTCTAAAACACATATTTCTAAGACAAATGAACTATAATCATTACCTTTGTTTTTCGCTGCTAGAAACTTAGGGCAATCTCGTTTCCAATGCCCATTCTCTTTGCAGTGAAAGCACTTATCTTTACCTTTCTTGTTTTTCTTATTCTTCCCCTTAGGCATCTGTGCACTTGGTTGTGCACTCATCTTTACAGCCTTTGCAGGCTTGGGGTTGTTGTTTTGTCCATTCTTCCTCTTGTTTCCAGCTTTCGAAGACGAAGCTTTGTTAGCTTTAGCCTTAGCTAGATCAACAACAATAGTTGTAGTTGTCTTCTTTTCTCCTCCCTTACTAGGTCCACCCATGATAGGTTCAATAATCTGAAGCTCGTTCATGAGATGTGTCAAACCATAGTTGAGTTGATCACGAACGTGCAGACATGATGCCATTCGAGCATTTACGGTGTCTTCACGTATGTGCGGAGATGGTGCTATCCAAGCATTTACAATGCCATCACGAGCATTGACGGTGCCATCACGAACACAGACACAATGCTCGTTCTGGGGATTCCTCAATCATGACGAACTTGGAGTTGTCATCAATCAACTCGATGTTGATATTCTGCTTCCAATTAAGGAAGTTTTCTCCAGTGAGTTTCTCCATCGAAAGTTGAGAAAGGATGGGAGTAGACACTACTTAACTTAAAACTACAAATTACTAATAAAATAGAAATCGATCACATTTTCTCAATAAAACTTCTATTCACTCAAATTTCAAGAAATAGCACAACATATACCAAAAATATGTAAGATATGAGAAAAAATACCAAAAACAATCATATCTCTATTTCTTTAGGTTTTTAACTAATCTATGATATCCTTGTCCCAGTTGGCGAGAGTAAAAAAATATCACTAGTTAAATAGAGTTGTAAACTCATTTAATAATGGACACCCCTATTAACAACCTACTATTCGATCAAAATAGGAAAACAAAATCTCTTATTTTATGAGCTAGACCCACAGTTTCAATAATCATAGATTTAGTCCTAGTAGTCATCGT
Organism: Humulus lupulus; assembly: GCF_963169125.1. NCBI lineage: Eukaryota > Viridiplantae > Streptophyta > Magnoliopsida > Rosales > Cannabaceae > Humulus > Humulus lupulus. The sequence continues at coordinate 45,773,134 of NC_084796.1, read as the reverse complement.
AGGGGTGAGTCTAGTAGAATTTGACCTATAATTATCTATCTTTCGAAATCTAACCTTGTCAAAATAACTAATGAACACCTTCCGTAGGGGGGACGAATCAAAACGCCTCAAGGCCCCATTAAGCTATTGACTATGTTAAACCAACGGTGGAGATCGAATAAAATTCTTAAAATAAGCTCATTATAAAATAAAAAATAGTATTTTTATTATTTATTTTTAGAAAATTAAAGACTATGGTTTTCCCAAAAAAAAATTAAACAGATTAAAATTTTTAAAACCAAAGTCCTATAATTTCCTATTAATTATAAAGTGTCACATTGAAACAAATTCAATTAATTTAGAATTAATTTGTTGCTAATCAATATTTAGGTTTAACAAATATAATGAACCTATACAATTAAGTCCAACTCAGGTAAATGGACCTTAACAATTGGGCTTGTATGGAGGAGGGCTGGGTCAAGTATGTCGTTCCCACTACAAAGGCCCCCTATCTTCCATATAAGGTCCAAAAGACAGGAATTTAAACCTTCATTTTATTAATTGTTATTAATTGATTAGGCCCACTATAGTCATGCAAAGCAAATGAGCCTTCACAAGTGGAATCACCCACAAGAGAGGAATTTAAACTTTACATTTTGTAATGGGCCAAAATAAAACCTATCATTTTATGAATATTTTATTTGGCAAAATACCATATATCTAACAAACATATGGGCCACTATATGCATCTAAGCCCAACTGCAAAAATACCACATATAGTGCAAACATACATGTTATAATTGGATGGGCATAATCATGTTACTATATAAGGAATTCTATGAATTTATGCAAAAATACCACAATTTATTATTTAGAATTTATAAAAAAAAATCAAATTAATTAAATTCTTACAAAAAATAAGTCAATTTAAATGAAATTTATCAACAATTAACAATTGTTATCCCCAAAATTTGAAAATGATGACGTGGCAGTAGAAGTGACAAATGGCAAGGAATGGCTGGCTGATTTGGCTAGGGAGTGATTTGGTGGACCGGTGAAGATTTTTGACTGACCGGTCAAGAGTCATGACCGACCAGTCATGTGCTTGACCGACCAGTCAAGTGTCATGACCGACCGGTCATGTGCTTGTCCGACCAGTCATGTGCTTGTCAGACCAGTCATGTGCTTGTCCAGTCAGTCAGGTGCTTGCCCGACCGGCTAGGTAATTGTTCGACTGGACATGTGTTTGGTCGACCAGTCACTTGTCTTGCCCGACCAGTGAGAATGTGGCCGACCAATGAAGTATTTTGGCCATTCAGTTTTCCTCCTGGGTGTGATGTGGACCGACTAAACAGAACAGTGCTACGCAAAAGATCCCAATAACGACTTCAACAAGAATCGGTCATACCTGCGCGGGAATCTCTCATTTTATCCCGAAGAAGTAGTTTATTGTTGTATTTTGAATATTATTATTAATTAAATATATTGAGAATAACAAAATATCCTGATTATGGGGGACTTCATTTGTACGATCCTGAGCCTATAAATACAAAGCTCATGGCATCATAAAATGGATTCAGATTCTAATTTTCAAGAGAGAGTATTTGTATCTTGAGAGAAATCTTGTATTCTTTTCATCTGCACTGAAGAAACTCAGTTGACTCAGGTTCATCTGATCTTGAGTGTAGATTCATAATCATAACTCTAAGTGGACTAGGCTATTACCAACACATTGGGGCTGAACCACTATAAAAATTGTCTGTGTCGTATTTTTCTCTTGAAGGTTTTTTGTCGTTTTGACGTCTACACGTCGTTGGCCAAAAATGCGGTCAACATTTTGGTGCTTTCATTGAGAGCCTGAAGAGAAAGACAGACAATCACTGTACCATCATGGCGCCTAAGAACACCAATGCGGCCTCCAAGAAGCCAGGTTCCTTTAGAGAGCCTGCTAGATCAGAAGGTCCTGCTCCTCAAGACCATGAGACTGAGCCTCGAGTCCTACTCGAGGACGTGACTCCAGAGGTTGAACAACTCCAGGAAGCCATGGGGGCTTTCCATGAGGAAATGGCACAATTCAACGCCCGACAGGAGTCGTTCATTGAAGAAATGGCTAGACAAAAGGCTGCATTTGAGCAGCAAAGATGGGAGATGGACGTTAGGAGCGAAGAGATCAAGTGACGGCAGGAGGAGGCCGATAGGTGACATCGCGAGGTTGTACTCACTCTGGAGGCAGCTACGTAGCTGGTCTAGGCCAATGCCCAAGCTACAGCACGAGGAGCAGCCACCCAAGGAGCAAGGACCACGGAAGCTGGTCGCAAAAACACTGACAGACCCAATTCTCGAGGACCAAATACAAGTGATAGTAACCCACCTGGTTGGGAAGAAGACGGGGTCCGATCGGGCACTGTCTCAACCCAAAGGGGGAACTCCAGAACCCCCTCAAGGAGCCACCGATCAGAGACTTCCAGATCCAGAAGTCACAAGTCAGGCAGTAAGAAAACTCCACCTGAGCAGGAGCAAAATAGAGCTACTCAAGGTAAAGAAACTTCGCACTTAAAAGACGGGCATGGTCATGATGAAGCTGATAGTCATCAGACTGACCAGTCGAAGGAGAAGAATGACAACAATCAACGAGGAGGAAAAGACCGCCCAGCACAGACAGGAAGGCCACCACTGCATCCCAACCAGCAGCGCAGTGGCAAGGATCATGTCTCGCACGGCAGGCCTTCCGAAAAAACTCGGAGTATGGTGTTCGATCTACTAGGGAGGCATACCTCTCAGAAGGATCTAAGAGATGTCATTTCCGATAGGAGAAGGACCATCCCGGTCGAAGGGCGAGATCCGAACTGGCCTACCAGTCAAGTAGAAATACTTGATGATGGTGCGCCGGATAGAAGCAGTGGCCCCAGGCATCCAAGCCCAGCTTGATGCACTGACAGTAGCAGTTCAAGGTTTGTCGAAACGACCTTCTGCAATCAATCCAGTAGACCATAGGAGTGGCAGCCCGTTCTGTGCTTGAATTAGAGCAGCCCAGCCACCAACGAAGTACAAAGCACCGGTACTGCCAGTTTATACAAAAAAGGCAGATCCGATAAGGCATGTGGGGAAATTTGAAGACCAAATGGAGCTGCTCGGAGTGAGTGATGACTATCGGTGCAGAGTTTTCCCCACTACATTATCCGACACTGCCCAAGAGTGGTACTGGAAATTTTAGCCAAACTCCATCACTTCTTGGGAAAGTTTCTAGAAAAAGTTTTGCAGGCAGTTCAGTGCTGCTCGGACCCCTCCGATTTACGCCAATCACTTGGCGGATATTAAACAAGGGAAAGACTAATCTCTCAAGAACTACATACAAAGGTTCATGAAAGAAGCCAACCGACCAACTGCGGTTGGAGATGAGGGGAAGATGGTGGCCATTTCTTCTGGCATAATCTATCGTAGTCCTTTATGGGACAGTATTCACCGCAACCCAATTTCTACGTTATAGCAATTTCTTGACCGGGCGGATAAATATATGAAATTGGATGACGCAATTGAGAAGGGAGAGAAAGGCCTGAACAATCCGAGCAGATCAACTGATCCTCCCAAGAATGGTGGAAATGATCAAAGTGGTGGTAAGAAACGTGGAAATAACGAGTCTGATCGCCACAATGAAAAGAAGGCTAAGTCGGGACCAAACGACAAGCCAACTAAGTATGAACCTTGGTTCACCAATTACACCACTATTTCGGCCAGCCGAGCGGAGATATATCTCGCAAGTCATTAGGAGGTCCCCTACCGTAAACCCCCACCCATCAAGAAGGAGATGAGTAAGAGACATTTGAATAAGTTCTGTCATTTCCATGGAGACTATGGTCACGACACGAATGAATGCAATCACCTCAAGGACAAGATAGAGTTTCTCCTCCGGTCGGGGAAATTGAAAAAATATCGAGCAGAAAAGACCCAAGGAGAGGGAAGAAACAATAATCCTGGGTTTAAGCGATAGCGGTCCCCACCTATGCAACCCGAGCCTGTGGATTTCACTCTAGACACCATATGTGGAGGTCCACACCTGGCTGGGGACAGCAACAAGGCAAGGGAGAGATATCCTCGAACACTCCGACAAGAGTTGGACGCAGCATCAATGTCCGAGGTCATGACTGTAGAGGAGCGGCCTCCGAAAAACCCATGGTACGAAAGTGAGTCCCTCACTTTCACTAAAGATGATGCACGCCACGTGAGATATCCTCATAATGACCCTCTCGTCGTGATAGTCCAAATAGAAAATATGAAGGTGACGAGATGCCTAGTCGACACGGGGAGTTCTGTGAACATTATCTACAAATCATCCCTTGAAAGGATGAAACTATCTATCAATGACTTGAAGCCATGCTCTCAAGTCATTTATGTATTTACTGGAGAAGGGTTTTCACCAGCTGGAACGATCAAGTTACCAGTCACAACGGGGGATGCTCCCAAGCATGAGACAGTTATGACTGAGTTTTTGATAGTCAACTGCCCGTCCGCCTATAATGTGGTTATTGGTCAACCACTACTCACAACCTTGCATGCGGCAATCTCTATATGGCACCTTTCTATGAAGTTCCCGACCAGCGCAGGCATAGGTTGCATCCGAGGAGACTAGAGAGAAGCTAGAGAATGTTATAATGCCTCGGTGGCTAAAGCACGAAAGGGGGATAAAGAAAACAACATGATTGTATGTGCAGATAGAGAGGAGGTAGAGGAGATGGATGTCGACCAAAGCTTTACCATTGTAACCGATCAGGAAGGAATGTTTGAAGAGCTTGGCCAAGAAAGAAATCTTGGTTTAAGTGAACAACAAGCCCCATCAGGTGATGAAGTCACCAAATAGGGCGTTGCCCAAAGAGAGGGAATGGTTTTTTTATCCTCGCTTTGGGGATTATGATAGTATGGGACCTATGGAAGAGTTAGAAGAGGTTCCAATAGATGAGAATGACCCGACCAGAAGGGTCAAGGTTGGGGAAAATTTGAGGTTAGAAGTAAAAGCACAGCTGGTAGAATTTTTGCAGAGGAATCAAGATGTCTTCGCCTGGTCTCACGAGGATATGGTGGGTATCTCACCAACTATGATCACCCACGTGCTCAACATGGATGAAAGTTATCCAGCAGTGCAGTAGAAGAGAAGGTTGCTTGACAAAGTTCGAGCAAAGGCTCTCAAGGAGGAGGTGGAGTGGCTAAAGGAAAACGGGTTTATAAGGGAAGCATATTACCCTGCCTGGGTTTCAAACCCAGTGTTAGTGCCCAAGTCCAATGGAAAGTGGAGGACTTGTGTGGACTTTACCGACCTGAACAAAGCATGTCCAAAGGACTGTTTTCCTTTGCCAAGAATAGACCAATTGGTGGATGCGGCCTCTGGTCATGAAACATTGTCCTTCATGGATGCTTGCTCAGGGTATAACCAGATTAGTATGCACCCTCCCGATGAGGAGCATACCAGTGTTCGAACAGACATAGGACTATACTGTTATAAGGTCATGCCATTCGACTTGAAGAACGCGGGAGCCACATACAAGCGTTTAGTGAATGGCATGTTCCGTGACTTAATCAGCAAGAACATGGAGGTGTACGTAGACGATATGCTGGTGATGTCAAAGGAAGCTCAAGGACATGTACGAGATTTTGAGGAATGCTTTGCAGTACTGAGAAAGTACAGCATGTAGTTGAATCCCCTCAAATGCTCGTTTGGAGTAAGTTCGGGAAAATTTCTTGGGTTTATTGTTAACTCGCGAGGAATATAAGCAAATCCAGAGAAGATAAAGGTGCTCGCAGAAATTAAGTCTCCAGCCAGAATTAAGGATGTGCAAAGCTTGACTGGGCAGATTCCTGCTCTATGCAGGTTCATCTCTAAATCAACGGACAAGTGTGTCTTGTTTTTTAACTTGCTTAGAGGCAGCAAAAAGTTTGAATGGATGGAAAAATGTGAGCAAGCTTTTCAAGCCATAAAGGAACACTTGGCTCAACCTCCTATTCTTTCGAAGCCAGTTGATGGGGAAGACCTCTTTGTTTACCTAGCAGTCACAGAGCAAGCTGTTAGTGCTGCTCTAGTGCGAGAAGAAGATAAAGTGCAGCGTCCGGTGTACTACGTTAGGAAGCGACTGATAGGAGCAGAGTCCAGGTATCCCATGATCGAGAAGTTGGCCTATTGCTTGGTACTTGCATCTCGCAAAATGTGACTGTACTTCTAGGCACATCCCATTAAAGTCCTTACCGACCAGCCCCTACGTCAAGTCTTACAGAAGCCGAAGTCATCTGGTCGACTACTTAAATGGGTGGTTGAATTGGGCCAATTCGAAATCAAATACCAACCAAGGTCTGCTATTAATGGACAGGCTTTGGTGGATTTTTTTTCTGAATGTACTGGTATTGCCAATATTCCCGACCAGCAAGAGCGTGTAACCGGGCAGAGAGAGGATCTTCCTGCTTGGAAACTTTTTGTTGATGGGTCATCGAACAAACATCATTCAGGAGCAGGAATTATATTAGTCACGCCGGAGAAGCACCGAATTCATTGCGCATTAAGGTTCAGATTTAACGCTTCTAATAATGAAGCAGAGTATGAAGCTCTCCTAGCAGGCTTGCGCTTGGCTAGAGATGTTCGTGCCCGGTCGGTTGAAGTAAACAGTGATTCCCAATTGGTAGTCTACCAAGTCTTAGGGGAATATCAAGCAAGGGGCCTACGCATGATGGCGTACTTGGATAAAACCAAGGATCTGCCAGCACAATTCGAAGAGTATACCATCAAGCTGGTACCACAGAAGCAGAACTCTAATGTAGACGCTCTAGCAAAATTAGCTAGTGCAAAAGATGCTGAAACTCTGAATATAGTACCAGTGGAATACTCGGCAGAGCCGAGCATTAATGAACAAGAAGCCATGTCAATCACAGTAGTTGACACTTGGATGACACCCATCATTACTTACCTTGAGCAAGGAATCTTCCCAGATAATCGTAATGAAGCAAAGAAAGTTATGAGGCAAGCTGTTAGGTATATTATGATGGATGGGGTGTTGTATAGAAGAGGGTACTCTTTGCCTCTACTAAGGTGCATAGCACCCGACCAGTCAAAAAACTTATTGGCTGAAGTGCACGAGGGGTTCTGTGGAGATCATGTTGGGGGGCAGAGTCTATCTAAAAAGATTTTGCGGCAAGGATTTTTCTGGCCTGCAATGAATGAAGATTCCATGGAGTATGTGAAGAAGTGTGATAAATGCAAGAGATTTTCTAAAGTACCCAGGGTGCCTCCGAATGTCTTGAAGCAAATGCAGAGCCTGTGGCCTTTTCCAGTATGGGGCATTGATCTGATCGGGAAACTACCCAAATGGAAAGGAGGAGTACAGTGTGCAGTAGTTGCTGTGGATTATTTCACCAAGTAGATCAAAGCCGAACCACTAGCAATGATCACCTTGAAGAAAGTGTTAGATTTTGTGGTCAAGAATATAATATGTCGCTATGGTCTACCGAAGAAGATAGTCTCTGACAATGGCACGCATTTCGATAGTGACATATTTACCGATTTCTGCACCAGGCATGGCATTACTAAAATTTTCTCCTTGGTAGATCATCCGCAAGCCAATGGGCAAGTTGAAGCCATAAATAAGACTTTGAAGGATACTCTAAAAAAGCATCTAGAGCGAGCTAAGGGTGCTTGGACAGAAGAATTACCAGAAGTTCTTTAGTCATACAGGACTACTGCTTGGACAGGAACTGGTCATACCCCTTTTTCCTTGGCATATGGGTATGAGGCCATGTTGCATGTCGAAGTAGACTCCCCATCTCATCGGAGAACCATGTATGACTAGGAGGAGAATCACCAGCTGCTAGCTGAATCTTTAGATTTTCTCGAGGAGAGACGAGAAAAAGCAAACTTGAGAGTTGCTGCCCATCAGCAAAAGGTGGCCCGCTATTTTAATTCCAAAGTCAGAGATCGAAAGTTCCAGGTCGGAGATTTGGTACTCAGAAAGGTGTTCATTAGAGACCCGACGGCTAGAGTGCTAGGACCAAACTGGGAGGGACCGTATCAAATTGAGCAAATCTTACCACCCGACACTTACAAACTTGCTCGATTAAATGGAGAGCTGATCAGGAACTATTGGAATGGAGAGCACTTGAAGAAATATTATCAATAAATACTGCTTACAGAGTAGTAGCTTTGTCTCAAGTGTTTAACTTTTTATTTAAGTTTGTTTGTGAACTGGCTATTTGCTAACCATTCATGTTATTTTGAACAATTTTATTTTGTTTGAGACTCATAATTAGACACGCTTTGTCCTTTTTTTACGAGTAATAAAAGAGATCACGTGCAGCACGGTCGAATCTTGCTACCAATTTTGCATATGTGTTGATTATTCTTACTTTGGCAGTGTTCAACTGTCATTACATCTTAAAACAAAAATGTTTTCTGGAGGAAAGACTGGGCAGTGTTCAACTGGTCGGTATCCATCCAATGAATGACCAACGTTTAAATAGTTGCATGTTTTTGCAGTTTTTAACTACTGAAATATCCTCTTTATATTCAATGTGTTTCACGAGTAATAACTGCTCGGACAAATTTGGTCAAGTAGCAAGTGATCAAGGATTTTTTAACCCTCAATCACTTGGGGGGCACATAGGGTATACAGGTATACAATTCAACACAAGCAATATGAACATGAGCAAAGATATTTGTTTTCAGGTTGACTTGTAAATCTTTGAAGTCAAAAGGGCCTTTAAGCTAACTTGTTTTACAAAGTTTAAGTAACTAGGAATTTTTTCAAAATTTTAAGTTAAGAACAACTATTCGTGTGTAAATAAAATGTTGTGCTCATAAAATGTTAGAGCAATAAGAATGTGAGAAAGCATGCTTTGTAGTAACTTATGAAATGTTTAGAATTTCTAAGTTAGAAAACTAAGTGCTCATATGAAAATATAAGGCATCTATGTAATAAAACTTTTAAATGACTCAAGTCTAAAAAAGTGAAGTGTCCATGCCAATAGCCCGGCCATACGAGCAAAAGTACAGTAGCAAAATAGAAAATAAATGTCTACTAGTATTGTAAGGAGTCAGTTAGTCAGATGGAGGCTCACTGGTCGGCTATAAGGCTCCCTGGTTGGATGTCACTCAGGTTGATCAACACCTTCCTCAGCATCAGTGGCTTCTTCCAGTCAGAACAATAGTGTGGGAGAAAAAGGTGTGGTGCCAGCAGGATTAGCTGCCTTTTCAGCAGCCTTTGTCTTGCATTTGGCAAGCTCTTCTGCCTTGGTCTCCTCTGTGAGAAAGTTGAGGTTGAGAGGTTTGTTCAACTTCCATACCTGGTAGAAGCAGTTGAAACAAATCTCCTCGTAGCGAGCAAGATTAGCTTCCTTCTCTCGCTTCAGCTCCTCGTTCTCACGAGTCAGTCTTTCCAGTTGATCAGTCAACGTCTTGTTGATTTGAGTTTGTTTCTGGTTTTCGTCGGCCAGCTCCCTAAGAGACCCATCCTACTCAGCAATGGTCTTCTCTGCCTGCTCAACCTTGGATTTGAGATCCTTTTCTGAGGAGGTTAAAGTCTCTACTTTGGTCTGGACTTCCACTAGCTGATCATTTAAGACCTTGATCAATTCCTTGTAGTCTACTGCTCGATGTTGAGCATGGCTGATAGTAATAAGCGACTGCATGGAATACAAGAAGCTACTACAAGTAAAAATGATTAATAACAAACTGTCTTGTGATAAAATACTTACATTCATCAGTTGAGCGAGCCCTCTATGTAAGAAGACTTCAACACTAAGTCGAGGCAAGGATTCAAAGCTTTGAATCATTGAAGTATCATGAAGGTTTTGGTCGAGCAGTTCCTTCCCAATGTTACCAGCAGTGTGAAGGGGCTCACTTAAGCCAGTAAGGCAAGTGGGGCTTAGGCTCGCAGAGGGAGAAATCGATGAAGGGGTCAGCTGCGGGATTGTAATTGGCTGCTCGGATTGTCTTCACTGGTTGGTCGGGGCTGTCCTTGGGACTTTGTTTGGAGGAGTTGAGCCACTTCCCTCCCAAGATTTCCTCTTTTGAGCAAGGGTGGTGTTGAATTGCTTGAGCATCTCTGAATCTACAAAAGAGTAAACATAAGATTTGTTAGTAAAAAGTAGAGCAATATGAAGATAAATACTTTACTACTACCAGACAACTCTATAAATCCCATATAGCCAAGTTATTTAAAATCAAACATCATCCTATGACTACTAGACCTGAGTTTAGGATTTGATCAAGGAAATCATCCTCTTCATCAGATGATGAGCTGAAGTCCCTATGAAGCTAAATGGTCTTTCCTTTCCCAGGTTGTGTGGGAATGACATGTCTACGTTGATCCTCTGGCAGGGGTTCCCTAATGATATGGTCACCTGGTCTACAAGAGTAGGGAGACGGTCCGGGAGAGAACTGATCGGTCACTACCTCGGTGTCAGCATTGGACTGGTCAGTTGCATTCGCTTCCTCAGTAGTACTTTCTACTAGGATGTTCTAGTTACTTGGTAACATCCCCACCATCTGAAGATTATCCACGGTAACCAACTCTTTTACATTCTTCTCCTCGATGCACATATTATCCAATTCTTCTGCTCGGGAACACATTTCCTTGGTAGGCAAGGGCTGGTGAAATGGACCCGCATGTGTAAAGGCTAAGTTGTTGGCTTTGATATCTGAAGTAAGAAAATACTCTGTATAGTATTTTTCAGGATTTGACTTATGAGCGATACCATGGAGGTATTTGACCCCTTTATGCCTGTGGAAGAGGTGGAAAAAACCTGTGTTCTTGTGGCTTGGGTTAGTCCTGAAGTCGAAGAGATAATGAACTTCATGAGGAGTGGGTGGATCCCAGCCTTGTAGGAAGTAAAGGATGTATAAAGCAGACAACGCCTGAATCCCATTGGGAGCAATCTGAAAAGGAGAGACGTTGAAGTAGTCCGCAACTGACCGAAAGAAATGATGTAGCGGGATGGTAGCTCCTGCGAATACGTGATACCTAGACCAGGCACAGTATGGTCCGCCAGGCTTGTTGGCTCTCTGATGAGGGCGTGGACATATCATGTTATCCCCTTTCAAGCCCGAGGCTTGAATGTGTTTGTCGAACATGCAGGGGTTAAGTTTGGAAGGTTTGGCTGTAAACCAAGAGGGTGTTTCTTCTCCTTCTTTTCTTGGTTTTTGAACGGCTAATCGCTGGATCTCGGTAGTAAATTTCTAAGTGATTTTTCTTTGAGGCTTGCTGGGTTTTTGTGTCTGGCGGGGCGGCCTTAAAGAAGCCGCAGTTCGGTCTTCACTGCGTTCCACTACTGTGCCGCTCCGCGGGCCACTTGAGGGTCTTGGTCCTGAGGAAGTCTATTGGATTTCTTCACCCTCATTTATGAATGTTTAGCCTGTTGAGTAAGAAACTATTCTTCGTGGAGGAAATACAAGGTTGATCGGGGAAGGATCTTTTTAAGACGGCGAAGGCGATCTTCAGGGGTGCGACTGCTAGGAGACTTCGATGAAGAGTTGTTGCTTTGAGGAGTATCGCTTGATTGCGGAATGCAAGTGTCAGAATTTGTATGGTTGTCACCTCCCCTATAGTCAAAGCGATTCATCTACAAAAAATAAGGGAGGTGAGTAACCAAACAAATATAAGTCAATTGATTCAAGAAAAATATTTATGTTTACTGCTCATAAAATATTTATCAGGTTAGTAAAAGTATTGCATGCATGTGTTGGGCATTAAATTTTATGTAAGCCTAGGGGCCGAGGCATGCACTTGCGGCTGGAGCCGCATCAAGCAAGCGTCCGAGCAGCTCGGCATGATGTCCGCAGGATGACCGAACGGGCATGCGTGTGTCCGAGGAGCTAGGCCCAGTGGCCGATCGGGTTTGGTGTGTGCGTGTGTCCATGGAGCTAAGCCCAGTGGCCGATCGGGTGCGGTGTGTGCGTGTGTCTGAGGAGCTAAGTCCAGTGGCTGATCGGGTGCGGTGTGTGCGTATGACCGAGGAGCTAGGCCTAGTGGCCAATCGTGTGCGAAGTGTGCGTGCGTCCGAGGAGCTAGGCCCTGTGGCAGAGCGGTTGTTGATGGCACGCATCCGAGTTGAGATGTGCGTCTGAGGGGCCAGCGCATATTGACCGATCGGCTGGGGTATTGGACTGTGGTGACCGATCGGTGGGCACAAGATTCATGCCTGATCCCTTTGTGTCTGAGCAGCCATAGGAATGCCCGAATATTCAAGCAAACAAACAGCCATGACCGATCGACCATGGGTGTTTTCCCTAAACCCTTTTCGATAAAACCTGGATCCCAAATAGCATGGACATAAACACATTTCCACACCAAAAATACACAACAACAAGATCAAAATGGGGGATTTGGAAGGTTTCAAAAAGTTCTAGGGATCCTATCTATCATCAAATACCCAAGGACCTAAATATGCAATTTGGGATAGAAAGTTAATTTTTCTTCAAATTTCCAAGAAATTGAAGACAAAATTGATCTACCCATAGTCTATATAAAATCAAAACAGCCACAATACACCTTACATACCAAAGATTCATGCACAAGTTCAAGGGAAAATTTCTTATGGGGGTTTCGGCCTACACATTTTTTCTTAAGCTTTGAGAAAAAAAAACACATAAATGGAGATGAGGAAGAAGAACTTATCCAAATGTGTTGATTTCTTGAAGAGCCCTTGTGTTTGCTTGGAGAAAATTGGAGCCTCCCTTGGAGTTTTGGAGGTTTTCAGTTAAGAGATGGAGAGCTTTAAGAAGCCACAACCGAAAGAGAAAATGAGGAGTTTGTGAGCCTTTTGATCTTCCTTTTTTTCTTGTAAGATTGTGAACACTAGTGGGTCTATTTAAAGGGAAAAAGTGGAAATTGTCACTTATTCTTAGACTCTTGGAATTCCCTTGGGTATATTTTCTCCCCACGATTGGAGCAGTTAATTACAGTGATCATGGTCTGCTATGGCGTCGTGGTCTGTTGCATAGGCGGGAGAATGTACAGTTAGATTTTTTGTTATTGTGCCATCAGCAGTGGAGAAAAAATTTTATTATGTGAGAATATCATATAATAAACTTGGGGGGAAAATGTTATCCCCAAAATTTGAAAACAATGACGTGGCAGTAGAAGTGACAAATGGCAAGGAATGGCTGGCTCATCTGGCTTGGGAGTGATCCGGTGGACCGGTGAAGATTTTTGACTGATCGGTCAAGAGTCATGACCGACCAGTCATGTGCTTGACCGACCAGTCAAGTGTCATGACCGACTAGTCATGTGCTTTTCCGACCAGTCATGTGCTTGTCCGACCAGTCATGTGCTTGTCCGGCTAGTCAGGTGCTTTTCCGACCGGTTAGGTGCTTGTCCGACCAGTCAAGTGTTTGGTCGACCGGACATGTGTTTGGCCAACCAGTCACTTGTCTTGCCCGACCAGTGAGAATGTGGCCGACCAGTGAAGTGTTTTGGCCCTTCAGTTTTCCTTCTGGGTGTGATATGGACCGACTAAACAGAATAGTGCTACGCAAAAGATCCCAATAACGGCTTCAACAAGAATCGGTCATACCTGCGTGGGAATCTCTCATTTTATCTCGAAGAAGTAGTGTATTGTTGTATTTTGAATATTATTATTAATTAAATATAGTGAGAATAACAAAATATCCCGATTATGGGGGACTTCATTTGTACGATCCTGAGCCTATAAATACAAAGCTCATGGAATCATAAAAGGGATTCAGATTCTAATTTTCCAGAGAGAGTATTTGTGTCTTGAGAGAAATCTTGTATTCTTTTCATCTGCACTGAAGAAACTCAGTTGACTCAGGTTCATCTGATCTTGAGTGTAGATTCATAATCATAACTCTAAGTGGACTAGGCTATTACCAACACATTGGGGCTGAACCACTATAAAAATTGTCTGTGTCGTATTTTTCTCTTGAAGGATTTTTGTCGTTTTGACGTCTACACGTCATTGGCCAAAAACGCGGTCAACAACAATAGTTAATTTAAATTTCATTTATCAACAATCAACTCTCTTTTAGGTTAATTTGAAAAAAAATATTAATTTAATTTAAATAGGATTTATCAACAATTAACCAAAATTAATATAAATCCCATTTATTATAAAAATATTTTATTAATTGGCTGAAAAATGATATTTTTTAAAATTTAACCAATTTTAAATTTGAAAATCAATATCTTAACTATTTTCCAAAAATATCTTGTGTTGTTACAACTATTAGCTAATATTTTACCCATTTCAAAAAAATAAAATATAAATAGTTATAACAACCCTAAAATATCTCAAAATAGTTGAACAAATTCTAATATCCATAAAAATATCTAACTAACAAAATTCAAATTTCAAATAATTTAAATATTAAAAACTATAGAATAAAAAAGATTTTTATATTTTCAAATAAAGATTTAATAAAAAAATCAAGAATTTAAATGAAAATATCTTAAATATCTGATCATAATTCTAATATTTTAATATATTAAAAGATTTAAAATATAGTTGTTAGTCTATTTTTAAATTTTGAATTTGAATCTTTGTAGAAAATATCTAATTATTTAAATCTCAACTAACAAAAATATCTTATTTTTAATTTTTTTTTAAATACATAACAAATATGATATTTTTGGCTTTCATTATAAATAATAAATTTCCACAATTTTAATTTTCTTTATTTTTCAAAAAAAATTAAAATAAAAAAAAATTATGGATGAACAATACTCGTATCAGGTACTGTTCACCCGAGTGATGCTCTGGCTGCTGGTAACGCGCGCGCGGGGCTGGCGGGTGGCGCGCGCGCATGGCAGCCAATGCAAATTTTTGAGCAATTTTTCAAACCAAAACCATTTTCTAATTAATTTTTAACATGTTTTGCACAAAATAAAGCATATATAAAAATTAATAGCATAGAAAACACAACAAAATAACCTAAAAATTGCTAAAATTCACATAAAATCAATATGCTCATAAAAACATGAAAACCATCCAATTATTCAAACATATCAAATAATCCAATTTTAAACATGTTCATACATGAAAATAAAGATTACCAAAGGCTTTAAGGCTAGTTGTTAGATTAGCTTTATAAAGGATCTTTATTTATTTTCATGTATATCTAACATTAAACAAATTAATACGAGATAGCCTAAAACATTTTTCTATAATAGAATTCAAAGAAAACAATAAATAGAATACTTACAGTAAATGCAGCAGAATTAAAGAGTCATTCCTTCAATTTCTCTAACTCTTGAATCCTTTCTGTCGCAGAGTATTATCAAGAAACTGAACCGTTATTCTAATTTCTTCACAGCTTCCAATGTAACCTTAGAATCACCTAGACCAGTGTGGGAAATTCTCAACACATGAGATAGATACAGAGAGAAGAAGAGAAATTAATCAAGAGGCTTTGAAAAAGTACTTGTCTTTAGAGAGAATCTAAAACTATCAGAAAATCTGACTTGTGACTTATCAAACTTGTGTTTTGACTTCTCTCTAAGCACTCATTTTATAGACTCAATTAGGCCATTTAATTTAATTAAAAAATCAATAAAATAATAGCCAATTTGAAGCCCTAGGTCAAAATTATTATGGGCTTTAGGCCCGTGAAATTTCTCATTTGATTATAAGCCCATTGGACTTAAAATCAAGGCCTGCATTATTTTCTATTGATTTAATTAATTAAATAATTATTTAAATCCTTTATCAAATTAATTATTTATAATTTGAACCTTGATTTAAACTTATTTATTAATTAGATACCAATTTATCTTAATTAATAAATCTTCCATAATTTATCTTTTCTTCTCAAAATTAGACAACTCTGTGAAACTATCCAAAATTGACCTGGTTAACTTTGATAATTCTAATTGATGATTAAATCAATTAATTGAGAATATCTAGATGATTTTATCCAAGGTACAATGGGGACCATGGGCCTATAAAATCAAGCTCCAATAAGTTATCATAAATCTAACAAATAAATTTACTAACTTATTAATTCCTCGTGACTCCACTATAGACTCGAAATTGCACTCTTGAATTCATAGAACGCTCTATAAAAAATATAGATACGCTATTAATTATCCATTTTTACAACCATAATTGTCACTCAATCCTCTATAGACGGTCTACAATGAGATAGGACTAAAATACTGTTTTATGCCAAAAATCCACCAAAAAGAAACTCTTTAGTCCCTGGTTGGAACATAGGGATAAGGGTCGCTTATTCATGCTATTGGGCTCGAGCCTGTAGTCCTTGTTGAATACAGGAGATCATCTCATGAGAAATGTTGATGCTCATAATCCCATCAAGAGAAAGTATGAGGCCGAGGCAAGGCCCTAAGGCCACCGTCGTCTCGGGAAGCCATCTCGCCATCACAACACGAGTCTGGGTTCGTTTCTCATGGTGTCGATGCCAAGTGGTCCACGGTTGCAAGGCATAGGTGCCAAGGCTCAGTAGGCTCGCGAGGCCCCTCTCGCCCATGCACTCGGCCCCACGGCCTCGCCCCATGGCCTCGCCCATGGCCTCGGCCCCATGACCTCCTCCATGGCCTCGCCCATGGCCTCCTCCCATGGCCTCGCCCATGGCCTCCTCCATGGCCTCCTCCATGGCCTCCTCCATGGCCTCGCCCATGGCCTCCTCCATGGCCTCGCCCATGGCCTCCTCCATGGCCTCGCCCCCATGGCCTCCTCCATGGCCTCGGCCCCATGGCCTCCTCCATGGCCTCGCCCATGGCCTCCTCCATGGCCTCGCCCATGGCCTCCTCCATGGCCTCGGCCCCATGGCCTCCTCCATGGCCTCGGCCCCATGGCCTCCACCATGGCCTCGGCCATGGCCTCCACCATGGCCTCGGCCATGGCCTCCTCCATGGCCTCCTCCATGGCCTTGTCCATGGCCTCCTCCATGGCCTCCTCCATGGCCTCGTCCATGGCCTCCTCCATGGCCTAGCCCATGGCCTTGGAGGTGAGAATACTCACAAGGGGCAAGGTACACCCATGAATATGGAATGTACCGACGAACCTAAAAAAGTCAGAGTACGTATATAGTACCCCTACCAGACAAGTAGTGGGAATGCCAGGAGTGGGTATGCAAGGATAGGAGTTATGGTCCGTACGTCTACGGCCATAGGTCAGAGCCGACACCACTACTCCTGCGCCACTACGCCTGCCCCCACGCATCAGACATGGATACAGACAAGCAGTGGAGACATCCTCCTGACACCTGCTCCTGTACTGGGTGTACGACCACAGCCTCTGGAGCCACTCCCCTGACATAGTACGTATGTACCACTTGGTCCCCTGGACCACTATGTACCTAAGGCCATTAGAGCCTACTATAAAATGAACTCTAAAACCACCTGAAGGGGGGTTGGAAAATTCATTGTATGCAGAGGCCATTAAGAAATATACATTTTTTTACTCCATTGTTCATCTGTGTTTATCCTTTCATAAGTTAATTCTAAGGTCTTATCTAGAGATCGCCGCATTTACCTTTGAGTTTTCCGACCTAATTTCGTTGACGAGATTTCCCCGTCAACACCCCTCATTGTATTTTATCCTTAAAACACTTAGTTCCTTGTAAATGATATTTCAGTAAACTAATTTAATTACTGAAATGAGATCTCTATCATTTAACACCTTCAACCAAACTAAAAGGAAACCATCGTTTCACTTCTTCATTAGAAGCTATAGATGTTCATAACTATAATTAACACTCCCACTCAATTATACTATCGAGTTCCCAAGATGTAAGTATGGGCTAGTCCGTAGGGTAAGCTGGTAACGAACAAGTCAAATAACGCAAATAATACAATCAGTTAGAATACTAACCACTCAGAATTGAGATTGAATTGACCTATTGCCAACTATATGATATGACTAGAATAGATAATAATGGTATGTTTACTTATCTTACCAACTTTCAATATCGGACGTGTCCGATGTAACAAATACATCCCATCTTACATACTTTGCTAATGTTCTGGAAAGAACATAACACTGTGATGTGTAAGTAGATCATATCGTAGATTAGCAAGTCAGTGTAAATCCGGTGCACTGACTAATCTTAGGACTAACTTATTTTGAACATATAATCATATTTATATTCCACTGTGATTACGCCACTAAAAATAAGATTAGCTATATGCTCGGGATTTAATAGACGTTTATATTAAACAAATAATCATGAAAATAAAACATGTGAGTAAAGTGATTAACCAAGTCAAAAAATGATTTATATTCTTTTATTGATAATAAAATGAGATTACAAAGAATTTGGGTTTTAATCAGGGCATAAAATGCCAACATATACATGGTGGTCCCTCAGGACAATATAGTACATGAGTACACTATCAGGGTAATAACACAGGTGGTAGTGGTGTGGGAAGAGTGGTGGTATGTTGTAGTACGTGTTAGGGGTCTGCAAAAGTACTCCTATCTTGGTACCATATTATGCCTCCACTACTTGTCGGGTACAGACCTCATAAGCGCGCTGAGGGAGTCCTGACCATGTACCATTCTTGTACTGTCACTACCTGTCTGGCGTGGACACTGTATCCATACTCTAACTCTTCTTGGTCTGTAGGCTTATTCCGTATCTCTTCTAACTTCATGTCGAATCATTTTGAGGCCCTTTTTGACCTTCCTCAACTGCATGTTCAAGAGACCCTTGACTCTTCATATCATGGGACTCACAGGGAGAGTGGTACCCCATTGGTGGCACTTACCTCAGGAAGAGAGGTAAGGCCTCTTCAATGAGGCCTGCTACGTGTACGATGAGGCATGATGCCTACGAATGAGATTAGGATCTCACCTTCCGATACCATCGCTTTGTAGCCCCCATGCCGTGAGGCCCTTGGTGTGTGGCCGAGGGGTGTTTAGTGGAGGCCATGTCTCGCGAGGCCTCAATGGACGCCTAAAGACGCGAGATGCTTTGGGGAGGCTATGTCTTGCGAGGCCCCTAAGGATGTGAGATACTTTGGGGAGGCCATGTCTTGCGAGGTCCTTAAGGACAAGGCTGGTGCACGAGGTGAGGTCACTAGGCCATTAGCGTGGTTGGTGTGCGAGGTGAGCTCACATGGCTTTTAGCGTGGCTGGTGCACAAGGCGAGGCCATGAGGCTCTTATCGTGGCTATTGCGCAAGGCGAGGCCACTAGGCCCTTAGCGTGGCTAGTGCGCGAGGTAAGGACAAGAGGCCCTTAGCATGGGTAGTGCGCGAGGCGAGGCCACGAGGCCCTTGTCGTGGTGGGTGCGCGAGGCGAGGCCACTAGGCCCTTAACATGGCTGGTGCACGAGGCGAGGCCACGAGGCCCTTTTCGTGGCTGGTGCGCGAGGCGAGGCCACTAGGCCCTTAGCGTGGCTGGTGCGCGAGGCAAGGCCACTAGGCCCTTAGCGTGGCTGGTGCGCGAGGCGAGGCCACTAGGCCCTTAGCGTGGCTGGTGCGCGAGGCGAGGCCACTAGGCCCTTAGTGTGGCTGGTGCGCGAGGCGAGGCCAATAAGCCCTTAGCGTGGCTGGTGCGCGAGACCGCACCTGGGTGAGGCAGTGGCAGCGATTGTGCGAGGTGCAAGGCCATGGGTACGCCTATGTGAGATGGCACCCGCGCGAGGCTCGTAGGTCCGTGGGCGACTTCGCGAGGCGTGGTGCATATGTACGAGATGGGCTTGTATAGGATGTAGCCAATATCGTAGTGATCGAAGGTTCCTTCATTTGACCCATGGCCTCTTGGGACTTCCTTGGGTTTGTATTACGTTTTCTTTTGGCTTCCACAAAGGTCATTTTGTGCAATGTGGCCTATCCTTATGTGAGCATTTAGGCCTTAGGCTCTAGGCTTGCCCGATCTCTATAACTTAGCTTGTGTTGCTCGTTGGGTCAATTCTTTCATGTTCCTAAACCCTTACTTATCTCAATGCGGGATCATGTATGTATTTTTTTTATGTGGATTTTTGGTATCCACACTTGCCCCCAGACTATAGGGAAGCCTTTAGGCGTCCTTGTAGACTCTTCTCTTTCTTTTCATATTTTTTTTATTATTATATTTTTTTTTTATGCTCGAGGTCCTTTGGAGCCCACTCAAAAGGGGGTTCGATAGGTCTCTCTTTGATGCACCTTGATTGAATCTTTAAGGATATGTTGACCACTTGGGTTCTAGTTATCCTTTTATATATTTTTGCGCACGCTTATTATTTCTTGCGAGAAGCGTCCTTCTCGTCATTAGGCATAGTACTATTTTTGCAAGCGTCTACTTTGAGACTCTTTTTGCAAGCGTCTACTTTGAGACCCTTTTTACAAATGTCTACTTTGAGACCCTTTTTGCAAGCGTCTACTCTGAGACCCTTTTTGCAAGCGTCTACTCTGAGACCCTTTTTGCAAGCGTCTACTTTGAGACCCTTTTTACAAGCGTATACTTTGAGACCCTTTTTGCAATTTTTGAGGCGATCTCCCCTAGGTTAGGACCTTTATGGCTAGATGGTTCTCGTCCGATTTCAAACTTGGTCAGCGACCCCTCTAGCATGGCGTTCTCTTCTATATGGTATCTTCAGATGTATTGGTGGTAGAGCGACTGGAGGAAGGTTCGCTTCCCTCAATATGCGAGTTCTTATGGCCCTCTTCCACACGTATGTACTTCTGTGCTCTTTCGAATAAATCATCTAAATTCAAAACTTCTCTTTTGAGCATGTTACCCCATAACTTGCTTTTTGGACGAACTCCAGTTGTAATAGCCATCTTGAGCTCGGATTTGGTTAAACTTCCCACCTTTGTTGCTTCCATATTGAACCTATGGATATAGTTGTTCAGACCTTCATTTTTTCCTTGCTTTATGTTAGCAAGGCTGATAATCGACATAACATAATCACAGACTACATGGTGCTGCTGAAGAGATCCGCCAAAGAATGGCTTCCATGATTTGATTGTTCCTTGCCTTAATCTCTTGAACCACTTGTATGGCACACCTTTAAGTGTAACAACAAAGAAATGACATTTTGCTCTGCCGTTGACCCCTGTTAACCTCATACAGTTATTGAAATAGTCTAAGTGATACTTTGGGTCCGTAGTACCTTCGTATGGAGTCATGCGAGGCTCTCTTAGGTTGGCGGGGATTTGCTCAGCCTAGATCTCCCTTGGGAGTTAGAGTCGGATATGCGTGGTTAGTATCCCGAGCTATTCAGGTAAATTTTAAGGAAGAAATTACTATTAGGAGGGAATAGTTATAACATCCCAAAATTTCTAATAGAATTAAGTATTTTGATTAGCGTTCCAAGAGAGCACGTGCGATAATTAGGTGAATTAATTTATTTATTTGACGATATGATTGAGTATGCATGATTATGTGTATTAAATGTGTTTAAAAACTTGTTTTTGTTAGAAAGGCGTATTTTTCTTAATTTTCACCTATTGAGTCTATATTTGTAATTATTGGGTGCCATGGGCCTGAGACCACATTATTATGTGGATATATTAATGATTTTTCAGCATGAGTGGATCCGTTCGAGCACTTAAGCGAAAAATTCAAAACAGGGATAAATGCTCGGCTCAGATCGAGCCTAGGGGTATCTTAAGAATTTTTCATATTTTCGAACTCTTGGTGAAATGAAATTAATAGGCGGAATCATTATGTGTGATTGGTTAGTTGATTAATGTGGAGATTTGTGGTGTCATTTGAGGAATATTGAGATTTATAGGTAAATGACCGAATTTCCCTTGGGGTTTGTTTGAGGAATAGTTAATGGAAAGGGCAAATGTGTCATTTGACCATACAACTAGAGAAATAACCTAAAATCTAATGCTCAATTCCTCCCACACATTCAAAGACTCTCTTCCTCAAAACCCTCCCTATAGCTCTTCTTCAAGCCTA
Source organism: Humulus lupulus (assembly GCF_963169125.1). Classification (NCBI taxonomy): domain Eukaryota; kingdom Viridiplantae; phylum Streptophyta; class Magnoliopsida; order Rosales; family Cannabaceae; genus Humulus; species Humulus lupulus. The sequence goes on along the minus strand of NC_084796.1, from coordinate 45,751,313 downwards.
TCCAAGCACCAAGTTCCTTCATTGATTAGAGGATTTTAGTAGAGGTTAAGCTTCAGGGAAGGGAAGTAGCAGCTGCCAAGGCCATCATCCTCTAGGAATATTTAAAATTTGGGACATGGTAAGAAATTCATGATGTTTTCCATTTTTTCTCTTGAGTGTTCTTGATGATTGGAGGTTTTAGTTAGTTTTCAAAAATTGAAGGCTCTAGGATGCTTATGTTAGGAACTATTCCTAGTGCGCAGCGGAAATTGTGGTAATAGTAGTATTGTATACAACAAAAAATTTCATATAAACAACTTTATATCAGGATCCTTTGATATGCAATATGCTCATCAACAAAAATACGTACACGTAAAAATTAATATGAAATGATTTACCTCTTGTAGCCTATGAAGAATCCTTGAATCTTTTCGTAAATAATTCGTTCTTCCTATCCTTGCTTGAGTTTTGACACCAAGATCTTCCAAGACGTTCTCTACACCTCAAGATGTGGGTGGACACATAGAAAACAAGAATCAAATTTATGAATAAAAAGTATTGTCAACACATGAGACTCTTGTTTATAGTCTAGAGAGAAATATTTTTCTTTTGTGAGAAAAAGATGTTTTCCTTTATTGATGCTTCATTTTTTATAAAACTTATTATCTTATTTTCTTTCATATAGAATATATCGGTATTATTATCATAATGATAATAATCAAATAAATTGAACATTTTAACAATAATAATAAAATAAATGATAATTAAAGGCAAAGTCTTACATTCCATTTTAAAACATTTTTCTAAATGTTTTATTAATTAATTAAATAAATGAAAAAACCAATAGCTGATCATTATCAATAGTGGTACACGCATAGGGCAGTCCAGGAAGCCCTATGCGTGTAACACTTCCCTAAAAAAGGGGATTTGATTTTTCATGTATATTTATTTTAATTAATTAATAATTAGAAATTCAAACAAGGTATCATCTTTTTAAGAAAAACACAACAACTTAAAGTTGAAACTTCAAAATTCAAAATTTGAATTTTCATTATCATATTATCATTAATTAAATAAAAGTAATAATCAAAACCAATTTTGACTATCCATTTTTATCCTTTCTCACCTAAATAAAATAATTGATTAAAATCAATTTCTTTTATTTCTACACAATTTCAAAATTTCGTTGATGCAATAATAAATTGCGCAGCTTCAATTATCACTTAATTGTATATTTATCCTGAAAAATAAATATTCTCTCAAATAGCCCATTCATAGTTTGAACCTTGAATCAACTCTTACCTTGAATATTGTTGATAGAGCTGCCCCGGGGACCTATGGACCAATAATTCCAAACTCCAATAGATAATAGATTATTAACCAAAACTCTTTGATTCAATAATCATATTTATTAATCTCATGATTATTCCACTGTAAATATAAGATTGCACTCTTGAGAATTAAAGACATATATTTACTGATTACTTTATTGTAACATAAAGTGTCCATTGATATAATCATTACATACAAATCAATCCTCTATTGATGATTCATAATTAAGGGGGAATAAAATTACCATTTTACCCTTTCAATAGTATCTTAAATCTTAGTGTACCATTGACTTTACTAATGAAGGTTAATTCATAATCTGATTATGAATTTGTGGTCAATAACCTTTTCAGTTCCAAAAGCCAACTGAATACGGAACCATCATTCAATCTATAAGAAGGTATAGATTCCATATCTATTAAGCTATGTCCCAGTGTTGGAAAAACAATCCGAGTACACAGGGGTATAGGCGTGGTGGGCCCAGTGTATACAACAATAAAATTTTTCTATCTCTCATGTAAATCGTTTATATGATCAGGAAAACATCCAGACAGAAACATTAACATACAATATTATTAATCATGCACATATACATAAATATATATCATATAAACATATACATAAATATTCAAGAACATGAGTATATACCTCTTGAAGCCTATCAAGTATCCTTGAGCCTTTTCATATATATATATCAATCTTCCTATCCAATGCTTTGAGTACTCAAACCATGATCTTCTAGAGTGTTCTCTACACCTAAGATGTGTGTGGGCACATAGAGAACATGAGTTTGTAATTTAGGAATCACAAATATTTCTCAACACATGAGAACTTGGATTATGGTTTGTGTATTGCTTCTCTCTTCTATATTTTTCTTCTTATTATTCCATATCATATATAAATATATAGAGAGAGATTATTCTATTACCTTATTATTCCTAATAATAATATTAATATAAAAATAATATCATAATGATAATAGGAATTGATTTAGGTAAATATCTAACTTACCAAATATAAAAATATATATTTTAAAATTATTAATTAATTAAATAAATAAAATAAAAACAACACTCATACAATATCAGTGTAGTGCTCACGCATGGCATAGTCCCTGGACTGTGTCATGCGTGAACTGCTACATTCCATTTTTGGGGATGTAGAAGTGATTTCCTACAATTGATTAGACAGGCACCAGCCACTTGTTAAGAACAAAGAGAGAGACGAGAGTTCAATTGGGAGCACTGGTGGGGTGTCAGCGAAAGGGAGTCCAATGCTCAAGTTAGTCGGGTTGTAACGAAAACTAATTGAAAGTAACAAAACTATAACAAAAATAATGATATAATGATGGATGGATGAGTAGTAAGATGGTCAAAGTGATGGCAGAGATGACGGCTGGGTCAAGTTCGTTCAGATCAGACTGACTAATTCGGCTTGCTTGATTGTATTGCTCAGAAAGAGAGTAGCCTTTGTTTCAATAAGAGAGTAAAAGAGAGTTAAGTGATTATCAGATGTCCCATTCTCAACCCCTGATGGTCTTAAATTATAGAGGTGATTTCCTACAATTGATTAGACGAGCACCAGCAACCTTTCAAGAACAAAGAGAGAGACGAGAGTTCAATTGGGAGCACCAGTGGGGTGTCAGTCAAAGGGAATCCGATACTCATGTTAGTCAGGTTGTAACGAAAACTAATTGAAAGTAACAAAACTATAACGAAAATAATGATATAATAATTGATGGATGAATAGTAAGATGATTAGAGTGATGGCAGAGACGACGGCTGGGTCAAGTTCGGTCAGATCAGACTGACTGATTCGACTTGCTTGACTAGATTGCTTAGAAAGAGAGTAGCCTTCGTTTCAATAAGAGAGTAAAAGAGATTCAGGCGATTATTAGATGTCGCATTCTCAACCCCTGAGGGTCTTATTTATTGTTCTTCTTGTCGTTCCGTTCTTCCATCCTTTTATCTGCCCTTCTGACCCGTTCTTAGTGGTTCTTCTCCAATCTTTATGGGAAGAAGAGCGTGTACTTTGACTGCTTCAATGTCCCCGGCTGACTGAATGCATCCGGACTAGGGCCTGGGTACCAACTGGCCCGTTGGATGGTTTATCCAATATGTGTCAGACCATTTACATTGGTTTGGGCCTTGTTAGCTTTTTTGGGCCTAGTGAATTAGTTTGGTTGACTAGTTGGGCTTTAATTTGTAGACAAATTTTGTCCACTACAGTTTGTCCCTCACTCTCTAGTTAGAATTCATTCTAGATGGAGAGTTTATAATATACGAGACCTTTAAGGCTACTTGGCCAAGCGGGATGAATTTAAGAGTGGCCGAGTAGCCTGGTGGCCGAGTGGCTTGCTGGCTGAGTTGTCAGGTGGGCGAGTGGCCTAGTGGCTGTAGTGGATGAATGGCCTATTGGTCGAGCGGTCCGTGGGGTGGCTGAGAGGCCTAGCTGAGTGGCTCATTTGTGGTGGCCGAGTGATTCAGGGCATATGGGTCATGTCTTTGACAACTGAATTATGGGCATGGGCCAAGTGGCTTGCCAAGACGGCTGTTTGCTCGGGAGAGATGGTCGAGCGGGCTGAATGCTCCACCTGGGTGGCTGTGTGAGTGGCGCGCCTGGGCCAAGTAACCTGCCGAGGAGGTTGTGTGCTCAGGAGACACGACCGAGTGGTCCAAGTGCTTTGCTGGGGTGGCAGAGTGACTCACGCGCTTGGTTTGAGTGGCCTGTCGATGAGGCTATGTGCTTGGGAGAGATGGCCGAGTGGGCCGAGTGGCCTACTTCTCGTGAACTTCATCTGTCTCTGAAACTGTAAGTGTTCCCTAGGGAAAGTTGAATACCATTTGGTATGGCCACATGATGGTTGACACTTGGCACCCATCTGGTGGAGTTATATGCCTATATAAGGGGAGTTTGTTTTTTCGTCCCTGCATTCATTTGAGGAAGGCTTGGAGGGGAGGTGCAAGGTGTGGAGTGGAAGAGCTCTTCAAGAGGTAAGTTTTCTTCTTTTTGTTTTCCTTCAAATTTTCTTGTGCATGTTCTTTTCGTTCTTCGTGTTAGGTTAGGTAATTCAAACTGTTATTTTTGTTTGATCCTATAGATGTTCCGTTTGTGTTTGATCTGGTTGTAATGGTGGCAATTGCATTTCTATTGTTTATCCATTTTGGACTTGTGTATGTTTGATTCATGTGTTTTCGCTCCTCTAGCCGAGTGGTCTGCATGACTTACTAGTAAAGACTGTTAGGCTGACTGACTGTTGTTTAACTGATTACATTGTAATTTGATTTGGTATAATAGTCTGTTTGCCTTGTTTCATCGTATGTTTTCGATGTTAGGTACATTGGTATTTTCGATATCTTGTTTTTTCTTAATTAAGCCTTAATGAGTGGTCCATCTGACTAATTGATGAGTCATTTGGTGGTTCTTAATTGTGTATCTAGTTGAATGTTATTAATGTCTCTTTTGTGATCCTTCAAGCTTAGTTGTTGTTTTGCTTTAGGTGATCAGCTCATTATGTCTACAAGTAGGTGCAATAGTCATGCTGACTCAGTCATTCCACTGTCTTGTTCGTTTAGTGGAGAAGATTTTAGTTCTCAATTTCAAAGTTCTGGTGAGAAGGTTGATTGCAACCGAGTTACAGTAGTAGAACCGGGGGGTCTCCTTTAGGTGATGCTACTGGAAGGGGACTAGATTCTAACGAACCCATTGATGGTGGTATGCCTGGTTCTGGTATTATGCTTAGTTCTAATCCTAGGTCTTTGATAAGTTTAGGTGAATTGCCCTATCTTCGTCATTATTATGAGATTCCTGATACCATCAGTCCACATGCTCCTGCTAAGGCAGAGTGGCCTGACTAAGTATGAAGTTACTTAGTCAATTTGTACTTAGATTTGTTATTTGATCTGTTCATAGTGTATGTAAAAAAAATGGTTGTGATAAGGGATTGCGCTCCGCGGAGCTGCCTACATACCTTTTGCAGGGATCAAACCCAAATGTCGTTCTGACACTTCCTGGATGACAGTGTCAGTATGTTGCTTGAATGAAGATCTCGTGAGATCATTGATGAAAGAAAATGAAAGGAGACTAGATTGAGTTAAAAGTGATATTATTTTAAGTGGATAGCGTTCCAGCTGTTGTTGATTTCGCATCCCTCTTTAGTTTGTAGCTTGTATGCTCCATGTCTGACTACCTTTGTGATCAGGTAGGGACCTTCCCATGTCGGGGCAAGCTTACCTGCTCCTGCTTCCTTAGTGTTCTAGAACACTCTTCGTAGTACCCAATCTCCTACTTTGAATGTCCAAATGCAGATGTTCTTGTTGTAATGTCTGGCTATGCTTTGTTGATAGGCTGAAACTCTTAAGAGTGCTTTGTCTCTTCTTTCGTCGATGGTGTCGAGTTCATGGCACAGGTTTTCCCAATTTATTTCGTCTGTCGTCAGCTCATATCTAGCTATCGAAACTTCACTCTTGGTAGGGATGACTGTCTCCATCCCGTAGGATAATGAGAAAGGTGTTTCTCCTGTTGAAGTCCTAGTTGTGGTTCGGTAGGACCAAAGGACTCCTGGTAACTCGTCAGCCCATCTTCCCTTAGTTTATTCAAGGTGCTTCTTGATGTTGATCATGATAGTCTTGTTGGATGACTCTACTTGTCTATTTTCTTGGGGATACCTTGGCGTGGAGAAGTTGAGCTTGATATTCCAGAATTTGCAGAAGTCTTGGAAGTCAAAACTGATGAATTGAGAGCCATTTTCTGTTACGATCTCTTTCGGTACTCCATACCTGCAAATTACATTCTTCCAAATGAATCCCTTTACTTCTTTGTCTTTGACTTGGTGAAAGAGTCTACTTTGATCCACTTGCAGAAGTACTCAGTTACTACAAGCATGTACACCTTCTAGCCTGGCGCGGTTTGATGCTTGCCTACTATGTCCATCCCCCATTTCATGAATGGCCAAGGGGATGTGATTGAGATGAGATGCTTTGGAGGTTGGTGGGATATTTGCGCAAACCGTTGGCATTTGTCACATCGTCTTGCATAGTTGGAGGAGTCGGCTCACATAGTTGACCAGTAATAGCCTTGTGTTAGGGCATGGTGCACCAAGCTTCATCCAACAGAGTGGTTGCAGCACTCCCCCTCATGAAACTCAGCCAGTACGTATTTGGCCTCTGCAGGGTTAATGCATTTCAAATATAGACCAGAAAAGGAATGTTTATAGAGTTTACCTCGTCTAATAGTGAAGCGGGCCGATTGAGCCTTGACCAGACGTGCTTCGTTCTTATCTTTGGGAAGTATGTCCTGCTCCAAGTACTCGACTATTTCAGTCATCCATGTTCGGTTGTTGGAGATATCACTAACTTGCTCTTCTTCTTCTTTCCAGATAGCTGGCCATAGGATATATACTACAGGTATTGTCTTGGGGTCAGTTGTCTGGATGAAGGATCCAAGGTTTGCTAATGCATTCGCATGAATGTTCTCCCCTCTTGGTACTTGGTTGATAGTGAACTCGTCGAGGACCAACTGCAACTCTTTAGTCTTGTTGAGGTAGGCTGTCATCTTGTTATCCCGAGCCTAATAGCTACCTTGCATTTGGTTGACTACAAACTAGGAATCACTGAAGACCACGATCCATTTGACTCCCATGTCTTTGGCTAGTCCGAGTCTAGCTATCATTGCTTCGTATTCGACTTCATTGTGGTAGCTTTGAACCCGCATCGAACTTCTTGTTCGATTACGTCACATCGGGGTGAAATCAGGACTAGTCCGAGTCCACTTCCTCTAGTGTTACTTGAGCTGTCTACTTGCAAATTCCAGATTCTGGCTCACTATCCCTCGGTCAGACAGCAAAGTTCTTTTTCTGCCTACACATGCATGTTAGGTGTAAAATCTGCAATGAAGTCAGCTAATACCTGAGATTTGAGATAACTCTGTGGCTTGTATGTTAGTTTGTACTCGCTGAGCTCTACTGCCCACTTGGTAAGTCTGCCTGATAGTTCTAGTTTACGGAGGATTGTTTTAAGTGGGAAAGTGGTCAGGACCGTTATTGGATGGCACTAGAAGTATGGGTGTAACTTCCTTGCTGCGTGGATGAGTGCTAGTGCAAGCATCTCCAACTGGCTATATGGGGTTTTTGCATCAAACAAGGCTTTGCTTACATAGTAAACTAGAGATTGCCTGTCTTCCTCTTCTCAGACTAGGACCATGCTAACTGCCGTCTTGGATACTGCTAGGTAGATGAATATTGGGGAAAAGTTGAGAACTACCCACTTTTAGGAGTAGTTAACTAAAATTAGACACTAAATATATTTAGTTGAACTTTACCCATTATTATCAGGAGACTTCCCAAATTACCCTTATTTGAGCACATGGTTCTAAGTGTTGTTGTAATGTGTATTATATGTGTCATATTATAGTTAAATTGGAAATTCATTCTAATTGTAGCGTGTTTAAGGAGAAAAAAAAGCATGTAATTGAAGGGGTATAATGGGTACATTAATTGAAAATTTGGGTACTAAAAGAAATGTTAAAAATAATGGGTAAAAATTAAAGTGGATCATTTCAAATGGGTAACGGGTCTAATTTCCACTGAATAATGTCTCATTGTCTTTTGGCTTTGAGAGGAGAGGCGGACTGGTCAAGCATTGTTTTAGTTGGGCTAGTGCCTCTTCACATTCAGCTGTCCACTCAAAGGTTTTTTATTTCCTTAATGTCTTAAAGAAGAGGTGACATCGTTCTGACGACTTTGAGATGAATGGGTTGAGTGCGACGATGCATCCAGTTAACTTTTGTACATCTTTTATGCATGTTGGGGAAGAAATCCTTTGTATTGACTCTATCTATGCTGGGTTAGCCTCGATTCCCCTTTGAGCTACTAGGTACCCAAGGAACTTTCCTACAGTCACACCAAAAGAACATTTAGTTGGATTCAGTTTCATGTTATATTTCCTAAGAATGTCAAAAGATTGTTTTAAATGGCTGATATGGTCCTCTACAATGAGGGATTTGATGAGCATGTTGTCAATGTAGACTTCCATCGTCTTCCCCAGCAAGTCGACAAACATCTTGTTGACTAATCTCTGGTAAGCGCCCCTACATTCTTCAGTCCTACTGGCATGACCTTGTAGCAGAATATGCCCAAGTTGGTCATGAAGGTTGTCTTTTCCTGGTCGTCTGGATACATCAAGATCTGTTTGTATCTTGAGTATGCATCCATGAAGCTTAGGAGTTCATTACTGGCTCTGGCGTCTACCAGCATGTCTATGTGTGGTAATGGGAATGAGTCCTTTGGACATGCCTTGTTGAGGTTTGTGAAGTCGATGCAGACTCGCCATTTGTCATTCTTCTTCTTCACAATGACTACGTTGGCCAGCCATTCGCGATAATGCACCTCCCTCACGAACCCATTATCAATGAGCTTTTGAACTTCTTCGTTAATGGCTTTGTTCCTTTCAGGGGAAAATTTTCTTCTTTTTTGCTTCCTTGGTCGGTAGTTTGGATCAACTTGCAATTTATGGACAATTACTTCGAGGTCAATTCCAGTCATGTCCGCATGGGACCAAGCAAAACAATCATAATGGATAGATAGAAAATCAATGAGTTTAGTTCTGATGTCAGGGTCCAACCGTGATCCGATTTGGACTTTGTGATCTTGGAAGTTCGGATGTATCTGAACTTCGTCCAACTCCTCCACGTTTGGTTGGTTCATCTGGGAGTCTGTCAGTCTATCTTCCTGTAATTGCTATAACTGAGTGGGTCTGGCCTTCATGGTAGTCTGGTAACATGCTCTTGAGTCTTTCTGTTGGCCTTTGATTTCTTTTACTCCCTATTTAGTTAGGAACCTTAGAACTTGGTGGTATGTTGAAGGGACTTCCTCCATTTCATGTATCCATGGTCGACCTAGTATCACGTTGTAAGCAAATGGAGAGTCTACTACTAGGAATATTGTGCACAAATTGACTCCTTGGGCATAGACAGTTAGCTCGATCTCTCCTAGTGTGCTGTTATGCTCTCCACTAAAACCAATGAGGATTGTAGTCTTCTTTATGATCTTTGATTCATCTATCCCCATTTCCCTGAGAGCACTTTAAAACAAAATGTTAGCTGGATTGCCATTATCAATAAGTATACGTTTAGTAAGACAATTAGCAATGTAAAGTTCAATAACAAGAGCATCGTGATGCGGGTTGAGGAGTCTGGTTGACTCTGTTGTTGAGAAACTGATGGTTTGAGCTGGTAGGTTGATGGTATTCTTCTCTATCCCGCTGGACTCTCCTTTGATCTAGTTGGTCTGCCTGGCATGTCTTTTGGCTGCTGAATGGGGGACTTCGCTTACCTTAGAGCCACCAATTATTACGTTCACTGTCCGTTCATGAGTAGGTGGTTTCGGCAGGGTTACTTCTCTTTGGATGACTGACCTGTCTGCCTCTTGTTGGAATGTTCTTTTGCCTTTGTCTGTGAGCGAGTCAGTCAAGTGACCATGTCTTAATTGGTTGGATACTTCGAGTCTTAAGGCAATGCACTCACCCGTTTGGTAACCATGATCATTGTGGAACTCAAACCATTTTGTTTTGTCTTGCTGGTTAGATGGAGTCCTCATCCTTTTCGACCATTCACTTTGTCTCCAATTCCTTTGAGTACGCCAACGACTTCGGCTGGTGAGATTGAAAGATTGTATTTTGGTATCTTTGGTCCATCTCGGAGAGGTGTCTCAGATGACCGGTTGTACTCCCTCCTTCTATTCTCTGATCTACTAGGATACAGGTATGGCTCAGATCGTCTGTCACTCTGCCGTCTGTCTACCCTTGAGTCTCTTCAAGTGTCTTTTTTTTTAGAAGAGTGATAATAGTTAACTTCATCCTCCTCCCATTTGATTTGTGCCCAGGCCTTGGCGAGAACGTCTTCCATCTTCTTGCAAGGATACTTGGTAAGTTTTTCGTATAAGTCTGAGTCGTAGCGGAGTCCTTTGCGGAAGGATGAGATGGCTATGTCCTGATTACAATGGGTTATAGATACCTTTTCTTTGTTGAAGCGGCCTACATAATCTTGTAGGGGCTCACCCCATCGTTGAACTACGATGTAGAGGTCTTCTGCAGACTTTTCAAGTTTCCTGCTACTAGCAAACTGCTCAACAAAAGTGTCAGTAAATTGTGTAAAAGTAGAAATAGAATTATTAGGTAAATTAGTATACCACTGGAGGGCTGGTCCAATCAGACTAGAACCAAACCCCTTACTTATGCATGCTTCCCTCATGTCGTTGCAGATGGCAACGGTGAACATTCTCTGCCTGTATTGTGCGATGTGATCATCTGGGTCAGACGTCCCGTCAAACATCTTCATATTTGGGAAGTTGAACTTCTTTGGAATTGACACTAGTGCAATGTCGTCTACGAATGAAGAGTCTGCATAACAGCTTGTTGCACTCTTCTTAATTGGAGTCAACATCCCAGGAATCTGTTGGATGAGTGCCTCCATCTCAGCAACCTTTCGAGCCAACTCGGGATCTTGGATTGGAAAGGAGTTTGTGGTTGCTTGGCGAGTTGGCTCACTCATGACTAGGTGATTCAATCCGATTGTCTGCCACTTAGGTATATTCTGACTAGCTCCAATGATTGTCTGACTCGCTCCAACGGTAGGCTGACTAACACCTAGAACCTGCTGCTGTCTGGGTCTAGTGGCTGGCTGACCAGTGGCTGGCTGACTGGCTCCTGGAATCTGTTGCTGTCCAGCTGCCAAGGCTGGCTAGCTGACTCATGGAATCAGGTATGGTCCAGCCATAGATGAATGTCCATGGTCAATCACGGTTACCTGATCACCTGTATTGACAATAGAATTTTGAATGTTAGACATGGTGGGTGGAGTTTGATAATTCCTTACCAAGGGGTGATGGAACTGTCTAACTCGATCCATCACTGTTAGTGTAATGACCCAAATTTTCTAATAAGGCTTAGGGCCTCGATTAGCGTGCCTGGAGGGCAATGAGTGATTTATTGTCATAATATGTGAATTTGTGTGAATATGTGATTAGTGATGCATGTTTAGGTGGATTAAATATACATGTGGGCCCCGACTGGTTATTAGGGGCATGTTTGTAATTCTAGCCGGTTGAGGGCATAAATGTGATAATTGTGATATATCTGTGTTGCACGATCTGAGACAGTCCTAGGGAGCGGTTAGCTAGAAAGTCACAACGGGGTCGAAAATCTGACTCAGGGCGAGTCGAGGGGTATATCAGGTATTAGACATTTTATGGGGTTATCGAGTTATGGAAATAAATATTTGGAGATATATTAGAAGATAAAATGTTTAGGAGGGAATATTTTGGGAAATTTACCATTTTGCCCTCGGGGACGTTTTTGGTACCCCAAGCCTTGAGGTAACCTTAGAGGCTAAGTAAATAAAACAAAAACCAAAGGAGTGCTCAGAAACCTGTAAGAAATTTTCTTTCTTTTGTTTTCTCTTAACTTTACCAAGGGGGAACTTTGAGGAGTTGAGATAGGAAGTTCAGAATTTAAGCCTGGAGCCTTGAGGAAGTGAAGCTTGGAGCTTAGGAGATTAACTTAGAGGTTTAACTAAGCAAAGGTAAGATCTTAACTTGATGGGTTATGTTGAATTTTTGCTGATGTTTCAGGGTATGCATGTGAGCTAAATTGAGATTTGCTCTTGATTGTTTGGTTGAGTTTTGGGGCTAGTCTCTGTTAGGTTTTGATGTAGAGGCTGTGTTAGAACTTCTGTGATGAATGTTTGGATTGTTGGGTTGACTTTTATAAATAATTGGCTTGGTTTTGGCAGAGAAAATGGTGAGTTTTTCTGGGCTCGAGGGGTCGGGCCGCAGTGCTGTTCTTGCTGAGCCGCGGCCCCTTAGAACATAGGCTCGGGAATCCAATAGTTAAGGCTCGTGTTGGATTTTATCACCCGGATTGATAGAATTCAATGTTCCAGAGACTAGAATTATGACCCAAAGTTATTTAATGGATTAGAACTTGATGGATGGATATTGTTGGTGCATTGTGACTAGGGTTTCAGGGAGGCTCAGACTAGGGGACTGTACTTGGGACATCGGTGCTTGGAAAGCTCAGGACACAGGTAAGAAAACTACTGTTCCCGTAGAGCTTGAGTTGGAGGGCACGACCCTATATGAATGTGTTGCAGAGCTCGGCCCTATATGACTGTGTTGCAGGGCGTAGCCCTTTGATTGAATTTATATGTGATTAGGTATCTTTTTAGTTATATTATGTGTACATATAAATGAATGAACGACAACGGCTGAGAACGGTGACAGCCAGGAACGGCGAAGGCCGAGAACGGCAAGGGAACAGGAGCAGCGTTTAGCACACGGAGTGCGAGTTGCTAGGGCGAGAACCTAAAGGATACCTGGGATATCCTTACGGTATAGACCGCGAACCCAGGGCTTGGTAAAGCACCTGGGACGACATGGTCGTATGTGTATAGCCTGATGATGGATTGTTTATATGTTAAGTGTTTGGTATGCATATATTATCTGCTTATGAGAGTTTTCTTGCTCGGCTTCGTCTCATGGGTGCTCTATGGTGCAGGTAAAGGCAAGGGGAGAGTCGACCAACCTTGAGTATGGTGAACGTGATGAGCGGCGCGTACATGTCTGGTCTGCCTGGCTGCCACGGCCAGGGATACTTTTGGGAGATGATTGTACTAAACTTAAATTTTGTCGTTTAGCCGACTCTGGTTATAATTTCGAGTTGTAAATATTTCTAAACAATACTTTTGGGATCCCAAATGTCAAACGCTATGTATTTTTTGATAAATGGTTTATTTTCAAAGTTTATGACTCTGATTATGGTTTAATTAACTTTTGTCTTAAAACCTCGATTAACGAGTTAATTGCGTGTTTTAAAGTAACGACTCGAAGGCAGTAGGGCGTTACAGTTAGAGATAGGGGTGAGGTCACCCAAAGGTTGCAAAGGGCTAACTGGGCCTCGGAAGCGGGATGGATGAACTTTGGTGGCTTGAGAGGACATGGCCTCCATTCGCATGAGCAGGTCAGCATTCTCAGCTTTGAGGCTCCTCATTTTCTCGCGTTCTTCATTCATTTGGGCAGTAAGAGTAGCAAGTTGGGTAAACATATCGGGTGTCTCAGTCACGTCTGACATGGCTCTCAAGTGAACTCCTTGATCTCTTTGTCGATCGTTTGATTGGTTGGGCCCCACGGTGGGCTCCAAATTGTAGAAGTGATTTCCTACAACTGATTAGACATGCACCAACAACCTGTCAAGAAAAAAAAGAGAGATGAGAGTTCAATTGGGAGTACCGGTGGGGTGTCAGCCAAAGGGACTCTGACGCTCAACTTAGTCGGGTTGTAACGAAAACTAATTGCAAGTAACAAAACTATAACGAAAATAATGATACAATGATGGATGGATGAGTAGTAAGATGGTCAAAGTGACGGAAAACACGATGGCTGGGTAAAGTCCAGCGAGATCAGACTGACTGATTCGACTTGCTTAACTGGATTGCTCAGAAAAAGAATAGCCTTCGTTTCAATAAGAGAGTAAAAGAGATTCAAGTGATTATCAGATGTCCTGTTCTCAACCCTTGAGGGTCTTATTTTTTGCTCTTCTTTTCGTTCCGTTCTTACTTCCCTCTATCTGCCCACCTGACCAATTCTTAGTGGTTCTTCTCCGATCTTTATGGGAAGAAGTGTGTGTACTTTGACTACTTCAATGTCCCTGGCTGACTGAATGCAATTCGGACTCGGGCTTGGGTACTAGCTGGCCCGTTGGATGGTTTATCCAATATGTGTGAGCCCATTTACATTGGTTTGGGCCTTGTTAGCATTTTTGGGCCTAGCGAATTAGTTTGGTTGACTGATTGGGCTTTAATTTGTAGACAAATTTTGTCCACTACAAGGGATATTGAAATTTTTATTTTATTTATTTATTTAACTAAAATCAATCATCCACAAAATAAGGTACTTATCTTTATGAAGAAAAAATGACAACCATATTTCAAAATTTAAAGTTTAAATTCAAAATTCAAAATTATGATCATCATTATCATCATCTTTTAAAATTAAATAAATCAAAAACTATTTTTGACTTACTGATTTTATTTTCTCCCACTCAAATAAAATAACTAATTTCAAAATTTAATTTATTTATTTATATATATGAATTTCAAAATTATATATTTAAATTAATATACACATTTAAAAAAAATTAATAATTAATTCCAAATTAATTCTTTAACCTCAATTATCATATAATTGTATACTTGACCCGAATAATAAAATTCTTCTCAAATTTCCAAAGTACAATTTTAGCCTTGTATCAACTCTTACCTTGAGATGGTGTTGATAGAGCCACTCTAGGGACCTATGGATCTATAATATTAAACTCCAATAAATATTAGATTATTAATCAAAGAACTTTGATTAGATAATCATATTTATTAATCTCATGATGACTCCACTATAAATATGAGATTGAACTCTTGATAATTATAAACATATATTTACCAAGTACTTTATTAAAGAATAAAGTGTCCACTGATATTATCATTACATACAACGTTAATCCATTATTAATGGTTCATAATTAAAAGGGAATAAAATTACTATTTTACCCTTTTAGCTATATCTTGTTCCTAAAGTACCATTAACTTTACTAGTGAAGGTTGTGTCCCAACAAGTTTGCGACGTGAGCGCTCATAACCTTTTTCAGTTCCAAAAGTTAACTCAATAGGGAACCATTATTCAATCTATAAGAAGGTATAGATTCCATATCTATTAAACTATGTCCTTAGCCATATATATATCATTGAGTCCCCAAAATAATTGTTCTTAGCCTGATCATTTTGACAAACCTTAACATGTGAATCAAAGGATCAGATGACATATATAGGAGTTCATAGCAACCTCAGGATTAAGATCATCATGTATATGATCATTGTTTGATGTGTTTGATTAGTAATATGAAATAGTGTTTAAAAAAGTATTAAAAAAACACATCTATTCCAGTTCTATACATCACTATATATAAAATACATTCACTAAGGTGTCCTACTACACTAGTGACCCGGATCTAGGTCACTTGTATTCATAATACCAGCGAAGCATACTAGCAGTAATTAATCTAAAGATTCCATAACATTATTTTACTACGAATTGTTTTAAGTTTATTATATTAATCTTGATCCTCTCATACCAATATGAGATTAAGACCACATAGATAAGCTTTGGAATTTTATGATATTTACTTAATATTATCAACATAATATTAGACATATTCTATATATATAATAATTCAATTCTATTGTTTATTTCATTTAAAACATTTGTCAACTACAATTGCTTTAAGGGCAGTATTCCCAACAATCTCCCACTTTCCCTAAAGCAAATTGAGACATCTGTTTCAATATGTCAATCACATTCTCCTGACCGAATTTGTCTAACAAAGTCTTTGTTAACAGTTTTGTAAAAAACTGTTTTGAAGTTATCTTTAAGATCGTTATATCAATTACGTCAAATTATATTGAATTCAATTATACTTCATTTTATGTGCCTTACTCTCTCATGATTTCCAGTTCTTATAGTTGTTTATTATAATCTGAAACCCTTTCCAGAATGACAAAGAACTCAACGAAATCAATTAGCCTATTTAACTGCTCGTAGCTGTTATATTTCAGCTTTTGTGATGAAACATACAAATCTGAAATGTCTAACACATTTCTAGGTTAATGTGTCTCCTCCATAGTTATGGAAGCTGATTCTGAAATCAATATTTCAAGATTTAAAATCAGTTCATTCTTTGGGAGTTTAGGTCACTGCCTAAATGCATAAACATATAATCTCTATAATATTCAAGATACTCAAAATTAAGTCCTTATAATTATTCAATGACTCAATCCATCATTGGATTGACTACTGCTGACTATTCCCACCATTTAACAAATGTCAATTCGAAAACATAACATTCAATACATTAAACAATCTATCACTGAGTTGTAAGAAAAACTATCTCATGTCCTCCTTTTCTAATAAAAGAATACATGGAAATTATTATTTAAATAATACATCCTTCTAATGGAGAAGGCAAAAAGACTTTCTTAGAATTTTGTAAACTAAAGCATTTAAGCTTCTTATCTATATAAATTGCTTGAGGCAGTGCCTAAGGATTGTTTTTCAATCTCTATAGACTTGAATGTATAGAACATTCTTGGCTTTTCTAAATCTAATATTTATAAATGTTCAGGTAACCATTTCTTTTCTATTGACAATTTCTCTACATAATTTCCAATGATTAGAACGTTGTCAATATTAATAACATGAATCACAACAGAATCTTTCTGGTTGAGATCTTCAAATGATTTTTTGATGTCAGCCATTTAGTAAAGACTACTTAGACATCTATTTAAATTAATCTCATAATCCATGCATAAAGTAGTGGATAAGAGTATGTAAATAAATTTGAGTTTGGTTACAGTAGAAGATATTTATTCGAGTAATAAATTCTTCTTTCTGTTCATAGCCTTAGGCTATTAACCTAACTTTGAAAAATATGTACTTTCCTCTGTTCTCCTTAGGGTAGGTCAAACATGATGCATGAATGCAACATATAAAAACACATAAAATATTTATTAATCCACGATAAATTAATTTGAAAATTAATGGACCGCCTTGGGGTAGGTCAGACTAACTCTAAATTAATTTTGAGACAAATCTCAATTTCATAAGTGAAAACTTAAAAACACATTTTTCTCTTTTGACTTATGAACTACTGCTAGTTTGGTCAAAATGCACTAGTCATTCTCGAAAGCCTAGACACACCTGTGGAGTGTAACCGATTATTTTCAATCAATGACTTAACTCAAGAGTGTGCCTTAGTGTCACTCAAACTTGAAATACATCACTAATTATATTCTTATAAGAGAAGTCGACCTTGAGATAAAATAACCATATTCGGAAGTCTTTCCTTAGGGAGACAGCAAACAGAAGCGACATGAGGCCTTTCCTATGCCTCTCGGTGTTCAACCAATAATAGAGACCATGGGACTTATTGTCATAACTCCCTCTCCCTCTCACTATTTTGCAAAAATGTGTTTTTCACAAAATCAATATTTTTCAATTTAGTTGTAAAAATAAATTTAATTATTTTTACCAAATGATATTCTAATAATTACTATTCCAATTAAGCAAAACAAAACAAAATTGTGCCCTTAATTCTAATTCTAATTTTGCTTTAATTAAGAATATTATTTTTATTTTATTAATTTTTTTTTCATTAAAACAACAAATTAAACAACTTTAATTTTGATTTACCATCTAAACTAATTAAGACTAAATTTATTATTTTTTATTTATCAAATATAAACATATAACAAAAAACAAAGTATAGGACGTTCCTAATAGCATGTTTCTACACAAATGTAATGCATGCTAATTGCATACTGTGTGGGTATATGAATGACATGTTATAATACATGACAAAATATTAAACATTTTAATCACATTCAAACATTTATAATAGGTAAATAAAAACGGGTATGGTAACTTTTGGGTATTTCTAGGAAAATTACAACACTTGAAAAAAAAATACATGAAAATGTAACCTAGACTATTTAAGGCTTGATGAAGAGCATCTTGATCTTGAATATTAAGATGTAGTCTTGTTGAGACAATGCCACCCTTTTCCATATTTGTTGACCCTTGATTTGGTCAACGACATGGAGTCGAGTAAAACGACAAAAGTAAGATGAATTCAAGCAAAAAAGACAAACGACACAATGATTTATAGTGGTTCGACCCCAGATGATAGTAATGACCTACGTCCACTTAGTGTTCTTATTAATGTATGAAAACTTGTGATTAGTAAACAAGGGTTTATCGAGTTTCACAAGATCCACAAAAGATACAATGTATTGCGTAAAAATAATAATTCTCTCTCAAAGGTCCAAAAAGATCCTTCTCATGAACCCTTTGAGTCTTATTTATAGGCGCAAGGATCTCCTTATGGGTCGACGGGCATTGATCTAATACAAGCGTTTCTCAGTCATAATGGAAATTACAATTATTACATATATGCAAGATCAGATATCTTTAGACAATATCTAAAATACTACAACCAGTCATGGTCGCCTACGAAATATTCCTTCTACCGAGTGAGTTACCTTCTGGTCAATGGTCGACCAGAGCATAACCGCTTAAATAGTCACGCGCATCCCACATGCATACTAATCTTGCCACGTCATCAGGTAAATCTTTTTCAGGTAAACATTTTCCCCCAAGTTTATTTTACTGCAACCAGCATTTAATAAACTTACTCGACCAGTTATCCGTCTGACCTGTCATATCTGTCAGCACCTTTTTGAAAAAGTAAGCAATCATGACCTTTACAGTTTCCCAAAAATATTTCGATGGTTGATGCGAGTTCCCATACATCGAAATCCCACTCTCATCATTAACTTTTAACTGCCCCACGATCAGTATAAATATACTACCTTTCCCACTTTTCACTTTTTACCGAATCCTTCTCTTTCCTCAAGAACTTAGAAAAACTCTCAAGAAAAAACCCAGAAAACTTCAGTGATCCGAGATGCATTCAATCAGCTCCAAGCAACAACTTCCATGACACCTCTTCAAACCATAATCCAAGTAAGTTCTGAACCCACCTTCTCTTTTATGCAATCTAGAATAAATTCGAGCTTTTCTGATTGTTTCCATTGTTCTTGAGAAAAAAACCTTTGGGTAATCGGGTTCGTACACATATATGCATAAACATGATAGAACATGAATTTTAGGTAGTAAAAAACACTAGGTAATGTTAAGAAATTAATGTGGGACATAGGAGTGCTGATTTAGGGCCCAAAATCGAAGTGAAGATTCAATTTTACCGTTTTCAGAAAAACTGGGTTTTTCCCACCTGTTTTCAAAGTCGAAAAGTTTTCTTGAAAAAACTTTTCATTTTCTCTTTTTGATCTGTTTTTACAAACTGCTCGCATGTTTGTAGTGTTTATATTAGGAGACTGCTGGTCATATAAAAGCTTAACTTTTATACACAGGCAACGTTATCCTCATATTTCTTCTTCCTATTTATTGGTCATATATTCTCACTTCCTCTTTACTCTTCTCAGATATTCATGCACGATCCTTGGGGAGGTGAGAGGCCAATAGACGACGATCTCCTCACGTTGCTATTTGAGGATCAATAACAACCATCATTTCCTTTCCCTGAGCCTTCATTTCCACATCAAAACCCCACAACCAGTCCTTCAAACTGTCAGCCACACACGGGTCGTGTTAAATGTACAGCTCACAAGAAAAAAGAAAATCACCCATTCTCCTTCTAACCAACCAGCAATGAACACTGAGGGTCTACCAAATGACCCTCAACCTTTAAATTTCTCACCTCTAGACATTCAATGTAATGCACTACTACCTAGGGACCGTTACGGTGTGCATTTTAAATAGTGTGAAACTTGCTAATCAGGTCATTTGTCCATAATCTTGTAACTAAGTATGATTAACAGTTTAGGGTTAAATTTTTTGGTTAAGATACAACATTTCACTAAAACGTTTACTGTATACATTGAGATCCCAAAAATATAATTTAAAGGATAATTACAAACAAAAGATTTACAACCAGTTGACCTAAGCGGCAAAATAGGGTTTTACCCAAGTTCCTCTTTAAACCCGCGGCTGTGGTGGTCGAGAAGCCGCATATGTACACATCATCACCTAAGCTCTCAAACTCAAGGATGGTCCAGCTTTCTTTTGCCTCTACCTGTACCACATATCTCCCGTGAGCCGAAGCTCAGCAAGAAAACTCAATATGCTCATGAACAAGTACTAACATGTTACTAAGTCATAATAGGCATGCCTAGCAGTTTTAACACTAATCATGCATGTAAGCAGGTACAAATAAATGTTGTGAAGTCCTGTGCTCTAAGTAGATGACTAATAAGTCTCTCGCTCTGTGGTAGATGACTAATAAGTCTCTCTGAGGTAGATGATTAATAAGTATCTCTTTGATGTAGACGACTAATAAGTCTCTCTCCGAATAGATGACTAATAAGTCATACCCTGTTTAGATGACTGATAAGTCTATCTTTGTGTAGATAACAGATAATTTTATCCTTGTGTAGATGACTGATAAGTCTATCTCTGTGTAGATAACTGATAAGTCTTTTTCTGTCTAGATGACTGATAAGTCTATCTCTGTGTAGATGACTGATAAGTCTCTCTGTATAGATAACTAATAAGTCTATCCTTATGTTGATGACTAATAAGTCTATCTCTGTTATATGACTGATAGGTCTATCTCTGTTAGATGACTGATAAGCCTATCTCTGTATGGATGACTGTTAAGCCTATCTCAATCAGATGCTGATAAGTCTATCTCGGTTAGATGACTAATAAGTCTATCTCTTAGGTAGATGACTAACAAGTCTCTCTGTATAGATAACTAATAAGTCTATCTCTGAGGTCCCATACCCTCCTAGCCATATGACGTGTAGGTCACCTTAGCCTTTTGGCTCTGGCTCTAAATAACTAGTCTTTAGACCAGACAAGCCTTTTTGTTTTTCATCAAACTTAAGGTCGGTCAAGCATTTCATGCTTATGATGATGATGCTTATGTTCATTAGATCTAATATTTCCAGCTTGTGTTAAACATGCTAATACTGTTATTGACTTATAAGCCAATACCATATGACCAGTGCTCAGTACTACTACTGAACTTGGCTAATAAGTCACAGCTTCACAATCAGTACTGACACCATTGCCGATTCATGACTCATGGGTCAGTACCATTCACAGATAAGAAAATTGCCAAGCATTTGATATGCATCCTAGATATACAAATAGAGCACTCAACATGCTACATCAAAAACCATGCATGTCACATACTGGGTGCATTTTTCTTACCTCTGATTCGAGTGAGAAAGAATAAATCTACGACCCTTGAGAATGATCAATCCTTTTATCCCTTAGCGGTCACCTAGTCATAACCAATTATATAATCCAATTAATTAAATGAACAATAAAAGGTTCATGACCTAAACCTTACTCCCCAGACCTCGAATCATACTCAAACGGTTAGTAGATTTCATCCCGAGCCTTAGGAATTGAAACCCCGAGCCAAAAACCCTTAAAAGTGCCAAAAATAGGACCCTGGAAAAATAGGGTAGCGCTATAGCGCTGCCCCCCTAGCACCTAGGCCCTACAACACAGGGATGACTTGCCTTGGACAGCGTTGTAGTGCCCTCCCTTGGGCGCTGCAGCGCTAGAACCATGGTGATTCAACCCTGGTTTTTCCCTTCAACTTCTCCACTTTCCAACCTTCAAAACCACCCAAATATCCATTCTACAAGTCCTAGTCATCAAAACCCAACCAAACTTTGCTAAAAACTTCCATCAATTCTCAACTATCCAGTCCAAAGTTCTAGCTAAAAATCAATAGGAAAACAGAGTATAAACTAGAGTTTCTATTGTCAAAATCTTTCCTCAAGCTCAGAATTACACCCTCTTCAATGGTAGAACTCAACCCTAGACCCTCAAGGCTTGGTTCTCTAGCTTGAATCTTCAATTGGGGATTCAAAAATCCAATGGAAAGGGAGAAAAAGATGACCGGGGAAGAAGGGACAAACGTGCTCTGTTTTGGTTTCTCTAATCCTCAGCTTTCTGATTTAAGCATATCCTAAGGTCAAATGACCTAAATGCCCCAAGCCTATCTTCTTTTCTTTTTAAGCCACCTAGGGCAAAATCGTCCTTTCCCGTGTATCTCATTAATAATAATTAACATCCTCCAATTCCCGTTATTCCCAATATTATCAAATGCTAATAAATCATAACCCATTACCCTTTAATACCCGGTAATGTACTAATCATCAAATTGCCCCGAGACTCACCCCAAGCCCCGAAATTAAGCCTGTTATGACCAAACCACTAACTTGCATTAAACGTTCATCTCAGGTCGAATACCTTGAACAAATCCACATTATAATGTGGCCTTATTCATAATTCACCAACATGCATGAAAATATACAAATCTGCCCTCAACAGGCCTAATTACCAAAATGCCCTTATAATGAAAAGTGGACCCATATCATGCATTTATCATCATATATTAATATAACTCACATAATCATGCATATAATCATTTAATAATATAATAAATCAATTAGGAAATTTTGGTCATTACAACTATCCCTTTCTTACAGAAATTTCGTCCTCCAAATTTATCTTAACAACCCGGAATATAAATCCCACACAACCAATTCCAGTTTCCTAGGTCGTTCCCTCAACCTCACTATTTCTGTATCATACTTGAACTAAGATATAGCTTTGCTTCTCAGAACCTTATTCTTTCTGTTAAAATATGAATTGGATACTCGTCATAGGATAACTTAGCCTCAATCTCCAGATTCTCATAACTCAACACATACAATGTATACAGCCAACAGTGGCAAAGATAGGGCCAATCCAAAGGCAACTTGACTGGTCCTATCCAGGATTCAAACGATCTTACTAATCTAGGGCTCAACTTGCCCTTATCTCCTCACCCCTTTCCATGGTGATACTTTAAGGAAGATACAATCTTCTACTTAGAACTCCATCTTCCTGCTTTTCAAATCATCATAACTTTTCCATTTACTCTGAGAAGTGAGCATTCAAGCTCTAACCTTTTCAAAAACCTCAATGATCCCCTGAACTACCTCAGGATCCAGATATAATATCTCACCCATCTCATAAGATGCCCTTCCAATAACTGGATAACTCTATCTGATTTACCATTAGTCTGAGAATAATAAACTTTATTAAATTCCAACTGTATATCCATCGCCTTCTGCAACCTTTCCCAAAACTTGGAAGTAATAATAGTCTTCATCTGATAAGATAGACCTTGAATTCTATTAAGGCGTACTACCTTTCTCACACAAAGATCTAAATATTTATCAGCTGTGTTACTTATCCTTACTGATAGAAGTGAACTCACTTTAAATACTGGTCCATAATGACCCAAACAACCTCATGCTGACCCACTAACATGGGCATTCCCACCGCGAAACCTATCGCGATGTTTCCTTATTTCCACTATGGAATACTCAAAGGCTACAATATCCTTACTGGTTTATGATACTCTGTCTTGACCTACTAACAGGTTAAGAACTTTGCCATGTATTCTGTCATGTATTCTATTATGTCCCTCTCCATCTCAAGCCATCACTATATAGCTTTCATATCCTAATATATTTTTCATGATACATGGATGAAGAGAATAAAGGAGTAGTATGAGATTCATCCAGAATCTCCCATTTAATCCCAATGTCCATCGGATTCTAAATATGATCCTTATACCACAATAAACCCATACCTGACACTATATAATCCTTAGCTAATCCAACTAAGAACTTCCCCTCAATTCTCCCATCTGTGGTTCACTTAACTGTTTTCCTTTAATCCTTTCTAGAAGAGTAACTCAAACATAATGTTGGCCACTAGGCCCACCAGTAACTCTACTCTAGTTCGGGTCACATCCTTCAAATAACATGATGCATAGGCAATCACTTTTTCCTATCATTGAGGTGTCATAACAACCTACAGTTTGTTTTGATCTGTAAGAAGACTCAGAACTCTTCCACGAAGTACATGTAATATCCTGCCCGTCAAGGAAACTCCTGCCCTCTAAGGTGTTCCTTGACCTTGGCAATTCTCCAACCGAGAATATACCACAATACCATCGATCACGACGATCACAAACCCAATTCAGATAATCTTGAATAATGTGTTCATCTAATCCATCAGAACATAACTTAGCATTCTCAGTGCCCATATATGATAAAAGAACAATCTTTTGTCTATCTTTCTCCATGATCTCTGGCTGGTAATAACCAGATCAAACATCCACCTTGGAGAAACCAATAACTGAGCCTTTAAGTCTTACAACTTTGCTAAAGTCGTTCAATACAGTGCCCTGGACCTGATTCCTTCTCTGACACCAATCTAATCACCATTTTATCACTTTATGTGAATGTAATCCTGACAAATCCCTTAGAGACACATCCAAAAATTCACAGACTAATCTAATCTGTCCTGATCCCACAGGCCCAACCTAAGTGGTATCCACCACACTAGCTAAGAGTTCTATCCATCCTCCTGCAATAGATCTCTAGCTCTAAATACAGATGTCATAAACATACAAAATCTATGCACAGTGCCAACTACCACCAGGGTTTTCCACTCTCAAACCCAAGAGTTACTATCCTTTCCTTGCAATCTAGCATTGCCCCACACTTGGCTAACCAATCCATATCCAGGGTCATACTAAAGTCAGTCATAACCAACTTTATCAAAACAACTGATGAGTCTTTTCCACCATAATATAACTCATCACAATATAACCATGCAATCTACATAATATATCTATACTTCTCTAGATGCAACAAGCAAAGAACAACATGGCACCAAAATCGAGTCAGCACAATACAAAAATCAGAAGTAGAAAGCTGACCTGCCACCCCTGAGGAACCAGCCTCAGTCTCAGTCTCCGACTCTGACTGCATCGGAGCAAGAGTCGAGCTGTCCACCCCCTTTTTCTCATCCGTCCTCTATTCGGGGCAATCCTTCATGAAATGCCCAACCATTCCTCATAAGAAACATGCCTTTGCTCGGCATTCTCCCAGATGACGCCTCTTACACTAAGAGAATTTTGGATAAGTCCTCCAGTTCTTATTCTTGCTCAAACCAATAAATGGAGGTGTCACTGTCTTAGCTCTATGCTCTCCGGCACTCTCCTTCTCAATCTGATTTTCTATGCTCTCAACAACAAGAGCCTTTCCTTCCACCTAAGCATAGGTAGAAATTTCATGCACTGGGGCAACTCTGATGCCCTGAGCTACTTTGGGATTAAATCCCTGGATGAACCTTTCTTTCCAAGCTACATCTGTGGGTACCATATAAAAAGCAAACTTGGCCAACCCATCAAATCTGTTAACATACTCGGTTACTATTGCATTTCCCTGAACAGGGTTTAGAAACTCATTCATCTTAGCAGTCTGGGCTGCATCACAGTAATATCTTTCATTAAACAGCTGCCTAAATTATTTCCAGTCCATCACTGCTGTGTCTCGGGTCTGGGATACTACATCCCACCATGTCTGGGCATCATCCTGCAATACATATGTAGCACAGATCACCCTATCGTGACCTACCAGCCCCATACTGTCGAGAATGGAACAGATCATGCACATCCATTGCTCAGCTCTGAATGGATCTAGGTCTCCCTCAAAGACTGGTGGGTAATACTCCTGGAATCTTCCACAGAGAAAATCTCATCTCTTCTCAACCCTAGGCTGAGCCAAAACTGGTGCAACTCATTGCATAACAAAGGAAGAGGTGTTCCCTAACAAATTCTGTTGTTGCTTCAAACACCTAATCTCTGCTTCTTATTTCTGCAATCTTAATTGCATATCTGTAAACACTTGCTGGAAATTCTGAGGGGCAAGTGAAAAAATCAAACCTTGGCTGTAATCCCCAGCCTCGGTATAACCACCACCAGGTCTCATTATATGCCTTGGATACATACCTGCTGATTGAATCTGCAGTCAATAACTTGACCCATTAAACATGATGAGCATATTCAAAAGCCTTCCCCACAGGATCAATCATACCACACTACAATCACAAACCAATGTAGTGCTAAAAACATGCCCATAGCATTTGTTCATCAATTCATAACCCTGCTCTTCCAACATACATACCATGCCTCCAATTCCAACATGAAAATATCACATTCATATATATTCACGGAGCATGTAATCATATAATCACATTAATAGTATAAGCCAGACTCTATCAGAATCTTATGCTCCCTAATACAATGTCCAAGTAATGTATTTACATTCTATTTAAGAAATTAGGCACATAACTACAAAAATAGTTACCATTTCCTGAGTGAAGCTATCTTTAGTAATGAGTGTACATGCCCAACTTGTCTTCAGGAACCCATAACCTTGGCTCGCATTGATACCAAGTTGTAACGCCCTACTACCCAGGGACTGCTACGGTGTGCATTTTAAATAGTGCTAAACTCTCTAATCGAGTTGCCATAATTGTGTAACTAAGTATAATGGTTTAGGGTTAAAATTTTTGGTTAAGATAAAACGTTTCACTAAAACGTTTACTATGTACATTTGGATCTCAAAAATATAATTTTAAAGGTTAATTACAACAAAATATTTACAACGAGCCGACCTAAGCTAAAAAATAGGGTTTAACCCTAGTTCTTCTTTAAACCCTCGGTCGTGGTGGTCAAGCAGCCGCATATGTACACATCGTCACCTAAGCTCTCCAACTCAAGGATGGTCCATCTTTCTTTTGCCTTTACCTGCACCACATAGCACCCGTGAGCTGAAGCTCAGCAAGAAAACTCAATATGCTCATGAACAGGTAATAACATGATACTAAGTCATAATAGGCATGCCTTGAAGTAATAACCCTACTCATGCATGCAAGCATGTAGAAATAAATGTTTGTGAAGTCCTGCACTTTGAGTAGATGACTAATAAGTCTCTCGCTCTAAGGTAGATGACTAATAAGTCACTCTGAGGTAGACGACAAATAAGTCTCTCTCTGAGGTAGATAAATAATAAGTCTCTCTCTGAGGTAGATAAATAATAAGTCTCTCTCTAAATAGACGACTAATAAGTCATACTCTGTTTAGATGACTGATAAGTCTATCTTTGTGTAGATGATTGATCAGCTTATCTCTGTGTAGATGACTGATAAGTCTATCTTTGCATAGATGACTGATAAGTCTCTCTGTATAGATGAATAACAAGTCTCTCTGTATAGATAACTAATAAGTCTATCCTTATGTAGATGACTGATAAGTCTATCTCTGTATGGATGATCTCAGTTAGATGATTGATAAGTCTATCTCGGTTAGATGACTGATAAGTCTATCTCGGTTAGATGACTGATAAGTCTATCTCTTAGGCAGATGACTAATAAGTCTCTATGTATAGATAAATAATAAGTCTATCTCTGAGGTCCCATGCCCTCCTAGCCATGTGACGTGTAGGTCACCTTAGCCTTTTGGCTCTGGCTCTAAATAACTAACCTTTAGAGAAAACAAGCTCTTTTGTTTTTCATCGAACTTAAGGTCGGTCAAGAATTTCATGCTTATGTCGATTAGATCTAATCTTTTTAGCTTGCATTAAATACGCTAATACCATTCTTGACACATAAGCCAATACCATATGACCAATGCTTAATACTACTGCTGAACTTGACTAATAAGTCACAACTTCACAATCAGCACTGACACCGTTGCCGATTCATGACTCATAGGTCAGTACCATTCACAGATAAGCAAATTGCCAAGCATTTGATATGCATTCCAAATATAAAAATAGAGCACTCAACATGATACATGAAAAACCATTCATGTCACATTCTAGGTGTAGTTTTCTTACCTCTGGGTCGAGCGAGAAATAATAAATGTACGACCCTTGAGAATGATCGATCCATTGATCCCTTAGCAATCACCTAGTCATAAATAAATATGGAATCTAATTAATGAAATGAACAATAAAAGGTCCGTGACCTAAACCTCACTCCCGGGTCCTCGAATCGTTCTCAAATAATTAGTAGATTTGATCCCGAGACTTAGGAATTGAAACCCTGAGCCAAAAACCCTTAAAAGTGCCCAAAATAGGACCCTGGAAAAATAGGGTAGCGCTACTCCCCTAGCGCCTAGGCACTACAAACAGGGATGACTTTCCCTGGACAGTGCTGTAGCGCCCTCCCTTGGGCGCTATAGCGCTAGAACCAGGGTGATTCAAACCTTGTTTTTCCCCTTCATCTTCTCCACTTTCCAACCTTCAAAACCTAATTCCAAACTTCATCCAAAATCATAAATGAACTCAAATACACATTGTACAAGTCCTAGGCATCAAAACCCAACCAAACTTTGCTAAAAACTTCCATCAATTCTTAACTATCCAATCCAAAGTTCTAGCTAAAAATCATTAGGAAAACAGAGTATAAACCAGAGTTTCTATGGTTAAAATCTTACCTCAAGCTCAGAATTACACCATCTTCAAAGGTAGAACACAACCCTAGACCCTCAAGGCTTGGTTCCCTAGCTTGAATCTTCAATTGGGGCTTCAAAAATCCAATGGAAAGGAAGAAAAAGATGATCGGGAGAAGAAGGGAGAAACATGCACTATTTTGGTTTCTCTAATCCTCAGCCTTCTGATTTAAGCATATCCTAAGGTCAAATGATCTAAATGCCCCCAAGCCTATCTTCTTTTCTTTTTAAGCCACAAAGGGAAAAATCGTCATTTCCCGTCTATCTCGTTAATTATAATTAACGTTCCCCATTTCCCGTTATTCCCAATATTATGAAATGGTAATAAATCATAACCCATTAACCTTTAATTCTCGGTAATGAACTAATCATCAAATTGCTCCGAGACTCACCCCGAGTCCCGAAATTAACCCCGTTATGACCAAATCGCTAACTTGCATTCAAAGATCGTCACATGCCGAATAGCTCGAAAAAATCCACATTATAATGTGGCCTTATTCATAATTCACCAACATGCATGAAAATATACAAATCTGCCGTCAATGAGCCAAATTACCAAAATGCCCTTATAATGAAAAGTGGACCCATATCATGCATTTATCATCATATAATAATATAATTCACATAATAATGCATATAATTATTTAATAACATAATAAATCCATTTTGGCCCTCCCGACCTCCTAATCAAGGTCCTAAACCTTATTAGGAAATTATGGTCATTACATTCAACCAAAGGCCCGTTGTGGCAATGGCCCCCGAGTTGAGACTGACTAGTACGTCGTCCCTCCTAGCGTCATATTGATCAAGATGGTGGCCAAGTATTCCAAGAAGTGCGGGCTTCCTATAATCACTTTACACAAACCCACACTCGACCAAAGGGGAAACGGGCCTGGGGGCCCCTTCAGCACCTGGTCGAGGTTTCACATCAAGGCAGGGGCAATCTTTCCGTTGCACGAATTTTTCTAAGGGTTGGCCAATTACTTCGAGGTTGCCCCTTCCAAATAACACCCAAAGGATATAGAGTGATATCAGCACCCTATATCCTTTATAACCATAAAAAATGGCCTGTGCCTACACCACATGAGATCAATTACCTTTTCGATCTCAAATCTAACCCTAACAAAAAAAACACGAGGTTTTTCCACTTCTGTCACCAGGAATCTGCATGTATATTCCTGAGTGACATCACCTACAAATCCAATGTGGGAAAGTACTTCCAGGAATACTTCTTGACGACGGACCTGGTCACCGACAACTTAGCCTTCACACGAAGAGGTAAATTTCTCAAAGTCTGGTCGCTTATTTTCTGTTGGGTTTTCTTTCTTCGTCCTTATCACATTGGTGTTGTGCCTAGGTCCATGGTAACTGAGAGTAATCTAAGGTTGGTTGGCCTTCTGGAACCTCATCAAGAGGTAAGAGAATCCTCTGAGAGGAGTGCCACTAGAGAGGAAATCCTCGAGCAATAACAAGATGTGTCACAACCCTAGAGGCGACGACCAATGGGAGTGGCCATCCAAGAACCACCCAGCAACCCTCGGGCTGCTGCTGCCCCTACCCAAGACGGGAGGGGCAAGCAAAAACAACCGGAGTATACCGGCCCTATAGTTGAGTCTTCTGACGAGAACGGTATAGACTTCTCACTCTTAGATATCTTGCCCATCCCCTGTCATTTATTTGACAGGGATGGCAGCTTTAAATTTAGGACCAGTAATTTAAATTCGGACTTCTTCGAGGTAGACAGTGAGTGTAGCTGTAGTTCTATAAATAATATATCGACCAATAAAAATAGTTCGGGTATACTACTTAGAATTTCCCTTTCCATTAGTATATTACTTCTCCACACTGCTTTCTTTGATCGTTTGTTTTTGTTTCGCAGTCATGCTTTCTGAAGGCGCTCTCGATGTGTACGCCATTGTTGACGCTCCTGCGAGCAAAAAGAAAGTGAGCAAGAGGCACCATAAGGAGAGCAGCAGTGATCCCTCCAAGAAAAAGGATTGAACAGAAGACCCTCTAGCGCCCACTCCATCCAGGACCACAACACCTCCACCTCCTCACAATAGCCCTCACCCCGAGCAGGCGGGGAGATCCTTGGCCATCGACCTGCTGGGTAGTGCCTACAATGCTACCCACGAGAAGCTGCAAAGGCTATCCAGGCACCGTCGTAGCCAGGAAGCCTTTTCCCATCTCCCTTCGCTCAAGAACAGGCAGGTTATTAGCCGCGGACTGTCTGAAGTCCTCAGTGTAAGTGTGTTTCTTCTTTTTTCTTTAGTCGAGCAACAATTTCTCTAATTTCCCCTGATTGGTTCAATTTTCATTTTCTATTCGCAAGGTATCCTAACCATAGGCCATAGCTGGCATCATGCTGAGGAGGCCGAGGCCAAACATGCTAAGGAGATCAAGGCATGCAAGGAGAAGGTTGCCTATCTGAGCAACGAGCTGAAGAAGTGCCAAGAGACGGTGGCCAAAGTTACTGCCATCAAAGAAAAGTTTAAGGAGGCTTCAGAGACTAACTTCAAAGAAGGAACCAAACTTCAAGATGAGATGGCAGCCAGCCGGCAGGAAGCCACTGAGCTGGAGGGGCGAGTTAAGCTGCTCGAGGAAACCAATGCTTAGAACCTAGAGAAGTATAGAGGGGCAACCTTCAACCGCTTCTACCTATTCTGGAAGAACAACCCAGGGGCGAACTTCAATTTTCTTCCTGAGCAGATGAGGCAAGCTGAACTGGCGAAGTGTGCCGCTTGCCTACAAGATGAGAAGACCGCTTAGGAATCTCTTGAAATCTCCTTGGCGACTGGCAACAAAGGTGTTGAAAAGGATGCGGGGACCACCGTTGACCAGCAATCCCAGCCATATCCTCCTGCTGCTCAGTGATTTAAATATTTTTTTATATATATTTGTAACTGGAACATACGAACTATGGTTCGTAATGTTGAGACAATTTTGCTGCGTAATGCAGCCTTCCTTTTAATTTATTAACTTCATCCAAGAAGTAACTGCTCGTGCTGTAAAACATTTCATTATGATATTATAATGTTTGGTATTATTATAAAATCTGTTCATATGACCAAACTTAGCATAGCACCTTGATTTGATTTTACAAAATTTAAACTAAAAATTTTGAAAAAATACTCTAAGTGTCGTAGTATGATTTCTCTTATTTTGCTCGTGTGTTTACATATGCATGTTGATGTGATTTGCTTGCTTAGTATCTTATATGCCCCCCAAGTGATTGAAGAGCTTAAGGTTCTCGGTCACCTGCCATACCCAAGTCCTGTTCAAACATTACTGCTTGCGTACTTATAATAAAAACGATAATATAACAAAACAACACACGTAATGAGCAAATACTTGTAATAAATACAATAATTGGCAAGAATAACTAGCTGCGCATAGTTCCTTTTATTTCTCGTAATAAATGGACAAAATCATGTCTGTACGAGTGATCAAAAATTGATCTTACACTTGTAAGCAACCGGTCATATAATTGACTAGCCCTTATTCATAAACTTGTAAAAAGTGAAATTAATACAAGCCAGATCTTTTTTTTATTGATAATACTTGTGCGAGTGTTCTCTATTCCAATAGCGAGGAATGAGATCTCTATTTAAGGGAGCAAGTTTATATGTGCCTGGTTGAAGGATTCTTCAATCTGATATGGACCCTCCCAGTTTGGTCCGAGCACTCTGGCAGCCTGATCGCGAGTGTTGAGAAAAAATCTTCTAAGTACTAAATCTCCCACATTAAACTTTCTTTCACGTACTTTAGAGTTAAAATATCGAGCGACCTTTTACTGGTAAGCTGCTACTCGAAGTTGAGCTCGCTCGCGCCTTTCATCGACCAAGTCCAAGGACTCCATCAATAATCGATCATTAATGCTTTGATCGTATGTCAGCCTTCTAGTGGGTTGAGCTCAACATGCAACATGGCTTCATAACCATAGGCTAATGAAAATGGAGTATGGCCTGTTGTTGTTCGTTGGGATGTTCTATACGACCAGAATACTTCTCGTAACTGTTCTAGCCATGCCCCTTTTACTTCTTCGAGCCTTTTCTTCAGTGTGTCCTTCAGAGTCTTGTTGACAACCTCAACTTGTCCATTTGCTTGTGGATGAGCTACCGATGAAAAACTTTTTATAACCCCATGTCTCTCACAGAAATCAATGAAAAGATCACTGTCAAATTGTGTGCTATTATCCGAGACAATTTTCCTTGGCAACCCATATCGACACACGATGCTTTTGATAACAAAGTCCAATACTTTCTTGGTCGTTATTGTTACTAAGGGCTCAGCTTCAGCCCACTTTGAAAAGTAGTCAACAACAACTACTGCATATTTGACATTCCCTTTTCATGCAGGTAAAGACCTGATCAAATGAATCCCCCATACTGCGAATGGCCACGTGCTTTGCATCTGTTTGAGCTCATCTCGGGCTGCTCGCGGTATCTTGGAGAATCTTTGACACTTGTCACATTTTCGAATGAAATCCATTGAGTCCTCATTCATGGTAGGCCAGATATACCCTTGCCTTAAGATCTTTTTTGACAAACTCTGCCTCCCCCCCCCAGCGTGATCTCCACAGAATCCTTCGTGGAGCTCTTGCATCAGTTCCGTAGCTTTCTCCTTAGAAACACACTGTAACAAAGGCATCAAGTATCCTTTTCTATACAAAATTCCGTTGACCAGAATAATTAAAGTTGATTGTCTCTGAAGCGTCCCCGCCTTGTTTCTTTCCGCTGGTAGCAACCCCTATTCGAGATATTCAATGATGGGTCATCCATGTGTCTGTCGCTTGGATCACTAGTGAAGATTCTTCCATTTGAATGCTCGGTGTAGACAAACGTTCAACTGGTACTATGTTAAAGGCGTTGACATCTTTTGCTCTTTTTAACTTGGCCAAGGCATCAGCATTTGAATTTCGATCGCGAGGCACTTGTTGGAGAGTATACTATTCAAACTGTGCCAATAAGTCCTTTGCTTTGTTCAAATAAGCAACCATCTTGAGACCCCTAGCCTGATACTCTCCCATAATTTGATTAACAACTAGCTGGGAATCACTATAAATTTCTAGTGACTTTATATCCATGTCTCTAGCTAGTCTTAATCTTGCGAGCAAGGCTTCGTACTCAGCTTCATTGTTGGACACTGTAAATTCGAATCTGATTGCACAATGGAACCGATGTCCTTCGGGTGTGATTAAGATCAAACCTGCTCTTGCATTGTGCTCGTTGGGAGAGCCATCTATGAACAACTTTCCGAAAGGAGTTTGATTTTGACTTTAAGTTTCTTCCATCAATTTGCTATTTGGGATTCCGGTGAATTTTGTGACAAAGTTGGCTAGAGCTTGTCCTTTCATAGCTGCTCGTGGAGAATAGGAAATGTCACACTGCCCAAGTTCGATTGCCCATTTTAATAACCAACCAACGACTTCTTGTTTCTCCAAGATATGCCGTAATGATTAGTCAGTGAGTACCACAATGGGGTGAGCTTGAAAGTAGGTCACAGCTTTCTAGAGGCCAGAATCAAGCAATAGGCCAACTTTTCAATGGGTGGATATCGCAACTCTGCTCCCACTAACCTCTTCCTTACATAATTAACTATTTTTTGTCAGTGGTCTTCTTCTCTGTTTAAAACAACACTAGCAGCATATTCCATGACTGCCAAATAGATGAACAAAGTTTCTTTTACAACTGGTTTGGACAAGATTGGTGGTTGTGACATGTGGGACTTTAGTGCCTGAAAAGCCTGCTCACACTCTTCTTTCCATTCAAACTTCTTGTTGCCCCTGAGTAGATAAAAAATGGAACACACTTGTTCGTTGACATGGATATGAATCTACTTAGGGCGGCGATCCTCCCAGTTAGGCTTTGATCATATTTAATCTTGGCAGGAGACTACATCTCAATCAATGCCTGAATCTTTTTTAGATTAGCTTCAATTCCTCGTGAGTTTACTATGAATCCCAAAAATTTTGCTGATCCAACGCCAAAGGAACACTTGAGGGGGTTCAACTTCATCTGATATTTGTTCAAGATGTTGAAGCATTCTCATAGGTCCTTGATGTGTTCTTCAACTTTCTTTGACTTAACCAGCATGTCATTGACATATACTTTCATGCTAACGCCGATCAGCTCTTTGAACATATGGTTGGCCAGTTGTTGGTAAGTCGTACCAACGTTTTTTAAATCGAAGGGCATTACTTTGTAACAGTAAAGTCATGTATTTGTTTGAAAGCCAGTGTGTTCCTCATAAGGTGGATGCATACTAATCTGATTGTACCCAGAGTATGCGTCCATGAATGATAAAATTCCATGCCCTAATGTAGCATCGACCAACTGGTCGATCCTTGGAAGTGGGAAACAATCCTTCGGGCAGGCTTTATTAAGGTCTGTGAAATCCACGCACATCCTCCACTTGCCATTCGGCTTAGGAACTAGTACAAGATTGGAGACCCAAGATGGATAAAACGCTACCCTGATGAATCTGTTTTCCTTCAGCTTCTCGACTTCATCTTTTAGGGCTTTCGATCTCTCTTTGTCAAGAAACCTTCTTTTTTGTTGTACAAGTGGAAAGTTTTGTCTATATTTAAGACATGGATGATTACCACTAGGTCTATCCCAACCATATCTTTATGCGACCAGGCAAATACCTCCTGGTTCTCCTTCAAAAATTTCACCAAATTGTTTTTTGTTGTTGTCTCTAAGTTTTTACTGATTTTCACAACCCCGGTCGGATCTGCTTCTTCTAATTGGACCTCCTCCATGGGTCCAACATTTTCTTTAAAATCCCCAAAGCGAGGATCTAAGTCTTTATCCTCTTTGGGCAACACCCTATTTTGTGACCTATTCACCTGATTGGGCTTGTACTTCATTTACCAACAACAACCTTTTCTTAGCTTTTTCCCCCGATTCGCCTCTTTTTGCCTTGGTGATCGAGGAATTATAACATCTCGACACTTCTCGTTGGTTTCCTAACACGCATCCCACTCCTGTGTCGATTGGAAACTTCATGGCCAAGTGCCAGACCGAGGTCACTGCTCACAGATTGACTAGAATAGGCCTTCCAATCATAGCATTATATGCAGAAGGAGAATCAACCACTATGAAAGTAGCGAGTAATGTCCTATTCGCAGGTGCAGTTCTTGCTGTGATTGGGAGCCTGATCGACCTAGTTGGTGCGACCCCTTCGCCAGAAAAACCATAAATGGTTTGGTTGCATGGTTCCAAATCTTCCACTGACAATTTCATTATCTCCAGTGAAGATTTATACAGAATGTTGACCAAGCTTCTTGTATCCCCTAACACTCGCTTGACCATCATATTGGCGATTTGGACATCCACGACCAGAGGATCTGAATGGGGAAATCGAATTGAGCATCAAGCTCAGAGAAAGTTATCGATTCTTCCTCGGTTTGATATTTTTTGGGAGTTCGCTCCTCTACGTTCAACATTTCAATATCCTGGTCGTGACGAAAGGTTCGAGCATATCTTTCTCTCGTCTTCCCACTGTCACCCGCAGATGGTCAGAAATTTACCAACAACTGGAGCTGGCTGTAAAGGGAATGAGCGTTGGCGTACAGTTGCCTGCTCGTTGCCTCCTTGAGCCTCTCGCTGAGAACCTCCAGCTACTCGCACATACCTCCCCGGGTGTCCTTGTCTAATAAGAAACTCCATCTCATCCTTAAGCTGGTTGCACTCGTTGATGTCATGGCCATAGTCATTATGAAAATGACAAAACTTGGTAGTATCTCTCTTGGATATGTCCTTCCTAATTGGGGCTGGTCGCCTGAAGGGAACAGTAGTGTGAGTGGCCTGGTACACTTCTGCTCTGCTATCGACTAGGGCCGTATAATTGGTGAACCTCAGCTCATATCTATTTTTTCTTTCAGACACTTGTTATCGAACGTCGTCAGCTCGTAGGTTGCCCTTTTTCCCCCATTTTCCCATTATTTTTGTCGTTGCCATTGGTTTTCCCAGACCCATTGGCAGCTTTGGTGGGATCTTCTTTTGGGCCCTGGTCGTCTGTGGGCGACTTTCCTTCATTGGCAATGGCCTCCTCGAGCTTGATGTACCTGTCTGCTCGATCCAGAAATTCCTGAGTAGTCTTGACTCCATTATTCTACAAATTGTTCCAAAGGGACGAGTGGCGTCATACCCCAACAGTAAAATCCATCATCTTTCCTTCATCCCCAACCATCTTGGCCCCAGCAGCTACCCGCATGAATCATTGAACATACCCCTTCATGGTTTCTCCTCCCTTCTGGCGTATTTTCACCAGCTGATTGGCCTTGGTCTGATGTACTCGACCAGCATAGAACTATCCGTAAAACTCCTTTATGAACATTTCCCAAGAGACTATACTGGCTGAGGGGAATTTGAAAAACCACTCTTGAGTAGTCTCGGATAAGGTTGCCGGAAAAATTCTACACTGAGCGTCGTCAAACACCTTTTGGATGTCCATCTGTATCTCAAATTTGTTAATGTGGGATACAGGATCTTCTAATCCGGTGAAGTTGGGAAAAACTGACATTTTAAATTTTCTCATAGTCTCTGCCACATCGATTCTTTGCACAAATAGAGTGCCCTTACTCCGATCGAACTCTATAGGGATGTCTGTTTCCAACCAGTTCCTGAACAACCTAATTCAAAGCATCGAGCTAGGCCTGTATAACATCTGGTACTATTGGAGTGACCAGTGCTGGGGGGAAGTACTCATCGTGTCTTTCCCTTTTATCATTGAGAATGTCCCTCTGATATTCCTCCCTACACCTTTGCTCGCTCGCGCCCAGTCAATGAAAGACGTTGGGCTATTTAGGTTGGCCTCCAGCATTTTGGCTTATTGGTCGATTCTCCCTTGGTGGAGGGTTCTACTCTTCACCCCTATCTTCTTACAGAATCCGCCTCATTATAGTCATGGCCATCTCTAAATTATGACCAATGATGGTGCGACCTGAAATTTGCACTATTTCCCTCTCTCCCTGTTGGAATATCTCAATCGACGGGTGGAGGCCTGTGTTGGTCGGTAGGTCCCCTAACATTGTTATGTCATGGGGGATCCCTGAACGCAGAGCCTGATTCCACCTGTCTTCTGCTTGCAAAAGGAAGTTGTCCTCGGCTAGGTGGGTTTTGTTCCTCAACAGCGTGGCGTCTAGGGCTTCTAGGATGTTGCTGACCTTATTTTGCCTTTGCCGCTGCGAGATGGTGGTTATTGCTCAGGATTCTGGAATGACCTCTCCTGTTGAGTAGCAGGGGTTACTCTGGCCTCTAAGGGTTTACCGATTGTGGCGGATTGTGGTAATGGTGGGGATGATCTAATTGTGGATTTTTTTGTGGGTGAGTACTAGGTGGCTATTTCGGTTGGGAGGCTGATGCAGGCTATCCTTAGGTCAACTGAATGGCTACCTCCAAGGCGGCAGTGGCATCCCTCTGTCGGTGGTCCATGTCAGCCTGCCGCTCATTCAGCTCTTGGCGTTGCCTATCAATTTCCCTTTGCTGCAACACCATTGTTTCAGCCACATTCTCTTGATTAGCCCTCAGATTGGCTAATTCTTCTTGCAGCACAATCAGATCCGTTCTCAAAGTTTCAGAATCCATCTTCTCCTTTTCCCATTCCACTTGTGGCTCATCCTCAGCCACACCTTGCGGAGGAGGTTGGGTAGGCGCAGTACCAGAGGTTTTCCTAGTTGTTTTCGCCATTTTTCTTCTTGGAGGTCTTGAGTTCAGCTCTCAACGAAAGCACCAAAATGTTGACCCTTGATTTGGTCAACGACATGGAGTCGGGTAAAACAACATAAGTAAGATGAATTCAAGCCAAAAAGATAAATGACACAAAGATTTATAGTTTTTCGGCCCCAAATGATGGTAATGACCTACGTCCACTTAGTGTTCTTATTAATATATGAAAACATGCGATCATTAAACAAGGGTTTACCGAGTTTCACAAGCTCCACAAAAGATACAAAGTATTATGTAAAAACAATAATTCTCTCTCAAAGGTCCAAATAGATCCTTCTCATGAACCATTTGAGTCTTATTTATAGGCTCAAGGAACTCCTTATGGGCTGATGGGCCTTGATTACATCTAATACAAGCGTATCTCAGTCATAATGGAAATTACAATTATTACATAAATGCAAGATCATATATCTTTAGGCAATATTTGATATACTACGACCAGTCCTGGTCGCCTATGAAATATGCCTTCTGCCAAGTGAGCTCCTTTCTGGTCGATGGTCGACCAGAGCATAACTGCTTAAATAGTCACGCGCATCCCACGTGCATACTAATCTTGCCACGTCATCAGGTGAATCTTTACTGGGTAAACAATATCCATTTTGATTATAAAACTTTTTTTAATTATTTTAAACAAACTTTTAAAAAATAATTAAACTTTGGGCTTTAACACCCAAAAATTTTCTAAGGCCCAATTTTAATTTGGGTAATTTAATTCAAAAATAAAATTAAAATTCAAGATAATTTTAATTTTGGAAAGTTTAATTAAAACAATTTTAATTATGGAAGATAATAATTCAAATATTTTTTTATTAAGGAAAATAATCAATATTATTTCAAATAAAGAAATTTCTAAATTAAAAACATTTTAATTCAATGTTTGATTTTAATTAAATCAATAATTAAAACAAATATGGTAACTACACATTAGGGTTTGTAAGATACAAACCCTAGGTGTGTACCAAGTGGGGCGGTGGCTGGGAATCCAACAGTGGAGGAGGCCACTACATGGCTGGGCGTGGAGGAGCAGTAGGGGCGCGCGGTTGCAAGTGCGCATGGGGCACATGGTGCAGGCGCGCATGGGGCACATGCGTGCACGGGGCGCTTGCATGCACGGTGCGAGGTGCAGGATCGGGCCACAATAGAATTTTTTATCAAGAATTTAAAAATAAATTTCAAAATTCCTATGACCCAAAATGGCTTACAATTTTACATCGAGAAATTTTAAGAATAATTCATAAACCCAAAAGCACCATTATTAAAAAACCCTTAAGAGTTTATCATCATGAAAATAAGCATCCGTCCATTCAAACATATATTACATATAATATAAAAATGCACATAATCCACAAAAAAATTAATAATATGCATAGATTAATGACCTGCTTTGATACCAATAGTTGGAAAGACAATCAGAGTATGTAGGGGAATAGGCATGGTGGGCCCAGTGTATACAACAACAAAAAATTTCTATCTCTCATATAAACAGTTTATA
The DNA here is from genome assembly GCF_963169125.1 of Humulus lupulus. Taxonomy (NCBI): domain Eukaryota; kingdom Viridiplantae; phylum Streptophyta; class Magnoliopsida; order Rosales; family Cannabaceae; genus Humulus; species Humulus lupulus. The sequence continues at coordinate 45,711,720 of NC_084796.1, read as the reverse complement.
TGATCAAGAAAACATCCAGACAAAAACATTAACATACAATATTATTAATCATGCAACATATATATATAAATATATAATATATTTATATATATCATATAAACATATACATAAATATTCAAGAACATGAGTATATACCTCTTGAAGCCTATCAAGTGTGCTTGAGTCTTTTCGTATATATATCGATCTTCCTATCCAACGCTTTGAGTACTCAAACCATGACCTTTAGGAGTATTCTCTACACCTCAAGATGTGTGTGGGCACATAGAGAACATGAGTTTGTAATTTAGGAATCACAAATATTTCTCAACACGTGAGAACTTGGATTATGGTTTGTGTATTGCTTCTCTCTTGTAGATTTTTCTTCTTATTCTATATCATATATATAGAGATTATTCTATTGCCTTATTATTCCTAATAATAATAGTAATATAATAATATCATAATGATGATAGGAATTAATTTAGGTAAATATCTAACTTACCAATTTTGAATATATCTATTTTCAAATTATTAATTAATTAAATAAATAAAATAAAAACAACACTGATACAATAACAGTGTAGTGCTACACACAAGGTACAGTCCCTGGATTGTGTCATGCATGAAGTGCTACATTCCCTTTTCAAGGATACTGCATTTTTTCTTTTATTTATTTATTTAACTAAACTCAATCTTCCACAAAATAAGATATTTATCTTTTTAAGGAAAAGATGACAACCATATTACAAAATTTAAATTTTCAATTCAAAATTCAAATTGATGATCATCATTATCATCATCTTTTAAAATTAAATAAATCAAAAACTCTTTTTGACTTACCAATTTTATTTTCTTTCACTCAAATGAAATAATTAATTTCAAAAATTAATTAATTTATTTATATATTTGAATTTCGAAACTAAATATTTTAATTAATAAACATATTTTCAAAAATTTAATAGTTAATTACAAATTAATTATTTAACCTCAGTTATCATATAATTGTATACTTGACCCGAAAAATAAAATTCTTCTCAAATTTCCAAATTAAAATTTTACACTTGTATCAACTCTTAGCATGATAAGGTGTTCATAGAGCCACCCTAGGGACCTATGGACCTATAATATCAAGCTCCAATAAATATTAGATTATTAATCAAAGCTCTTTGATTAAATAATCATATTTATTAATCTCATGATTACTCCATTATAAATATGAGATTGAACTCTTGATAATTATAGACATATATTTACCAAAGATTTTATTAAAGAATAAAGTGTCCATTGATATAATCATTACATGCAATGTTAATCCTTTATTAATGCTTCGTAATTAAAAGAGAATACAATTACTATTTTACCCTTTTATCTATATCTTGTTCATAAAGTACCATTGACTTTACTACTGAAGGTTGTCTCACAACAAGTTTGTGACGTGAGCGCTCATAACCTTTTCAGTTTCAAAAGTCAACCCAATAGGGAAAGATTATTCAATCTATAAGAAGGTATAGATTCCATATCTGTATAACTATGTCCCCAACCATATATATCATTGAGTGCCCAAAATAATTGTTCTTAGAATGAACATTTTGACAAACCTTATCGCATGAATCAAAGGATCAGATGACATATATAGAAGTTCATAGCAACCTCAGGATTAAGATCATATTATATATGATCATCGTTTTATGTGTTTGATTAGTACTATGAAACAGTGTTTAAACAAGTATTAACAAATCACATTTTTCCAGTTCCATATATCACTATATATAAAGTACATTCACTAAAGTGTCCTACTACACTAGTAACCCGGATCTAGGTCACTTGTGTTCATAATACTAGCGAACCATACTAGCAGTAATTAATCTAAAGATTCCATAACTTTATTTTACTGCGAATTGTTTTCAGTTTATTATCTTAATATCGATCCTCTCATACCAATATGAGATTAAGACCACATAGATAAACTTTGGAATTTTCTGATATTTACTTAATATTATCCACATAATATCGAACATAGTCTATATAGATAATAATTTAATTCAATTATTTATTTCATTTAAAACACTTGTCAACTACAATTGCTTTAAGGGCACTATTCCCAACACCCACCCATATACATCATTAAGTCCCTAAACCAATAGTTCTTAGCCTGATCAATCTGACAAACCGTAACACATGAATTAAATGATCAAATGACAAATATAGGAGTTCATAATTACTTCAGGATTAAGATAAGTTTGTATAAGATCATTAGTTGATGTGTTTTAAATTAGTACGAAATGGTATTTAAATAAGTATTATTAAATCACATTTGATCCAGTTCTACATATTCTCAGTATGCAAAGTACCTCCAATAAAGTGTCCTACTACACTAGTAACCTAAATCTAGGTCACATGTATTCATAATACTAGTGGACTGTACTAGTAGTAATTAATCTAAAGATTCCACAACTTTATTTTACTGTGAACTATTTAAGTCATTTATCTCAATCTCAATCCTCTAATACCAATATGAGATTGAGACCACATAGATGAACTTGGGAAATTTATGATATTTACTTAATATTATTAACAATAATATAGTACATAAGCTAATTATACACAATAATTCAATTCTTTTATTCATTTCATTAAAACCATTGTCAGCTTCAAATGCTTTAAGGGAAGAATTTCGAACAATCTCCCACTTGCACCAAAGAAAATGAGGCATTTCCCTCAACCCCATGCTTCTTAGATGAACCTAAGAAGATTTAATAGATAAAGTATTTGTGAATGGATCTTATTCTAGATGTTGGACCATTAATAACTACTATACATAGATACTAATCTTAAGGAAACATACAAGTGAAACATTCATAACTTTATAAAAAAAAAATGTAAGGCAAAGGTTGAAATACAAAAGGATTAGGCTAGGATATGGGATCCCATTGTTTGAAAATAAAACATAACTTAAATCTTAAAATTCATTACAAAAAAAAGTGCGGAAAATACATAGAAACATAATAAAATGACTAAAAGCAACTTCATCCTCGAATCGTTCACGCAGTCCACCGAATCCATTCTCCCTCAATACACAATCCCAAGTTGCCAAGAATCTTACTGCCGCCATAACTATTTTCCTACACATATAAAACAAAGGAATGAGCCTAATGCCCAGCAAGGAAAATCTACTAAAAGCATGCAACATAAACATAAACATAAACTATAAACATGTAAACATTCACTATAAACATATATCATAATTCTAACCCATGTACATGGTAATCTTGGGGTTTGCTAACTAAGCAACTATAAGCCTCATACTACAATGAGGTTTGCTAGCTAAGCAACTATAAGCCCCAAAAACATAAAAGTGTTGGGGTTTGCTATTTAAGCAACTATAAGCCCCAAAACATGCATATATCATAACATATATAAAACATACTATAGCGTAATCACATAAGCATATAATAACTATCCTATTTTCCTTACCAAAATACCGGGATGTGAGAACAAGGACGCGATTTTGGAAAGCTCCTAAAAACCATTAATGAGAAGGTGAGTATTTCTAAAAGAAGAAGATGAAAAAGGAAATAAATCTAAACCACCGAGAAGAAGAACTTACCAAAATGAAACATCAAGTTCAAAGAACTTAATTGCCTAACCATGAATGGAAAACAGCATGTTAGGATTTGAGTAGAGAAAAAACTATAAAAACTAATGAAACATACAGAAATGAACTAGGAATAGGAATACCTTTGAATGCACTATGACCGTACTACACCTCGAAATCGAAATACACACTATGAGCCTTACTTCCCAAGTGTTTAATAAGCTCAAAATGATAAAGCTTATAACCCCAACCCAAGTGTTTAACACTCTAAAGTAAACCTAGCAGCTTGAAGGCTCTGAACTCAGCTTGAAGAATCAAATAAATAGCTGGGTACTAGGTCCTACTTATAGAGTTCAAGAATAAAAAGATCTTCTTTTAGCTTGAATAAAAATAATGACTTTTTAATTGAGAAACATTTGAATATTCGTTCAGCAGAGGCTTAAGACTCGGTCAAAAAGATTCTGGGCTTATCAAGAGATTATGGAATAAAATGAGCTCAGTTTCAAAATTATTTAAAAAAACCTGCCCTAGAGCCGATATATCGCCCATGGTAGGTGATATATCGCCTGGGCTTATGTTCCCGAGGCTCGTCGAAGTGTTTGTGTGAAGTTACGTGTCTTTTGTATTCCCCGAGTGGCGATATATCGCCCCCTAGAGCTGCGATATATCGGCATATGTTGAAATATTATACACGTAATTGCACTTTTTTTAGCCTAATTTGAATTGAGTAAATAACTTTGACTGAGTCCTATAACGATGTCAAAGCTACTGGAAGACTCAGGGATTTTCAAATCCTACTCTTAATAAACATGCACACGACAGGTGCCATTCTCTTATTGGGTCTATCTAAACCTTATAGTATAATAAATATCATCTTCATAATGAGTTATATTAATCATACCTTATGTTATAATTAATATTCTTAAACTATATGTTACACTTATAAAATCTACAAGTGTTGCTACGAGTGTTCAACTAAGTCCCAGCTTGAATCAAAATCCACAGTAATAAACATACTACAACTACTACTAGCTATTACTACTACTACTACTATCTAACTAGCTAAGTAAAGTTCTTGGACTCTACAGATCTGCAAGATTATATTTAGATGCAATCTTTAAGACGGTAACATCTCCTCGGTTGACTATCCCTCGAATCAAGTGATATTTCCTCTCAATTTGTTTTCCCCTTATGTGACTTCTGGGTTCCTTTAAATTATGTACTGCCCCACTGTTATCACAGTACAAAATAAGTGGCTTATCCATGCCTTGAACAACTTCCATATCAATATAGAACTTCCTGAGCCATACAACCTCTTTAGTTGTGATTGTGAAAATATATATACACTAGTGCACGTAATCGATTCAAGTAATATATATGATAAGTATAGTATTGTTCCCACGAAGACTATCTTCCAAGTACCACTAATTGTTCTTTTTATTTCTATTTGGCAACCAAAGTTTAGATGAATCATTTTAATTTTAAAAATATAAAAGAAAACTAAGAACAAGAATCACTAATTTACATATTTAAATCACTATTAAAAAGACCTAGGGTGTTAATTTCATCAACTTTTCATTCTACTAATTTTATTAATCAATTCTAAATTTCTTTCTTCTTATTCTAATAGTAGGTTAACATAATTTGATTCCTATTCTTTTTCAAGATATAAGATCTCAACCTATATGCAGATTTTCTACATTTATGTGACAAACTTAAACATATAGAAGGCATCAAGCATTGAAACCTAATTACTACACAAGTCATATAGTTACTTTCGTCCAATATGTAACCTATGCCTATATAATGATAGCATATTCAATTCTCATCTTTCGAATTTTGAATCAAAATCATAGAATCAATCAAATATTGATCAAGTATTTATTAACATTAAGCACACATTATATAGATTATAATCTAGAAGAAAAATCAATAGAACATCATAATTAAATTAGATAGAAATCCAAGTGACTACATTAAACCCTAGATAAAATTGTTTAGATTCATAAAGTTAAAGAAGAAAGAAAAATATAAAAATGCAGAATTACTAACCTCAGAATCAAAATTAGTCTCTGAAAACGTAATTAAAAACTTGCCTCTTGACTTAATTAAACCTTAAATACGAATTTATAGTAAAAAAATTACATCAGCTGTGATTTTCATATGCAGGCCGCGACTTGGCCCCCTCTGGGTCGCGGCCTGTGTCTACTTTAAGCCCTTTTGATTTCGTGTAAGTTTGCAGGCGCCATGACTCAAGCATCATCAAGTCGCGGCCCACCTCTGATTTTTCCTTTAGCTGAGCCTCTGTTTTCCTCTTGAGTCGCAACTTGTAAGTCCATGTTACGACACCAATGGCCTCCAGCAACCATGCATCTCTGACTTCGCCTTGAGTCGCGACTTATAAGCCCAAGTTGCGGCTCTAATTCCATTTTTTTTTCTCAAATTACTACTTTCAACCCGTCTCTTCATCCAAAACTGACTTTTAATCGTCCTTAGCGTTATTTTGAGTCCAACAACTGCCAAAAGCATCATTTTCCCACCATTTTCACTTCTTTTTACATTTTTCTCATGATTCACCGCACCAATTTATGACAAAGACAAACAAAATCATAATCTTGCACAAAACACACATAAAGACTCAAGATTACCACAAAAACACATTCTAAAATGACACTAAAATGAAGTTATCAAACTCCTCCAAACTTACTCTTTGTTCTCCCTCGAACAAAGGACTCAAACAAACCTAGACTCCAACAACATGAATTATACCAACAACAACAACAATTATGCCTCAAAATAATGAATGTTAATTTTATTATTCTGAGAAAACTACTCAACAGTTTATTCAATCTAGAATTTTGATCAAAACACTCCTTCAACAGACCTTAGTCTACTAACATTTTGGATTATCAAATCATGATCACTAAATAAACATATTTGAAATGAATTATGCTCACCAAATTTCTTTCCAATTGATACATTCGAACCAAGTAATGCCATAAGTTCACTTACTTGCAATTCTCCACTAATATAAATCATGATATGCATAAGAATCAGTAGGACTTTTATAGGCTTGTAATGATGCCTTAGTTAAAGGTAGATGACAAAGTAATTTTAAGCTCACTTTACTATAAGCACATGAACAAAACTCACCAACTTTACTTTCATAATAATACAATCCCCATAATCCCCTTTCTTATTTATTTTTCTCTTCAGAGATATATATAAATATTTATTCTTTTTTTTTTTCAATAATAACTACTCCCCCAAACTTAATTTTTCTATATAATCATATTGGGAGTGTATTGAAATTATTTATTTTCAAATATATATTCTCTGTAATTCTTTTTTTTTTCTCTTTTCATTTTCTAAACCCACTAAAATCACAATTAAACCCCATTACACATCAATCCCCATAATTTTTCTCAATCATATGCCCATAGTATATCAAGGACGGATATATAAACAAGTTTCAAGTATTAGGCTTAAATAATGGTTTAGAATAAAAAGATACAATATTAGGCTCAAAAGGGGTAAACAAAGGATTAAGTAATTTAAGGTTGGCATGAAAAGGTCAAACGATCCAAATGATAGCCTAAATCATATTCCTAAGCATACATGATATATTATTTTGCCTCATATAACAAGTAAGCAAGTTCTAGAATTGTAGAAAATAATTTCCACTTTCCACTCAACATTCCAGTAACCAATTTCATCAAGCATAATCAATATCAAAAACATAAATTTAACATCATGACAAGATATTCAACAAATGTTATCTAAACTAAAATGAACTAACGGAGTGTTCAATCAAGCACGCAGATTTTTTTTTCAGATTTCATTTTCTTTGAATTATACTCATAACATTCATTGAAACTAAACACACTAAAACAAAACTCTAAACACTAACAAAAACTAAAAAAATCATATAAAACAAAACTAACAGAAAAATAGGCACCTTCCCCCAAACATAAACTAAACATTGTCCCGAATGTTTAAAAACAAGTAAAGAAAGAAAACTTACCTGGTGCGAATCATTTCTAAAATGGTAGTGGAGGAGGGAAATACTTGAGATCCGCCTGAAGACTAATTGAAAAACAACCTTTTCACAATTTGTATGATTTTTTTTTTTTTTTGTTAAAGACCTTATACTAAGAATAAATAAAATTAAAATAAATAAACTTTACAAATCCAAAATAAAATTAAATAAAATTGTCCACTAATTAAAAAAAATAAAAACAAAAACTAAAGTAAAATATAGGAATGCCTCCTATAGCACTGTCGTTAATGTCATTTAGCCAGACGCTTTTCCTTTTTAATATTAAACTTGGATCAAGTCCTCCCCTCACATCCTTCAGAGCCATAGTGTCATTAGTTGGCCCTCGTTTCTTATGATTAGAAATTGGTGGAACTTCCGCCCCCCCCCCCCCTCACATAACATTCGAATTCTTTCACAAAAGAACCTTTTTAACCGATGACGCCCCTTTCGCATTCCAGTTTTAACTTTGGATCTTTTCTGAGAGACTTCCAACTTGTTCTCTCTTTGGTTTACCACTTCAACTCTACAACACGTTGGAATTTCTGTTGCTGCAAAAACATTAACTATCACTTCCTCTTTTTGCACTCGCAGCTTTAACTCACCCTTATGTACATCAATCAAAGCCCTACCAGTATCCAAGAATGGCCTTCTAAGTATTATTGGAATATTTTCATCTTCCTCCATATCTAGAATAATAAAATCCGTAGGAAAGATGAATTTATCCACTTTCACAACTCACTCCACGAGGATGGTTGACTGATCTATCTGCCATCTGCAATGACACAGTAGTAAGTCGAGCTTCCCCAAAATTCAACTTCTAAAAGATTGATAGAGGCATTAAATTCACACTGGCCCCTAAATCACATAAAGCCTTTTTTTATACTAAGCCCCCTATAGAACATGGAATATTGAAACTACCAGGATCTTTAAGCTTGGGAGGTAGTTTCTTTTTAAGTATCGCATTGCACTCCTCAGTAAGTGCCACTGTCTCATAATCCTCTAGCTTCCTTTTCTTTGACAAAATTTCTTTCATAAACTTCACATAACTTGGCATTTATTCAAGTGCCTCAGCAATTGGAATATTGATGCGTAGCTTTTGAAAAATATCCAAAAGTTTAGAAAACTGCTTATCAAGCTTATTCTTTTGAAGCCTTTGAGCGTATGGGATCTTTATATGGATATATATGCTTATTTATGGCTACTTTTCAAAGTTCTTCGTAACATTAGACGCAATCACTTCCTTCTCCTTATCAATCACTTATCGCTATTTTAACTCCTTGCCACTCCTCAAAGATATTGCATTGCACTATTCTTTTGGGTTTACCTCAGTAGTGCTTGGTAAGTTCCCTTGAGCTCGGTTTGTCATCAAAGTAGCCAACTGCCCCATTTGAGTCTCCAAACTACTGATAGATGCCCTGGTTTCTGTCATAAATTTGTTCAACGTGTTTGATTGTACTTCTGGTGGGTTAACTTGAGGATGCAGTGGTGTGTGTTGTGACATTGCTTGGCAAGGATCATAATACGGTTGAGGATTTAGCCCATATATTGATAACTAAAGGTGGATATGGTTGCTGATTTTGTGGGTATGGTGGTTGTGCTCCTTGATTATTTTTCCAAAAAAATTTACGGTGATTCTGCCACCCTTGATTGTAGAACATGGGATATGGGTTATTGTCTAGCCTTTGGCTATTTCCTATGGCTTGAACTTGTTCCATAGGAAAATTATTTAAATCCATTGTAGGTCACTAGTTAGGTGGATGCGCCATTCGACACAATTCACACACAATTTGTAATTGCATGGCTTGAGCTGTGAGGTTATTCTGTTGTAGTTGTTCCGTCACGGATGCCACTTGAGCTGTAAGCATTGAGATGTCATCTAATTCAAGCATCCCAGGCACCTTCTTTGCATTTTCTCTCTCAGTAGGCCACTGGTAATTATTCATGGCCATCTCATCTAGTAGATCATAAGCTTCGTTGGCACTCTTGCTCATAAATAGCCCTCGTGATGCTGCATCTATGATAGTGCAAGTAGTACCGCCTAACCCATTGTAAAAATTATGGACTAACATCCATTTTTCAATCCCATGATGAGGGCACTTTCTTAAATCTTTCCCATGCATCATACAATGACTCTCTATCCCTCTGACAGAAATTATTAATCTCCCTTCTCAACCGTGCAGCCTTGGATGGAGGAAAGAATTTTGCAAGGAACTTTTAAGTGAGCTCCTCCCATGTGGTAATAGAGTTAGCCTGTAGGGAAATCAACCAACTCTTTGCTTAGTCCCTTATTGAAAATGGAAACAACCTCAACCTTATTGCGTCATCGCTCACCCCATTCATCTTAAAGGTCACACAAAGCTCTAAGAAATTAGGAATGTGTAAGTTAGGGTCCTCTGTAGGCAAACCTCCAAACTGAACAATAGACTGGACCATTTGCAGAATCGCTGGCTTAATCTCAAAATTATTTACAACAATTTTAGGAGGTCTGATGCATGAATGCACGCCTGTAATAGTTGGGAGTACATAATCTCTTAAACTTCTTGCCCCTCGATCAGCAAGAACCTTAATAGCCACTGCCCCTTCGACATCGTTGGCAGCATGATTTGCTGCATTCAATTGATTTGCAGCCATGGAAAAATTCAGCCTTTTCTTTATCTTTCTTTTCTTTCTACGCTTTCTTTCAATTTCAAGATCTACCGGTATGAGCTCCTTTGGTCTACTTCCCCGCATATACCAATAATTCCTAAACCATAATATAGCGTTGATCCGAATGAGTGTAAGAAATATAACAAAGAAATTCAAACAAAAAACAATTAATTTTGATATTGGAAATTAAGTCCCCGCCAACGACGCCAAAAACTTGATCCCTAAAATATGATACGCAAGTGCCTGCAATCAATTCAAGTAATATAGATAGTAAATAGAGTATCATTCCCACAAAAACTATTAACCAATTACCAATAATTATTCTTTAATTTCTATCTGGCAAACAAAATTTAGATGAATAAATCTAATTATAAAATTTTAAATAACTGTGAACGAAATAACTAATCAAAATATAAAATAAATAATAAAAATACCTAGGTTATTAACTTCATCAACTTTTCATTCTATGAATTTTATTAATCAGTTCTAAATTTCTTTCTTCCTATTCTAATAGCAGGTTGACATAAATTGATTCCTATTCTTTTTCAAGATATAAGATCTAATCCTATATACAGGTTTTCTACATCTCTGTGATAAACTTAAACATATAGCAGACATTAAGCATAGAAATCTAATTACTACACAAGCCATACATGTACTTTCATCCAATACATAACATATGTCTATATAACGATAACATATTTAATTCTCATCTTTCAAATTTTGAATCAAAATCATAAATCAAGCAAATATTGATCAGGTATTTACTAGCATTAGGTAAACATTATATAGATTATAATCAAGGATATGAATCAATAAAACATCATAATAAAATTAAATAGAAATCCAAGTGACTACATTAAACCCTAGATAAAAATGTTTAGTTCATATCAGACATAATAACAATAACATTCAGATAATTGTTCATAGAAAATAACCTAAAGAATTAAGATGAAGAAGAAATCTAGAAAATAATAAACCAAAAAAAGAAATCTAGAAACAATAAAAATAGCAGTCTTTTCTAAATCTAGGGTTTATAAAACTAATCCGGCTACCAAAATTTGCAAAATAATGTCACATAGATAGTTTCCCAATGTCCACAAGTGAAAAGACCATTTTGTCCTTGTAAAAGTGGCTTAGAATTCAAAAATCGCGTTGGCATCGCTATAGCGCTAGGGTTCAGGTGCTACGGTGCTTCAAACAGAGGAAAATCCTCATAAATACTATCCAACCAGTGCCGTAGCACTAGGTCGATAGCTTTGTAGCACTATTCTTTAGGAGGTTCAGGTGATGCGGTGTTACTTGCATAGCGCTGTAACGCTAGTTACAGAGACAAATGCCTTGAAAGTCTTCTTTCTAGAGCTATAGCGCCATTGTGCTGGCGCTGTAGCGCTATTCATATAAACATTACTTGGACTTTGCTCCCGAATGACTCGATTTTCTCCAAAATAACTTGATTTTCTATCACTTTCACTTCATTCCACTCTTTTCACCATCTTGACATTGAAAACCTGAACATGAAAAATCTGAACATGAACAAACAAACATAAATCTGCAATAAAATAACCCTAAACTAATGAAAACCATCCTAAAACTACTATACTACAAATGAGCCTAAAACTCGTTTATCACCTCCAAGTGTGAAGACTGATCCCGGTGTTGACTTTCGATTATCTTTGTCTGATTGAAAATTAGAATCAGTATATCCAGTGGGGTTTAGGTCTCCAGCTGAATACACAAGCATGTAGTCTCTAGTATGCATGGGATACTTAAGAATATTCTTTACTTTTGTCCAATGACTCAATCCAGGATTGGATTGATAACGACTGACTATTTCTACTGCAAGATAGATGTCAGCATGTAAGCATCTATGGATAAGAGTATGCAGATAGATTTAAGCATGGCTGCAGGTGAAAAAGTTTCTTCAAAATGAACTCCTCCTTTCTTTGTGTAGCCTTTTACTACTAGCCTTGATTTGAAAGTATCTACTTTCCCATCTACTCCTCTCTTCTTCTTGAATATATATGTGCAACCAATAGGTTTAATATTTTAAGTTGGATCTTCAAGAGTTCGTACAGAATTGGAATATATTGATTCAATATCAAGGTTTATGTCGTTTAGCCATTTTTCTTTCTCACAATCTTCCATTTCATCTCTATTTGTCAATGGATCATCTTTGTTTATGTCACACACAAGCATCTAAACTTCATCTTCATAGCGAACTGGTTGTTTACCAACTCTCCCACTACGACGAAGCTCTCCATTGTTCTGACTAGAACTAGCGATATCCTCTAGTCATTTTTTATTTGTTACTGCTCGTGATTGGTCTTGTTTATTTGAGATCATTTCCTCAAGTACGGCTTTACTTTGAGGTTTGTGGTTATTTATATAGTCATGCTCCATAAAGGTAGCATTTGTAGATACAAACGTTTTGTTATCTTTAGGACTATAAAATAAACCACCTTTTGTTTATTTGGAATATCCTACAAACATGCACACCTTAGTGCGTGATTCCAACTTCCCAATCTTTCCTTTAAGCACGTGAGCAAGACAACCCCATATATGGAAATGGCATAAACTATGTTTAGTACCATTCCATAAATCCAATGGTGTTTTTTAATAGACTTAAATAGAACAACATTGAGTATGTATAGAGCATATTTTATTGCATAACCCCAGAATGACAAAACTAATCATCGGTCTAACCATATCCAATAAGGTTTTGTTCTATCTTATTGAAACATTATTTTGTTGTGGCGTTCTAGGTGCAGTGAGTTGAGATTGAATACCATGCTCACACAAATGATCCTCAAATTCAGAATCTAAGTACTCTCCACCTCGATTTGATCGAAGCACTTTTAGTGATTTACCTAATTGTTTTTCAGCTTCTGCTCGGAATTCTATAAACTTACCAAAAGTTTCAGATTTTCTTTGCTTGCATTAAGTATCGGTAACCATGTCTTGAATAATCGTCAATGAAAGTGATGAAATATTCATAACCTCCTCTAGCTTGGACATTTAATGGACGACAAACGTCTGTATGTACAAGTTGAAGTGATTCTGTGGCTCTTGAACCTTTAGCAAAGAAAGGTCTCTTGGTCATTTTGCCTTGTTGGCAGGATTCACAGACAGGGAGAGAACCAATAGACAGTTCTCTTAAACGACCATCATTTGTTAGTTTATTAATTTTGTCTAGACCAATATGCCCTAATCTCAAATGCCACAATTACGTTTCTGTTATGATATTCATGCATGTTGTATTATTATTTTGTTGGATTACATGCATGAACTCATTAGAAAAAGAATAAGGTTTTATAAGGTTGAATATGAATATGTGTTAGACATGTTCTTTGAATTATTTGTATAATAAGAGCATGTTAGGATTTGTGAATTATTGTGTTAATGAAACATGAATGATCTTGTATTAATTTTATGAGGTATGAGGTAATAGATAAAATTCATGGTAATTTATGCTTGTTGATTTTGTGAATAAATGGTGAAAAGATCGAGGAAATAAGGATTTGTATGCATAAGAATGACTCTAATGATAAGTGGTGTTTGTGAAAATAAAATGGTATATTAATTCACAATTAAAATGATGTTTTTGCACAACTAATTACTTACAGATTTTTTGTTATATTTTTGAGAAAATATGAGTTTTAAAAATAAGGATGGTGATTTTAATGATAAATTTGATTGCTGGAATTTTTGTTTAAAATTGTAAAGTGTGTTTCAATAAAATGAATTTGATTGGTATTTTGAAATAAATAAATAACCTAGACAATGGTAAAATTTAAAAGTGATGTTTTTAATATAATATGAGTGGTTATTTTACAAGTTATGATTTTCTTTAATTGGATTAAGAAAAATGTTGGAATTAATTCACTTGTCATTTTTAAATAATGGCTTAAAGTTTAGTTTAAAAAGTTTTAAATAGTTATTTAATTTTCACATATGAATTTGTGTTACATAAAATTGAGTATTAAAAATAACTCAAATAAAATATATTTTTCCCAAAGTTAATACTATTATTTTTCTCACATCAAATTATGAAATTCTACCAACTTAAATTAAATTGTTATTTTTCTAAGGAAACATGGTAATCATAGGTATTTTCTTTTTAAAATAATTTCCAATGCCTTTGCTTTCTTTGTAATTTGAAAATAATAAATGGGTCTTTTATATTTTCTTAATGGCTAAATAAAATTGTTTTTATGAAATAAAAAGAATGTCTTGGGAGATGTAATTAGCCTAGTAATTTTAAGAAGATAAACAATGGTAAACAACGCATGCTACAAGTCTTTTATTTTTAAAACGATAGAAGTAAGACGCATAAAATTATCCTTTTAAATGCCACAATTACGCAATGTTCCCACATATGCATGTTACATGTACATTCACTTTCACGTCCAAAATTATGTCTATTATGCAATCATGTAGTTTTTATAGAAGGAACATGCATGCAATATAGGTAGAATGAACATTATTCTTTTTATGACCTTATGTGTAACTAAGCATATTTGTATGTTGTGTGTAACTCTCACCATGTGTGCATGGCCCATGCACACATGAGTTGTATGAAAGGGAAAAATATTAATTATATGAAGCTAAGAAATGTCGTTTTGATTATGGTATAGGCTATTTGAGAAGTTGTGGTTTTACTTAGCTTGGACTTGAGGTAAGGAAGTTAGATAGAATTTATGATTGTTATATTGTGAATGGTAAGACTGTTGTGTGAATGAAATGTTATGATTTATGAATGCCATAATGTGATGATATGATGGCATGTATGATTGTTGTATGATATGAATGGATGTTAGCGTGATGTACGCGACACATCAAAATGGGTTGCTAAGGATAAGAAGATGTAACCCGAGTTACTAAGGATATGAAGATGTAACTCCATGGGCGGACACGCCGAGGTTATTCAAGGACCAGAGACTCTTGTTTACCTCAAAGGGTGGCATGGACAAGTTAGCGGGCCATGTTCACAAGGAATTATTTATGAATGTGTTATGATGTCTGGTGATGTTTATGGTTATGTTATGATGTTTTTTTTATGATTTATTTATGATGTTATGATGCTTATGATGTATAAAGATGAATGATAGCGTTTGTAAATTGTTGAATCTTACTTGCTTGTTGTTTGTACTTCCTTACCGGCCTTTTAGCTCACCCCCTTACTTTCCTTTCCAAGTAGCAAATAGGTTTTCTCTGTGGCATGCGTGGTGATGTAGGGAGTTCTGTCGTCCTGGTGTGTATGGCGTGGGGACATCCTATGGACAAAAAACGATCAATTGAAAATGCCATTTTTTTTAATAATGTTATATTTTATGAGACCTTTTTTTTAAAACGTATTAGTGGGACATGAATTATTAGTTGTTTTAAAACTTTACATAAAAAATGATATTTTCTTTTAAAATTATTGGGCCCAACTTGCATGTTTTTAAGCAAGACCCCACTGAAACCTTTATAATAAGTGGCTTTTCTTTTATAGACCAATGAAAATGTGAATGTTTTATTAAGTACTAGTCTAGGGCAGTTTACAAATGGTATCAGAGACGGTCGTCCATGTTTCCAAGGACCCTCCCCATACACGCTAAAGACGGGAAAATCTCACCTCACTACATTGTAAGTATTTGTTTATGTGCTATTACTTGTTTTTGTTTTATTTAATTTTTGTAGTTTGTAACTGTAGTAGTAAGATGCCTCATGTATTGAAAATGACTAAGAAACAATTGCTTAAGGAGATCCGCGCGATTCCTAAAGTCCAACTTGACAAGGAACCTTACGATTGGCAGATAGCGGTCTTGAAAACGACAAAGGAGGTCTGTGATCGCATCCAAGGGATGATGAATAAAAGGGGAGCCTTGCTTTGGCCCATAGAGCAATTCTGGGTGATGAGTGAAGCATTGTCAATGTACTCGGAGGCTCTTCAACAGTGGAATCGATCATGGAATGATGTTGTGCCTGAAGACCTGGAGTTTAGCACCATGGATTACGCAATTCGCGAATTTCTGAGTTACTACGAGTTTAGTCGTCTGGAGTTGGTGCTAGTAAAGATGGATGACGAGGAACTTGAGGAGCGTTTAGAGACAGTACATGATGAGGAAGGAGAATTGGCAGTTGAAGAAGTAACTGAAGCCATACCACGCTTGACAACGAGTATGGAGATAATGGCGAGCGCCCTCGGCTATTTCCACATTCTTGAAAATGTCTTTGATTACAATTCAGAGGATGAGTCCACTGTTGAGGACTAGAGTTCTACTGTGTAATCGTCGCATGGGATACTAATAAATAAGATGGAATAATAATAATTTTCTAAGACCTTAAAGGATTTATGTTTTAGTTAATTAAACACTTTTTGGGATTGTTTAATTTTGGAATAATTTAAAGTTTTGAATGCTATGGATCTTTTGTTGCAAACTCTAAATGATGTGGTTTGAATATATGATTTTGCAACATTTATCATACCAATATGCAATGTTCCTTCTTTATGATTTTCTTTTGATTGCCTTAGAGCTTCATCGTGTCGACCAGAGGAAGAGGAAGAAGGGGAAGAGGAAGAGGCAGAGGAAAGGGTGCCTCCACAAGGTCTGAAACTACGGCCACCCCTGACGTTGAAGTGCCATCTGTTCAACCTGCAGCTCCAACAGCACCATCTGTGGACCTGACCGCAGAGGTAGCAAGGTTAAGATAACAGTTAAGACTAAGAGATGAGGAACTAGCACAAGCTAGACAAGCACTGCAAACATCCCAAACACACCAAATACCTCAAGTACCAGTGGCGCAACCTCAGCTGCCAGTACCACCACCTGCACCACTACCAGTAACCTATGGGTTCAAACCAGTATATGAATGCTTTAGGAAACAAGCCCCACCTACATTTGAGGGGAAAGCTAATCCACTGGTGGCAGAAGATTGGTTAAGGTCGGTTGAGGCTATTTTTGATCATATGGAGTTAGATGACCGCCAAAGGGTTTCCTGCACAGTTTATCTACTTAAAATGGATGCACGGATTTGGTGGGACGTGACTAAACAGACCCGTGATCCAAATACCATGACTTGGGCGGAGTTTGTCCATGCATTCAGTAAGAAGTATTACAGTCTAGCTGTGCTAGCAACTAAGGTTGATGAATTTATAACTATGGTACAAGGGAATCTTTTGGTCACCGACTATGCACAGAAGTTCGATTGATTGGCCAAATTTTCCCCTGAAGTGGTGCCAACTGATGCATTGCGAGTCCAGAGGTTTGTAAGGGGACTCAAACCGATGATCGCGAGGGACGTTAGGATGACCAGTGCTGAAGTGGTCAGTTATGCAAAGGTACTGAATAGAGCTCTTGAAGCTGAATATTTGGACGAATGGATATGGAAGGATAATGCCGCTAGAAGAGAGAACAACCGCAACAAGAGCTTCCACGAGAACAATAAGATAAAGGCTAACGAAGGACAGAGTAGTCGGGTTGATAAAAGACCTAGACCTCCAGCCACGAATAGCAACAACCACAACTCCCAGAACCATAGCAACCGCAGCAACCGCTTCAATGACCGAAATCATGGGAACCAACAAGGCAACCGAGTCGAGCATCCTATCTATCCTAAATGCTCGAAGAGACAACCTGGAGAGTGTCAGGTCGGTACCAACAAATGCTTCAAGTGCGACAAGGCAGGACACTTGAGAAAGAATTTCCCACAATGGAAGGTAGGACAGAATAACAATAACAATCTGGTGCCAGCAAGAGTTTTCGCCTTAACCCTGAATGAAGCGGCCAATAGCAACACCATGGTTATAGGTCAGCTCCCTATATCTGGTACAATGTGTAGAGTCTTAATTGATTCTGAAGCAACTCATTCTTATGTTTCCATGAATGTGATTGATAGACTAAATATGCCTTATAAGATGTTTGAACATACCTTTAGTACATTGTTGCCATTGGGAGATATGATATTGTCAAATAAGTGGTTACCGTCAACACCTATAACGGTAGAGGGCAGGGAGTGCCCAGCAGATCTCATAGAACTGAGTATACCGGATTATGATGTCATACTCGGCATGGATTGGTTATCCAAACATGGGGCTACGATAGACTTTCGAAAGAAGACCGTAGAGTTCAGGACAAAGGAAGGAGAGGTCTTTTCCTTTAAGGGCGAAGTAGCAAACTTTCGAACACCCATAATATCTGCACTGGAAGTACAGAATATGATGCAACATGGATGTTCGACATTCCTTGCCAGTGTGGTGGATAAGTCCAAGGAGACAGAACTAAGGCCAGAAAATGTACATATTGTTTGTGAGTTCCCGGAGGTGTTTCCCGAGGAATTACCAGGACTACCCCCGGATAGAGAAATTGAGTTTGTAATCGAACTTGCACCTGCAACTGCACCGATCTCTAAAGCACCCGATCGAATGGCGCGGGCAGAGTTAAAGGAACTTAAGAACCAACTACAGGAGTTGTTGGATAGAGGGTTCATAAGACCTAGCCATTCTCCATGGGGAGCACCAGTTGTTTTTGTAAAGAAGAAGGATGGGAGTATGAGAATGTGCATTGATTACCGAGAACTCAATAAGGTCACCATTAAGAATAAATATCCTTTGCCTAGGATAGACGACCTATTTGATCAACTGCAAGGGGCTTCAGTATTCTCGAAGATTGATCTGCGATCTGGGTACCATTAGTTGAAAGTGAAAGAGGGAGACATTCCGAAAATGGCCTTCAGAACTCATTATGGGCAATATGAATTCTTAGTGATGTCTTTTGGACTCACCAACGCTCCAGCAGCCTTTATGGACATGATGAATAGGGTATTTAAGGATTTCTTGGACAAGTTTGTAGTAGTGTTCATTGATGATATCCTCATTTACTCGAAGACCAAGGAGGAGCACGAGGAGCATTTGAGATTGACTCTGAACAGATTACAGGAACATCAGTTGTACGCTAAGTTCTCTAAATGCGAGTTTTGGCTAGAACAGGTAACCTTCTTAGGGCACATAGTCTCTAAGGATGGGATTGTAGTAGACCCATTGAAGATCGAGGCCATTAGAGACTGGCCCCAGCCAAAGAATGCCTCTGAAGTTCAGAGTTTCTTAGGGTTGGCGGGTTATTATAGGAAGTTTGTCGAGGGTTTCTCGAAGATCGCCACCCCGTTGACCAACTTAACCCACAAACATCAGAAGTTTGCATGGACAGAAAAATGTGAAGAGAGTTTTCAAACCACGAAGGATAAGCTGATTTCCGCGCCTATCCTTTGTGTTCCCACTGAGGACGGGAAATTTGTGGTGTACTGTGATGCATCAAAGAATGGCTTGGGATGCGTGTTGATGCAAGATGGGAAGGTGGTATCTTATGCTTCTAGACAACTCAAGGATTATGAGCAACGGTATCCCACTCATGACCTTGAATTGGCAGCAGTAGTGTTCGCACTAAAGATATGGAGACATCACCTGTATGGAGACAAGTGTGAGATATAAACCGACCACAAAAGTCTAAAATACTTTTTCACACAAAAGGAACTTAACATGAGGCAGCGAAGGTGGTTGGAATTAGTAAAGGACTACGACTGGCCAACGTGGTTGCAGATGCTTTGAGCAGGCGGGGACATGGGAGTGTCTCAACACTACATGCAATAAAGATGCCTCTTCAGAAAGAGATCATAAATGACGGCATTGAAATTGTGATGGGAAGTTTGGCGAACCTCACATTGCAATCCTCCCTATTAGAACAAATACGAGAAGGACAGAAATTGGATGAAGCCTTAGTGAAACAAGAGGCCTTGGTACAAGAAGGTGGCAGCAGCGATTTTACAATGTCTAATGGTGGATTGCTGAGATACAAGGATAGGATTTGCGTGCCTGACAATGTTGAAATTAAGGAAAGTATTATGAAAGAAGTTCACACAAACGCCTTATTCCTTGCACCTAGGGTCCACAAAAATGTACCAAGACCTTAAGGCATTATATTGGTGGCATGGAATGAAGAGGGACATTGCTGAGTTTGTTGCTAGATTTTTGACATGCCAGCAAGTCAAAGCAGAACACCAGAGGCCAGTAGGGTTGCTTCAACCGCTCTACATTCCTGAATGGAAATGGGAGGATATCGCAATGGATTTTTTGGTAGGGTTACCTAGAACCACCAAGTAGCACGACTCAGTGGGTGATAGTAGATAGACTCACTAAGTCTGCCCATTTTCTGCCAGTTAAGACCACATACTCAGCGGATCAATATGCTGACTTGTATGTTAGTGAGATAGTGAGACTTCATGGGGTGCCAAAGTCGATAATTTATGTTCGAGGTTCAGTTTTCACATCGAACTTTTGGAAAGGGCTACAGAGAGCTATGGGATCAAGACTAAAGTTTAGCAACGCTTTTCATCCTCAGACCGATGGCCAGTCTGAGAGGATTATACAGATTTTAGAATACATGTTGAGGTGCTGTGCTTTGGACTTTTCAGAGTCTTGGAATCGATATCTACCCCTAATGGAGTTCTCGTACAATAACAGTTACCAATCTACCATTGGGATGGCTCCCTATGAGATGTTATATGGGCGTAAGTGTAGATCTCCTTTGCAATGGGATGAAGTTGGGGAGAAACAGATTTTAGGCCCTGAAGCAGTTGGGGAAGCAAGTGAGGCGATTGAGAAGATTCTCCAAAGGATGCTTACCACGCAGAGTAGGCAAAAGAGCTACACTGACCTCAAGAGAAGGGACATCGAGTTTTTAGTGGGCGAGTTTGTTTTCTTGAAAGTCTCGCCGATGAAATGTGTGATGTGTTTTGGAAAGAAAGGGAAGTTAAGCCCTAGATATATTGGTCCATTTGAGATTTTGGACAGAGTGGGGCAAGTTGCGTACCATTTGGCACTGCCCCCAGTATTAGCTTAAATGCATAACATCTTTCACATCTCGATGTTGCGTAAGTATGTGTCAGACCCCTCTCATGTGTTGAGTTACGAGTCGTTACAACTGAAGCAGGACCTGAGTTATGATGAACAGCCTGAGCGCATTATTGAAAAGGGAATCAAGGAATTGAGATCCAAAAATATTCCACTGGTTAAGGTCCTGTGGAGGAATAGTACGGAACGAGAAGCAACATGGGAGTTGGAGGAAGACATGAGAGAAAGATACCTTGAATTATTTGGTAAGAAAGAATTTCGGGACAAAATTCCTTTTAAGGAGGGTATATTGTAGTGCACCAAATTTTTTTTTTTAGTTTATTAAAATTTTCGGTGTTTTATTTTATTTAAGTGTTAAGTGTGGTGAATTGTTTTATTTAAATGTTGTTTATTTTATTTAGTTGTTGTTTGTTTGATTTAATTGTTTGTTATTTTATTTAATTGTTAGAATTGTTTGGTATAACCTTTTTGAATCTAAATTTGTTAATTATTTGTTTGATTATTTATTTTTAATATGTGAATAATTGTGTAACTTGTTTATTTTACTATTAGTGTTACATTTTTAAATAAGTGTGACAATTGATGTGATTAAAATAGGTTATTTTCTTTTAGTGTTAGTGTGTGCCGAAATGTGTGTGTGTATGTGAATGTGTTTTATTTTTCTTTTATTAATTTATTTAGTTATTGTTCCCATTATAGAAAAGGAAAGGGTAGTATGAATCTAGACCTAATGTGAGTCTTGAGCATTTTCCTTTTAATTATGAAAAGAAATGAAAATAGAAAAGAAAAGAAATATAAGTTGTCATCTTGTAGGAAAAGATGACAAGGCTGATTTTTTATTTGGTTCACATTAGGATAAGGGTTTAGGTGAGGTGTAAGGAGAGGAAATAATGTGATTTAGCTTAAATTATGGGATAGGAATTTGGCTTTTCACACTTCAGTCCTTTTCTTAAGATTAGGTCACTAGAGGCTATAAATAGGAGAGTATGGAAGCCTTGGCATTCTTTTGCTTGTGGCTGCCGAAATTAGAAGAGAAGGAGAGAGAGAGAGAGGCATGAAAGAAAGAGAAAGTGGAGGAGAAAGGAAGAAGAAGAAGAAGGAGGTCCTAGGTATGGTTTTCTTATGGTTCCTTGTTATTTTTCTTTAGATTAAGGTTTATCTTCCCCATCATCTTAAGTCTTTTTTTTTTTATGTTCTTCTTCTTCATGGATTTCAAAAAACCCTAGGGTATTCAAAGGTGATTATCACTTAGGTGTTGATCAAGTTGTGTTCTTTATTTTACAATCAAGAGAGGTATTGAATCTCTACCCCTAATGCTATGGTGTTCTCTTGAGTTATTAGATTTGTGGATATTTTTCAATATGGTGATGCATGGGAGATTGATCTAGGCATGGGTAGGGGTTTAAGATGTTGATGATATTCTATGATTTTATGTATGTATGTTTCGGCCTATGTGGTTTGGGGATATTGGGTTATTTTATTTTGTGTCACGTTTACATGTTAGAAACATGCTAGGTTTCATGTGTTTATAGATGAGGATTTTTTGTGTAAATTATTGTTGGGTATCCTAGGTGTTTCGACCTAGGCGTGATGTTCAAGCATGATTGTTTTTCTTATATATTTTAGATCAATTGTGAATCTAGAAACATGAAAGGGTGTATATGAGTTTATGTATCAATATATTATAGTATGCATGAAAAATAATAGGAACATGTTAGGTTTAATATAAAAGCATATATGAGGATTTGTGCTATGATATTCATGCATGTTGTATTATTATTTTGTTGGGTTACATGCATGAACTCATTAGAAAAAGAATAAGGTTTTATAAGGTTGAATATGAATATGTGTTAGACATGTTCTTTGAATTATTTGTATAATAAGAGCATGTTAGGATTTGTGAATTATTGTGTTAATGAAACATGAATGATCTTGTATGAATTTTATGAGGTATGAGGTAATAGATAAAATTCATGGTAATTTATGCTTGTTGATTTTGTGAATAAATGATGAAAAGATTGAGGAAATAAGGATTTGTATGCATAAGAATGACTCTAATGATAAGTGGTGTTTGTGAAAATAAAATGGTATATTAATTCACAATTAAAATGATGTTTTTGCACAACTAATTACTTACAGATTTTTTGTTATATTTTTTAGAAAATATGAGTTTTAAAAATAAGGATGGTGATTTTAATGATAAATTTGATTGCTGGAATTTTTGTTTAAAATTGTAAAGTGTGTTTCAATAAAATGAATTTGATTGATATTTTGAAATAAATAAATAACCTAGACAATGGTAAAATTTAAAAGTGATGTTTTTAATATAATATGAGTGGTTATTTTACAAGTTATGATTTTCATTAATTGGATTAAGAAAAATGTTGAATTTAATTCACTTGTGATTTTTAAATAATGGCTGAAACTTTAGTTTAAAAAATTTTAAATAGCTATTTAATTTTCACATATGAATTTGTGTTACATAAAATTGAGTATTAAAAATAACTCAAATAAAATATATTTTTCCCAAACTTAATATTATTATTTTTCTCACATCAAATTATGAAATTCTACAAACTTAAATTAAATTGTTATTTTTCTAAGGAAACATGGTAATCATAGGTATTTTCTTTTTAAAATAATTTCCAATGCCTTTGCTTTCTTTGTAATTTGAAAATAATAAATGGGTCTTTTATATTTTCTTAATGGCTAAATAAAATTGTTTTTATGAAATAAAAATAATGTCTTGGGAGATTTAATCAGCCTAGTAATTTTAAGAAGATAAACAATGGTAAACAACACATGCTACAAGTCTTTTATTTTTAAAACGATAGAAGTAAGATGCATATAATTATCGTTTTAAACGCCACAATTACGCAACGTTCCCATGTATGCATGTTACATGCAAATTCACTTTTACGTCCAAAATTATGTCTATTATGCAATCATGTAGTTTTTATAGAAGGATCATACATGCAATATAGGTAGAATGAGCATTATTCTTTTTAAGACCTTATGTGTAACTAAGCATATTTGTATGTTGTGTGTAACTCTCACCATGTGTCCATGGCCCATGCACACATGAGTTGTATGAAAGGGAAAAATAGTAATTATATAAAGCTAAGAAATGTCGTTTTGATTATGGTATAGGCTCGTTGAGAAGTTGTTGTTTTACTTAGCTTGGACCTGAGGTAAGGAAGTTAGATAGAATTTATGATTGTTATATTGTGAATGGTAAGACTGTTGTGTGAATGAAATGTTATGATTTATGAATGCCATAATGTGATGATATGATGGCCTGTATGAATGTTGTATGATATGAATGGATGTTAGCGTGATGTACGCGACACATCAAAATGGGTTGCTAAGGATAAGAAGACGTAACCCGAGTTACTAAGGATATGAAGACGTAACTCGAGTTACTAAGGATATGAAGACGTAACTCCATGGGCATACGCGTCGAGGTTATTCAAGGACCAGAGACTCTTGTTTACCTCAAAGGGTGGCATGGACAAGTTAGCGGGCCATGTTCACAAGGAATTGTTTATGAATGTGTTATGATGTCTGGTGATGTTTATGGTTATGTTATGATGTTTTGTTTATGATTTTGTTATGATGTTATGATGCTTATGATATGACGGTGGCAATATGTTTATGTTTATGATATTGATGCCAATTTTATGAAGATGCTATGATGTATAAAGATGAATGATAGTGTTTGTAAATTGTTGTATCTTACCTGCTTGTTGTTTGTATTTCCTTACTGGGCTTTAAGCTCACCCCTTACTTTCCCTTCCAGGTAGCAAATAGGTTTTCTCTGTGGCACGTGTGGTGATGTGGGGAGTTCTGTCGTCCTGGTGTGTATGGCATGGGGACGAGAAACGATCAATTAAAAACGCCATTTTTTTTAAATAATGTTATGTTTTATGAGACCTTTTATTTTAAAACTTATGAGTGGGACTTGAATTATTGGTTGTTTTACAACTTTGCATAAAAACTGATATTTTCTTTTAAAACTATTGGGAGAAACTTGTATGTTTTTAAGCAAGACCCCATTGAAACCTTTATAATAAGTGGCTTTTCTTTTATAGACCAATGAAAATGTGAAAATTTTATTAAGTACTAGTCTAGGGTGGTTTTACAGTTTCACTATCGGAATCTGTCTTTTGTTATTTAATAGATCTGGGATTTGCAGTTTTAAATAATTGAGAATTATAAACATGCTCAATATTCGACTCTAACTTGTAAAGTCCACCTTCAGACTTTGCAGAACAAATTTCAAAACCATATTTCGAAAAGAAATCAAATTATTATTAAAAGAAATATTAAAACCTTGTTCATCCAATTTTGATAAGGACATCAAATTTCAAGAAAATCTAGGAATGAAATAAACATGGTTCAACACAATAAATTTATTATTATAAAAAACTAGGCGAGCTTTTCCAACTGCAGCTGCCAAGATCTCATGTCCACTTCCAATCTCATGGTCACCTCTCAATGAGCTAGCTTCCTTGAAGTACTAAGACTTTACGAAGAAAAACAAACATGATTAGTGGCTTCATAATCAACTATCCAAGATGAAAAATCACCTTCCACTAAACAAGATTATAAAACAAGTCAATTAAATTTACCCTTCTTTTTGTCTTTCAGTTCAGCCAGGTACTTAGTGTAGTTCCTTTTCCAAATACCATCAACTCCACAATGAAAGCATGATCCTTTCGGTGCCTTCTTTTTGGTGCTCTTTGCTGAATTATTCTTCTTGGAAGACTTGTTGGTCTTCTCTGATTGTTTGTCCTTTTTCTTATCCTTTCCTTGGCCACCCTTCCTTTTCTTCGAATTACCATTTGAAGTGGAAGTCTTGGTTTCAGCAACATTTGTCTCCTCAACCTTAGTGGAACTTTTGTTTAGAGACTCAAAATTTTGCAACTCATTTAGTAGTTGCGTCATGTTTTATTCCAACTTGTTCATAACATAGTTGGTAGTGAATGCCGCTAAAGCTGGTGTGAGAGATTCAATTATCACACTTACTTGAGTTCTCTCATCAATGGTTGCACCATGGATTTCTACATCGTGCAATATGTTGATCATGTGTAGGACATGTTCTCTGACTGAAACATTTTTCTTCATTGTCATATTCATGAAGCTTCTAGTAGGATCATGTCTGCAGTTATCAGACTGCTGGCCAACACGTGCCTTGTAGAGATTCCCAAATCTCATAAGTTGTTTCAATAGTTTCAATCTTCTTTCTCAGCACATCGCTCATACTAGCAAGCATATAACTTTTAGCCTTATTGTTAGATAGGATCCAATTTTCATACTTTTCTCTATCAGTTTTGGCAGCAGTGAGAGAGGGAACCTCAAGACATTGCTCATTCAGGACAAACATGTAGTTTTCACATATCAAAACAATGTTCATATTCGATTTCCATTTCATGTAGTTATCACCAGTCAATTTCTCATTAGCAAGTAAAGAAGTTACAGGGTTTGGATTAGACATATTGTTGAAAAAATTAATAAATAAAATATAATGAATTAATGCATATAATAAATATGAGTTTATATTTAGAATATTAAACATGATGCATGAATGAAACACATAAAAAATAATAATTACTAATCCACAATAGATTAATTTTACAATTAATGGACTAGCCTTGGGGTAGGTCAGACTAATCACAAATTAACCTTGAGACAAGATCTCAACTCCATAAGTGAAAACTTAAAAACTCTTTTTTTCTCTTTTGACTTATGAATTACCGCTAGTTTTGTCAAGATGTACTAGTCGTGCTCAAAAGCCTAGATACATCTTCGAAGCGTAACCCATTATTTTTCGATTAATTACTTAACTCAGGAGTGTGCCTTAGGGTCAGTCAAACTTGAATTACATCACTGATCTTATTCTTGTATGAGAAGTCAACCTTAAGAAAAATAAACATATTCGGAAGTCTTTCCTTAGGGAGGACGCAAATGGAGGCGACACGAGGCCGTTCCTATGCCTATCAATGTTTAACCAATAATGGAGACCATGGGACTTATTGTCATAATTCCCTCTCCCACTCACTATTTTAAAAGAATGTGTTTTTCTCAAAATTAATATTTTTTAATTTAGTTGTAAAACTAATTAAATTAATTTTACCAAAATATATTCTAATAAATATTAGTCAGATTATGCAAAATAAATAATCATCTCATAGATTAATTTTATTTTTCTTTTTAATAAAAGGAATAGCGTTTTAGGAACAATTTCTAGTGCGCAGTGGACATTGTGGTAATGGTAGTATTGTATACAACGAAATATTTCATAAAAACAACTTTATATAAGGATCATTTAATATGCAATATATTAATCAACAAAAATATGTATACATAAAAACTAATACGAAATGATTTACCTCTTGTAGCCTATCAAGAATCCTTGAATCTTTTCGTATATAACTCGATCTTCCTATCCATGCTTGAGTACTCACACCAAGATCTTCCAAGATGTTCTGTACACCTCAAGATGTGGGTGGGCACATAGAGAACAAGAATCATATTTGTAAATCAAAAGTATTCTCAACACATGAGACTCTTATTTATAGGCTAGAGAGAAAGGTTTTCCTTTCTGAGAAAAAGATGATTTCCTTTATTGATGCTTCTTTATTTAAAAAAAAAAACTTATTCTCCTATTTTCTATCATATAGAATATATAGGTATTATTATCATAATAATAATAATCAAATAAAATTGATCATCTTAATAATAATAATAATAATAAATGATTATTAAAAACAAGATCTCACATTCCATTTTAAAGCCCTTTTTCAAAATGTTTTATTAATTAATTAAATAAAGGAGAAAACCAAAATCTGATCATTATCAGTAGTGGTACACCCATAGGTCAGTCCAGGAAACCCTATGTGTTTAACACCTCCCTAAAATAAGGGGATTTGATTTTTCATGCAGATTTATTTTAATTAATTAATAATTAGAAATTCAAACAAAGTATCATCTTTTTAAGGAAAAGATAACAACTTAGATTTCAAAATTCAAAATTTGAATTTTCATTATCATATTATTATTAATTAAATAAATATAATCAAAACCAATTTTGACTATCCACATTTATCATTTCTCACTTAAATAAAATAATTGATTAAAATCAATTTCTTTTATTTCTACACAATTTCGAAAATTGCATTGATGCAATAATAAATTGTGCAACTTCAATTATCACATAATTGTATATTTATCCCGAAAAATAAATATTCTCTCAAATATCTCATTCACAGTTTGACCCTTTAATCAACTCTTACCTTGAATAGTGTTGACAGAGCGATCTTGGGGACCTATAGATGAATAATTCCAAGCTTCAATAAATAATAGATTATTAACCAAAACTCTTTGAATCAATAATCATATTTATTAATCTCATGATTATTCCACTATAAATATGAGATTGCACTCTTGAGAATTAAAGACATATATTTATTGAGTACTTTATTGTAACCATAAAGTGTCCATTGATATAATCATTACGTACAAATCAATCCTCTATTGATGATTCATAATTAAGGGGGAATAAAATTACAATTTTACCCTTTTAATTATATCTTATTTCCTAGTGTACCATTGACTTTACTAGTGAAGGTTAATTCATAATCTGATTATGAATTTGACGTCAATAACCTTTTCAATTCCAAAAGCCAACCCAATAGGGAACCATCATTTAATATATAAGAAGGTATATATTCCATATCTGTTAAGCTATGTCCTCATCCATATACATCATTGAGTCCCCAAACCAATAGTTCTTAGCATGATCATTCTGACAAACCGTAACGCATGAATCAAATGATTAAATGACATATATAGGAGTTCATAGTAACTTCGGGATTAAGATCAGTTTATATATGATCATCAGTTGATGTATTTTATAATACTACGAAACGGTATTTAAACATGTATTATCAAATCACATATGGTCCAGTTCTACATGCTATCAGTATGAAAAGTACATCCACTAAAGTGTCCTACTACACTAGTTACCCGGATCTAGGTTGCATGTATTCATAATACTAGTGACCATACTAGCAGTAATTAATCTAAAGATTCCACAACTTTATTTTACTATGAACTATTTAAGTCCATTATCTCAATCTCGATCCTCTCATACCAGTATGAGATTGAGACCACATAGATGAACTTGGTAATTTTTTGATATTCACTTAATATATTAACAATATTATAGTACATAAGCTACATATACAAAATAATTCAATTCATTTATTCATTTCATTAAAACAATTGTCAACTGCAATTTCTTTAAGAGCACAATTCCCAACAGCTAATATAAGTTTATTGTTAATAGAATCATGTTGGGTTAGCGATTTGGAGCTTGAATTCATATTGAACTTAAGGAATTAAGTTCAATTCTTGGATTTTGGGGCAAATCTTGGGTTTAGGACTCTAATTTTGCAAATTATGGATTTAGTGTGTTAATGGTGTGTTTTATGGTGTCTTGGTATGGAGTATAGGTTATGTTCATGATTTAAGGAAGAAATTTTGTGTAAAATCTACTGAAAGTCATTTTGGGGACGTGATTTAGGGGCTGGAAATTGCAGGGGAAATGTATATTTCTAGGTTTGCCGCGATGGTGTCATTGCGCCTCTGGACGAGCGTCACGGTGCAAATGCACTTCTTCGAGAGTAGGGTTTTCTCTTTGAATTTTATGGTGTCGCGACTCTTTAAAAGGGTGTCACGGCTCAAATGAGTTTTCTTTGGGCACCGAGGCGCCAACCCTGTTATAGGTCACAGTTTTCGGGTTTCGTATTTACATCATAACTTTTGACCTCGACGTCAGATTTGAACGTTCTTTATATGGTTAGAATGCTTTTGAAAACCTCTACAGTGATAAATTAATATTTGATTTTAAATATGCAAGTGTACGTAATCACACAAGTAATATAATGATAAGTAAATCGTCTCCACAGAGATTGCAAAGTAGAAAAATAAGCAAAACAATTACTAAACAACTTATAAGTACTAAAAATCAAATGGGTTGGTTTTAGGATAAACAAAATATTAAAAAGATGGAAATACTGAAATTAAAACTGAACTGAACAAGAAAATTGAGAGAAATATATGGATTGCAAAATGGACTTGAATTATTGAATTCCCCTATATTAATCATCCTGAGCAGATTGCGAATAGATTGAGGCAGCAATATTCTAGCAAAACTCCCAGGTTAACAAGAATTCATTTAAACACTCGTAAAACTTTCCCAAATTTTATGACCTTAATTCTTTTACCTAATTAAAAATATTCCTATGCAAAATCAGATTTAAGAATGCAATTCAAAGTTTAATTCTCAAAAGTTACACAAGGAAAAAAACACATCCCTATGTTACTTATTAATATAACCTAACCTAGATTATGACTTGTGTTATCCAAGTTCTTCTCATTACATTTAATCTTTCTAGCATTAAAAAAAATTAAATAACTTGACATTTCTGGCCAAACAACAACAAGAAATTAAAATAAGCACACTTGAATGAACAACAGAGATTTTACTAAAATAAAGTGCAAGAGATTGCTAGAATATAACATAGGATTCATCAATAATTCAAGCCACCTAAAAATTAGTTCATGGCTAAGTTAATAAACATTAATACACAATCAAAACAGCCCATAATATTCAGATTCAAAAATTACTTAAAAATATATAAAGATAAAGTTTAGGAATAGAAGAAAGAACAAATCCAAAATGATGTTTGAGCTTTCTTTGTTCGTCCTCCTTCTTCCTTATTGATTTATGAGTTTCTTTCTTTTCTTTGCTGGTTTTTCTTTCCAAAAATGGCTGCCTCCTTTTTCATTTCAGTTGATGCTTCATTAAGTGCATTCTAGGTTTCCTCCTTTAGCCCCAAAAGTACAATATTGCCCTTCCTACTCAAAAAACGTGAGTCTCCTATTCTCTTTTGTCTTTTTCTCCCAAATGCTGACTGATGCTTTTTGTCCTTGCCACCTTAGCCAATATTCCAGCTCACCCATTTACTTGCCACGTGTTCTATGTGCCCAAAAGCTGCCGGATCAAAATGCTTCAGCAAAAACTGTTTTGCTGCAGCAAAACCTGATAATTCAGCCATCAAAAATTCAGTTTAAATAGTTTCACATGTTAGCTCATTCCTTGTGCAAATATTTATCCATGAAACTACTACCTTTAATCCATTAGCTATTAAAAACTACAAAATTAATTAAACTTAAGTAAAATCATAAAAACACCAAAGTTAGCTACAAAAGCTAAAAATAAACTATCATCACCCACGATTTTTCCACAATTATAAGTTCAAAAGCACATGAAATAAGTATTTATTCAAACTTACGACATTACTCGTCCTCGAGTGATGACTCTAAAAACAAAACACAAATAACAAAAAGACATAAAAGGCAAAAACTAAACAACAAAAGACAAGGAAACAACAAAGACAAAACACAACAACAGCGGACAAACTTTTCTATGCCAATGGTAAAAAGGGGAAGGCTCTTGGGAAATTTTATTTTTGAATAAGAGAATCCAAATTTCAATCTTTCAGAAGTTTTAAACGAAATTCTTCAAGCATTAATGTTGCTGCCAAAATATGAATCAAGTGTTTCACCCTTTAGTGCATGCATAACTTTTCCTAAACAATTTCAATCACCAAAAATCAAGCTAGACCTTGGTCCTAAAGCATAAATAATGTCTCCATAAGTTAGTTAGTAATTTCCTCTCCACTAATGTAGAAAAACACCACACCAAAAATCAATAGGACTTTATCAAGCTTGTAATGATAGGCTAGGGTGAAGGTAGGATAAGAGAGATAAATTTTGGCTCAAATCACCCTAAGCACCTCAATCTTTCTATGACCTAGATACATAAATGCACACATTAATTTTCCCCAAATGGAAACCCCATAACATAATATAAATCTTGCCACTAGCCTTTATTACTAATATACAAAGACAAAGACAAAAACTAAAACTAAAACAACTTTTTCTTATATTTGAAGAGTTACACCCCCAAACTTATTTACAAACATACACACTTTTTGCTTTCTTTTTCTTTTCTATTTTTTTATATGCTTTGATGCAAGGGAGTGCACTCTTTAATTTTGTTTTTCATTTTTTTTCTTTTTTTTAGAATAAAAATAAACCACTAGATGGCAAGAGAACAAGAAAATTGAGAACACACTCTCCCCCCAAACTTAAAATCAACATTGTCCCCAATGGTAAAAACAAGCAAAAGAATAAAAGGAAAACACTCACCCAGTTTTCTCTCATCCACTCAACTCAACTCAACCCCCCAAAATGCACAACAAATAAATCCTATAAAGATCAAGGTGCTAAAAGGGTGCGGTGAAAAGAGATGATTATATATATGTAAGGCTAGGCTAATGAGTGGCTAAGAAAGAAAAGTGACACTTAAACTCAATGGGGTGACTAAGGATAAAAATGCATACTAGGTAGGCTTCAAAGGCTCAAACGATCCAAGGATCGCCTAAATCATGTCATCGGTGTGGTATTGTCTAGGATTTCGCCTCAAGGAAGATCAGTAAGTAATTCTAGAAACTTAAACTCTCACAAGAAACTAGCTCTTTTGAGGGTCTCAAAATTGTTTAATCAAGCTATGCACATACTAAAAAGAGAAACACTCTCATCAATCATTTGCTAGCAACATTCACATCCAAATACTTTAGTTTAAAAGCTAAGAAAGAAAGACATTCAACTTAAAAGTGTTTTTAAAGTGTTGCAAAATCGTCATTGAGCCCCCTAGTTAAACACAAACAAAAGAAAATAGTATCCTTAAAAGATTAACTAAACAACAGGATAAGAACAAAATAATCAACAAGACAGCATAGAAGAAATACAACACAATAGACAATGAAATGTAAACAACAAGATAGTTCAAAACAGGAATTAAGTATAGAATATTAAATACAGATCAAAAGGTGGGTTAAAGATGCTTCCTGCGCCTATTCCTCAGAATCAGCATACGAAGGAATAGGGTCATCATGAACAACTAGGGCGGTCCAAGCCTCCAACATGGAGCTGGGGAACACTGGAAATGGTGCAGTCGGTTTGGTGAAGTTTCGCTGAAGGGACTTGATGACCGCGACATCTCGCTGTTTAGCATACTTCCAGTAGTCATGCTGCTAAGTTTCCAAGGACACCAGCCGCCCAGGAATTTCACTCTGCTAAGTAAGGAGGTCAGTGAGTGCAGGAGCAAGGGGCGGAGCTGGTGGAGGCATGGTGGATGGCCCAGCTGCTGAGGCAGACGCGCGACTCAGGCCAGTGATAGTGAAGGAAATGTCCTGGGCTCGAAGAGTACATCCTTTGTGGAGGCAAAAGTCACCCCAGCTCGAATGCACAGCTGTGTGATGAGTGATGGAAAGAACAATTTTCTCTTTTTCTTCTTGGCACAGCTAGTAATCTGCCTAGAGATCAACTGGCCCACATTGATACTCAAACCAGCCAGCATATAGTATAGTAGGAGCACCCTCTCCTTGGACATTATAGTGTCATACGTGGTGGGTAGCAAGCGACATTTGAGAAAATTTAACCACACTCCAGCCTCAACCAAAATAAAGGTGTGCAATAGAGTGCGCACACCGCCAGAAGAGATACACCACTGAGCGCCGGGGCCTGCAACATGTTGCAGCGCCTTGTCAAAGTTTTTTGGTGAAGGGGCCAAGACCATCTCACTATATGCAGCGCACTCAACACTGGCTAACCCAAAGAGTGAATTAATAGCCTCACCAGAAAAGGAGACAACCTTGCCTCAAACAATCACTTCAGAATTATTAGAAGAGGCTGTGTAGCATAAAACTCTCACACCAATGGGATGATAGCATGCACCAGCTTTTGATAGAAAACCTCCCAATCGTGATGCTCAATGACACTACTGATAAATTCTGGCACCTCAATAGTGGTGGGTAAGAATCCTTTTTCTAGGAGAAACTTCTTGGTTTTAATGGATTCATACTGTGCCTTGGCCTGAGCAGAAACAAACTTTTTAGTGGGGCCTGAAGGGAGCGAGTTGTTCTTGGTGGATGGGGTCGGTACAGCACTAGGCGCTGGCTAGGAGGCAACTTTTGTGGTAGTGGAGGTCTTTTGTTTCTTGGGAGGAGGCGCGTCAGATGTGGGTTTGGTGGCTCTCTTGGATTTGGGTTGGGTTGGTGTTGTTTTGGTGGCTGGTGGGATAGTTTTTGTGGGGGTAGGAGCATTTATAGTGGCTGGGGAAAACAGAAGTAATGGGACAGTGGGAAGTTGTGGGGCTTTTGGTGGGGCAGTAGTGGGTTTGGATTTCTTTTTGGTTGGTTGTGGGATAGAGGTTGGTTTAGATTTTGGTTTGTCTGGTGGTGGGACAGTGGATGGTGGGGTAGATTTGGCGATAGTGGTTGGTGGTGGGGTAGAGGTTAGTTTGGGTTTCTTTCTCTGGACTCGTGTTTTAATGGTCATTTATGGCAAAAAGGGAGCAACTGAATCAAAAGGCAGCAACACAAAAAATGAGCACCCAAACAAACCAATATCTTACTTATCAGTAAAGAGAATGGCCCTAGAATAACATAGCAATATAACAGTGCCTAAACCACACTGTCAACAACTGTAATGCTCCCACAAAACAAACTGTTCCCATAAGCAATATTTCTCTATCAAGGAAACCAACACCCAACAATATTCTCAGTATTATAACAGAACAGAGAGAGCAATACCAACGTAGAATGGTTTTGACCAAAAGAGTGCTGGCTTTACTGACACACGATACTAACTGAGGTGCTCATGGATTCAGATGTATTTGGCAAGTGCTTCGGCTTGGTGATGCCTAGGCTCGGACTGGGGGTGTTATGCTTGGAGAACACACGCCTTTGCATGGCTATCGAAGGGGACTAGGATGTCTGGGCTTGGTTTAGATGATGCTCAATGCTGGCTGCCTGTGCTCGGCTTGGTCTTGGAAAATATATGGGATGACGAGTCTTGTCTCAAATCCGAGCGTGGAAGAGGATGGTGAAAATCTAGCAGATGGGCTCTCGAATGGTAGGAGTGATGGCTCAGTGAGGCAGGGTGGCGGCGCGTGTGGGTGCCTGGGATGTGCGGCGCCCGGAGTGCGCTAGTGGGGCTGGACGACACCTGGGTTCTATTGTGGTGATCGAGTTCGGGATTTGGGTGATGGCTGTGGAGGTTCGGGATTTGTTCGGGTATGGCTGGGCTGGTGAGGAGCTTCTCCCAGCTGGGTCTCGGCGAAGATTCAAGAGCAATGGGGAAGATGATGTAGGGTAAATGGGGCATCTGGGTATTTAGGTGATTGTATATACAGATATATATATTTTAAATATAATATATATTTTACTGATATTATATATATTTCGTATAGTTGATATTATATATGTATATTTGTGTATATCTAAATGTAGTAATATATATATGTATTGTATGTTCTTTTTTTGTATATATATGTGTATTAATATATATATATATATAAACATAGTATTATACATAAATATATAGATTTTTTTTTTCGAATGAACCTACGACCCAGAATAAAGCTTGCCCAGATTACCAGCATTTTGCATAAGACTTGCTTCAACAACCCAACTTTGACGTAACTCCCTTTTTTTTGAAATATTTGCGTGCATTTTGCTGAAGCAAAACTTTCTCAAAACAAATAGATCCCAAAGTTACTACCAAAGCACTATTTGCTCGCTTTCTTGACATCTGGAACACCAAAATACACATAAAACCACTCCAAAAACACCATAATAACATGGAATTAAAACTAAAAATATAAATAATTAAAAACACACATATATTTATACATATATATTTTTTAGTCTTTTCTTTTCTTTCTTTTTCTCTCTTTTTTTTTTCTATAGACACTATTATTTTGCACTTGCTTCTTTTTGGGTTGTCTTTCAATTAGTGCCTGAATCACTTGACAACCCAAAACAACAATGGCTTTAAGGATCCTCCAAAGTGATGGAGGTATTCTTGCAGTCGACCTCACCTCCCCAATAATGTTTCAAACGCTGCCCATTCACTTTAAATTCCCTTCTGGATTGATCTGGGAGAATTTCAACAGCTCCAAATGGGTAAACTTTGACCACGATGAATGGGCTAGACCAGCTGGACTTCAACTTGCTAGGAAACAACTTCAAGCGCGAGTTGAAGAGTAATACTTTCTGTCCCTTCTCAAAGACTCGAGCTTGAATTTTCTGATCATGCCACCTCTTAGTTTTCTCCTTGTACAACCTAGCATTTTCATAGGAGAACAACCTCATCTCTTCCAGCTCATTTAGCTGTAACTTTCGAGCTTCTCCAGTAGCTTGGAGATCCATATTCAACTTCTTAGTGGCCCAATATGCCTTATGCTCCAACTCAACGGGCAAATGCCAAGCTTTCCCAAAAACCAAACGATACAGTGACATTCCCAAAGAGCATCACCCAATCTCTGAGACCAATCCTTTCTACTAGGATTCACCACGTTCTCTAGGATTCCCTTGATCTCATGCTTATGTAGGAACTTCATGACCACCTTGGAATCATTAGTAGGACTTGCGACTGCCTCAACCCACTTAGAGACGTAGTCAACTGCCACCAAGATATACAAATTTCCAAATGATGGTGGAAATGGCCCTATGAAATTGATTCCCCAAACATCGAACAATTCCACTTCAAGGATGCTATTCAAGGGCATTTCACTCCTTGCTGAAATATTTCCAACACACTGGCAGTGATCACATCTCTTAGTGAATTCATGAGCATCCTTGAAGATAGAAGGCCAAAAGTACCCCGATTGAAAAACATTAGCGGCTGTCCTTTGCCCACCAAAATGTCCACCATAAGGAGCTGAATGCCAATGCTCTAGTATGCTAGAATCTTCATCCTCAGGCACACAACGCCGCATGATTTCATCTGAACATTGCTTGTACAAATAGGGCTCATCCCAATAATAAAATCTCACATCATGAAAGAATTTATTGAGTTGCTGCCTATTTAAATAAGGTGGCTGCAAACCACTCACCAAATAGTTGACAAAATCAGCGTACCATGGAGTAGTGATTTGGTTCACAATCAACAATTGCTCATTGAGGAATGTCTCTTTAATAGGCCCTTCATTTTTCTTTTCACTTCCAGCTTCAAGTCTAGATAAATGGCTAGCCACTTGGTTCTTCGTTCCTTTTCTATCCCAAATTTCCAAGTCAAATTCTTGAAGAAGTAACACCCATCGAATAAGTCTTCGTTTAGCATCCTTCTTGGCAATTAGATACTTGATCGTTGAATGATCAGTATAAACCACCACTTTAGTCCCCACAAGATAAGCTCTAAACTTGTCAAAAGAAAACACCACTGCCAAAAGTTCTTTTCGGTGGTGGTGTAGTTCAATTGAGCATCGGCTAATGTCTTGCTTGCATAATAAATGGAATGAAAAACCTTCTCTTTTCGCTGCCCAAGTACAACACCAACAGCAAAATCACTAGCATCGCTCATCAATTCAAAGGGGAGAGACCAATCTGGAGCTACAATGATGGGTGTAGTGATAAGAGCTTTCTTCAAAGTCACAAATGCTTCTTGACACTCCTTTGTGAACTCAAATGCTCGATTTTGCTCAAGTAAGGAACAAAGGGACTTAGAAATCTTTGAAAAATCTTTTATAAACCTCCTATATAAGCCCGCATGTCACAAAAAGAATCTAATCCCCTTCACTGTAGTAGGTGGTTGTAATTTTTCAATGACTTCCAGCTTTGCTCTATCCACCTCTATTCCCTTATTACAAATTCTATGGCCCAACACAATGCCTTCTTGAACCATGAAATGTCATTTTTCCCAGTTGAGTACCAAATTCGTTTCTTCACATCTCGCCTAAACTTGCTACAAGTTAGCCAAACAAGTGTTAAAGGACTCCCCAAATACTGAAAAGTCATCCATGAAGACTTCAAGAGACTTCTCCACCATATCTGAAAATATCTCTATCATACAACGTTGGAAAGTGGCGGGGGCATTACACAGCCCAAACGGCATCCTTCAAAAGGCAAAGGTGCCATAAGGACAAGTAAAGGTAGTCTTCTCTTGGTCTTCTCACGCGATGGAAATCTGATTATAGCATGAATACCCATCAAGGAAACAATAAAACTCCTTTCCCGCCAACCGAGCAAGCATTTCATCAATGAATGGTAGCGGGAAGTGGTCTTTCCAAGTAGCCTTATTCAACTTCCGATAGTGCATACAAACACGCCACCCTGTCACTTGTTTTGTGGGAATCAACTCATTATTTTCATTAGCCACCACCGAGCTCCACCTTTCTTAGGAACACATTGAATCGAGCTGGCCCAAGAACTATCTGAAATTGGGTAAACAATTCCATAATCAAGCCATTTAATTATCTTTTTTCTAACAACTTCCTTCATGATAGGATTAAGCCTTCGCTGCTGCTCAACAGAATTATTATAGCAATCCTCTAACAGGATTTTATGCATACAAAATGAGGGCCTTATACCCTTGGTATCTGCCATGGTCCAACCAATGGCCCTTGTATATTTCTTCAAAACAACCAGCAACAATTGCTCTTTTTCAACTCCTAACATTGCTGAACTAGTCACAGCCAATGTCTCATTATCTCTCAAATAAGCATATTTCTAGTGACTAGGCAATGGCTTCAACTCTAATTTTGCTGGCTCTTGAATAGAGGGCTTAGGAGGCTTAAATTTCCCTTCTGACAAGTTCAATGACTCAAAAGGCCTCCTAAATTTAGCAAAGGGCTGCTTTGACTCCACCCATGTAACTTGGCTTTCTTCCTTTTCACTTAAATCTTCAAGCTCTTCAAGTGACTTCACCCCCACTCCATCTTTAAAAGCTTCCTTGTGGAATTTTTCAGTGACAATAGACTCAATTACACTTAGCCTAGAACATTCCTCAATTTCATCTGGAAACTTCATAGCGTTGAATACATTGAAAGTCACTTGTTGGTCATTCACCCTCATAGTAAGCTCCCCTTTTTGTACAT
Organism: Humulus lupulus; assembly: GCF_963169125.1. Classification (NCBI taxonomy): domain Eukaryota; kingdom Viridiplantae; phylum Streptophyta; class Magnoliopsida; order Rosales; family Cannabaceae; genus Humulus; species Humulus lupulus. Next base: position 45,672,557 of record NC_084796.1, on the reverse strand, counting down.
CAATCAAGGTCCTCTCGGTAGCTAGAAATGGCCTACCCAAGATAATAGGAACATCTCTATCCGCTTCATAACCAAGGATGATGAAATCAACTAGAAAAATGAATTTATTAACTTGCATAAGTACATCTTCAATTTTTCCTTCCAGGTGTGCCATAGAGCGATCCGCTAATTGCAAAGTGACTGTGGTTGGTCTTGCTTCTCCAATCCCCACCTTCTTGAAAATTGACATGGGCATCAAATTGATACTAGCCCCCAAGTCACAAAGTGCTCTCCCAACGTCTCTACCACCAATTGAACAAGGAATTGTGAAGCTGCCCGGATCCTTCAATTTAGGAGGAATTTTATTCTTCAATATAGCACTACAACCTTCAGTCAACACCACCATTTCAAAATCACCAAGCCTCCTCTTCTTAGTTAAAATATCCTTCAAAAACATCACATAGTTGGGCATTTGCTCTAAAGCTTCCACCAACAGTATATTGAAGTGAAGCTATTTCAAAACATCTAAAAAACTCCATAATTGACCATCTTGTTGCTACTTTTGAAGGAATTGAGGAAAGGGTGGAGGTGGCTTGCTCATAGGCTTCTCTGTAGCATTTTGCTGAGGAATTGCTGCAGCAATTGCTTCAGGAGCAACATTTAAATTTTTTGAATTCACAGCTTTGTCTTCCTTGTCCACACTACTTTGGATTGAAGTGGGCTCGTTGTTTCTCTTACAATTCTCCTCAGTCAATTCCATATTTTTACCACTCCTTAAGGTAACTGCCTTGCAATGCTCCTTACCATCTTTCCATGGGTTTTCGGTATCACTAGGCAAAGTGCCTTGTGGTCTATTCCTTAGCTCATTAGCTAGCTGCCCCAATTGAATCTCTAGGTTCCTCAAGGATGCCTCTTGGCTTTGAATCACAACATCATTCTTGGCCATATATTCCTTCATTAAACTCTCCAAAGAGCTTAATTGAGACACTTGAGGAGGTGGTTGAGCTCTTGGTTGTTGTTGAGAAAACCCCGATGGATATGTAGGCTTGTTTTGCATTGGTGCTCCACTTAAACTAGCTCCTTGACCCCCCATGAGAAGTTTGGATGCTGCCTCCACCCCGGATTATAAGAGTTTGAATATGGGTTATTTCGGTTGGCATTTTGATTCCCCACATAACAAACTGAAGCGGGATTCGAAGGACAACTCTCAAATGTGTGCCCATATCCACAATAAACACAGGATACATCGGCAACTTGTCCCATAGTAGCTGGTTGTACCATTCCCCCTAAAATCATGTTCTTGAGAAGGTTAGTCATTGAAGAAACTTGAGTAGTCAAAGCTGCCAATGCATCCACTTCAAGTATACCAGCCACTTTTTGACTTGTTGAGGCTCTAGCATTAGACCATTGATAATTGTTGCTAGCTATCCTCTCCAAAATCTCATAGGCTTCACTGTAGGACTTAGAGAGAATAGCCCCATTAGCTAAAGCATCTAACACCAGGCGAGTGCAAGAATTGAGCCCATTATTAGAATGTTTCCATTTGTATACAATGTGGGATCCCATGGTGTGGGCATTTCCCCAATAACTCCTTGAATCTCTCCCAAGCTTCACAAAATGATTCATCTTCCAGCTGCTGAAATGACATGATTTCGTTGCGAAACTTGGCATTTTTGGTGGAAGGAAAGTACTTCATCAAGAATTTTTCATCCAACTCATTCCATGTAGTCACGGATTCGGGAGGAAGGGTGTTGAGAGAAGCTCTAGCTTGATCCCTCAAAGAGAAAGGGAACAATTTCAACCTTAGGGCCTCGTCACTCACTCCTTGTAGCTTGAAAGAATCACTCTCCTCCAAAAATGAACGAAGATGAAGATGAGGATCCTTAGTAGGCACCCTACTAAATTGACCCACTGTTTGCAACATTTGGAACATCATGGGCTTTAACTCAAATTGGGGTGCTTGAATTTCAGGCCTAACAATTCCCAGATTGAGCTCATTGAATATGGGGGTAGCATACTCCCTTAAAGCTCTCTCTCTATCATCAGCCATAGCAATTGCGTTTGTGAAATTATTAGCACCCTCAACTCCTTCAACTTCTTTAGCCATATTAAGGTTGTTTTGAGCCTGTTGTTTCCTTAGTCTTCTTCTAACTGTTCTTTCAATCTCAGGGTCAACAGAAGCTAGTTCAATGTCTTCTTGCTCGTTCATATAGTAAATCACATGAGAAAACACAAGAGCAAGTAAACAAAGTCAGCTCAATAAAGAAAAGTAAATAAATTTCAAGTAATTGATATTACAAAAATTTCTAATTCCAATCCTTGGCAACAGCACCAAAAACTTGTTGTGATAAATTAATATTTAATTTTAAATACGCAAGTGCATGTAGTCACACACTACAAGAAAAAATACTTTCAATAAGACCGAAAAAGTATTATCAAATATATACCATAACACTTTTTGATGTGTTAAGGAAAGCGGTGTTATAGTAGGTCGGAGCACTTTTCATAACACTTTTCCATAGCTATAGACATTTGTTATGGTATAGCCTACAATAACACTTTTGTTGTGTTATTTTAATAGCTAGATAAGTATTTCATTATGCTATTTATAAATAGATTATATAACACTTTTTTGTACTTATAAAGTAGTGTTATGATACAGTTTATAATAACACACTTTATGCATTGTAGAAAATAGTTTGCATAACATAATTTTACGCTTATAAACCAGTGTTATTGTAAAACATACAATAACACATTTTTTGTATTATTCTAATATTTGGATAAACTTGAATTATTATTATATAAACATGTACATTATAATTATTTTTTATTGCTTTAATTCAAACCCACTTCATTTAATATACTTAAGACACCCTTAACATTGTACAAATATGTTTTTGAGTACCAATTATATGGTTCATAACACATATAACCAAATAATTGTGTCATAATACATTCAAGATTATCTAAAAAACAATCTAAAAGTCTTAAGATATTCAACACTGCCTAATTAACAATAACAAAACATTCTCGCAACAATCAACAAAATAATCTTAAACAGTTGCATATTCAAAAGTAAAAGTAGGAATTCAATTTAACCAGAATAAATACTGATAAAATTAGTTTTTATACTACAGCTAGTGTATCTTAAGATATATACAAGTGTAAAAGTTGATAAATTCGACCATTTAGCAAATCAAATTCATAAGATGGCTTTTTATCTATTAATAAAAATAAACATATATAACAACACATGGTGCACCTGCCGAATAAAACCGTGTGGTTAAATATACCTTGGTATCAAGCTGCATCTCTCCATTGTTATTTGTAATAAGACATGCGCCATGTGCCTTCAACCACTCAATACATTCCTCTAATCCATCTGAATCTTTTTCATCATTGTCAGAAGCAACACTATAGAAGCCCAGAACCTGAACGATATAAGAAACAGGTAATGTAGGTCGATAGATCGAGATATGCAACACACTGCCTTAAATTGCATCTTTTCAATATATAGATCTGTCGAAATTTTACATACTGTTATATGAATACGATCATTCTTTAATAATTATTTTTATTAAAATTGAGAGTGACTTAATCAAAACTCACCCATCAGGCAAGTGTTCAAATTTGGTGCTGTTTTGAAGCGCCTGAAGAACATAACATAGTTTCCAGAAGTGACAGCTGCCAGAACTGCAAGAGCATGCCTTACTGCATTATCTCTTTTAGCTTCACTTGATAATTTGAAATCAATTTTACAACAAAGATTGAAGGTCAATACAAGTGTAAATAATAACTCTATATCAGGTGTAAATTAACCCCACATTAACAACCCAAAATCTAACCAATAGGTTGGCTTACGCTTGTAAATGCTGCCATCAATATAGAACAAAACTAAACATAGAATGGATATCTGTCTATTAAGGGGAAATAAAAACATAAATGCCTTCAAGGCTATACACATGTAAGACTAGATGATAATGAGATCAATGTCCAACAACATAACAAATTCCTTTCAACTTTACCAACATACTTCACTTAACTTGTTATGTTGACAGGAGTAGTTTTAATTACATAGAAATATATGATACAAGAAAGGTTTGAATGTATAAATCCACCCCAAAACAACAGGTCAAGCACATATATTATAACGAAAATTTATCATGACTTGTGTAGCCTCCCAAAAAGGCCCATATATAAACGGGGAGGAAGAGAGGAGTGAAAGTAGATATATAAATAGAGAGAGAGAGAGATACCCTTGCTTTACAGCATTTGCAACTGACATTGGAAAAAGTGGCTCAACATCCCAGTTACGCGTGAAAAGCGTACCATCAACCCTGGCATTGGTGATCATCTAGAGAATGGGTAAATAACTTAATTAACTAGAAGTAGCACATTCATATTCTCATCCACTTAAGGCTTAACATTCTTGAAATATATGCACATAATAAAACTAAAAGGCTAGATATTTTGTCAAGTTCTGCAAATCAATTTAGGCCAAAAATATATTGTATGATAGAGTGACTAAGTACCCTTATCAAAGAGCCAAAACTGTGTCCTGGCATTTTCTAACATATTTTAAGTAAAAATCATGAAATACAGCCCGATCTTTGAAATACACATGAGAAAATAGAGCTATTCATCATCATTAATCAATGTGAGATAAATACGAATGTTAATAATTATTTATTAATTTAACAAATGATTTCTTAAACGGAGTGGGTCTGACCTTATTTTGCTAACCAAAAATGCCAACTTGCTTTGCCACCAATAGTATATAAGTATATATGAATTATATATTTATATATTTATCTATATATATATATCAACCAAGGTTCATTCCTGAAAATCTATTACAATGAAACAATAATTAAGCATAAAAAAAAGATAAAGTTGAATTATGTTAACTCCAAAAAAAAAAACTAACAACAAAAACCATCTCAAATTGAAAATTCAAATAAAACACGAGAAAAGAGAACGAATTAAAAAGGAATATTGGTGAATAAAAAAAACATTCGAATATGTTTTCACAAGAAGAATATAAGAAAAGCACACCCACAAGTCAATGTGGAGCAAAGAAATCAAAGGAGCACAGACACAAACACTTGATACTATATTGAGGATTAACACAAAGGCAAAAAGATTTGAATGCTTAGTTAATCATTTCAATGTAAACAAAGAAAAAAATACTTATTCCACAAACTATCATGTGTATAAGGAAAATTATTCAAGTGAAATCAAGAAACTCACCAAAATCATGAGATCATACATAAGCATACAAACAACAAAAATAAAACATAGAAAGATTTTTTAAACTAATTCATATTACTCCATACTACTACAGTCCATATAAATTACAAAATTATACGGTATAACCTTGCATAAACTTCCCACTGTCTCATTTTGGATGGAGATCTTCTAGCAATAGTAGCGGATGGAGAGTTTCTAGCAGGTATTGCTGCAGAAGGTTTTAGTCCAAAGCCTTTCCACCTTTTCTATACTGCATATTCAATTTTACAAGACATGTTACTATTTATAGTTGAATCAGAAAGTATAAACATTGATAACAAACAAAAAATGAATAGAAATAACATTTATAAGGTAAGCTAAAAAATGTACCTATTATTCCATCTTCGAACCAAATATAGACCCTATTGCCCAACATAATGTGTTTAAGTTGTTCCAATTCCAATCCTCACCGCGTAATTGTTTGCTTAGCTTCTTTATCATCTGCATTATACAAGGATAAACAACATAAGATAGAATTTATAATGAAAATAACATATAACACATCTCTTGTAAGACTAAAATTAGAGTATGGATGTTCATCTCTTGTAATTTTCCAAACTAAAAAGCATACTTTCTTGTCATAATTATTGAATGAATCATGGACAATAATCAGCAGCTAGGCCAATCATCCTTGTAAAGTATCAATACTATTAAACCAAACAACAAAAAGAGAGCTCATAATCAATAATTAGACTATAAAATTGCTATAAAATAAATAATTATACAGTAAAGTTAATGAAAAATCCAAAAACTCACACAAACTCAAAAATGAACACAACCCAAATCTAAAGGACTATTATTAATTAAAACTGCCATATTCAAATAATTTAAAATATGAACCTAAACTTGTATCAAAGTAAGAACAAAATAAGTGAGAAAAGAAAGGTGCGAACAAAGAACAGAGAGGATAGAATCACCTTGCTAATTTATTTATATATACACAATATATTATAGTGATACACGACCCAATGACTCTATAAAAGAAATCAGTGTGTATAAAAAGATTAGCAGATTTGATATAAGAAATAGAGTAAATGATAAACACTCATAAGGCGTGAGAGTTGTAACCTTTCAATACAAATTCTTGGACTCGAAAGGGGACCCGATAGCAGAAGGCGTATAGAAAAACCCATCTTCACTCACTACCAAAACAGGTAGATGTGAAAATAAAATCTCAAAATAATGAATCCCTTTAAAAATTTGTGTACGACGCAATGCTCAATAAATTTCAGAGGTTGACAAAGATCATGTTAGAACTTAGAATTGATTCAGAGCAACAATTTCATTGATTATATTTAAAAAAAGAACAAAAGAAAAAGCTCAATCATAATATTTCCCAAATCCATATATGAAGAAGAAAAAAATAACTTACATATGTATAAAGAAAAATAATGCTTTCTTATGAAAATTAAGGAAAATCATACCTAAGAGAAAGAGAATCATGTACATTTGAAAAGAAAAAAAAACATTAATATAGAAAAAATAAATTGAAAAAAAGAAGTTAGGAAATATATAAAAGAAGATGGCTACTCATTGTTGGGTTTTCAGAGAAATAGATAGAAAGAACCACCACTCACTAGTCTTCTATTCGATCCAATAGAAAATGCAATTGATCCACCTAGTAACTCAGTTAAATAAATTAGACAGTTGGAGTGCAATACTGAAATTGAGTAATATATGCAAGGAATCTTTATCAAAACAGATCATCAAATATATATACACACATTATGGATATATATATATATAGTGTTTAAATTTTAGACCATTCCTTATTGATTACATATAAAAGATCATCTAATATATTTCAAACATCAAATCAAAATATATATTACTAATTAAAAAGAAGCAACAAAACCAAAAGCTTGGAATGACTAAGAAAATATAAGAACACCAGATTTGCAAATAAAAAAAGCTATGGTAAAACTTCCAACTTTCTCTAAATCCAGAACAAGAAATCACAAATATATACAGCTATTCGACAATTATATTATAAATAAGGAAAAGGAATATGGGAAAGAGACTAAAATAGAGAGAATGAGAGTAAAATGCAAAAACAAAATAGAGATGGAAAAAGAGATTTCCAGATTCGAAACAGAAGGCAGGGTAGTGAGATCCCTTTGCCAATAATAATAATAATAATAATAATAATAATGGAAAAGCATTTTCATAGTGATGAGGAAGATTGGTCAGGAAGTTCTTTTGCTAAGAAGAGAAGAGAATCTTGCAGAGTAGAAAAGCATGAGAATTACTGTCCAATAATTGTTTGGAATTTTGAACATATATATATAGTCATGCATGCGCACATATGTTGTAATGTATATATATATATATATGCAACGTTTAGTGTTGAACAAAAGAATATAAGTAGAAAATGGAGTTTTAATTCAAAGTTAATTTGTTGATTAAGAAATTGGAATTTTTAATTAACTGAAGTACGTAGCCGGAAAGCACCCAAAATTAAGTTCTTGGTTACACAATAGTATTTGTATAAATAACGCCGAAACTTGGACTCTTAAAATATTTTAATTAGTCCAAGTTAAATTGTGAATAAGCTCATATTTTGAGATACAATTAATTTAATGGAAAGAGAAAAATAACTAATTACCTTCCAAATCAATAAGCTAATATCAAATTGTCCACCATTGTAAGATGAAGTTGGAGAAATTGCAGCTCCAATAGCAATTTTACTGTTTGTCTGAACAAAGCCTGAACATAGCAAATTATAGCACCCAGTTGCTTGATATGCATCCGTCTGTGTAAATCAATAATAATTAGTTTAATTAAACTTTTATTAATATGAAGTTATATGTTAATTAATTACATATGTACTTTCATACTTACCGTCCAGTAAGTAAAGAATCTAGGATAGTTGTCCCCGTACAGCTCCGGGCTAACCTAAAAAAAATCAAACTAAATGATAATGATCAATAATTAATTAATATTGTGACTAGAATACACAATAATATAGAGATATACATACAAAAAAAATGAAAATGAAAGGTAACAACTACTTTAAATGTTTTCTTCTTAAATACTAAAACAAATCAAACAATTAAAACCTCCAAAGTGTAGGAAAGGAAGAGACGAGCTTTAAATAAAAAAAATATGATGGAATATGGTATATCCAAATTTGGTGTGTTTTAAGGTAGCTTAGATACTATTTTTTCCTGTTCACTAATAAATCGACTAATTAAACTCATATTTCTATAATCAATTCGATTATCTGATTATATCAAGGACAGACACTTACGAAAAGATCGTGTATTATGAGCATGGCATATATATATATATATATATATATATATATATACCTGCCAACCAGCTTCGATGGTATTGAGGTCATCACCAAATGAACCAGAAATGACCCACAATTGTGACAAGCTGAATTCGTATTGATTTGAAACTCGAGGTGCCCACACATTTATGATGGCTTTTGCCCCGTAATACTATTTTCCACTCACATACCCAACTGCATGCTTCCCAAACCAAATAATCTTAATTACACCACCAACAATATATATATATATATTTGTGTTTGTAACACATAATTTGATCATGTGATTTTTTATTATTTTTTTGGTATAGTTGAATGCAATTAATGGTATGGTTTACGTATACACGTATACTCAATATTTTGGTAGCTCCTAAGTCCTCATCATAGTGAAAGTTTGAAGAATATTGATTCAGAAATTAAAAAAGAAAAAGAAAAGAATTTCATTGAAATAAGTGTAAAGCAAACTATGGTTGTAGTGTAGTACAGCCAACATAAAAGTTTGCATTTATTATTACCAAGAAGAGAAATCTCACTGTATTTTGAGGAGTAAAATAAGGAACAGTTGTAGTAGTGCCTAGCCTAGGTAATGTATCCACTACATCTTTTATATTTTTTTTGGTGGAATAGGAGATCTCATTTGAAACATAAGTTTCTAAATTAAAATGAAAAAAAAATGATTTTATTCAAATTGACTTTGATGCACTTGGATTATCCAGAATAAATCTATATTTATTTAAAAAAAATTAGAATAAAGAAGAACATGACAAAAGCAAGTAAAATTACTTGTTCAAATTTGAGGATGAATTGAAAGAATTAAAAAGTAGTTAGATGTAACCTGTACCTATGTACTGTTTTGAATTCTTTAACAAGTCTATTAAAGGACGAACTTACTATAAATTAATTAAAGATTGTTTTCATGGGAATGAGTTGTAAAACTTTTTCTTTAATAAAAAAGTTGAAAATTTTAAGGACTAGCCTCGTGGTCATTGCTGCCTGAATCTCTTCTAACATGTCTTTTAAGTTTTTTCCAAATCTTCGAACAAAGCTAGCTCTTAGCATATCATGCTCAGTTGTTCTTCTTATTGGAAGAGTTCCTTCTGGACATGATTTTCCTGACAAGCTCAATGACTGATAATTTTCTGAGTCCATACTATTAGGATGATCTTTATGAGCTTTTGGCCTATCTTCAAACAATTTATAACTTCAATTTATATAAATCTTGAAATTAAATTATTGGTATTACCAATGGCTTTCGTCCCTTCAACTGAGGATGGTCAAAAGTTGGTTGTTGATGAGACAAAACATAATCTATAATATTACCATCTGGACTCTGAAATTACCAAACATTCAAAGAAAGAAATTCAGTATTATTATAGTCAAATGTAAAGAAAAACAGAGTAAAAACAGGGAAAGTGTGAGTGAGAAAAAGAATTATTTAAGCTAGATAGATCTTCTGTAAACCAGAAAAAACTACCATCAATTTACACAGTTTAACAAGACAAATGGGGAAAGAAATTACACAATGGTCAGTAAGTAGATGATTTTTAATAAATTTAACTGGCACCAATAACTAATTATCCCCATTAGATAAAGCCACACAGATTTCATTGATCATTGTAACATAATCACTACCCATATTTTCAAATCCAACAACCATCACTTTTATGACCAAGGATTCCTTTCTATAAAATAATAAAAAATCAAATTTCAAACACAGTTCCTAAATCCCAAGGCCCTTCTTCCACTAAAAAAATCAATTAACTTTTCAGCTTCATTACCTACTAATTTGGTATGCATAATCAACCCAAGAAAGTTACGTCACGTCAACCACGCAAAAAATAATCCCAATTCCCAGATTAGATATCATATTATATACTCCCATTCAATCCAACGTACATAAATTAATTATGAAACAAAAACAAATCCAGATCAAAGCAAACCCACCATAATAGAAAAAACAATCTACTTTACCAATTATGATAGAATGGAAAAATAGTGGAAACTCTGCACACATATACATATAGATTTAAAGATTCAAAGATGTTCAGTAGACAATCAAGAGACTATGAGTGTAGAACCTGGTGATAAGGCCCAAAGCTACTCTCTTCCACTTCTAAAACTATACCTGAGCTTTATATATGATAATTTAATCTTCCCCTGCAAAAAAAAGTAAATGAACAGATTAATTTATGGTTAAAGAACTTCCTTCAAAACTATTAACTCATTAAACAATATCCTCCATTGCTATGCTCTCACTAATTGAAATTTTCAATGTCACTCAAAATAAAGTTATGGTTTCAGTTGAAAATTCAACAAATAATAAATAAATTATTGATCTATGAAAACAAACTCTCTAATCTCTCTGACTCAGCAAACAATGCAGACATGAAAAGGTACTCACAATTGTTCACATCATGTACAAACCCAACCAAATTCATTCCAGTTAATCCTACATCAATTTATAACTTCTCCAAATTTGCAAAAATTAAGATTGTAATAGTGAACTTGGAAATATAAGTTTTAGGACATGTTTGGGGATACAAAGCTATTACCTACCATCTTATACAATATATGTTATCAAGAATCAAAGGAAAAGCATAATGAATCTTTAAAGTATAAATTCTATCTAATCAGATGCCCAGTTTCATATTGAAAAGAAGAAACATGATAGAATATAAGAGTACAAAGGAACGATTAATACAAGTAACAAACATGGAATTGTTAAGAACTAAGAGCATGAAGAATTCTAGTTTTATTTTATTTTAGTACAAAGCTAAAATCAACTTTAGAATATTCCATCCAAGCCTGCCATCAAAATAAATTAAGATCTTTATTCCTAGGAGAGAAGAAGGTCAAAACTACACTATTCGTTAAGGTCTTCTTTTTTTTTTATTACAAAATTAATATAGATTACTCTTTTGGACGCTTTTCTGTGAATGTATATAGCTAAAATATCATGAAGGGATCTTGACTATATACCTCCAAAACTATATCTACATATTTCACAATCAGAATACTAAAATCTAAAATTTCTGGTAAGGAATGGTAAACTATTCACTCAAGCATCATTCAAGACAAGAAATCCAAATATACTCCTCAATGACGTAAGCCTTATACCCTGCCACCCTTTTCTTCCTCTGCAACTCAGGATCGTTCAAGCTCCAGCTTGGTGCACACTCAGGGCTCTACAGCAGAACAGGTGCAGAATCGCGCCTGGTGGTGGCCCGCGAATGGAAGTCGCACTAGGTCGACAGAACACAGAGGTGGGCTTGCACCTGGGGTCACTTGATTCGGGGATTGGGTTCACAGGTGCCTGAGATTTGGAGCTTGGCTCGGAGAAAAAGTGTTGTGAGGATGGTGGTTAGGTAGTCGGAGCTGAAGCATGGGATTGATTTTGGAGACACCGTAGCTGAAGAAGAAAACGGGGGAGTTCTTCTGAAAACGAAGAAGGAATTAGTCTGAAAAAAAAAAGATAACTTTTACAAGTTATAGGCGGGCTCCCAAAATAAATTACTGCCCTTTTTTCCTATTACTTTGCCACATATATATATATATAAGTATATCATAAAACTTTTTCAATAGTATTATATTCATATGTTATGAAAAGGGGTATTTGATGTAGTGACACAAGTAATATAATGATAAGTAAATCGTCTCGACAGGGATTGCAAAATAGAAAAATAAGCAAAACAATTACTAAACAACTTATAAGTACTAAAAATTAAATGAGTTATTTTTAGGCTAAACAAAATATTAAAAAGATGGAAATACTGAAATTAAAACTGAACTAAACAAGAAAATTGAGAGAAATATATGGATTGCAAAATGGACTTGAATTATTGAATTCCCCTATATTAATCATCCTGAGCAGATTGCGGACAGATTGCGGCAACATATTCTAGCAAACTCCGAGGTTAACAAGAATTTATTTAAACACTCATAAAAACTTCCCAAATTTTATGACCTTAATTCTTTTACCTAATTAAACATATTCCTATGCAAAATTAGATTTAAGAATGCAATTCAAAGTTTAATTCTCAAAATTTACACCAGGCTAATACACACATCCCTATGTTACTTACTAACATAACCTAACCTAGATTATGACTTGTGTCATCCAAGTTCTTCTCATTACATTTAATCTTTCCAGCATTAAACACAAATAAATAACTTGCCATTGCTGGCCAAACAACAACAAGAAATTAATATAAGCACACTTGAATGAACAACTGAGATTTTACTACAATAAAGTGCATGAAATTGCTAGACTATAACATATGGTTGATCAATAATTCAAGCCACCTAACAATTAGTCCATGGCTGAGTTAATAAACATTAATCCATAATCAAAACAGCTAATAATATTCAGATTTAGAAATCACTTAAAAAATATAAAGATAAAGTTTAGGAATAGAAGAAAAAACAAATCCAAAATGATGCTTGAGCTTTCATTTTTCGTCCTCCTTCTTCCTTGTTGATTTATGAGTTTCTCTCTTTTCTTTGCTGGGTTTTCTTTCCAAAAATGGCTGCCTCCTTTTTCAATTCGGCTGATGCTTCATTAAGTGCATTCTAGGTTTCCTCATTTAGCCCCAAAAGTACAATACCGCCCTTCCTACTAAAAAAATGTGAGTCTCCTCTTCTCTTTTGTCCTTTTCTCCCAAATGTTGACTGATGCTTTCAGTCCTTGCCACCTCAGCCAATATTCAAGCTCACCCATTTACTTGCCACATGTTCTATGTGCCCAAAAGCTGTTTGATCAAAATGCTTTAGCAAAACCTGATAATTCAACCATCAAAAATTCAATTTAAATAGTTTCACATGTTAGCTCATTCCTTGTGCAAATATTTATCCATGAAACTACTACCTTTAACCCATTTGCTATTCAAAACTACAAAAGAATTAAACTTAAGTAAAATCATAAAAACACCAAAGTTAGCTACAAAAGCTAAAAATAAACTATCATCACCCACGATTTTTCAACAATTATAAGTTCAAAAGCACATGGAATAACTCTTTATTCAATAGTTATGTAGAGTCCAAGAATTTTACTTAGCTAGTTAGATAGAAGTAGTGGTAGTAATAGCTAGTAGTATTTATAGTATGTTTATTACTGTGGATTTTGGTTCAAGCCGTGACTTATTTGAACACTCGTAGCAACACTTATAGATTTTATAAGTTTAACCTATAGTTTAAGAATATTAATTATAAAATAAGGTTTGATTAATATAGCTGATTATGAAGATGATATTTATTATAATATAAGGTTTAGATAGACCCAATAAGATAATGACACTTGTCATGTGCATGTTTATTGAGAAATTAAGCATTTTTGAGGAATAGTTTTATAAGAATAATATTTGAAAACCCTAGAGTCTAGCAGCAGCTTTGAAATCGTTATAGGACTCAGTCAAAGTTGTTTCCTCAATTCAAATTAAGCGGAAAAAATGCAATTATGTGTATAATATTTCAGCGTATGCTGATATATCGCAGCTCTAAGGGGCGATATATCGCCACTCGGGGAATACGAAAAACACGCAACTTCACAAGAACACTGCGACGAGCCTCGGGAATATAGGCCAAGGCGATATATCACCTACCATGGGCGATATATCAGCTCTAGGGCAAGGTTTTTGAATAATTTTGAAACCAAGCTCAATTCAACCCATAACCTCTTAGCTAGCCTCAGAATCTTTTGATCGAGTCTCAAGCCTCTACTGAACGATTATTCAAATGTTTTTCAATTAAATAGTCATTATTTTATTCAAGCTAAAAGAAGATATTTTCATTCTTGAACTCTATAAATAAAACCTAGTACCCAGCCATTTCTTTCATTCTTTAAGCTGAGTTCGAAACCTTCAAGCAGCTAGGTTTACTTTAGAGTGTTAAACACTTGGGTTGGGGTTATAAGCTTTGTCATCTTAAGCTTATTAAACACTTAGGAAGTAAGGTTAATAGTGTGTTTTTCGATATCGAGGTGTAGTTAGGTTATAGTGCATTCAAAGGTATTCCTATTCCTAGTTCATTTCTGGATGTTTCATTAGTATTTATTGTTTTTCTCTACTCAAATCCTAACTTGCTGTTTTCCATTCATGGTTAGGCATCTATGTTCTTTAAACATGAGGTTTCTTGTTGGTAAGTATCTTCTTGGTGGTTTAGTTCATTCCTTTTCATCTCTTTTCTTTAGAAATACTCACCTTCTCATTAATGGTTTTTAGGAGTGTTCCAAAATCCCGTCCTAGTTCTCACATCCCGGTATTTGGTATGGAAAATAGGATAGTTATTATATGCTTATATGGTTATGCTATAATATGTTTTTTTTATATGTTATGATATATATATATATGTTTTGGGGCTTATAGTTGCTTAGTTAGCAAACCCCTATGTTTACCATGTACATGGGTTAGAATTATGATATGTGTTTATAGTTCTATGTTCTATGTTTATAGCTTATGTTTATGTTTCATGCTTTTAGTAGATTTTCCTTGCTGGGCATTATGCTCATTCCTTTATTTTATATGTGCAGGAAACTAGTATGGCGGTGGAAAGATTCCTAGCTGCTTGTTGATTGTGTATTGAGGGAGAATGGATTCGGTGGACTGTGTGAACGATTCGAGGATGAAGTTGTTTTTAGTCATTTCAATTATGTTTTCTATGTATTTTTCCGCACCTGATCTTGTAACAAATTTATTTAAGATTTAAGATATATTTTATTTTCAAACAATGGGATCCCATATCATACCCCGAATTTTACATATTTTAATTATTGCTTTACAATTTTTAATAAAGTTATGACTATTTCGTATGTATGTTTTCTTAAAATTAGTGTCTATGTATAGTAGTTATTAATGGTCCAAAGTCTAGAATTAGTTGGGTCATTACAGTTGGTATCAGAGCAACAGTTAATTCGCAGGAAGTTCTCCTCGATACACACACTCAAAGCTTAGAATCTAACCGCCAAGTAAGTGTTTAAGTTATAGTTATTATGTTATTATGTATAGCTAACGATTTTAGTCTTTATGTTTTCAGTTAAGAATGAATGGAGCATTAGCTTATGAGGATATCCGAGCCATTGAGGATTTAAAAAGAATTAGAGAACCCCGAAAACACCGTAGGAGTGCTAGAAAGAATCACTCAGAGGCTACTTTTGTTCCACAGGTTGATAGGTCACCTCCAAGAATCTAAGCAGATCATGATGAGATCAACGGAGCAATATATTTTAGTAATTAGAATTTTTAGAGATTATCCTACCGTGATTGCAACCTTAGAAGAAATTTGGGAGACGATAGATGATGAAGATGAATTGCCAGTAGCTATGAGATATTATTTTCTCATACTTAGGTTCACTTCAAAAATGGAATTTCAATTTACAAACGAGCAAAAACATAGAATTTTTACGAATCTTCCTCGAGGGCATTTCGAGGCACAAGACAATGATGACTGTGAAGAAATAGATGACGATCTGTTAGATGAAGGATCGGATGTAGAAGATCTTGATTTTTAGAATAGATTAGTTTCTTATTTATTTTATTTATTTGCATTTGTGATAGTAAATAGTGAAAACTTTTTTTTTCCAAATTAATATGGATGTTATTTTTTTTAACATGTATGAGTTTGATTTTCTTTTGCAATCATAATAAATAATAAAATAAATAATGACTAAGTTCAGTGAGGGTGGATACAAATCAATGAACCAAGTTTCTATATTGAGAGTTAGGGGGTCATAGTAGTGGGAACGATTTTACTGATTCCAGCCCTCCCTTAATATGGTTAACTTTGGAACAAAGATGAGCTTCGAGCCTGAGAATTGAGTCATATAGGATGATTAGAAACAAAATTAGAAAATAATAAAGATGGCTTATTTTTCTAAGTATAGAAACCCACTCTAATAATAAAGAAGGCTTATATAATTTTCATAAGAAGTCATAATTAAAAGGTCCGAGTTATGTTTGTTTAGATTAAGTTTTTGCCTTACAGCCTATTAGGGTAAAGTTTTGACATGTTTTTCTCAACTATTAGAACTCTATTGAAGATGTCGCTCCAAAGGTACGCTCGTACCAATGGAAGCAGTAGGTCAGGTTATGTAGAATACCCGCAATGTACTAAGTGCCAGAAGAAACATCCTGGTGAATGTCAGGCAAACACCAAAGGATGTTACAACTGTGGTCAATAAGGACACTAGAAGGAAGAATGTCCCCAGCTCAAGACAGAGGGAAAAAGAGACGACAAGATGGTTCCTGCCAGGGTATTTGCCGTAACCCAAGGAGAGGCTGATGCTAGCAATAAGGTGGTCACAAGTCAGATTTCTATCCTCAATAATATATGTTATATATTATTTGATTCAGGAGCCTCTCATTCGTATATCTCGTTAGGAATGTTAGAAAATTAGACAAACCTTGTGAAAGATTTAGAACTAGGTTTGTAACCGAGTTGCCTTCGGGCAAAGTAGTTTTATCATCACAGATAGTACGAGGCGTGTTGATCAAGATTGAGGACGTAGAACTAGAAGGAGACCTGATAGATCTGGATATCAAGGACTTTGACGTGATGCTAGGCATGGACTGGCTAGCATGGCATGGTGCAACCATCGACTACAAATGCAAGAAAGTGACGTTTGAGACTCCAGACGGCCAAAGACTATGCTTCATGGGACAAGTTTCAGGACTACGCACACTGCTAATATCATCTCTCAAAGCTCAAAGGATGATAGAAAAAGGATGGCAATCCTTCTTAGCCAGCATCACAGATGTAGTAAAGGAAACATCACTTAAGGTTGGAGACATCCGCATTGTAAGAGAATTCCAAGAAGTATTTCCCAATGACTTACCAGGGTTTCCGCCAACTCAGGAAATTGACTTCACGATAGAATTAGTACCAGGCACCGAGCCTATCTCCAAGGCACCATACCGGATGGCACCTACAGAACTCAAGGAGTTAAAGACGCAGGTACAATAACTCCTAGACTTGGGCTTCATTAGACCGAGCCATTCACCATGGGGAGCACCAGTTCTATTTGTGAAGAAAAAGGATGGAAGCATGCGGATGTGCGTAGATTACCGCGAGCTGAATAAGGTAAGCATTAAGAATAAGTACCCACTACCTCGAATTGATGACTTGTTTGATCAACTTCGAGGTGCAACCATGTTTTCAAAGATTGATTTACGGTTCGGGTACCATCAGCTCAAGGTGCGGGGAGAGGATATTCCTAAGACAGCTTTTAGAACTCGTTATGGGCATTACGAGTTCTTAGTTATGTCTTTTAGTCTTACCAACGCTCCAGCCGTATTTATGGACTTAATGAATAGGGTCTTCAAGGACTACTTGGATAAATTTGTCGTAGTGTTCATCGACGACATCTTAGTATACTCAAGGGATGAAGTTGATCATGCGGAACATTTGAGGTTAATCTTATCACGACTAAAGGAGCATCAACCCTACGCCAAGTTCAATAAATGCGAGTTTTGGCTTTCGCAAGTGGCGTTCCTCTGGCACATTATATCCAAGGACGGAGTTACAGTAGACCCATCCAAGGTAGAGGCTGTGAAGGATTGGCCAAGACCAAAGAACGCATCCGAAGTAAGGAGCTTTCTGGGATTAGCAGGTTATTATCAGAGGTTTGTAGAGGGCTTTTCTAAGATAGCCACTCTGCTCACCAACATGACCCAGAAACAGCAAAGATTCAACTGGACTGATAAATGTGAAGAAAGCTTCCAGTTACTTAAGGATAAGCTTTGCTCAGCACCAGTACTCTGTGTACCGACACCCAACAATAAGTTTGTAGTCTACTGCGATGCATCGAAGAAAGGGCTGGGTTGCGTGTTGATGCAAAATGACAAGGTGATAGCCTACGCCTCAAGGCAGCTGAAAGTGTATGAGCAACGCTATCCAACTCATGGTATAGAGTTGGCAGTGGTGGTCTTTGCATTGAAAATCTGGCACCATTATCTTTACGGAGAACGGTGCGACATTTATACAGACCACAAAAGTTTAAAGTACTTCTTCACTCAGAAAGAGCTCAACATGAGGCAGCGCAGGTGGTTGGAGCTAGTGAAGGATTACGACTACGAAATCTTATACCACCCGGGAAAGCCAAACGTAGTTGCCAATGCACTAAGTAGGAAGAATTATGGAAGTTTATCAGCACTAGCTGGAATAGAAAAGTCGCTACAACAGGAGCTGATCAGTGCTGAGATAGAAGTAGTTGTCGGTAAGCTAGCTAATTTTTCAATCCAGTCAAATCTGTTTGAAGATATACGGATTGGGCAAGGGCATGACGACACACTAGTGGCACATATGGATGAAGTCAGAGAAGGCAAGGTCATACATTTCTCAATATTAGGTCAAGAGTTATTGAGATATAAGGATCGGGTATGCATGCCAAATTATCAAAGGATTAAGATTATGATTCTAGAAGAAGCACACAATATCCCATACTCAGTTCACCCAGGGTCGACCAAGATGACTCACGATCTTAAAGCAATTTATTGGTGGCCAGGAATGAAGAAGGATATAGCAGAATTTGTGTCTAAGTGTTTAATATGCCAGTAAGTGAAAGCAGAGCATCAGCAGCTTGCAGTCTTATTGCAGACACTTAGCATACCAGAATGGAAGTGGGACAATATAGCCATGGATTTCGTGATAGGTTTGCCACGAACGAATAAGCAACATGATTCAGCTTGGGTAGTAATAGATAGACTAACCAAGTCAGCTCATTTCCTGCCTGTTAAGACTTCATACACAGTGGACCAATACGCAGACATCTATGTCCAAGAGATAGTACGGTTGCATGGAATCCCTAAGACAATAGTGTCTGATAGAGGATCGGTGTTTACATTGAGATTTTGAGGAAGTTTACAGCAAGCCATGGGTACTAAGTTAAGTCTTAGTATAGCATTTCATCCCCAGACAGACGGTCAGCGCACGATATAGATTTTAAAAGATATGTTGCGCGCTTGCGTACTTGATTTCGAAGGATCATGGAATAAGTACTTATTGCTGATAGAGTTCTCCTACAACAAAAGCTACCAGTCAATGATTGGGATGGCACCATATGAGTTACTTTATGGAAGAAGGTGTCAATCTCCGTTGCATTGGGAAGAAGTAGGAGAAAGGCAGCTCCTTGGTCCCGAATCTGTTAGAAAAGCCCAAGAATTGTAGAGTCCAAGAATTTTACTTAGCTAGTTAGATAGTAGTAGTAGTTATAGTATGTTTATTACTGTGGATTTTGGTTCAAGCCGGGACATAGTTGAACACTAGTAGCAACACTTATAGATTTTATAAGTTTAACCTATAGTTTAAGAATATTAATTATAACATAAGGTTTGATTAATATAGCTCATTATGAAGATGATATTTATTATACTATAAGGTTTAGATAGACCCAATAAGATAATGACACTTGTCATGTGCATGTTTATTGAGAAATTAAGTATTTTTGAGGAATAGTTTTATAAGAATAATATTTGAAAACCCCAGAGTCTGCCAACAGCTTTGAAATCGTTATAGGACTTAGCCAAAGTTGTTTACTCAATTCAAATTAGGCTGAAAAAATGCAATTACATGTATAATATTTCAGCGTATGCCGATATATCGCAGCTCTAGGGGGCGATATATCGCCACTCGGGGAATACGAGAAACAAGTAACTTCGCATGAACACTTCGACAAGCATCGCGAATATAGGCCCAAGTTATATATCGCCTACCATGGGCGATATATCAGCTCTAGGGCAAGGTTTTTAAATTTTTTGAAATCGAGCTCAATTCAACCCATAGCCTCTTAGCTAGCCTCAGAATCTTTTGACCAAGTCTCAAGCCTCTACTAAACGATTATTCAAATGTTTTTCAATTAAATAGTCATTATTTTATTCAAGCTAAAAGAAGATCTTTTCATTCTTGAACTCTATAAATAGGACCTAGTACCCAGCCATTTCTTTCATTCTTCAAGTTGAGTTTAGAGCCTTCAAGAAGCTAGGTTTACTTTAGAGTGTTAAACACTTGGGTTGGGGTTATAAGCTTTATCATCATAAGCTTATTAAACACTTGGGAAGTAAGGTTAATAGTGTGTTTTTCGATATCGAGGTGTAGTTCGGTTATAGTGCATTCAAAGGTATTCCTATTCCTAGTTCATTTCTGTATGTTTCATTAGTAATTATTGTTTTTCTCTACTCAAATCCTAACTTGCTGTTTTCCATTCATGGTTAGGCATCTATGTTCTTTAAACATGAGGTTTCTTGTTGGTAAGTATCTTCTCGGTGGTTTAGTTCATTCCTTTTCATCTCTTTTCTTTTAGAAATACTCACCTTCTCATTAATGGTTTTTAGGAGTGTTCCGAAATCCCGTCCTTGTTCTCACATCCCGGTATTTGGTATGGAAAATAGGATAGTTATTATATGCTTATATGACTATGCTATAATATGTTTTTTTTATATGTTATGATACATATATGTTTTGGGGCTTATAGTTGCTTAAATAGCAAACCCCAACACTATTATGTTCTTGGGGCTTATAGTTGCTTAGCTAGCAAACCTCATTGTATTTTGAGGCTTATAGTTGCTTAGTTAGCAAACCCCAATGTTGACCATGTACATGTGTTAGAATTATGATATATGTTTATAGTTATATGTTATATGTTTATTGCTTATGTTTCATGGTTTTAGTAGATTTTCCTTGCTGGACGTTAGGCTCATTCCTTTATTTTATATGTGAAGGAAACTGGTTATGGCGGCGGAAAGATTCCTTGCAGCTTGGGATTGTGTATTGAGGGAGAATGGATTCGGTGGACTGCGTGAACGATTCGAGGACGAAGTTGTTTTTAGTCATTTCAATTGTGTTTTCTATGTATTTTTCTGCACCTGATCTTGTAACGAACTTATTTAAGATTTAAGATATGTTTTATTGTCAAACAATGGGATCCCATATCATACCCCAAATTTTACATATTTTAATCTTTGCTTTACAGTTTTTAATAATGTTATGACTATTTCCTATGTATGTTTTCTTAAGATTAGTGTCTATGTATAGTAGTTATTAATGGTCCCATGTCAAGAATTAGTTGGGTCATTACAAATTATCACCTTGGCTCACGGGTGCTCTTTGGTGCAAGTAAGGGCATGGGAAATGATGACTAGCCATGAGTTCCAAGGAGTGGCTCCTACATGTTCGGCCTGCTTGGTCTCCACAGTGAAGTTATTTTGAGGGACTTAGGGTATAGGTCCAGTTTTGTTGCTGAGGTCGACTATTTTGTAAAGTTGTTTGTAATTAAGTTTTAATTAACTCTTTTTGGAATCCCTTGTAAATATTTCAGTTTTAAATGAAAATTTTACATCTTTAACTAAAAATGTTAATACCTAAATCTTTGATTAGCTTTAATTATACTTTTGAGTCCAAATGACTCGCTTAACAAGTTAAGCACTACTTTAAATACATGGTGTAACAACTCTGGATTAGTAGGGCATTGCATCACCATTATCCTATAATACCTTCAATCCTCTTCCAAAACATCATCAAGTTAGATCAATCCTCAAGGAGAAGAAAGTAACAAGAGAAGAAATGGACATTTCAAAACTAGAGGGTTACCTCCTTGATGATCAAGGCTGTATGCAAGCTTACTAAATGAGCTTGAGAGATTTGTGGCTGCCTTGAGCTTCTATACCTTAAAATCATTGTTAAAAATGGTTAAAACTCAAACATAATAATGCAGAAATGGAGCTATAGGCTCAAAATAGAGAAGAACAAGAAGAAATCACCTTGAAACTTGGTTTCTCAAGCTTCCATGGAACTTTCCTTGAGGAAACAAGAGAGAGAAAGAAAATGCAATGATATTGAGAGGGAGAGAGAGAAGAGTGCTCTGAATTTTTAAGAGCTCTATTGAAAGAAATGAGAGAGGTAGAGAGAGAGAAAGGGAGTAGGGTGGCTGCCATGTGAGAGGATGGTTGAAGTGATGTGGGTTGGGGTGGAGTGGCTTCCTAGACTCAACAAGTGTCACATGACTCTATTTAGAGTTGACCATAACATGTGATTAGCCTAATACACTCAACCACTTCCTAATGATCCCTTAATTTCCCATTTTTGAGTAAAATAATTAACTTATAAACTTAAAACTATAGTGCATTCTCCAGTTTTGGCATGCATGCCTTTTGAAATATCCCTAAAAGTCCGCTTAAGGGGTGGTTGAGCCCGAAAATAAGGCCCAATGGTGGTATAAAGCTAAAGCCCATTATGTAACGTTCCAAACTCCCTAATAAGGCTTAGTGCCTTGGGTAGGGTGCTAGGAAGGCATAAGTAGAATTATATGTGATATTATTGAATACATATGTGATTATATGGAATCATATGAATTATATCATGATATGAATGTGTATGCATGTTTAACTATATTAAATATGCTTACAGGCCTACTTCTGTTAAAAAGGGCATTTTTGTAATTTTGACCCACTGAGGGTATATCTGTAATATTATATGTTTTATGATTGATACTACATTATTATGTAGATATATTTGAGTTACTCGACATGAGGCGATCCTAGTGAGCAATTTTGCAGAAAAGTCACAATGGGGTTACATACCCGGCTTGGAGTGACCTTATGGGTATTTTTGTAATTTGGCACATTACCAGAATCGATTGGGAAATTGAATTTTATTTGGTGAGTATTTGGGTTTAATGGATTTAATTGGGAATTTATTGTGTAATTTGAGGATTAGCGGGAATTATGGGAAAAAGGACCAAAACCCCCTTTGGTCTAGCTTTGAAGTGTTTAGGAGGTGGGGGCAAAATGGTCTTTTGACCATTTTAGTAGACAAAGTTTAGCCAAGTTCTTGGCAGCCTACACCTCACATACTCTGTCTCTCCTTTGGATATGCCTTTGGGAGTACAAAGGAAACACAAAGTCTTTTCTTGATCTAGGCCTGGATCTTAGGGTTCTTGGAAGGGAATGGGCTCTATAAAAGTGTTGGCAGCAACTAAGGGACATCTTCTACCCTTTTGATTTTCAAATTTCTTTCGGGAAGGTATGGAATTACTTGAGTTTTCATAGTTTTCATCATGTTCTTGGGAAGTTTGATCTATGTTGTGATTTTCAGATTTGTTTGGAACTCTAAGTTGTTTAATGAAGAGATTGAATGCTAGAATCATGTTAGTAATGGTTTGGGGGCTCTTGTTGTAGCTGGGGATTTAGTTTTGGTTGGGTAATTTTGGATTGAGCTTGAAAGGGGTCTAGAAACCTAAAATCTCCAAGTGAAATCTTGGGATATTTTGTGTTATTTCTTTGATGCTCCAGGTTGTATTCAAAGTATTATAGCTATTTTATAAAATGTTTCTGGGTTTAAGGCTGGTTTGGGGACCATTGGGATGAATTGGACTTGGATAAAATACAGGAAAAACCCAAATTTTCTGGATTCACGCAGGGGCATCGCAGCAATGTTCTTCTGCATTGCAGAGATGGGGTGGTTCAGTGCGAAGTGGCAGTTGTTGGGCGCCGCATCACCTGTTAGGCTGTGCTGCGATGCCAGGCCATTTTTAGGGCCATTGTTTTGTATTTTTTAGGGAATTGCTCTGAGGGTTCGGGGGACGGTTCCGCCACCCTGTTTGGTGGAATTGGAGGTCCCGAGAGCACAAATTGGTCCCAGAGTCTATTTTTGGAGATGGATCTTAACGAGAGTACCGTTTATGGTTGTGACTAAGTTCACCGCTAGGCTTAGGGAAAGAAGGATTGTGTTCGGGATCGTACTGGTTCTTTTGCACATGACCTGAGGTAAGAAACCGGTATATGCACATAGAGATATTTGTTGGTATGCTTATTAGCCTTGATCTACCTGTGAATGTATGGTATGATTGATACTCGACCATCGTGTGGAACGTGGGGCCGAACGACCATCGCGTTGAGCGTGGGGCTAATCAACAAGGCGTGGAGAGCGCAGGTCGTGAAGGCAAGTTCAGTTTGAGGGTGCATTCCTTACTCGCTCGGCATGAACCGAGTGCAGACTATCTGAGTACGCATCTCGCTTGGTTGGGCCACTCGGCAGAGCGTGTGGAATGCAGGTCAAAGTGAAGTTTAATTTGAGGGTGTGGTCCCCACTTGCCCGGCATAAACCGTGAGCTGAGTGATTGAGTACGCACCTCGCTTGGTTGGGCTACTCGGCAAGGCTATTTTTCATGGGCCACTTAATTGATTATATTATTGTGATGAGTATTATTTTGTAAACTGTAGAATGTGTTTATAGGTTACATGATTAGAATGAACGCATATGTTATTTAGGAAACATGTGTTTTACTTCATTAAATATTTGGATTATTGTTATACTCTGTGAGGTTTTGTTGCTGAGCCTCAGCTCAGGAGTGCTCTATGGTGCAGGTAAGGGCATTGAATAGTTGGACCAACCATGAGTTGGAGGGTTTCGGGGGCATTGTGTACATATGTGCCCTGCTCGACCACTTCGGCTGAGATGACTTGCTAGAACTAACGGTGAACCCTGATTTTCCCGCCTAGGCCGACCCTTTGTAATTATTTTGTTTATGTATCAGTTTATAAAATCATTTCGGGATCCCGAGTATAGAGTTAAAACTTTTTAATGAAATGATTATTGTTTGACCAAATTTTTTAATACCTAATCCTCTATTTAGTTTTAATTACACATTTTAAGTTCAAATGACTCATTTAACGAGTTAAGTACTATTTTAAAATACACAGGGTAACGATCCAACATTAGTAGTGTGTTACACATTAAAACATGATGAAAATGTAAATATAGGCACCGAAAATGTTACCAAAGTCCCCTTATAGCATTTGTTGAAACCATTTTAATTTGTTTACCCCAATAAGGACAAATTAGCATTTTCTCTCCAAATACATATTAGGATTCTTTCCTAAGAACTTTATTAAAAATTCTCTCATAGCATTCTTAATACTCCTATGCCTAAAGTAAATGTTTTTGTCATAATTATTTATTTACCAATATTTATTATCCGAGATTTTACCCGTGTAAGGTTTTTGTGTCGGTTCGGGACCTAAATTCTTGGTGTGACCAAAAGTCAATTAAATTCATAATAATTCCACATCTTAATTTGATCTTTGATTTTCAAATCGTAATACAACCCCACTATGATGATATATTATGGGAATAAAATCCCATTTCGAATTGATATTATCACGTTGGAACGATTCTCCAAGGAATTCATAAAGCAGTTTCGAGCTACAAGGAGTATAAAGCCTGAAGCTTCGTCTCTGGCCAAATAAGCAACAGCCAGGTGAATCTCTCAAAAAGTACCTCGGGAGATTCAATATCGAGGCTGCCAGAGCACGAGATTTTGATATAAATAGTCACCTGATGGTTGTTTGAGCTAGAAGCATGCAAGGAAGCGCCCTTTAGGATGACCTACAGCGAAAATCAGTTCGAACCATAATGGAGTTTATGGAGCAAGCACAAAGATTCATTAATGTAAAGGAAGCTAGGTCAACATTACAGCTAGCATCTCTGCCTCCAATAACTAGAACAATGAATATGAACCCAGTCGCAAGCTCGGCAACACCAATTGATGTACAACCCTCTAATGATAACTCCTCTAAAAGGAAGAAGAATGAGGGAAATACTCCTGAAGCGGAAGGGCGTGAGAAGAAGAAAGGAGACAAGTACAACTTTATATACACTATATATACGACAGAGACTCGGGAAAATTCTATGTGGTGAACGAAAACCAAGTCTCATTCCGTCGACCTAATCATATGCCCAATCAATGCACCAAAAAATATCAGAATAAATAGTGCAGGTTCCATAGGGACATTGGTCACATGACGGAGGAAAGCAGATTGCTCAAAGATGAGATCAAAAGCCTCATTTTAAGAGGATACCTTGGGCAGTATGTTCGAAATAGGGGCAATAACCAAGGATAGGCCCTGCAGAATCAAAGGGTGGCACCAGCTCAGACTGATGCACCACCTCAACTCGTGGCACCCCCAGCTCGGGAAGATATCTGGCCACCTCCGATTGATGGAGAAGATGTAATAACCATTTGTTGAGGGCCCCATATAGCCAGAACGAGTAGGAATGCCTAGAAGAGGTATGTTTAGGAACTAAAATCTGAGAATGGTTCTTCTTACATTACAGAGCCCTGAGCTCCAAAACAACAACGGGTCTAATCCCAACCAATAACTTTCATTGAGGATGATGCTTCCCATGTAAAGTTCCTACATAATGACCCATCGGTTATCACCATCCAACTCACCAACAAGAGAGTTCACTAGAACTATTTGATAATGGGAACTCGATGAATATCTTGTATAAAACTACGCTGGAAAAATGGGCTTACCAATTTAAGACCTTAAAGCTTGTGCAACTACCCTGTACGGATTTTTAGGAGAAGTAATTGCGAGTACAGAGCCATTGAGATCCATGTAATGCTAGGGGAATTTTCGGTCTCGGTAACAAATATGTTTGAGTTTATAATAGTAGACACACCATCTGCCTACAATGTTCTGCTCGGGAGACCGTCTCTAATTGGGATGGGGGCAGCAACATCGGTGAGACATTTGGTTGTAAAATTCTCAACACCAAGTGGCATTGGGACACTAAAGGGGGACCAATTAGCAGCTTGGGAATGTTATAGTATACCCACGAGAGCAAGGGGTCAACCCAGTGTACAAGCGCTAGTCATACTCGAAGAGATAGAAGAGAGAATTTTCGAGATTGAAAACGAGAATGACCCACGCATGGCAGAAGACCGAGCTGAAATCAGAAGAGCTTGAAGATGTCCAGCTCAACAATAATGATCTGAATAAGGTCGTAAAGATCAAGAAAAATCTTCGCAAGGATGCGAAATAGAAATTAACCCAGTTTTTACAAGAAAACCAAGATATTTTTTCCTGGTCCCACTCGGACATCGTAGGAATCAGTCCCAATGTAATTAGTCATGCCTTAAACATTGACAAGACCTTTCCTCTGAAGCAACTTTAAAGGAGATTTCTCGATGATGAAAGGAAGAAAGCGGTAAAGGAAGAGGTCAATAGGTTAAAGGCCAACCACATTATAAGGGAGGCATTTTATCCGGACTGGATAGCAAATCTGGTGTTAGTTTCCAACTTGAATGGGAAATGGATAACGTGCATTGACTATTCGGATCTAAATAAAGCATGTTCAAAGGAATGTTTCATGATATAACAAAATGCTACCTCGAGTCATGACATTATGTCTTTCGTGGATGCCTATCCTGGATATAACAAGATAGCCATGCATGCTTCCAACCAGGAACACACGAGCTTTGTGATAGATAAAGGTTTATACTGCTACAACGTAATGTCTTTTGGGTTAAAAAATGTTGGAGCAACATACCAAAGATGGGTAAACTGAATGTTTGCCAAACATATAGGAAGGTAAATGGAGGTGTATCTGGATGACCTAACAGAATGCTTCAGTATATTGAGAAAGTACAATATGAGGCTAAACCCACAAAAGTGTTCCTTTGGAGTATCTTCTAGAAAGTTCCTCAAATTTATAATAAATGCTTCGGGAATCGTGGCAAATCCAGATAAAATAAAGGCCTTAATTGAAATACCCTCACCTCGAAAATAGGTTTATTTCGAAGTCAACCGGCAAATGTCTAACATTTTTCAACCTTTTAAGAGGGGGCAAGAAGTTTGAATGGACAGAAAAATGCGATCAAGTTTTTCAGGCCCTAGAGAAGCATCTCTCAGAACCACCCATTCTGTCTAAACCAATCATAGGTGGAGAAGCTCACGTTATGCTTAGTGCATGCATCAAGGAAGCTCCGACCAAATTTCAAAGCTAATACCATACACGCCTTTACTAAATAACCCTTAAAACAAGTGCTAGAAAAACTAGAAGCATCAGGTTGGCTGCTAAAATGAGTAGTGGAGGTCAAAAATTTTGAGATAACGACAATTAAAGTTCGGGCACTAGGTGATTTCATAGCCGAATGCACTGGAATATCTGACGAAGAGGTGATAACCCCAACTCGAGAGCTGCGAAAACTCTACATCGATGGATCATCAAATGAGAATGGCTCGAGGCAGGGATTATACTTATAACCCCTGAAGGACATAGGTTCCATCACGCATTGAGATTTGGGTTTAATGCTTCCAACAATGAAGCAGAGTATGAAGCCTTATTGGCAGGCCTTAGAGTAGCTTAAGAGTTAAAAGCTAAAGCTATACACTGCTAAAATGATTACCAACTTGTAGTTAATTAGGTAAGAGGTGAGTACCAAGCCCAAGGAACACATATGGCAGTGTACCTACAAAAAGTCACATCGACATTGGGAGGATTAAGAGTTGCCTAACCATGCCACTCTAGATATTTTCGAATATCCAGAGGTATAATCACTTAACATTAAATTTCTCTTAAGATATCTTGTGTTCTTGAGCTTTGGGTAATTTGAGTTTGGATATTTGAATTTTGGGGACTTAAGGTTACATGGGGAGTAGAATTATGTTAATAAGTGGTTTATAAACTGAATGGAGTATTTTTTTTTTCTACTGGGATTCTTGATTTGTGATATGATTCTCGGATTTTGGGAAAATTTTTTGAGTTTGAAACTAAAAAATGCAATATGATGTTCTAAGGTGTTTTGATGCGTTTTTGTGGTGTCTTGATATTTTTCGTGGCTTGTCTAAGTTATTTGAGGAGATTTGTGGTCAAAATCTGCTGAAAAAAATTGTTTAGGCTGAGTTTTGGGTCTGGTTTTCCAGGGGAAACTCGTAAGAATGGTTTGGGGAAGAACATCAAAATTCTAGGTTTATTTTGGGTTTCTGGTGACCTAGCGCGACCGCACTAGTCTCCCATGAAGTAGAGTATTTTGATTACAATTTTGGGTTTCTAAAACACCAGCGAGACCAAGCTGGGGTCAGGCGCGACCGTGCCAGGTCCCCCAAATTTGTGGTTTTCTGTTATTTTTGGGCTTTGGTACAGAGACTTTATGACTAGTTTTGGGGGCCCACTTGGGGGATCGGGGGATGATTTCACCACCTCATTCATTGGAGTTAGAAGTTTTGAGAGATAGGGAATGGATTCAAACTCGAGAGGTCATTTCATCTTCCAAACAAGACTTGAGGTAAGAAAGCTGCACATGCACTGATTATGAGGCATTGGCCCTGACTTGTGAACGTGGTTATGACTGTGCCCTGAATCTATTTAGAGTTAAATTTATTTACTCTATAACTTCATATGTTGCATTTGTTGTATGTAAGTATTTGTGATTGATCGACTAGGAGGCCATAATCGGTGATAATCATGTGGAATGTAGGTTGTTATTGCAAGGCCACTACGGGGGTGCAGTATGCAGCTATTCGGCATAGGCCATATACTTATTGATAAGTTAATCTAAGTTTGTTCATGGTTTGTGAAACATATATTTGATGTTAATGTTTAATTGGATACTTTTTTCCAAGTTGAGTTTTCTTGTTGGGCTTTGGCTCACACGTGCTTTGTGGTGCAGGTAGGGCAAGGGAAAATTGGACCAGCCATGAGTTGGAGAGCTCTAGGAGCGATGTGTACATATTGAGCCTGCTCGACTTCCAAGACTGAGATTTATTTTGAGGGACATAGGATATAATTCCAGCTTTTTCGCCTAGGTCGGCTAATTTTGTAATCTCTTGGTTATAATTGTATTTTGGTTTAAAATGTTTGGGATCCCTTGTATATTCAAACATTTTAATGAAAAGTCTAATTTTTTAGACAAAATTTTTAGTACCTAAACCATTCTCTAATCTTAATTACACTTTTGAGTCCAAATGACCTTCTTGACAAGTTAAGCACTATTTTAACACATATTGTAATGGTCCTGGATCAGTAGGGCATTATAAGGTGCCTGGTCGGTCTAAGGATCTCTTTTTGGATTTAGGATCACAGACATGGACATCAGTCCTCGACTCATACTTGGGGTACATATGGTCCGTCGCGGTCTCGCTATCACCGAGAGATCAGTTTCTCGAAGCTTAGTTTCATGCAAGAGGTAACTAAGATACCTCTTCCTAAATGAGAGCTTCCCTAATTCCTCCCAACGTTGTTGCATCATGGGAGATGCATCAGGTCAGTCATATACGACTATAAGATTAAAGAAATGAAAGGATGGATTAGAAAAGAAACCATTTGAGAACAAGTAGAATTCAAGAAAATGGAGAAGTGTGAAACTTACGAATGTGTTAGAAGGAATAATATTTTGAAGTCTGGAGGACATTGGTCTAGAAAAATTGGGTCTTCAAGTTCGAAGGGTGATTTGGGATATCCTACAGTAGCTTCCCTTCTTTGAGGTAGTAAAACCAATATCCTCCCTTCTTCCAAGGAGGATTTCTTTTGACATAATACAAATAAAGAATCTCTAGCGGAGATGGTTCTTCCCATTTCAGCTCATGGTAGAGAAATTTAAGGGCCACAACGATGTGGTAGGAGTTGTTATAGTGCTGGAATGGAGCTATCCTATTCCAGTTAGTGAAGCACTTGAAATACTACTTCACAGGAAGGAGAGCTCCAGGCTTCACGTGCTTGTCACTCTAGGTTTCGAGCCTAACAAGATAGTCTGAATTGTTCTCTCCGAGTGCAAAATAAGTGTGCTAGTGAGTTTAAGCCCATGGCTATATAAAATATCATAAACTTGTCTGATGGATTTGATTGAGGACTCATAATGCTTGACCTCAAATTAGGTGGCTTTGGGGATGACAACACTTTTGTTGATTGAAGGGCCGAACTAAGGGAAGGGTGACTCTTGTTGGGGTAGCAATGATTTTCCTTCTAAGGATGAAGACTTGGCAGCCATTATATCAATTTCAAGCTCACCTTGGATAAAGGCAATAAAAATAGGTAGAGTTGGGTCAAGAGGGTGAGCTAAGGGAATTTGGCTTGCAAAAGAAGGCTCAGGTTGGGCAGCAAGGTGAAGTCTTTCTCTTTTCCCTTTTTGGATTTCCCTAATTTGACGCATAAATGAGCTACAAATATCTTCCCTCTCGATCTTTCGTTGTATTCATGGATTAACCTTTGGTTTCGAGAAAAGGGAAACTCGGGTCAGGGACTAGCTTTCCTGTACGGGATTGCCCAATCTGGGAACCCCCACCCTTCCTTCTCGAAATTGGGACGTCACATCTACCAAGAGAGAGAGTAAAGTTGAAGGACCTCTTTGGTTTGAATATAGCTCAAAAGTAGTTATATTATGATAAGAATAAAGAGCTCGAGTTACGAGCTTATATTAGCCCAAGGCTTGGGATACAACTAGTGCATTATGATGGTTAAAGCTATGTGGTCCTAAAAATATGTGCATGATTACCCAAATTATAAACCATTGAACTTCTTAAAAAAACTAAATACAAAACTTTCCTAATATGTTACCATTTCTAAGCCTATTCCAAGAATTTTTGTGTTCAAAAACAAATTTTTGGTGTATTCCTATACCCCCAAAATAGATCAAACTCTTACTTTTTCCTAAAAAAATCCCAAGAACTTCAACAATTGAGAATGGAAAAAAAAATGCATGCATGAAAATTTTGTACACTAAGAGAGGTTGGAAATCTTACTTGAAAAGTTGATTAGATGCATGTGCGAAATGCAATTGAAGTGCAAAAATAAAAAAATCTTGAAGAACAATAGTGTTTTGAAATGATTGGATGTGTCGGGTTCTCTGGTTTTTAAGAGAATTTTTTTTGATTTCTTGAGAAGATGATAATTGAATGAGGGGGTTCAAAGAGGAAGAGGATATATATAGAGGAAAAAGCAAGAAAATCGTAGTTGTTTGATTGAAATCCAACGGGTGGGGATTTAAGGAAAACAACGGCAAAAAGGTGCATGGGAAGATGTAACGGCAATACATCAAGTATAAAGTGAGTACCCAATCCAAGCATACCATGGATATGCACTCGAGTGAAGTAGTTGGGCACATTCTTTGACGAGGGAAATTCAAAAGTTTCTCTTGCTGAGTTCCGAGCAGATACTTTTGAGAGGGAAAATGTTATACCCTATTTCCGAGAACATAATATATTTTTTTGGAGAGTGAGCTTGGAGATATCACAATAAAGTTCATAATTAAATATTATTACCATCAGTAATATTTATGTAATTACAAAGTAATAGATTATTTCAGCTCGAACGCAAGGAAATTAGCTCAAAAGAATAATTGAAATATGTTAGCTCGAAGAATGTCAACATCAACTTGATATTACGTTGAAAAGAATCATAAAGTAATATTCAAGTAAATTATCCTTATTTTTCAGGGATTAGTTTAGATATTGTATTGTTGACCAAGTCTTTTGTAATTCAAATTTAAATGAGATATTTGTATAACTCCCTCCTTAAATCATGGAGGACAGTATCTGAAACCAGATCTTTAAATAATTGGATCGTAGTCATTTATCCTCACACACAAATTTTGTACTCAAACTCTGTGAAATTTCCTTCAGGCTTTGACATAGATTATCTAAATAAAAGTGACTCGTGGACTAGGTAGATTTAACTATTGAACCATGTAAAAAACCTATGTTCTTCTTTTCTTTCTAAATTTTTTGATTAGCTTAATTGCTCTTGTTATTAGTGGACGAAAAATTTCGTCAACAATTCTAATTTCTTATATAGTTACACAGTCATACTATTTGTACACACACGATACTTATATATAATGTATTTAAAATTGGATCATAAAACATAAATGTTGCTCTTTTATTGAAAAATAACATAAAGTAGAGTGATCCAAGATTTTAAAATAAAATGATTGTCTTTAACAAAATTAAAGATAGCAACATTTAATTTAAATGAATAAAATTCTAATAAAGAAAAAAAAAACATAAACCCTAAATCTTTTTCAGCAGCTACATGACCCTCTCGAATACACCAACAACTATTCAGGTCCAACTAGCAACAAACCAATCTATAATTTAATTACCTTGATTTTCACAAGTATACTATAAGGAGTGAGCCTCAAAGTCAAATAAGTAAAATGCATAGAAAACAATCATACAATCATATATAGCCTAGACAATTCATAACATCATAAGTCCATACAATTCCATATTGACACTATTCTATCAAAGATAACTATATCATATAAAACCATATAAATATTCTAAATCATAAACTAATATTGGTCATAATCATAATAGTTAATAACAAATCAGACAAGAGAAGATAAAGTACTTATAAAAGGGGTAGGCATTCAAGGCCGGGACATCGCTTAGGTCCGTCAATTTTTGCATCCGAGCCACCGGACATCACTTAGGTTTGTCATATAGTTTTAGACATCACTTAGGTCCAGCTACACTTTTCTTCTTTTACCTGAAATGTTAGGATCATACATTCTCTTAATATCATAATCTACACCTATCTAATTTTCCTTACCTTGAGTGTGGAGAAGAGAAAAGAGAGATAGCTTGAAAGTGTTAATGGATCTCGTCCAAACCTTATACAAAAAATTTAAAGACTAAGTTAGAATTTGTAATAATAACTGAATTTCCAAAATCTAAACCTCATAGAAGCCATACCTTTACCCTAGAACAAGATATCATGATATCCAAAATCCTAAGCCTCCACAAACAACGTCTATCCTCAACACAAATAGAGTTTGATCTTGATAACTTATGGTATTTTCGGCTATAGGCTAATGATTTTTGGGCTATTTATGTTTTAGCTGTGTGGGGGATTTATAGTAGTAATGATGTTTGAGGCTTATAAGAAAATAGAAGAAGTAGAACATGAACACTGCTAGCGTTGTGGAGATTTTAACTATATGGGAAAATATTGAGCAATAAGATGAAACTTTGGAGAGAGCAATTTTTAAAAATGGAGAGTACTTGGAGCTTGTTTGTGTTTGAAAAATGAAGAGGTAAATGACTCTATTTATAGGCTCTAAACCCCATCCTTCTTCCTTAAACCTCTTCACTCTTCTTCAACCAAAAATTTAAATTTTAAACTTCCATCCCCAAAGAAGTTTCAGCCAGCCCTTGGTGTACGTCATTCAACTTGCTACAACATCTCACCAAATTCCACATAGCCTCCATTTGATTCAAAATTGAGTCAAGGTCCAAGTCTTGCTTCCTACTTAGTCTCCACGCCCATGACTATCCTTTCAAATTCAAATCTTGGTCATTTCAACTGTAACCAACCCACTTCTTTCTCTACTTAATTCTTGACTCCTTAAGCTTAATCTTTTAGTCTCCACCTTACTACTTCTTCTTGACTCCTATCTCCTTAAGTTCAAACAAGTCCAACCTTGCCTATTCCCAGGCTTCCCACACCACCTTGCTTGGCCCTCAATCAAGTTGACTTAATTCCTCAAAATAAGTTTTTCATGCCACCAAGTAAACCATATTTGTAAAATTCCAAATAGTTATTTCTTAAGTGTATTTCGGCCAATCTCTAGTAATTCAAGTAATTGGGATTTAAATTCACACCACATGTAAACAACATTTATCACCAAAATAACATGTGTACATATTTTATAATTTTCTTATTTTCTTAAAGAAAACTATATTTATAGTAATTTAATCATAAGCTTCTAATTTCCATAAAATAAATAACTTGCATAAATACATAATCATAATAATTATAATTACCCAAATTATAATTTATTTACTAAGTCATAAAAACATATCTTATCATAAAATATTCTAAAGCATTCTTTCTAACTCCACCACTGAAGTATAAACTATAACATAAAAAAAATATTCTAAGATCATATTTAAGGAGCTTAAAAGAAAGATAATCACATTGGTTATTACAATCTTCCCCCCTTAAATAAATTTCTTCCTCGAAGTTTACTTACCAAAAATATCGGGATATCGTTCCCTCATATCTTCCACCAACTCCCACATTGTTTCTCTTTTAGTGCTATGGCTCCACAAAATTTTGACTATAGGGATACTTTCGGATCTTAACTCCTTAGTTACTCGTTCTAGAACGCATACCAGTCGTTCTTCATAACTAAAATCCTACTTCAGCTGTAGAGCTTCGTAATTTAGCACATGGTATGGATCAGATACATACTTTCTCAACATAGAAATATGGAATACATTATGCATCTCAACTGAGAAAGTATGTAATTAATTAATATGTATGTGATTATGTTATACTAAGATATGACTATGTATGCATGTTTATGTATATTAAATGTGATTGTGGGTCATTTTTGTGAAAAATGACATTTTCGTAATTTTCACCCGTTAAGGGTATAATTGTAATTATATGTGTTATGTGATTGGAACCACATTATTATGTGGATATATTTGCAATAACTGGCTTTAGTCAATCCTTTAGAGAGATTTCGCGAAAAAGTTACAAGAGGGACTTATACCTTGCTCAGGGTGAGGCAAGGGGTATTTTGGTAATTTTGTGTAGGTTGGGAATTAGTGGAGCATTATTGGAGGAAATATTCATATTTGGAGGGTTAGTAATTTAATTGGGAATGTAGGGTGTTAATTTGAGGTTTATTGGGGTTTGTGGCAAAATGACATTGGTACCCTTGATGGTTGCCCTGGGGGTTAATTATTGATAGGGGTAATATGGTCATTTTTCCTATGCATTAGAGTAATGGACAACACCCCTAGGGAAAACACTTGCACATTTTTTTTTCTCTTCCCTTGGTTCTCTCTTGAGGTGCTTTTGGTGCTAAGGAAAAGTCTTTATCTTGAAAAGAATTTTTGGTGATTTGAGGAAGCTTGGAGGGATAAGTTTGTGGTGTATTGTGACACATCGAGAATGGGGTTAGGATGTGTGTTGATGCACAGTGGGAAGGTTGTTTCCTATGCATCGCGACAGCTGAAGAAATATGAGCAGTGGTATCCTACTCATGATTTGGCATTAGCAACGGTGGTATTTGCGCTGAAAGAGTGGTGACATTATTTTGTATGGAGAAAAGTGCGAGATATACACCAATCATAAGAGTTTGAAGTATTTCTTCACTTAGAAGGACTTAAACATGAGATAGAAATGTTGGCTAGAGTTGGTAAAGGATTGTGACTATGAGATCCTTTATCATCCAGGGAAAGCAGGAGGGGCCCAGGAACTATAAACCTTGGGCTTAGCTTCCCTTTCTTTTTTAAACGCACAATCCCCTTCATCGATGATACTTGAAAGACTTGATCACCTACTGAAAATTCAGCATCTAACCTTTTAGAGTTAGCATAGCTTTTCTTGCGACTTTGAGTAGTAATCATTCTTTTTCGTATCTTTTCTATTGCTTCCGTTGCTTCTCTTACGGCTTTGGGTCCTAAGTACCGTCTTTCACCAACCTCATCCCAATGAAGTGGTGATCGACAATTCAATCCATAAAGCATTTCATACGGTGTCATGCCTATCGTGGTCTAATATTTATTATTGTAAGAGAATTCTATCAATTGTTCCATGATCCTAAGAAGTCTAAAACATTTGCCCTCAACATGTCTTCTAAAATTTGAATGATGCATTACGACTGACCATCTTTCGGAGGGTGAAATGATGTACTTAATTTAGCCTAGTGTTCATGACACACTGTAGACTTTCCTAGATTTTAGAGGTGAACACCGATCCCCTATCAGAGACTATCATCTTTGGAACTCCATGTAGCCTCACTATCTCCACCACATAAATCTTCACGTATTGTTCCCCGTTGTAAATGGTTCAGAGTGGCAAGAAGTGAGCTAACTTTGTAAGTCTATCAATAATCACCCAATCAAAGCTGTGCGACTTGGTGGTTTTGGGTATTCCTGTTACAAAGTCCATGGCTATATCTTCCCATTTCCACTCAGGAATCTCTAATGGTTGTAACATTCTTGAGGGTCTCTGATGTTCAACCTTAACTTGTTGACATGTAAGGCATTTAACTACTAATTCTGCTATGTCCTTCTTCATTCTCAACACCAGTACATTGTCTTAACATCGTTGTACATTTTTGCCAATGCTGGATGAAGCGAATATGGAGTGTTATGTGCCTCTTGCATAATATTGTTTCTTCATTCTCCCTTGTTTGGCACACACACTCAGTTTCTATGTCGCAGCATGCTTTCTTTTGTCATTGAAAATCAGCATTTTTCGAGCTTTGTAGTAATTCCATTTTCTTAAGAAGAAATTCATCGTCTTGTTTTTTCTCGTTAATATTTTCCAGGAATGTAGACTTGATTGTGAGGTCAACTTCATCCCATTATTAGCTCTACTCTGGATTTCATAGTATCTTGTTGTAGGGGTTGCGCTATTCCCTTTAGTACTATCACCCTATTGTTACTCAATGTACTAAGTGTGTCTACAACTATGTCAGCCTTTCCCGGGTGATATAAAACCTCACCATCATAGTCTTTTACTAGCTCAAGCCACCTTCTTTGCCTCATATTGAGCTCTTTCTGAGTAAAGAAGTACTTTAAGCTCTTGTGGTCTGTATAGATTTCACACTTCTCTCCGTACAGATAGTGTCTCAAAATCTTTAGCACGAAGACCATAGCTGCCAATTCTAAGTCATGAGTTGGATATCTTTGTTCGTATTCTTTTAGCTGTCTTGAGGCATAGGCAACAACTCTTCCCTTTTTCATCAACATGCATCCTAGTCCTTGTTTTGACGCGTCGCAATACACTACAAACTTATCCTTATCATTCGGGATGCACAAGACTGGTGTTGATATGAGCTTGTCTTTTAACGTCTCAAAGCTTTCTTCACATTTTTTCATCCATGTAAATTTTTGTTGTTATATTTGTTAAGGGTGTAGCTATTTTATAGAACCCTTCAACATTATAATCTATAATACCTTGCTAGTCCAAGAAAATTCCTCACCTCAGTGGCGGTTTTTGGCTTGGGCCAGTCCTTAATCACTTCTATCTTAGCCAGGTCTATTTCTACACCATTATGAGAAACAATGTGACCTTAGAAATGCCACTTTTTCTAACCATAATTCACACTTCTTAAATTTGTCATATATTGGGTGGCTCTTAAGTCGTTCCAATGTCAATCTTAGATGCTCCTCATGCTCTGCTTTCATTTTTGTGTAGATAATTATGTCATGTATGAACACTACCATGAACTTATCCAATTAATCCCTAAAAACTCAGTTCATAAGATCCATGAATGCTGGTAGTGCGATTGCTAAGCCAAATGACATTACTAAAAATTCGTAGTGTCCATATCTTGTCCTGAAAGTCATCTTTGGGATATCTTCTTCTCGTACCCTTAATTGGTGATACCCCGTCCACAAATCTATGTTTGAAAATATCATGGATCCTTGCAGTTGAACGAAGAGATCGTGTATGCGGGGCAAAGGGTATTTGTTCTTGATTGTCACCTTGTTTAATTCTCGATAGTCAATGCACATCCTCATGCTCCCATCCTTCTTCTTGAGAACAAGTACTAGTGCACCCCAAGGCAAATAGCTAGGTCAGATGAAGCCCTTGTCTAATAACTCCTGTAGTTGTATCTTTAATTCCTTTAATTTAGTAGGCACCATTAGATAGGGAGCCTCTAAGATTGGTGCCATCTCTGGTGCCAGTTCTATTTCAAACTAAATATCCCTATTTGAAAGTAATTGTGGTAGATCTTCTAGAAACACCTCAGAGAATGCACAAAAAATATGGGCGTTCTTTGGTTCTAGTTACGTCTCTCGTGACTTATCCACCATGTTGGGTAGAGATGCTTAGCATCCGCTACTGATCAACTTTTGAGCTTTGAGATCTATGATTAAAGGTATGCTGGTTCGAGAAACGTCTCCTTTGTTAGCGAGTTGCCAGTAGTTAAAGTTGAAGGCAGAGAATTACCAGTAGACTTGGTCAAACTAGACCTTAAGGATTACGATGTAATATTTGGAATGGATTGGTTGGCAAAGACAGAAAATAAAGGGCAACTCGCTAACAAAGGAGACGTTTCTTGAACCAGCATACCTTTAATCATAGATCTCAATGCTCAAAATTTGATCAGTAGCGGATGCCAAGCGTCTCTACCCAACATGGTGGATAAGTCACGAGAGATGTAACTGGAACCAAAGAACGCCCATATTGTTTGTGCATTCCCTGAGGTGTTTCCAGAAGATCTACCACAATTACCTCCAAATAAGGATATTTAGTTTGAAATAGAATTGGTACCAGACACGGCACCAATCTTAGAGGCTCCTTATCTAATGGTGCCTACAGAATTAAAGGAGTTAAAGATACAACTACAGGAGTTATTAGACAAAGGCTTCATCTGACCTAGTTATTCACCTTGGGGTGCACTAGTACTTGTTCTCAAGAAGAAGGATGGGAGCATGAGGATGTGCATTGACTATCGAGAATTAAACAAGGTGACGATCAAGAACAAATACCCTTTGCCCCGCATACACGATCTCTTCGTTCAACTGCAAGGATCCACGATATTTTCAAACATAGATTTGTGGACGGGGTGTCACCAATTAAGGGTACGAGAAGAAGATATCCCAAAGATGACTTTCAGAACAAGATATGGACACTACGAATTTTTAGTAATGTCATTTGGCTTAACAATCGCACCACCAGCGCTCATGGATCTTATGAACTGAGTTTTTAGGGATTAATTGGATAAGCTCATGGTAGTGTTCATAGACGACATATTGATCTACTCAAGTCTACTAGTAATTCTCTGCCTTCAACTTTAACTGCCTTCAAATTTAGATTTAATTTTTGTGATTTTTTTTTATAAATTTATTATATTTCTGATTTTTTAATTTTTGGATAGTTTTATATTAATGATTATGTAATTGTTTTAGGTTTAAACTTTGCATTTTAATATTTTATTTTTTTAGAATTTTTTATTATAATTTCTTTATTTTTTATTAACTTTTTCAATTTTTTTAAATTTAATTTAATTTCGAATTTACTTATGTAAATGAGTATATATATATATTAATGTATATATTTTGTATAAGTTTCACTTTATTAATTGTTTAGTTTGAATATTATTAGTAAATTTTTGTTTATATTTCGTTAACTTTTTAAATTTTGGGTTTAATTGGTTAAATATGTATACATTAAAAAATTTATTTTCTTTAAGTTATATTTTATTATTGATTTAGTTAGGATATTTATAGTCGATTTTTCTTTATGTAATTTGTTAACTTTTTAAAAAATATATATTTTATTTCGGGTTCAAGTATTTAAATGAGTACATATAACAAATTATTTATTTTATTTAACTACTTTATTGTTTATTTAGTTACATTATAGCTTTAATATATTTTTCTTTATATTTTTTTAACTTTTTTATTATTTTTTTGTTTATTGTTATATTTGAGTAGGTATTTTGTTGACAACTTTGTTGGTGAGATCAAGCTTTGGAGGATTTTATATTAGAGGTAATATTTTAAACCTTAATATATATTTAAGATATTGAATATAGTGGAATGTATGAATTATAAAATAGTAGAGATAGATTCTGGGACTATGTGTTGCGGTGATATAAGGCTGTAATTATGCATGTTTGATTGATTAATTGGTTTGTTGTGTTTATGTAATGAATATAGGTTTATTTAAATTTTGGGAAATATGATAGAAATAGAGGAAATGCTGCCCAATTTTTTTTAAGAATTAGTAATATGAGAATAATGCATGTTTGATTGATTTGTTGAATATTTTTGTGTATATCATGTGTTGTATACATGCACGTTTTAAAGTTGGGAAATGTGATAAAAATAGGGGAAATGTTGCCCAATTTTTTTTGGACATATTGTTTCCTTCATTTACTTGTCAATTAGGTAATCCACGAACCTAATTGTTAATGTTTGTTGCTTTGTTTTTTTTTTTTTTGTGTGAAATTTGACAATGGATAGAGATTGGATGTCAGTGGATAGATTATCATTAAAATATAGGAATGGAGTTGAAATTTTCTTGCAATTTTGTGCAAGAAATACTCAGTCTCCTAATAGTATTCCTTGTCCTTGTGTTAAGTGTTGTAACGTTGTCAGGATACCAATTTTTAAAATAAAAGATCACTTAGGAATGGAATAGACAAAAGTTATAATATGGTTTTTGCACGGAGAAAGAATGAAAGTCACTGATGAGGGACCATCTAAGAATAATAAGTATTTTGATGTGGATTATGAAGTTGATGATATTGCAGAAATGATTGATGATGCACAATATGAATCGCATGTGGATCCAATTAAATTTCATTCAATTTTAAAAGACACTAAGAAACCTATTTTCCCTAATTGTAAAAGGTTCACTAAATTATCAGCACTGCTTAGGTTGTATAACTTAAAAGCCAAACATGAGTGGAGTGATAAGGGAATGATAGAGTTGTTAACATTTTTAGGAGAATTATCACCCGAAGGTAATGAAACGCCGTCTTCATTTTATGAAGCAAAGAAGACATTGCGTTCATTAGGCATGCAATATGAAAAAATACATGCTTGTCCTAATGATTGCATCTTATATCGAAAGAGATTTGTTGATGCAATTGCATGTCCGACATGTGACGAGTCTAGATGGCAAAATAAAAAAAAAATCAGATACAGTTAGAAAAGGTGTCCCTACAAAGGTTTTATGGTATCTACCATCGATACCTCGTTTGGTTCGATTGTACCGAAATGATGATCATGCTAAAAATTTAATTTGGCATGCCAAAGATAAAGTAAAGGATGGTAAGCTAAGACATCCAGCTGACTCGCCAACTTGGAAAACAGTAGATGTTAAATGGCCTGAATTTGACAATGAACCGAGGAATATTCGATTGGGTCTTTCTGCTGACGGAATTAATCCACACACTTCCCTTAGTAGTAAATATAATTGTTGGCCTGTAATGCTAGTCATCTATAATCTACCCCCATGGTTGTGTATGAAGAGGAAGTTGACCATGTTGACCTTGTTGATATCTGGTCCTAAACAACCTGGAAATGATATTGATGTATACCTAGCTCCTTTAATTGTTGATTTGAGCACATTGTGGTATGAGAGGGTTAATGCTTACGATGCTTATAAGAAAGAAAATTTTAATCTTAAAGCAATGTTGTTGTGGACTATTAATGACTTTCCAGCCTTAGGCAATCTTTCTAGATTTAATGTAAAAGGGTACAAGGCATGTCCCATTTGTGAAGAAGGGAATCATTCTGAATATTTAAAACATTCTAGAAAGATTTGTTGTATGGGACACCGAAAGTTCTTATCTGAAGAACATAAATTTCAAAGTTGGACAAATGCCTTCAATGGTAAATCTAAATTTGGAAAGGCTCCACCACCTTTACTTCTAAGACAATTGTTAACAAAGTTGAACAAAGTCCAATGCAGGTTCGATAAGTCTAGAAATTATACATATAAGAGAAAAAATGTTAGACGTGAAAAAACAAAGGAGGTTGTAGATGGTGCGACAGGTTGTTGGAAGAAGAAATCAATTTTTTTGAGCTTGAATACTGGGAGCATTTGGTTTTGCAGCATAACTTGGATGTGATGCATATTGAGAAAAACTTGTCGGATAACTTAATTAGTACATTGTTGAATATTCCTGGTCAAAGTAAGGATGTAATTTAAGCCCGGATGGATTTAAAAGTAATAGGTATACGCAGTAAGTTACAACCAGAGGTTGGTGAGAGATGAACCTATTTACCACCCGCGTGTTATACCGTGTCTAAAGAAGAAAAACAAATTGTATGTCATTCTTTGTCTAATGTGAAAGTATCGGAAGGTTATTCTTCAAATATTTCTTCTCTGGTAGATATGAAAATTTTGAATTTAGTTGGAATAAAGTCTCATGACCATCATACACTACTTGAACATCTTCTACCGGTAGCTATCCATTCTATTGTTACCCAAAAAAGTTCGATATGAAATTACCAAACTTTGCTTCTTCTTTAAATCTATTTGTTGTAAAGTGGTAGGTGTGTCAAAGTTGGACAATCTTCAAAAAAAATCCCGTGATAACTATGTGTGAGTTGGAGCAGAATTTCCCATCTTCATTTTTTGACATAATGGTTCATTTAATAGTTCATTTGGTGAGAGTGGTAAAATTGTGTGGACCAGTATACTTGAGATTGATGTACCCATTTGAATGGTATATGATGGTTTTAAAAGGTTATGTTAGAAATAGAAGTAGACCTGAGGGTTGTATAGTTGAATCCTACATCATTGAAGAGAAATGGAGTTATGCTCATAATACTTATCAGGTGTTGCGAGCATTGGACTATGTTTTTCTAAAATTGAGTTTGA
This sequence comes from Humulus lupulus, assembly GCF_963169125.1. NCBI lineage: Eukaryota > Viridiplantae > Streptophyta > Magnoliopsida > Rosales > Cannabaceae > Humulus > Humulus lupulus. The sequence goes on along the minus strand of NC_084796.1, from coordinate 45,628,933 downwards.
AATAAGTAAAGGCGGTAGAGGTGGTGTTATTTCTAAAGTCAATAAATCTGATAGAGATGAAGCACATCGCCTAGTCTTACAAAATATTTGTAACGTCCTACATTTTCGGGTATCTTTAAACGACTCGGGTCGGGTTTTTTTCCCCCAGGTTAAGAATATTATTTTAAATAATATTATATTTTGTTTGTAAGTATTCCATGAGTTATTGCTAGCCAAAATATGAATTTTGTGATTTTAAAAGTCAAGATAAGACTTTCGGTCCTGGACCGACACAAAAACCCTGATCGGGTAAAAATCTCGGAAAATAAAATGAAAAATCATGGAAATTATATTTTGGGCATAAAATACATTCATAAAAGTTAAATTTTGGTCAAAAATAATAAACCTAAAAGAAAATGGAAATTTTAAGGCATTTTGTGTTAAATGCCGAATTTTGCCGAAATGGGTAATTTTATTCCATGAATGGACCTTAGGTTAAATTTTATTATGTGATTAATTAAATTAAATGTGAGAGACATTTAATTTAATTAATTAATGTTAAGTTTGGTGATTAAAACTTAATAAGAGTGAAAAAGGTGTCAAAAGCCAATTTGGACTTTTCTTCTTATGAAACATTTATTAACCTTTATAAAAAAAAATGAAATGATCATATATATATAGCAAGGGGTGGCTGGCCAAGTGATGTTTTGAAACCCCATTTATTAACTAATTGATTTTAAATCCCATTTATTTAAAGGTGTGGGATATTGTCAAGTGGGCAAGTGGGAGTAAAACACTTGAGTGTTTTTAGGGTAAATTAGATAGTATAAACTCTTCCAACCCTCCCCAACCGACCACACCACTCTCTCTCATTCACTCATCTGATTTTTGAAGACCTCTCAAAGTGTTATCTCAATATTCACCCTCAAGAACACCAAGGAAACTTGGAGGCTAAGTCTTGGTCTAGGAAGTATTTTCCCTAAGGTAAAGTTTCACTAATCTAGGCTTGTGTAAAGTTTTAAGCATAGAGTTTCAAATAGCTAATTAACTATGTTGTTGGAGGAAATTGGTTAGGGTTTTTGAAAGGTTTTGGAGGAGCTAAAGCTAATAGGAAGGTCCAAACCTTAAGCAAGAACACCAAAAAGGTAAAAAGTTTACTTTTGATGATTTTGTTGTAGGGTTTTTAGTTTTAAGCATTATTTTGTATATTTAATGCTTAAAGTTTCTTGTTGATGATGTAATAAGGTTATGGTAGTTGTTTAATAATTTTTATGATGCATGTGTATTGATTTTTGAAAATGGGAACCAAAACCCCCAAGGGTTTTGTAGGATACCCTAAAACAAAACATGTTTTGAGCTGTGACTTCCAAGGGGTCAAGCAGCCACTGTATATTGTTTTTGTAAAATTAAATTGTACTGTAATTTTTTTGAGATTGAGTACATAAAATTGAGCTTTTGAAACACTAAAAAATGTTTATAAATGAGTAAGTTATGCTATTTCAAAGTTTAGGTAAAAAACTGTTTTTTCGTATTCTTATTTTCGGAACAAAGTTTGGACAGCCACTGTATAGGGAAAATGAACCCAGTTTTTTCTAAAATTTTGTGGAATTATTGATGGCATAACCTATTATTCCACTGTAAAATTTTGTAAGAAAATATTGAACGGTTTGAAAGTTATTAACTGTCAAAGTTTGGAAAAAATAAGGACTTGAAAATAAGGTCATTTTTACCTCATTGTTGGAAAATGATTTCACCAATAAAAAATGCTCATTTTGACCTAAGATTTTACAAAGACCTAAATGGCATAACATAAATGGAATTGGGAAATTTTGGTAACAATTGGGTAAGTAAATTTCATGTTATGAACTAACGAAGTATGTAGTTAAAAATGTGAAAAATAGGCTTTTCACACTTAGTGTAAAAATGAGATTTTGGAACATAAGGTAAAAAGTAAAATTTTCCTTATTTCAAGATATAAATTGGTAAGTCTTGAAATCATATTTTCACTAAAATTACCCCTTTGAGTTTAAATGAATTATTTTTATTAAAGATCTTTTATTCTTTCTAAAAAATAAGATATTTAATTTATTAATAGTTAATAAATTAAAAGAGGGTTTAAAACCCTATAATTTGAGAAAATAATCAAATGAATTATTTTTCTAGTAAGTAAAATTGATTAATTGATTTTGGAAAATTAATTAGTCAAGATGGGAAATTTTTAACGGTTTTCCTAATTAAGACAAATTAGGCAATTTTCTTAAAACAGTTTTTAGATATTAAAACCTTAAGAAAAATAAAAGGAAAATTTAAGAGTTTATTTTCTTTAAAAATAATTAAGGAATTTATTAGTATTTTCTGGATATAATACCGACTAAAATCTTACATATTTTAACCGACTAGTCGAAAGTGCGGGTTAATAGCGATATCTTGAAAGAATAAGATTTTTAGCGTATTGTGGGAAAATACCATTGTGATACCCGAGCGTAGGTATCGAGACCTTAGAATAGGCCTCCCCGAGACTTAGGGTTTAGTCTCGAATATTTTGTATGACTTTCCTTAATAGGTTTAAAACCAAATAAGGATTATAAATCCTTACAAATGACTTTTATTAAAATGACCAAACTGCCCAAAATAATAATTATGAATTATGAGTGCCATAATTAATCTGAGTATACTGTATGGATAACTACAGTATTGGCTAAGCATAACTGGACTGAACGTTGGAGGGTGAAAACCTGCTGAGCGCTAAGGACTCCAAGTAAGTCAACTTATATTGTATGGCTGCAACATGAAATGATTATTGTCTTGTATGTTAGTATAGGGATACATGCACATATATAGGCTGTCATAGAAAGTTGCTTAGAGACGTTAGTCTAGTGAGTGCTGATTTAGAAAATATGAACGGTAGATGTCTGTCATATCCTAGACGGTTGATCCCCGTCACACTGCTTGATTTTATTACCGCGACAAGTGGCCATGAGATGAGGATAAGCTGGTTAAACCTAGGGGCGCCACAATAAATGGGACCTGGGGGCCCTCATGCTTACTTAATCATTGGACGGTTAGAATCCGAGCAAGTGCTCTGATAAGTTATTCCTGGATAGCAGGAATGAATATTGGCCATTCAGTGAGAGTGCCTTGAGATACTAGGGGTTGCCAAGATTGAGTGAGGCTGAACACCCTAGGGGCAACTGCTCACCAGCACCACTGATTAACATATAAGTCTCCATAAAACCGTGTAAATTGGATTACGCTCTTGGATAAGTAGCGATGCCCTAGGTAACACGATAGTTACCCTTGATGAGAATATTTATTGGCTAGATCTTAGTGTGGAGACTCGGTTCTCTTTTACAGATTAGCAATTATGTTGGAGGGCGCGTTACGTCTGAATTGTTGGAAATTGTCGAGCGTTGGTCTCAAATTATATGGTTATATAATATATCTGCTTGCTCTGGGATTTTCTGAGTGCAGGGATATAATTGTTGATAAGATATAGTTGTGATATAATATATCTGCCTGTCCTGGGATTTTTCTGAGTTCAGGATTTTTATCTAGTTATGAATTAATTTCTCCTTGGTTATCAGGCATGACCATAAGTTTGCCAAGACGCTTTAGCGTTCTTGAAATTGATTGTGTAGGGTCCGGATGGGTCCGGAACCCTAATTCTCTATATGCTTTGTTTGAAAGTTGATCTTACTAAGCGTTTTCGCTTACCTAGTTGTTTCATGTTGTAGGTAAGTGCAAGGGCAAGGCAGAGCAGTGAGCGCTGGAGTCTTCCTTGCAAATGTACATGTGGACCGACCTTTTGGGAAGCCGTTTGATTTTTGGAAATGTTGTGTAATTTTCCTAAACTAGGCTCACTCTACTCTTTATAAAACATGTTTGTAACTAAATGTTAAGTATGGCCATACGACTTTTTTAAAAGTTTTTTTTTCTATGGGTTTTTGAGACATTTTGTTAAATTAAAACATTTATATTTCCGCATTATCGAGTCTTGAAAATCCGGGTCATTACAATATTGATGATGTTCAACCATACATTGAGTAAGTTCCTATACATATGCATGGTCAATCTTCTTTTTCTTTTTCATTATATTAACAATGAATGTAGTTTGTTGATACAAAAAAAAAAAATCTTGAAGAGAACATTTCAATTGGATCAAGACTACTTATCCTAATAAGTCTCGGAATAAAAAATGGGTACAAGATGAACATTTTCGAAATTTTAGTACTTGGTTTGAGAATGAGGTAAAATACTTGTGTTGTTCTTGTTTGAGTGTTATTGTATTTTAGCTTGATAGAATTTAATATACTTTGTTTTATTTTATTGTATTCTAGGTTCTGAATAACACCACAAACAAAGTGTCTAAAACACTAAAATAGATAGCACGAGGTCCTTCAATGAGTGTAATTAAGTATCAATGCTATTATATTCATGGTACTCAATTCAACACCATTGAACGTGATAATATTAGAAAGACACAAAATAGTGGTGTTACTATTATCCCCAGACTTTTCAAATATCTAGTTCCAAAGATAAAAATCCCATACAATGTGAAATGACATTTTATGGGGTGATCAAAGAAATTTGGGAACTAGATTATGTGACTATTCGAATTCCTCTATTATTGTGATTGGGTGAAAAGTGATAATGGGGTCAAAACAGATGACTTAGGATTCACAATGGTGGACTTAAACCGAATAGGACATAAATCTGACCGCTTTATAGTGGTGTCATAAGCCAAGCAAGTATTTTATGTGAGTGATCCAGGTGATGCTCGATGGTCAGTTTTCCTAACAAGTCAACCCAAAGATTATCTGATCAAAGTGTCTGGGAGCGATGACATTATACTTGAACAAGAAACATTTACAATTGCTTCACCGCCTATTGATGTTACCATTGATAATGATGCTGACTATATACGCGAGAATGGTGAAAGGTTGTGGGTAGATAATTAAAGGTATATATATTAATTTTTTGATTTTTTTTTATGTATTTTTTGAAGTTTATACTAGATAATATTTTAGTTTACTTAATTGCAGATTTATTGATTATGGATCCATCATATTCTGATGAGGGCGATCCATTTGTTAATGATGATGGTAATGGTCTAGAGGGGATTAATCCTACCACACCAACAAATACACAAGATAAGAAGTATAGGGGAAAATTGACTTGTAATGATGTATTCAAAGCAAGAAGTGAGGGGCGCAATTATGAGTTCGAGTACAATCGTTTTTGTCGAGCGTTGGGAAAAGGGGGGATCAAGATGAACAACACCATTGGTCTTCTATCACGTACAATCCTTACTTTAGTTTTCGACAGTTGGAAACAAATGCCGAAGGATAAAAAGGACATTTGATGGGGTCAAATACAAGTTATAATATTAACTGTTAAATTTATCCTAACAAATTAAACTATTGAAAGTAGTTTAATATTTTTGGGTTCGTTTGTGCAGACTACGTTCAAACTTCTAAATTCTTCTAAAACATACGTCCTCAAAGAAGCAGGAAAAACATGGAGAAACTGGAAAACAAGACTAACAAAAGATATTATTTACGTATATAAGAATGTAGCTCCTGAGCTTCTTGACCAGCCGCCATCAGAATACATCGAGTATTACGATCCAGTAGATTGGAAAAAATTTGTTGCGAAAAGACTAACCCCAGATTGGGAAGAGATGAGGAAAAGAAACAAGATGCTCGGGCTCAGAACAAGTATCCACATCAATCAGGGCATGGTGGTTATGCACTGGTAGAGCAACAACTGGAACAGGAATTGGGTCATGAGTTGACTGAATATGACAGAGCTGAGATGTGGACACAGACACGGATGAACAAGAAATGAGATGTTATTGATGAAGAAGCTCGAGAGATGGTGAAGAAGATTGTAAGTGTTCTTCAATTTTTTAAAATAATTTTAATGATTAATGTGTGTGTTAAATTCTAATTTATTTACTGACTATGTATATAGGCAGAATACAGGCAAAAAGTAGCAGAAGGTGAGTTGGTGGAGGAAGGTTCAAACGATATACTAACAATGGCATTAGGCACTCCAGAGCATGGGGGACATGTTAGGGGGATTGGTGCACGTGTCGCTCCCCGTCAATTTTTTCATGTCCCACCGCCAAGATTTAATCACAAACAAAAAGGTGTGGAAGATGCTCGTTATAAGGACCTTGAAGAGAAATGGCGTCAATCTGAAGAAAGGGCATGTCAACGGGAGGAAAAGTTAAACCATTTGATGGCGCATATTGCATCTCAATAGAGCGGTGCATTTGGATCATCAAATGCTTCTGGTTCAGGTGAGGAGGAGCCTCAAACATACCACACGCACCATATGCCCTCCACCACCGACACAGGCACCATATGCTCCTCTACCACCGACATGGGCATTATATGCTCACCGACCACCCTCACAGGTACCATATGCTCCTCCACCAACAATACAAGCACCATGTGCTCCCCCACCACCACAGTCAAATTTTCCTAATGAGGTAATAGTTTCTTATTAATTCATTTTTGCATATATTTGATAAAGTAAAAATAAACTAGTTTATCAAAAAATGTAACAGATTAATTGTATGTTGTGTCTTGGTTCGACACAAAATATAGTTGTAGAGGGGAAACTTTTAAGTACCTGTTGCACAGAGATACATAGCATTCAACTACCTCCTAGAAATTATCATGTGAGAGTTGAGGTAGCCATTCAAGAGAACGCTAGTTTACCATATCTTCTTACAATGGAAGGTTATACATTGGTTGGACAAAAAGTCAGGTACGACGTTGGATGGCCACAACATTGGGTCCTTACTAATCAACAAATTAAAGAGTCCCTTACACCCTCTACTCAACAGTCAAGACAATCAAAGAAAAGAATAAAGGCATTGACACAGGAGCCTACAAAAGTGCCTATGACAAGAATGGTTAAGTATTTGGTGAAGTTTACTAATAAATGGAAAGCTGGCCGTGTGGTAGAAATTCCAATTATAGAAAGGGTATTTGGATACCAAACTATCACTATGTTAGGGAAAGATCATATCCTCCACTTTTGCAACTATGAGATGATCGGACAGATTGAACTAGCATTATATATGAGGTACAATGGTGTTTATAAACTTTAACTTATTTAGTGTAACTTGAAATTTAATAGTTTATTGACTTTGTTTATTATATGTATCGTGCTCGATGATTTACTGCAATCGAAGGGGTTGAACCACATGTACACTTTCATGCATCCCGCTTTAGTGTCCACTAATGCAGGAACCAATGAAATACGTGCTAAAAATCTGTTCGATCGGTATCTACAGATGGAGCTAGAGACACAGTTTCTAATTTTTCCTTGGAACAACAAGTAAGTCAATTTAATTTTATATTCATACATTTTGTTTATTGATAAATATCTTACACAAGTTTTTTTATTGAAGCTATCATTGGATGTTAGTATTAATTCAACCACACAGTCATTTGGTGGCTTTTTTGGATCTTCTAAACTCACATTTTTGCTCGGAAATCTAGGAGATAATTATCATGTAAGTTATACATATCACTTAATTAATCTATAATTTCATTTCAAACTCATAACTAGGTAAATATTAATATTTTGTGTAGGGCATTGGATCAATATAATACTCACCGAAGACAAAAAGAGTCAATCAATCTAAAAGTTTGTGCTCCTAAGGTAAGTAAATTATATTACTTATCTTATTAATGTTTTTGATATATTTTTATTATAATCACTTGCTAAATATAATACTTAAACTTGGATAACTATGTTGTAATAGTGTCGAAACCAAACTGGGCCAACCGAGAGTGGCTTTTACATTATGAAGTTTGCTAGAGAGTTGATTTCAGCCTAGACCAAACACCTACTTGAAAAATGAGGTATTGTTTTACCTTTTAATTTTAATTTAAACAATCGTTCATAATTTTATTTGGATGATTTCTAACTTACTATTTTAAATATTTTCTAATTAGTTTACGAATACGACACCATATTCGGCTCACGAAATCAAGGAGATACGGGATGAGTGGATTGAATCAATTATGGCGTATCTCAGTTAGCAAATGCGAAAGTTGGTGAGGAAATTTTAGTTTAAGTAGGTTTAATACTTAGAAATTTAGAACACAAGAGTACCTATAAACATAGATTAACCTTGAAATCTGAATTACTTTTGTAGATTTGATCACAAATGTTAACTTTAGATAAATGTTTAAAAAAATTATACTATTGTTTTTCTATTTATACTGTTGTTTTTCTGATTCTGTTGTTGTTTTCTTTATCAAAATAGGCCAGGGAAATTGGCATAAACATTTGCAATTTCCTTGGTTAATAATTTATGTGACAGTTCTCGACTGACGCAAATTCCATTTTTTGTAGCAGTGGAATATTAGCAGCGATACCTTACTCATGATTTGGAATTAGCAGCGGTGGTATTTGCACTGAAAGTGTAGCGACACTATTTTCTATGGAAAAAAGTGCGAGATATACACCAATCATAAGAGATTGAAATATTTCTTCACCCAGAAGGGCTTAAACATGAGACAGAGACGACTAGAGTTAGTAAAGGATTATGACTGTGAGATTCTTTATCATCCAGGGAAAGGCAGAGGGGCCCGAGACAGTTGTTTAGTTGGAAGCAGATATCAAAGAAACTGGGAGAAGAGATGACCAGAGCAAAGATAGAGTTGGTAGTGGGTCGTTTGGCCAATATTACTTTGCAGTCCACCCTCTTGGAGAGAATAGAGGAGGGCCAAATGAGTCATTCTCGGTTGATAAAGCTTAGAGAGGATGTCCTAGTTGGAGTAGCTAAGGATTATTCTATTACAAAGACGGGTATGTTGAGATACAAGGGTCAAAATTGTTTCCCGATGGACATGGGTATCAGGTGAGAGATCCCTGATGAAGCTCATACCAAACCATATTCATTAAATCCAGGCTCCACGAAGATGTATCAAGATTTAAAGACCTTGTATTGGTGGCCTGGAATGAAGAGATATGTGATTGATTATGTAGTGAAGTGTTTAACTTGTCAACAATTGAAAGCTGAACACTAGCAGCCAGCGAGGTTGTTACAGCCTTTAGGAATTCCCGAGTGGAAGTGGGAAGACGCCTCTATGGATTTTGTAGGAGGCTTGCCCAGGACAGTGGGACAACAAGACTCGGTATAGGTGATAGTAGACAGATATACCAAGTCAGCTCATTTTCTATCGGTGAGGAAAAACTATATTGTGGACCAGTATGCAGAGTTGTATGTGAAGAAGATTGTACGTCTCTATGGGGATCCAAAATCTATAGTGTCGAACCGGGATCCTATTTTTACCTCCAAGTTTTGGGGAAGCCTCCAGAAGGATATGGGGACTCATTTGAAGTTTAGTATGGCCTATCATCCTCAGACAGACAGGCAGTTTGAGATGACAATTCAGATATTGGACGAAATACTTAGGGCATGTGTACTGGATTTTGAGGGGTCCTAGAGTAAGTATCATTCATTGATTGAGTTTTCATACAATAACAGCTATCAATCAATGATTAGAGTAGCTACATATGAGATGTTGTATGGCAGGAAGTGTAGGTTTCCCATTCATTGGGATGAACCAAATTCACTAATATGGCTTAAGGGCCCTAATTAGTGTGCCGGGAAGGCATAATTGACTTATGAGTGAATTTATTGATTTAATGCACGCTTGTATGCTTATTTGAATGTAAATGTTGTTAAATGTTATATCTGTGAGAACCACATTATTATGTGGGTAGATTTGCAGTGAGAGACTTGAGGCGATCCTAAGGAGCTAGATAGCGGGAAAAGTCACAATGGGGCTTAGTATTTGACTTTGGATAAGTCAGGGTATTTTAGTTATTGGGTAGTTATTTAGACTATCGGGTTATGGAAATAAATATATGGAGATGTATTTGAGGATAGAAAGCTTAGGCGAGAATATTGGGGAAAATTAAAGTTTTGCCCTCGGGGACGTTTCCGGTACCTCGAGCCTTGGGATTGACTTAACTGGCAAGGATTAGATTAAGTTAATAAAAAAATAGGGGAATAAAACATAAACCGACCCATGCTCTCTCCTCTTCTCTTCTCTTTTCTCTCCCAAGAAACTACAGAAAACCTAAGGGAATATGCTAGGGAAAACTCTGTGTTTGAGCTGAATTCATGAAGGCTTAGCTCAGTTCAGACTAAGGGTCACTCAATGAAGATTGAGGTAAGAGTAGAATTGTGTTTTTGGGTGTTAGAACTCTAAGCTTTTGGCTGAATGTTAAGGTGATTATGATTTTGATGTTTAAGGGCTGAATTGAAGATAAGTGCTTGGGTTTTAGCTCAGAGATTGTCAAGGAAGTGGTTCAGCAAAAGAGGTAAGCATCAACTCGTAATTTAGAGGTTTAAATTTGAGTATTGCATGTCTGGTTTTGATGTTTTGAGTTGCAGGGTTTCAGAGAATCAAAATGGAGTATTAGTAGGTTTTTAGGCTGAATTTCTGTTGGATTATGTTGTTAGAGTCATGATAAAAGTTTTGTGAGTAGTGGGTTTTGAGTTAGGGTGCTTTGGATTGGCTTTGGATGGGGTTAGGATGCTAGAAATGGTGGATTTTCTAGGCACAAAGGGGAGGGTCGCGGCTCTGTTCTAGAGAGTTGCGGCCCTATGAAGCAAGAGAGCCAGGGAGGCTCGGCCAGGGGAGAGCACCGCGGCGCCCTTGGGCAGGGCCGCGGCGCGTGTCTGCTTGCTAGGGGCCTTGGCCTCTATTTTAGAGGTGGGCCGAGACTAGGCTTTAAGGGCCGCAGCCCTTAGGTACATTCTTGAACATTTGGGGATTTTAGGCGCGAGATTCTAGCCTAAGGTGCTCGGGATTGATTTCCCCACTGTGCTTGGTGGAATTCGATGTCCCGGAACCTAGTATTGTACCCGGAAACCTTTACTTGAATATTAATGGAATCCAATACCTTGGTTGTGACTAGGTGCTAAAGCTAGGGCTCGGGAACGGATCATGCTCGAGGAGCGTCGCTCGTAATCAGTGAACGTAAAAGCTAAAGGTAAGAAAACTACACCCGGTTGTATAAGTGTAATGGGACTAAGGGCTCCATAATATGTATGCTTGAAAGGGATGGTATTATGCCATGTAAATAGTGAACCAATGGCCAAAGAGTGCCAACGGTTACACTAGCGCATAGGGCGCGGCTTGGCCACTGGTAGCCGAGGACAGCTTATTATGCACTGAGCTCGGTTTAATCGGGCCGGAGTCAGTGGGGTAAACAGAGGGTGCGGCCTAAGTTGCCGGCCCTGAATATTTTGTGACTTAATTTTTCTTTGTGATTAGTTGCGTCATTGGTTATGAACAAGTGCTGAGTTGTTATTGTGGAATATTAAGTGTTTGATCATGCTTAAAGAATTGACTATCTGTTATTGATGTTTGTGTTGCTTATTGTGTTTTCTCGCTGGGCCTTGGCTCACGGGTGCTACGTGGTGCAGGTTAATGCAAGGGCAAGCTTGATCAGCCCTGACTTGGAGAGCTCTGTGAGCAGAATGTACATGACCAGCTGCTTAGCCGCCACGGTTGAGAGGATAACAGGAACAGAAGAGCTAAAAATGTCTGTTTTGCCTTAGAGTGGCTGATGGTAGTCTGTATTGTGGAAATTTTGTAAACCAACTTTTAAACACTGCTCTTTTTTGGGATCCCATATGTAAATCTATTTGAATATATGAAATGTATCTTTTGAGACCAAAACCATTTTAACCCTAGCACATTTATGGTTTAGTGACACGTTTTGACTAAATGACTTGATTAGCAAGTCTTGTACCTTTATAAGTACACAGTGTAGCAGTTCTGGCTATCCTGGGCGCTACAACTTGGTATCAGAGCCAGGTTGAATAGATTCTCCTACTGCGACAATAGGCTCCATCAGGGAGCGATGCCCCTATTGCACCACCTGTAGTGGTACTAGCTGTACAGTCTGGGGAGGTTGGGAATTGGAGGGAGCCGTTATATGAGCGGTTCAGGAAGTAGCAACCCCCAATCTTTGAAAGGGGACCTGATCCACTAAAGGCTAAGCAATGGCTGACTATGATTACTACTATCTTGGATTTCATGAGGATAGAGGGACATGACAGAGTGGCCTGTGCGACATATATGTTGAGAAAGGATGCCCGCATCTGGTGGAAAGTGGCCTCACAGACCAGGGATGTCACTACTCTGAGTTGGGAAGGCTTCAGGGACTTGTTCAGCCAGAAATATTATAATGTTGTCGTTAGGGCAGAAAAAGTTAATGAGTTTGTGGGTTTGGTGCAGGGCAATATGACTGTTACAGAGTATGCCCTAAAATTTGACAGGCTTGCGAAGTTTGCACCAGATCTTGTGCCTACTGATGGTGCTAGGCAAGATAGATTTATCAGGGGGCTTAATGCTATGATAGACCGGGATGTCAAGATTACAACGGTACCTGGAGGAACAACTTATGCCCAGGCCGTTGAGAAGGCTCTCACTGCTGAGGAAGCGGAGAACAAGATTTGGAGGGAAAGTGTGGTGAGGCGCGAGGGCCACAGAGTGGTGCCTCCTTACTCAGGGACAAGTAGGGGTGGAGGCCCCAGTGACTTTAAGAGACAGACTCCTAACACTTCGACTGCTGTTAGTCCTGATAGGAGGGGTCGGGGTGGTCAGGGTGGCCGTCAGGGTGGCGGCAAGGCGTGGCGGACTTATCCAGAGTGTCCTAGGTGTAGAAGGTGTCACTTGGGTGAATGTCGGGCCAAATCTTGTTTTGTGTGCGGAACAGTGGGGCATCTCAAAAAAGACTGCCCAACAGTGAAGAAAGGTGAAGTAGGGAAAGTGGATAGCTTGACTCCTGCTCGAGTATTCACTTTGACGCAGGCGGAGGCCGAGGCTAGTCCCTCGGTAGTTACAGGTCTGCTTTCTAGCACTGGCTCTCCTTTTACTGTATTGATTGATTCTAGTGCTACACGTTCCTTTGTTTCTAGTAAAGTGATTGAAAGATTGTGTAGACCTAGTGAATATCGGACCGCGGGGTTTGGGACTTTGTTGCCTACAGGGGAACTGGTAATCTCTAGGAGATGGATTAGGGCACTCCCAGTGATGGTTGATAGTAGGGAACTTTTGGTGGACTTGATTGAGTCAGACATGGAGGATTTTGACATGATTCTGGGGATGGACTGGTTGGTCAGATATGGAGCTACTATTGACTGCAGGAAGAAGATGGTGACTTTTGAGCCTGAGGGCGAGGATCCTTTTGTTTTTGTAGGTACGGTATGAGGACCCCGCATACCCATGATTTCAGCGTTGAGAGCCAGAGACTTGTTGCAGGGAGGATGCATAAGTTTTCTGGCCAGTGTAGTGGATACTACTAGGGTTATGCCGGTATGGCCGAGAGAGACCAGAATGGTGTGTGAGCTTTTGGACGTATTTCCTGAGGATCTACCAGGGTTGCCACCGTGCAGGGAGATTCAGTTTGAGATTGAGTTAGCACCGGGGACAGAACCAGTATCATGGGCACCATATAGGTTGGCACCCGCTGAGTTGAAGGAATTAAAGATACAGCTGCAGGAGCTTCTAGATCTGGGTTTCATCAGGCCTAGTTGTTCACCATGGTGCACTCCAGTGTTATTTGTTAAGAAGAAGGACGGGACGTTGAGGATGTGTATAGACTACCGAGAATTGAACAAGTTGACTATAAAGAATAAGTACCCTTTACCAAGGATTGATGACTTGTTCGATCAGCTGCAAGGAAAGACGGTGTTCTCAAAGATTGATCTACGATCTGGTTATCACTAGCTGAGGAACAAAGATGAGGATATACCGAAGACGGCCTTCCGGACGCGGTATGGGTACTATGAGTTCTTTGTCATGTATTTTGGTTTAACCAACGCCCTGGCAGCTTTTATGGATTTGATGAACAGGGTGTTCAAGGACTTCTTGGATCATTTCGTCATTGTCTTCATCGACGACATCTTGGTATACTCCAGTTCAGAGGCAGAGCATGAGTAGCATCTTCGACAGGTTTTACAGAGGTTAAGGGAGCATCAGTTATACGCCAAGTTTAAGAAGTGTGAGTTTTGGTTGCCAGAGGTAACTTTTCTTGGGCATATAGTTGGTGCAGAAAGGATTAAGGTGGATCCGTCCAAGGTGGAAGCAGTGAGAGATTGGCCATGGCCAAGGAACGCCTCGGAGGTGCGGAGTTTCCTTGGGTTGGCAGGTTATTACAGGAATTTTGTGGAGGGATTCTCGAAGATCGCTTCACCAATGACAGAGTTGACAAGAAAGAATCAGAGGTTTGCTTGGTCAGAGAGGTGCGAGAATAGTTTCCAAGACTTGAAGCGGCGTTTTATTTCTGCACCTGTGCTGAGTCTTCCTTTGGAGGAAGGAAAGTTTGTGGTTTACTGTGCTGCATCGAGGATGGGTTTAGGCTACGTGCTGATGCAGAATGAGAAAGTTATAGCCTATGCATCGCGGCAGCTGACGAGTATGAACAGCGGTATCCTACTCATGATTTGGAACTGGCGGCAGTGGTATTCGCACTGAAGGTTTGGCGACATTACCTATATGGGGAGAAGTGTGAGATATACACTAACCACAAGAGTTTGAAATATTTCTTCACTCAGAAGGATCTGAACATGAGACAGAGGCGTTGGTTGGAGCTGGTTAAGGATTACGACTACGACATCCTTTACCACCCGGGGAAAGCCAACGTGGTGGCGGATGCATTGAGCCGGAGGGGCCCAGGATAGTTTTTTAGCTCTACCCAGATCTCGAGGTAGTTAGCAGATGAAATGACCAAAGCAATGATAGAATTGGTGGTGGGCCAGTTAGCTAATATTACCCTGCTGTCGACCCTGCTAGAGAGGATTAAGGAGGGACAATTGGTGGATGCGCGGTTGCAGGAAGTTAGGCAACATGTTTTAGCGGGGACAACTAAGGATTATTCTGTCTCTTAGACTAGTATGCTTCGATATCAGGGGTGGATTTGTGTTCCAGCAGATGAGGGGATCAGACAAGAGATACTAGATTAGTCTCACACTACGCCATACTCGCTTCATCCGGGCACCACGAAGATGTATCAGGATCTGCAGGCATTATACTGGTGGCCCGGGATGAAGAAGGATGTGGTAGAGTATGTGTCTAGTTGTTTGACATGTCAGCAGGTAAAGGCTTAGCATCAGCGACCAGCGGGATTGCTTCAGCATTTGGGTATCCCAGAGTGGAAGTGGGAGGACATCACGATGGATTTTGTGGGAGGAGAACCCAGGGCAGTGGAACTTTGTGATCCGGTGTGGGTAATAGTGGACAGATACACCAAGTTAGCTCATTTTCTGCCAGTGAAGTCAACGTACTCAGTGGAACAGTATGCAGAGTTGTATGTGAGGGAGATAGTTCGTCTCCATGGGGTTCCAAAGTCTATTGTATCTGATCGAGACCCTATCTTTACTTCCAAGTTTTGGGGAGATCTGCAGAGAGCCATGGGGACTCAGTTGAAGTTTAGCACAGCTTTTCATCCTCAAATTGATGGACAATTTGAGAGGACAATCCAGATACTGGAAGACATGCTTAGGGCATGTGTGATTGACTTCGAGGGATCTTGGAGTAGGTATCTTCCGTTGATCGAATTCTCATATAATAACAGTTATCAGTCCATAATTGGGGTGGCCCCTTATGAGATGTTATATGGAAGAAAGTGTAGATCGCCCATTCATTGGGATGAGATGGGTGAGAAGGTATTTGGGGCCAGATATGGTTTAGAAGACCAATGAGGCTATTGAGAAGATTCGAGCCAGAATGCTTGCTTCGCATAGTGGATAGAAAACCTACACTGATCCTAAGCGTAGGAATGTGGAGTTCCAGGTTGGGGACCGTGTGTTTCTGCGAGTCTCACCGTTGAGAGGAGTAAGGAGATTTGGAGTAAAGGGCAAGCTGAGCCATCGGTTTGTTGGACCTTTCGAGATTCTAGAAAGGATTGGACAGGTGGCTTACAGGTTGGCCTTGCCACCGTTGCTGTGAGGAGTTGATAATGTATTCCATGTCTCCATGTTGCGGAAGTATGTTTCAGATACAACACATGTGTTGAAGTATGAGGATTTGGAGTTACAGAAAGATTTGTCCTATGAAGAGCAACCAGTTCAGATTTTGGACCGGAAGGACAAAGTTTTACGGAATAAGACAATTCCGTAAGTTAAGGTGTTGTTGAGAAATAGCAAGGTCGAGGAAGCGACCTGGGAGTTAGAGACAGCGATGCAGGATCAGTATCCCGAGCTATTCAGGTAAATTTTGAGGATGAAATTCTCAGTAAGAGGGGATAGTTGTAACGACCCAAAATCACTACTATGGCTTAACGGCCCTGATTAGTGTGTTGGGAAGGCAAAATTGACTTATGAGTGAATTTATTGATTTGATGCATGCGTGTATGATTATTTGAATGTAAATGTGGTTAAATGTTATATCTGTGAGAAACACATTATTATGTGGGTAGATTTGCAGTGAGCGACTTAAGGCGATCCTAGGGAGCTAGATAGCGGGAAAAGTCACAATGGGGCTTAGTATTTGACTTTGGATAAGTCAGGGGTATTTTAGGTATCGGGTAGTTATTTAGACTATCGGGTTATGGAAATAAATATATGGAGTTATATTTCAGGATAGAAAGCTTAGGTGAGAATATTGGGGAAAATTACCGTTTTGCCCTCGGGGACGTTTCCGGTACCTCGAGCCTCGGGATTGACTTAACTGGCCAGGATTAGATTAAGTTAATAAAAAAAAAGGGGAATAAAACATAAACAAACCCATGCTCTCTCTCCTCTTCTCTTCTCTTTTCTCTCCCAAGAAACTACAGAAAACCTAAGGGAATCAGCTGGGGAAAACTCTGTGTTAGAGCTGAATTCATGAAGGCTTAGCTCAGTTCAGACTAAGGATCACTCAATCAAGATTGAGGTAAGAGTTGAATTGTGTTTTTGGGTGTTAGAACTCTAAGCTTTTGGCTGAATGTTAAGGTGATTATGATTTTGATGTTTAAAGGCTGAATTGAAGATAAGTTCTTGGGTTTTAGCTTAGAGATTGTCAAGGAATTGGTTCAGCAAATGCGGTAAGCTTCAACTCATAATTTAGAGGATTAAATTTGAGTAGTGCATGTCTGGTTTTTTATGTTTTGAGTTGCTGGGTTTCAGAGAATCAAAATGGAGTTTTAGTAGGTCTTTAGGCTGAATTTCGGTTTGATTATGTTGTTAGAGTCATGATAAAAGTTTTGTGAGTAGTGGGTTTTGAGTTAGGGTGCTTTGGATTGGCTTTGGATGGGGTTAGGATGCTAGAAATGGTGGATTTTCTGGGCACGAAAGGGAGGGCCGCAGCTATGTTCTAGAGAGTTTTGGCCCTATGAAGCAAGAGAGCCAGGGAGGCTCAGCCAGGGGAGAGCGCCACGGCGCCCTTGGGCAGGGCCGCGACGTGTGTCTGCTTGTTTGGGGCCTTGGGCTCTGTTTTAGAGGCGGGTCGCGACTAGGCTTTAAGGGCCACAGCCCTTAGGTACATTCTTGAACATTTGGGGATTTTAGGTGCGGGATTCTAGCCTAGGGTGCTCGGGATCGATTTCCCCAACGTGCTTGGTGGAATTCGATGTCCCGGAAGCTAGTATTGTACCCGGAATCCTTTACTTGAATATTAATGGAATCCAATACCTTGGTTGTGACTAGGTGCTAAAGCTAGGGCTCGAGAATTGATCGTGCTCGAGGAGCGTCGCTCGTAATCAGTGAATGTAAAAACTAAAGGTAAGAAAACTACACCCGGTTGTATAACTGTAATGGGACTAAGGGCTCCCTAATATGTATGCTTGAAAGGGATGGTATTATGCCATGCAAATAGTGAACCAACGGCCTAAGATTGCCAAGGGTTACACTAGCGCACAGGGCGTCGCTTGGCCACTGGTAGACGAGGACAACTTATTATGCACTGAGTTCAGTTTAAGCAGGCCAGAGTCAGTGGGGTAAACAGAGGGTGCGGCCTAAGTTGCCGGCCCTGACTATTATGTGACTTAATTTTTATTTGTGATTAGTTGCATCATTGGTTATGAACAAGTGCTGAGTGGTTATTGTGGAGTATTAAGTGTTTGATCATGCTTAAAGAATTGACCATCTGTTATTGATGTTTGTGTTTCTTATTGTGTTTTCTTGTTGGGCCTTGGCTCACGGGTGCTACGTGGTGCAGGTAAAGGGAAGGGCAAGCTTGATCAGCCCTGACTGGGAGAGCTCTGTGAGCAGAATGTACATGACCTGCTGCTCAGCCTTCACAGTTGAGAGGATAACAGGATCAGAAGATCTACAAATGTCTGTTTTTCCTTAGAGTGGCTGACGGTAGTCTGTATTGTGCAAATTTTGTTAACCAACTTTTAAACACTGCTATTTTTTGGGATCCCATATGTAAATCTGTTTGAATATATGAAATGTATCTTTTGAGACCAAAACCATTTTAACCCTAGCACATTTATGGTTTAGTGACACATTTTGACTAAATGACTTGATTAGAAAGTCCTGCACCTTTATAAGTACACAGTGTAGCGGTCGTGGCTATCCAGGGCGTTACAAACACTGTAATGGTCTTGGCTATCCAAGGTGTTACATAGTCAGTCTCCTTTTTTTATCTGTCGTGTGTATTTTATAAGAACGCTTGAGACCAATATATTTGTGGCTCTGATACCACTTGTAACGCCCTTATTTTTCTCATAATCCTAATACAGAGGACTAGCGTTGGATCATATAACATAGATGTTGCTCTTTATTGAAAAATATTATAAAGTAGAAGGATCCCAATTTTTACAATAATTTTTTTTAACAAAATTAAATGCGCCAACAATCAATTTAAATGAATAAAATTCTAATAAAGAAACCTAAAAAAACATAAACCCTAGATCTTTTCCAGTAGCTACATGGCCCTCATGAATACACCAACAGTTATTAAGGTCTAACTTGCCACTGGCCATTCTATCATTTAATTACCTTGATCTACACAAGTAAAATATATGGAGTGAGCCTCTAAGCCCAGTAACGAAAATGCATACAAGATAATCACACAATCATATATAGCATAAACAGTTCATAACATCATAAGTCCATATAATTTCGTAATGACACTATTCTATCAAATATTCTAAATCATAAACTAATATTGGTCATAATCATAATAGCTAATAACAAATTAGGCATGAGAAGATAAAGTGCTTATAAAAAGCATTAGCATTAAAGCCCCGAATATCGCTTAGGTTTGTCATACATTTTGTGGCATCCGAGCTACTGGACCTCACTTAGGTCCATCATATAGTTTTGGACATCACTTAGGTCCAACTACACTTTTCTTCTTGTACCTGAAATGTCAGGCTCATACATTCACTTAATATCATAATCTGCATCTATCTAGCTCTCCTTACCTTGAGTGTGGAGAAGAGAAAAGAGAGATTGCTTGAAAGTGCTTGTGGATCTCGTCCAAACCTTATACATAAAATTTAAAGACTAAATTAGAATCTACAATAAAAACTAAATTTCCAAAATCTAAACCTCAGAGAAGACATACCTTCAACCTAGAACAAGATATCATGTTTTCCAAAATCTTGAGCCTCGACGAACAATGTCCATCCTCAACACAAATAGAGTTTGATCTTGATAACTTATGTTATTTTCGACTATAGGCTAATGATTTTTGTGCTATTTTTTTCGGCTATGTGGGGGATTTATAGTAGAAATGAAGATTGAGGATATAACAAAATAGAAGAAGTGGAACTTGAACACTACTAGTGCTATGGAGATTTTAGCTGTATGGGAAAATATTGAGCAATAAGATGAAACTTTGGAGAGAGAATTTTTTTAAAATGGAAAGTACTTGAAGCTTGTTTCTGTGTGAAAAATGAAGAGGTAAATGGCTATATTTATACACTCTAAACCCCAACCTTCTTCCTTAAACCTCTCCACTCTTCTTCAATGAAAATTTTAAATTTTACACTTCCCTTCCCAAAGAAGTTTCAGCCAGCCCTTGGTGTACCTATTCAACTTGCTAAAACATCTCGCCAAGTGCCACATAATCTCCCTTTGATTCAAAATTTAGTTAAGGTTCAAGTCTTGCTTCCTACTTAGTCTCCATGCCTATGATTATCCATTCAAATTCAAATCTTGGTCATTTCAAGTGTAACCAACCCACTTCTTTCTCCACTTCCTAACTCCTTAAGCTCATTCTTTTAGTCTCCACCTTACTAGTTCTTCTTGACACCTATCCCCTTAAGTTCAAACAAGTCTAACCTTGCCTATTCCCAAGCTTCCCACGCCACCTTGCTTAGTCCTCAACCAAGTAGACTTAATTCCTCAAAACAAGTTTTTCATGCCACCTATTAAACCATATTTTTAAAATTCCAAATAGCTATTCCTTAAGTGTATTTTGGCCATGCTCTAGTAATTCAAGTAATTGGGACTTAAATCCGTGCTACATGTACACAACTTCTATAACGTCCCGAATTTTCTATTAAGGTCGAGTTCCTTGATTACTGTGCTAGGAGGGCATGACCAAATTTATTTATGGAATTAATTGGTTATATGTGCGATTATGTGGGATAGATGATTTATATGGTAATGTGAATAGTTTATGCATGTTTATGTGTATTAAATATGCATGTGGGTCCGTTTGTATAAATTACATCATATTTGTAGTTTTTGACCCGTTGAGGGTATATATGCACTATGTATGTGTTATGAATGAGACCCCAGTGTTATGGGGATATATATGAGATGTGTGTTCTGAGGCAATCCTAGTGTGCGGATTGGCGAAATACTCACAACGTGGTTAAATACCCGGCTCGAGGTGAGCCTAGGGATTTTTGGGAACCTAGTAAGTATTTGGGATTTATCGGGTAACTCGTAATTATTTGGTGATTAATTGGGTATGTCAAGATTAATCGGGGATTCATAAAGCTACTTGAGGTTTAGCAGGAAAATGGTGGCAAATGACAGTATCGCCTATGGGGGCATTAAAAAGTAAGGCTTAAAGTTAGGGGCATTTGGTCTTTTGGTGGCAATGGAAAGACTTAGTCACTTAGAAGTTATCAGAAGCAACTAGATAACACACTAAACACTCAACAGCTCTCTTTTCTTCTCTCTCTCTCTCTCTCTCTCTCTCTCTCTCTCTCTCTCTCTCTCTCTCTCTCGTTTGGCTTTGGAGGATTTGGCTTAAGAATTGAATGTTGGAATCTTGGATTTGATGAGCTGTGAAAGGATATAGAGCTGGGGAATTAATCAAGGGCCAACCTAGGGTCATAATTTGCAGTGAGGGTAAGTAAATTCCTCTGTTCTTATTGAATTCCAAGTTTTGTTTTGGTGTTTTTGAGTTTTGAACTCAAGGATTTGATTTTTAGTTGTGATGGAGTTTTGGCTTAGTTGTTGTTGTGGTTTTCTTGCCTTAGGTGTAGTATTGAAGCGTAGAGGTTCAATTCTGGCTTTAGTTTATATTTGGGGTGAATTCTAATAATTTTGGCTTGGGGAAAATGAAGGAAAAGTTCTGGAATTTCTGAGTTCGCGGGGTCGTGCCGCGACTCTACTCTTGGAGTGCCATGGCCTGCACGAACTCAGAGGCCTAGAGGGTCGACTGAACCACCTTAGCATCACGGCGCTGGGTAGTTTGTGCCACAGCGCATGTCTAGAGAAATGAGGGCTCGGACCCTCTGACTTGTAGAGGGTTACAGCGCTTATTAGGGGCGTCGCGGCTCAAATAGAGGACATTGGCCAGTTAAGGATTTTAAGCTCGGCAACTCAAACCTAAGGGCTCCAAATGGATTCTACTACCCATTTTAGTAGAATTCGAGGTCCCGGGGGCTAGCATATTATTCCAAAGCTTATAATTAGTTTAGGTTTTGATGGTTATTCATTATTGCATTGTGACTAGGTTATAGCGCTAAGGCTCGGGCTTAGGGATCATGCTTGAGATTGCTTTATACTTTTAGCTCGGGACGCGAAGTAAGAAAATTGCACCTGGGTTGTGATGGGGGATCGAACCCTTGTCAATAAATATAAGTATGGCTATGAATATAGGCGAGAATATGGCTATAACTATATTTGAGAATATCCAGTAATGCATGCTGGTATATGCTGGATTTAATTGCGTGTTGAGCATTATATTTGTCATTATATCTGTTTTGAAGGTCGGCCTAAGGGCATCGAGGGAAAATAGCTAGCGTGCAAAATGCAGCCCGACCTAAGTGTGTCGGGATCGGCTATAAGATCAAAGGACTCGACCTAAGGGCGTCGGGCCTGAACTTTATACAAATAAACAGAAGTGTTGATTGAACTTAATTAACTGAATTGATTGTTGAGATTGGATTATGTGTTTGATTGAGCAGATTTTTACTACGTATATTCTGTTGATGATTGAATTTATTAATTTGAGTTTATAATTTATATGTTGTTCCTCATTTGTATCTATGGATTTAAGTTTTCTTGTTGAGCCTTGGCTCACTGGTTCTACGTGGTGCAGGTAAGGGGGAAGGGAACGCGTTGGACCAGCCACGAGTTAGAGAACTTCAGGGGTGGTGTGTACATATGCAGCCTACTCGCCACCATGTCGGGATAGCATGGGAGGAACTAGGGTTGAACCCTGTTTTGCCGCTTAGGACAGGTAATATGTATTTCATTTGTCTTTTATCAGTCTATAACCAATTTTTGGGATCCCGTGTATAGACTTAATATTTTAATGAAAAATAATTACTTCGTGGAATAAAATTTTTAATACCTAACGTCTTGCCAAAAAAAAATCACTCAATCATTATTGCATAAATAAGTGGTTATCTTCAAGATCTGGTCATTAATTACACGTTTAAGTCCAAATGACTCGCTTAGCGAGTTAAGCACTATTTTAAACACACAGTGTAACAGTCTTTGCTAACTAGGGTAATACAACTTGATATCAGAGCGGTCTAGGTTTAAGGGTTCCTGAAGACTAGCTGGGCATGTACACTTGCCACTAAAGATAAGCTCAGCTCACGGCTTGGTATCAAATAATGTGACTATGTGTTTAGTTTTTTAAATTGAACCTATATGTCTTATCTGCAAGCTAGAATAGAGAGCATGATTTATATAAATGTATTTTGTGGGAGTAAGACTTGATAATTGATGCATGAACGTTATAGACTTGCATCTTGGTATGCATACTGTATGTGGCTTTTATGCTGTTTGGCCCTCCTCGTGGAATAGTTCTGGATATGACTATCATGCCTGATAGGTTAAGTCATTGACTGTGGACAGATTCAGAAGTTATTTATCCAAGGCAGTCAATTGAACCAAGGATGGGTTATATTGGGGTTGTGGATGGTAGTCGAGGCCAGAATCCTCCATCTTCCCCCGGAAATTGGCAGCAGATGTTTGCTGGCATGCAATCAAGACTGCAAAATCAGGAAGAGGAGATTAGGTGGTTAAGACAGCGGGTTCCATCAGGGAACACTGCTCCGTATGTTTTGACAACAATGGCACCAATTTCGGTTCAACCTGAGGGTGGAAACATGTAGAGTCCCAGAATGTTTACTTAGCATAGCTAGATAGTAGTAGTAGTAGTAGTAGTAGTAGTAGTAGTAGTTAGTATTAGTTAGTAGTATGTTAGTTACCGTGGATTTAGGTTGAAGTCGGGCCTTAGTTGGAAACTCATATCAACAGTTATGGATTTTATAAGTTTAAACTATAGTTTAAGAATATTAATTTTAACATAAGGTTTGATTAATATTGCTGGTCCTAGATATAATATTTATTATAACCTAAGGTTTAGATAAAGCCAATAAGAGCATGACAATTGTCATAATCATGATTATTAAGGGATTAAGTATTTTTGATGAATAGTTTAAATAAAAGAAAGATCTTGAAGCTCTAGAACCTTCCAGCAGCTATTAGGAACTTATTATGACTCAGTCAAAGTTGTTTATCCAATTCAAATTATGCTGAAAAAGTGCAAATACATGTTTGATATATCTATGAATGTCGATATATCGTAGCATAGGGGCTGATATATCGCCTGCAGAAGATACGGAAAATACGTCGACTTTGCACGAATGATCGAACAAACCTTGGGAATACAGGGGGAGGCGATATATCGCTTATGGTGGGCGATATATCGGCTCCATGAGTATAGTTTTGAAATTTTGACTTTTTGAATTTTAAAAATACCCTTAACCACTTAGACCTGCCTATGAACGATTTTGTCCGAGTTATGGGCGTCAATTGAACGAAAATTCAATTCTTTTTCATTTTATAATCATTTATTTATTAAAATTAAAAGGGGTTAGTTTCACTCCTTGAAATCTATAAATTGGACCTAGTACTCAGCCATTTTCTTCATTCTTCAAGCATTTGATCAGAGCCTCCAAGGTGCTAGTGTTACTATAAAGAGATACACTTGGGTTTTGGGTTAAAGCTTTTTCATTCTAAGCTTTTATAAACACCTGGGAAGTAAGAAATAGAGTTTTTTTGGCATTGAGGTTTAGACCAATTCATAAGGTCATTCAAGGTATTCCTATTCTTTAAGTCCAGTTCTTTATAATTCTTTAGTTTTCTTTAGTTTCTTGTATTCAGATCCTAACTCTTGTTATTGATTCTTGATTAGGTATTTAAGTGCTTGAAACTTAAGGTCTTTCTTGGTAAGTTTCTTCTTGATGGTTTAGTTCCCATATTCATCTTTATTCTTAAAGATTCTCACCATTTTCTACTGTCCGGCTTTTGGTAATGAAAATAGGCTAGATATATGTGTTTATATGTTTATGTTATGATATGTTTTATGCTATGATATGATATATGTTATGTTATATGTTTTATAGTCCTTGGGCATATGACTTGTTTAGATAACAAGCCCCAAGCATATGTTTTATAGTCCTTGGGCATATGACTTGTTTAGCTAGCAAGCCCCAATAATTTATGGGCATATGACTTGGTTAGATAGCAAGCCCCACAAATTTATGGGCATATGACTTGCTTAGTTAACAAGCCCCAAGAAGTATGATGGTCATTGTAGTCCGATGTGATATATGTTTTATAGTATATGTTTATGATATAGTCTTATGTTTATGATTGTTAGTAGATTTTCCTTGCTGGGCATTAGGCTCACTCCTTTATTTTTTAGTGTGATTGAGGAAAATGATTATGTAGGCAGAAGGATTCTTGGTAGCTTGGCATGTGTGTTGAGGATGAATGTAATGAATGGACTACATGTCGATCGAGGACAAAGTTATTTATTTTTATTCTTTTAAATTATGTTTTCTTAATGTAATTCTGCAATTAGTACATAAAATTATGTTTTCTGTTTTGTAAACAATGGGATCCCATACCCTATCACATTTTATTTTACACTTTTATGCTATTGATACAATAATTATTTTAGAGTTTTAATAAAGTTATGATTATTTCTTATGTATGTTTTCTCCAAAAGTAGTAGCTAAGTCTAGTAGCTTTTAATGGTCCAAGGTATTAGAAATAGTTGGGTCATTACAAAACATATGGGATTATTGTATGACAAATTCTAGAAGAATTATCTGCCAGTTTTCGAAGGAGGCTTGGAACTGTTCAAATTTGAACAATGGATGGGCATAATTAGCTTTATCCTTGACTATATGGGAGTGGTAGGCAATGATGGAATGGCATGTGCCATGTACATGTTGCGGGAGGATGCCCGAACATGGTGGGAAGTGGTATCCCAGACCTAGAATGTTGTCATGATTGGTTGGGAGGAATTCAGACAATTGATCAATGAGAGGTACTACTGTGATGCAGTTCGAACTGCGAAGACTAATGAGTTTATGAACTTGGTCCAGGGTAGTAAGATAGTGACAGGGTAGGTCAATGAATTTGATGGGTTGGCCAAATTCTCTTTTGATTTGGTACCAACAACTCTGGCCCGGAATGAGCGATTCATTCGAGGGTGGCACTCTGGAGTAGCCCAGAGAGTTAGGATTGCTCTAGTATATGAGATTCTACCTACACTCAGGCAGTATGGAAGGCCCTTGCTATATAGGACGCAAGAGATGAGACATGGAGTGAGAGTATTGTAGGGCAGGAAGCTCAAACAACGGTATCCCCATTTACAAGATCAGATAGGGGTGGAGGCCCCAGTAACCCAAAAAGAAAGACCCCTAATAGTTCTAGAAACCACTAATCCAAGTCAGAAAGTTACAATGCCTTGTCATAGTGGGAAGGTTTCTCATAACTCGGTACCTATGATATGGATAGTTGTTGACGGTAAGAACTCGTCAACGATTGATGGTTAGAAAACTTCAATCTCTATACTGTAAGAAGCTATGAATTAGATAGAAAGAACTCTAAACAACAGGAGAAAACTCAGGCAAGCATGAGAACCAGAAGCATATATTTCATAAGTCTCCTTTTTACATTCAGTTTTCCAACCCCTTAGCCTGAGGGGTTGGAGCCTATTTATAGGGGAGGCTCTATTGGCCCAGGATACAAACAAGTCCCAGACCACTGGGACGTACATAGGTACTCTGATAAAGTAGTGGCTCAGGGCGTAGTGGTGTCTACCCTGATGGTGTCAGAGTCGTGGCCTTGGACATAGTACTGTCGGCTCTGGCGCATGGTCGGGGGTGTCCAAGTGGTCTCACCACTCTTCGTACAGGTCCGTACCGCCACTACTCCTCAGACGCAGATCATAGGGTCGTGCCTCTGTTCTCTCCATAACCGTACACCCCGTGTCAGCGCACGTGTTCCGTACTCGGTGGTCCTCATCAATTCCCGTTCAATGCTCCATGTTCGTTTGGCATATCAACAAGATTCCCCTAAGTGATCTCATGCCTGTGCCAAGGAGGCTTCATCCTATGCATGTCCTGAGAAGTCGAGGTGCCGAGGGTCAGGGCCGGCCTATGCGGATCGCATAGACACGAGGCTAGGAGCACGGGTACCTCAACACACCCCTCACCCTCGCATAGCAAGGCTGCCTCTCCTCCTTCCGAGCGCAGCGTCGCGAGGCTAGGAACACGGATACCTCAACACAGCCCTCACCCTCGCATAGCGAGGCTGACGTTCTTCCTCGGAGGTGCAGCGTCGCGAGGCTAGGAGCACGGACACCTCAACACAGCCCTCACCCTCGCATAGCGAGGCTGACGTTCTTCCTCCGAGTGCGGACGAGGCTTGATGCCTGCTGGAATGGGGCGCACGCGGATGGCCAGCTGGGGACCTTCGCATAGCGAGGGTGAAGCTTGGCAAGTGGCCGAAGTCCCTCGCCTAGTGAGGGTGACTCTCTTACCCCAACTCCCTCACCATCATGCGATGCCCTTTCAAGATGTCTCGTAGTATAGAGCTTCACTTGTGAATAGAATTCACAAGGAAAAAATTCCACATTTACACTTCCCCCCGAGTCTATAAGTACACTTTTAAGTGTGTTTGTAGACTCTCTCTATTTTTTTGCTTGACACGCACGGCCAGCCTTGGGGGACTTAGCCTTGGAAATTTTTCCAACGTCGCTCGAAGAAGCCCGAAGTGTGGCTTGGAGTTGTGTTTCTTCTTAGTGTTTGAAGAAACACAATAGCCACCTAATACTTGGGGGATCCACGTAAGTTCCTAAGGTTGCGTAAGGACTAATCATCCTCAATCGCAGATCCCAAGTTTCGAAGCCACTTGTCCACACCAAGATCTGCGTAGCCTAGCGGCATGCTCTCCAACTTATTTTCACGAGTTCAAGGGTTCTATCCTCCTCCAAAGCTCTTGAGGTGCTCTTTCCCTTTTTTTTTTTTTTTTTTTTTTTTTTTAACTTACGGTGCTCTAGTAGGTCCCTCTTATTGTCGTTGTTCGTGGATCACATATTTTTCTTTGATCTGATGGCGATAATCTTTCCGGTGCACCTTGATTATACTTGTAAGGACACATTAACCCGTTGGGCTGTTGGGGTCCTTTTATATTCATTGCGCGCGCTTGTTATTTTTTTGCGAGAAGCGTCCTTCTCGTCCTTATACATAGTACTATTTTTTCCAAGGGTCACTTGTAAGACCCTTTTTGGCTAGCCGGCTTAATGGCCGATCTAGACTTATTGGGCGATTCCCTCCTTACGGCCTCACCTCTTGGGGTGTCGGCCTTTAGTTAGAGGTCATCCTTTTAGACTGTTCCTTTGATATTCATAAGGGTAGCTAATCCTTTTGAATATAAGAGAGATTTTTTTTTTTTTTGCTCATGCCTCCTGTCCTACCCCCCAAGTGCTTGGTGAGATTTAATTCAGCAGGCAGTTCGGTTGATGCTCGCATGAAAAAGAAAAAATCACATGTGAAGTTGTGAACATTTTCATTTATAGTAATCAGATTACAACGACATGCATATAGAGGGCTTACATTTACTTGGGGGTTATGTAGGTAACCTCTTTGATTCTCGTCTACTGAGATAGCCTATCCTGCGATAAACTAAACACAGCTACTGCCTGTGTTGGGAGTGGAAGTCTTACTGGTAGTATTTCCTCGGGGTATGATGGTGTCGTCCATGCGCGCCAACTTGTAAGTGTTCGGGGGTATGCACTGAGCCACCTGATAGGGCCCCTCCCAATTCGCCCCCAGTACTCCCGCGCCTGGGTCTCGTGTGTTTGGGAGTACTTTCCTTAGCACCAGGTCGCCCACTCTGAAAGTTCTCTCTCGCACCCTCGAATTGTAGTACCTTGCGGCGCGCTGCTGGTATACCGCCACCCTCATTTGGACTTTTTCTCTCTTCTCCTCCAGCATGTCTAAGCTTTCGGCCAGGGCTACATGGTTGGCTTCATCTCCATACGCCTGCACCCTGTGGGACTCGACTCGCATCTCGACTGGGAGCACGGCCTCGCACCCATAGGCCAGGGCGAAAGGGGACTTCCCAGTAGTCGTGCGTGGGGTGGTTCTGTAGGCCCACAACACATTTGGTAGCTCATCTGCCCAGGCTCCCTTCATCTTTTCCAACTTTGTCTTTAGGTTCTTCTTAAGGACCCTGTTGATGGCCTCCACTTGCCCATTGGCCTGGGGGTGGACAACCGCGGAGAAGCTCCTCCTTATGCCTCTTTCCTTACAATATTCATTGAAAGCTCCTCCCTCGAACTGGGTACCATTGTCGGAAATAATCTTGTAGGGTACTCCATATCGACACACAATGAATTTGTTGACGAAAGAGGTGATGTGCTTGGCGGTTCACAAGGGGTTCCGCTTCTACCCACTTAGTGAAATAATCCACCGCCACCACTGCGTACTTCGCTCCACCCCTGCCTGTAGGAAGAGCGCCGATTAAGTCTATTCCCCAGATTGCGAAGGTGTAATGAATAATAGGTGTAATGAATTCCTTATGCATTTGAAATTAGATATATAATGCATGCTATGTTGTATGTTGTGACCAAAGATTTGCTATGCAGTGGGAGTGGTGAACAAGTGTCAGTAAAACTTTGGAAATGAACAATAGAAGGGGTCGGCATCTTTGATGGACTAGGGACTATATGTTAGTCTTTTCAGGTGGATCTTTGAAACTAATTAGTATACTAGATATAGTAGAATTCAATAAAAGATTTATATTTCTATTAAATTTTTTAATAAAAGAGAAATATTGTTTGCTACTTTATTTGGCTACACATATTCAGATTTTAGACTGATGTTGATAACATGAAGTCCACTTCTGAAAAATGTGTTTACTCTTGGGGGTGGAGCTATGATTTGGAGAAGTGATAGGTTATCTGCCATCTTAGTAGTTGTGATTTGGATAAGCGTTAGGCTATCTGCCATTTCAGAATCCACCTTGGAGGTTGAGTACATAGCTGCGTCTATGGTGGCTAAGGAAATACTGAAGAAGTTCTATACGGATCTCGGTGTTATTCCAGAAATAGATAAACCACTCATTTTGTCTAGTGACAGTAATGAGGCAATAGAAAATTTGAAAGAACCTCGAAACTACAAATGAGTAAAGCATATAGAGAGAAAGTACCACATTATCGAGGATGTGTGGCAAAGGCGTGATGTGAAGGTGATGAAGATAGAATTGGAAGGCAACCTTTCATATCCCTTTACGATGATATAAGCAGATAGCATAATTGTGAAGCATGTAGAATGCATGGTTTTGAGAAACATGTCCCATTTGTTTTAAAAGGGAAAGTGGGAGTTTGTTTGGTTTTATGCCCTTATAAAACCATGTCGGACATGTAACACGATTTTATATTGTCTATAAAAGTAGTTTGACAACCATGTTGCTTGATTGTTTTATTACATGATTATTGAAATAATACAAACATTTATAAAATCTTGAACATATGGATAGTTACAATTATAGTGACTAGGTCACAGCGGATTATAGTTTTAATTATATGTTCAAAAGAACGAGTCCTAAGATTAGATTAGTGCATTGGATTTTCACTGATTAGGCAATCTACGATATGATCTACTTACACATTCCAGGTGTGATGTCTTGTCCAAGGCATTGACCAAGTAGATAAGATCATAATTATTTGGTTACATCGTACTAGGACCAATATTGATTATTGATTGAGAAATAAGTATCGTTGTTATTAAATCTAATCAATGTCACAACGTTGACCATAGGTTAAGTCAGTCTTAATTCTGAGTGATAATATTCTGCTAATTATATTATTTAAATCTTTTGACTTGTTCGTTACCAGCATACCCTACGGTCTAACCCGTACTTACATCTTGGAGATTTAGTAGTGTAATTGAGTGGGAGTATTATTCATAGATATGAAATCTATAACTTCTGTATGAGAAGTGAAAAGATGATTTCCTTAATTGCTTTGTTCAAAAGCTTCAATGATTGAGATCTCATTTTTGTGATTAAGTTCACGAAAATTCCATTTATAAGGAACTTAGTGGGAGTTAAGGATAAAATACTGATGAGCGGTAAAACTGTAATTTGCACCCATCTCGTTAGTAAGTCATCGATAGAGGATTGACTGACTTTAATGGTTATAACAATGGATAATGTATTTATGGTTTGAAAAATACGTTCTATGAATTCAAGAGTTCAATTCTAAGTCTATAGTGGAGTCATGAGGAATTAATAAAGTAGTGAAATTATTCGTAAATAAATTCACAGTAATTTATTGGAGCTTGATTTTATGGATCCATGGTCTCCGCATCACCTTTGAGTAAATCATCTAGAATGTCACAATTAATTTATTTACTTATCAATTAGGATTTTTAAAGTTGACTAGGTCAATTTTGGAAAATTTAGAGAGATATGAGATTTAGAGAATAAAAGAGAATATTTAGGTAAATTTATTAATATTGATAAATTGGTGTCAATATAAATAAATAATATTAAATGAAGTTTCAAATTATAATTAGTTATTTTGAATAAGGATTTAATTAATTACTTAAAAAAATAAATAGAAGGTTTTGAATTTAGGTGCAATTGGGATTTAAATTCAAAACAAAGAGATTGGACCCAAGTTCATTTATGGCAGCCCAATGCTTTTATTTTTGTTTATTATCTTTAATTAATTTAAATTTAAATTTAAATAAATCCCATTAAGTTTCCTATATAAGTAATATGATATCTAGGGTTTTCATAAGGAAGTGAGTCTCAGTTGATTCATTCGGTAAGTGAAAACCTAGACACTCTAATCATTTCTTAGCCACTATCTCTTCTTCTCTTCTAGATCTTTATCTCATGTGTTGAGAATCAACCCACACTAGTTCTAGGTTGATCAAAGGCTTAGTGAGGAAGATTGTGTTGTTGATCTAGTTCAATTTCTTGATAATACTCTGCTACTGAAAAGAAACAAGGGTTAGAGAGATTAAAGGAAGGAGTTGTTTCAGTTCCGCTGCATAATGTAAGTTTTTACTTTACTCTGTATTTATATCAATTTCATAGGAGTATGTTATAGGAATTTTCATGTTTGTTTGATAATATGTAAATTGCATAAAATAAATAAAGATCCTACAACAAGTATTTCTTCCCGTATGTATGGATTATATCAATGGAAACTTTACTCTTCAATAATGTAGTCTGTAAATATATGTCTACAATTATCAAGAGTTCAATTTCATATTTATAGTGGACTAATCAAATAACTTTGATTAATAATATGATATTTATTGGAACTTGATATTATAGGTCCCCAAGGTGGCTCTATCAACATCATATCAAGGAAAGAGTTGATACAAGGGTAAATTTGTAATTTGGAAATTTGAGAAGTATTTTATTCTTCGGATCAAATATACAATTATATGATAATTGAGGTTGAATAAATAATTTGGAATTAATTATAAAAATTTTCGAAAATATGTTTATTAATTTAAATATATGATTTCAACATATATATATATAAAAATAAATAAAATTTTGAAAGTAATTATTTTATTTGAGTGGGAGAAAATAAAATTGGTAAGTCAAAATAGTTTTTTATTTATTGAATTTTAAAAGTTGATGATAATGATGATCATCAATTTCAATTTCGAATTTTGAATTTAAAATTTAAATTTTGAAATATGGTTGTGATATTTTCCTTAAAAAGATAATACCATATTTTGTAGAATGATTGATTTTAATTAATTAAATAAATAAAAGAAAATTTCAATATCCCTTAAAAGGGAATACTGCTATTGTAACAACCCAACTATCTATGATACTTAGGTCATTAAACCTACTAGACCTAACTACAACTTTAGAGAAAACATACATAAGAAAATTCATAACTTTATTGAAAACTTTTAAAGATGATATTTGTAATACATAAATGAGCTCATTGTTTTAAAATAAAACATAACTTTAAATAAAATTGTTTACAAAGCTAAATGCGGAAAAATACATAAAACGTAATTTAAAGCGACTAACAAAAATGTTGCCCTCGAATTGACACGCAGCCCATCCACTCCATTCACCTCCATACACACACCAAGCTTCCAAGAATCCTTCCGCCTTTGCATCTCTTTTCCTGCATCACACTAAAAGAAAAG
This sequence comes from Humulus lupulus, assembly GCF_963169125.1. Taxonomy (NCBI): domain Eukaryota; kingdom Viridiplantae; phylum Streptophyta; class Magnoliopsida; order Rosales; family Cannabaceae; genus Humulus; species Humulus lupulus. The sequence goes on along the minus strand of NC_084796.1, from coordinate 45,596,056 downwards.
GAGTGAGCCTAATGCCCAGCAAGGAAAACTACTAACAACATAAAACATATACATAAAATGATAACATAACATATACTATAAACATATGACTATAAAAATGTACACCATATAAGACTATACTAATAATGGCCATTATGACATGTGATAAACCATCTACGTCCCCTGTCTAATATTTGAGGTAGGTTAGATCACATGTAGTGTATGATAACCCATCTAGGTCCCCTGTCTAATATTTGAGGTAGGGTAAATCATAACATATTAAAACATAAACTTATCATAACATATTATACATAACATAACATAAAAGCATATCATATCATACAAACATACAAGATCTTGCCTATTTTCCTTACCAAAGCTGGGCTATGAGAACAAATGCGGGACGTGGAACACTCCTAAAACCAGCAATAGAATAGTGAGTATTTCTAAAGGAAAGAGATGAAAATAATAGAAGTAAACCACCAAGAGAAAACTTACCGAAAAGAAACCTTATGTTCAAAGAACTTAAAACCCTAACCACAAAACCATAACAAAAGTTAGAACCTGAATGAAAACTAAAGAAACTAAGGAATCAAACAGCATTGAACTTAAGAATAAGAGTACCTTTGTTGACCTTATGGATTGGCCTAACTCCAATACTTAAATACTCTAATCCTCACTTCCCAAGTGTTTGATAAAGCTTAAGAATGGTAAAGCTTTTTTCTTTCCTAACCCAAGTGTATCACTCTTATGGTCTCACTAACACCTTGGAGTCTGATCACAGCTGAAGAGTAAGTGAAAAGGTTGGGTACTAGGTCCTATTTATAGAAGTAAGGAGTGAAACTAACCTTATTTTGATTTGAAGAAAAATAATGAATTTAATTGAAGATAATTGAATTTTCATCAATCAGAGGCTGAAGACTCAGTCAAAACTAACAGAGGTAGGTCTAAGGATTCAAAGGTGGTTTTTAAAAATTAAAAAAATTAAATAAGGAGATATATCGCCCCTATGTGGTGATATATCGGCTGGGCCCTAATCCTGAGCCTTAGTTCGTACGATCGTGCAACGTCAACGCGTTTTCTGTATTCAGCGTCAGGCGATATATCGGCTCTAATGCTGCAATATATCGGCATACGTGATTATTTTAAACACGTAATTGCAATTTCTCAGCATAATTAAGGTTGGATAACTACTTTGACTGAGTCAAACTACGACCCTAACAGTTTCTGGTGAAGACTAAGTCTTATATTCCTTTATTTTATCATTAAAATAATAATTCATTAATAATCATGCTTATGACAAGTGTCATAATCCTATTAGATCTATCTAAACCTTAGGTTATAATAATGATCATATTTATAAGCAACAATATTAATCAAACCTTATGTTATAATTAATATTCTTAAACTATAGGTTAAACTTATAAAATTCATAACTATTGCTAGGAGTTTCCAACTAAGTCCTGGTTTGAACCAAAATCCACAAAATTTAAAATACTACAACTACTACTAGCTAGCTAACTAAGTAAACATTCTGTGACTCTACAATCCTCCCCTACTACAAAGAATTTCATCCCCGAAATTTACTTACCAAACAATTCTGGATACCGATCTTGCATGTCCTCCTCCAACTCCCACGTTGCCTCATGTTCAGAACTATTTCTCCATAGGACCTTGACTATCGGAATACTCTTAGACCAGAATTATTTCATCCCTCTATCTAGGATGCTAACCGGATGTTCCTCATAACTTAAGTCTTTCTGGAGTGCTATCGTATCATACTTGAGGACGTGAGATGGGTCTGACACATATCTACGCAGCATTGAGATGTCTAACACATTGTGACTATCTGCTAGAGCTGGCGGTAGGTCTAATCTATTTGCAACGGCTCCAACTTTGTCCAGTATCTCAAAAGGACCTATAAACCTGGGACTAAGCTTGCCTTTCTTCCCGAACCGCTTAACACCTTTCATAGGAGTTATTCCTAAGAAAACTTGATCTCCGACTTCGAATTCCACATCATGCTGCTTGGCATCCGCATAACTTTTCTGACGACTCTAAGCAGCGAGCATATGCTTTCTACTAGATCCTGAGCCTCTCTAATAGCTTTGGGTCCAAGCAGTTGTCTTTCTCCTACCTCATCCCAATGTAACGGCGATCGACACCTCCTTCCAATAAGTAGCTCATAAAGTGCCATCCCGATCGTTGACTGGTAGTTATTGTTGTAGGAGAACTCTATCAGCAGCAAGTACTTACTCCATGATCCTCCGAAATCAAGTACACAAGCGCGCAACATATCTTCTAAAATTTGTATGGTTCGCTCTGACTGATCGTCTCTTTAAGGATGAAATGTTGTACTAAGACTAAACTTGGTATCCATAGCTTGCTGCAAGCTTCTCCAAAATCTCGATGTAAACACTGATCCTCTATCAGACACTATTATCTTAGGGATTCCATGCAGTCTTACTATCTCTTGAACATAAATATCTGCGTATTGCTCAGCCGTATATGAAGTCTTGATTGGTAGAAAATGAGCTGACTTAGTTAATCTATCTATTACTACCCAAGCTGAGTTGTGTTGCTTATTCATTCGAGGCAAACCTGTCACGAAATCCATTGCTATGTCGTCCCATTTCCATTCTGGAATGCTGAGTGGTGCAATAAGCTTGCAAGCCACTGATGTTCTACTTTCATTTGCTGGCATACTAGACATTTAGACACGTACTCAGCTATATCCTTCTTCATTCCTAGCCACCAATACATTGCCTTAAGATCGTGAGTCATCTTGGTTGACCATGGGTGAACTGAGTATCGGGTATTGTGCGCTTCTTCTAAAAGCTTCACCTTAATTCCTTGATCGTTTGGCACACATACCCGATCCTTATATCTTAAAAACCCCTGACTTGATATTGAAAAATTCGTGTCCTTCGCTTCTCTAACTGCATCCATATGTATTACTAACGTGTCATCAAGCACTTGCCCATTTCGTATATCTTCTAATTGACTTGACTGAATGGAAAAGTTAGCCAGTTTACCAATGACTACCTCTATTCCAGCATTTATTAGCTCCTGCTATAGCGGCTTTTCTATTCCAGCTAACGCAGCTAGACTTCAATAATTTTTCCTACTTAGCGCATCAGCAACTATGTTTGCCTTTCCTGCGTGGTATAAAATTTCGCATTCATAATCCTTTACTAGTTCTAACCACCTACGCTGCCTCATGTTAAGCTCCTTTTGCGTGAAGAAATACTTTAATCTTTTGTGGTCTATATATATCTCACACCGTTCTCCATAAAGATAATGGCGCCAGATTTTCAACGCAAAGACCACCACTGCCAACTCCATATCATGTGTTGGATAGTGTTGCTCGTACTCCTTCAATTGTCTTGAGGCGTAGGCTATCACCTTATCATTTTTCATCAGCACATAACCCAACCCTTGCTTTGACGCATCACAGTAGACTACAAACTTTTCATTGGGTGTCGGTACACAAAGTACTAGTGTTGAGCATAGCTTATCCTTTAGCAACTGGAAACTCTCTTCACATTTATCATTCCAGTTGAACCTCTGCTGCTTCCGAGTCAGGTTGGTGAGCGGAGTGGCTATCTCAGAAAATCCATCTATGAACCTCCGATAATAACCTGCTAGTCCCAAAAAACTTCTTACTTCAGACGCATTCTTTGGTCTTGGGCAATCCTTCACAGCCTCTACTTTAGATCGGTCTACAACAATTCCGTCCTTGGATACTATGTGGCAGAGAAATGCTACTTGTGAAAGCCAAAATTCGCACTTCTTGAACTTGGCGTATAGTTGATGCTCCTTTAGTCGCAGCAAGATCAACCTTAAATGTTTCTCATGCTCGACTTTATCCTTTGAGTACACCAAGATATCGTCAATGAATACTACGACAAGTTTATCCAAGTAGTCCTTAAAGACCCTATTCATTAAATCCATAAACACGGCTGGAGCGTTGGTAAGACCGAAAGATATGACTACAAACTCATAATGCCCATAACGAGTTCTAAAAGCTATCTTAGGAACATCCTCTTCCCGTACCTTGAGGTGATGATACCTGGACCGTAAGTCAATCTTTGAGAACACAGTCGTTCCTCGGAGTTGATCAAACAAGTCGTCAATCCGGGGTAGTGGGTACTTGTTCTTAATCGTCACCTTATTCAGCTCGCAGTAATCTATGCACATCCACATACTCCCATCCTTCTTCTTCACAAACAGAACTGGTGCTCCCCGTGGCGAATGGCTCGGTCTAATGAAACCCAAGTCTAATAGTTCTACAGCTGTATCTTTAACTCCTTGAGTTCAGTAGGTGCCATCCGATATGGTGCCTTGGAGATAGGCTTGGTTCTTGGTACTAGCTCGATTATGAAGTCAATTTCCTGCGTCGATGGCAATCCTGGAAAGTCATCAGGAAATACCTCTGGAAATTCCCTTATAATATGCACATCTCCAACCTTTAGTGGTGTTTCCTTTACCACATCAGTAACGCTAGCTAAGAATGCTTGACATCATTTTTCTATCATCTTCTGAGCTTTAAGTGATGAAATAAGCGATGTGCGTAGACCTAAAACCTTTCCCATAAAACATAGCCTCTGACCGTCAGGAGTCTCAAACATCACTTGCTTACATTTGCAGTTGATGGTTGCGCAATGCCTTTCTAGCCAGTCCATTCCTAGTATCACGTCGAAGTCTTTAATCTCTAGTTCTATCAGGTCTCCTTCTAGTTCTACATCCTCTATCTTGATCGGTATGCCTCGTACTATCCGTGATGATAAGACTACTTCACCCCAAGGTAATTCTGTTACAAACCTAGTTCTAATTTTTTTGCGAGGTTTGTCTAATTTCTCTATCATTCCTAACGTGGTATACGTATGAGTGGCTCCCGAATCAAATAATACATGACATATATTATGGAGAATAGAAACCTGACCTGTAACAACTTTATTGCTAGCGTCAGCTTCTCCTTAGGTTAGGGCAAAAACCCTGGCAGGAACCATCTTATCATCCTTTTTCCCTTCTAACTTGAGCTAGGGACAGTCTTTCTTCTGGTGTCCTTCCTGACCACAGTTGTAGCATCCCTTGGTGTTTGCGTGACACTCTCCAGGATGTTTCTTTTGGCACTTATCACATTGCGAGTACTCTACACCACCCGGCCTATTGCCTCCGTTGTTAGTTCGTGCCCTTTTATCATTATCGGACTGCTTGTTGTCAGGATTCCTTCTTTTCTGACCGTTATTGTTGTTGGACTGCTGGTTGTTGTTGTTGTTCCGACCATTCTGGGGTTGACCCTGCTGCTTAGGCTCAGGCTTACTGGCCTCCTCTTTACTAACATTCGCCTGGAGCCTTTCCACTTCTATTGTCGTTTCTATAACATCGGCATAAGTAGTATTTCCCGGGTTTGCTAGCTTAACCCCTAGCTCAATCTTTGGTCGAAGTCCTCTAACGAACTTGGTCACCCTCAGAAAATCATTTGGAACCATCTCAGATGCAAACTTAGCTAATCGGTCGAACTGCCGAGCATATTTTGCTACCGTCAAGTTGCCTTCCTTTCAAAGAGCGAATTCCTTGACCCTTGAAGAAATGACAGCTGAATTGTAGTACTTTTTGTGGAACAGCTCCACAAATCTGGTCCAAGTCATGGTGGTGACATCGTGAGTCTGCTATATTAGGTCCCACCATATTCTTGCATCCTTCTTGAGTAGAGACAAGACACAGGATATGCGGTCCGCGTTGCTGAGATTCATGTGCACAAGGATCTGCTCCACATTTCTGAGGCATTCTTCTGCCTCGAAGGGGTCGGTTGTCCATTTAAAGTTTGGAGCATGTTTCTTATGAAACTGCTCATAGATAGGCTCCATATGTTGAGCTGGGTATGGCACATAGTTCGCCAATGGCCATCCCCCATAAGGACCAACTTGTTGCGGTGCTGGAGCCATTTGCTAAGGCTATGGTTGCGGCGAAGGCGGAGGCTGAGGCTGAGCCTGTTGTCGCTGTTGCTGCAGTAATTCCTCAACTTGTCATCGTAGTCTGGCAATTTCCATAGTGTTGTAAACTGGCGGCGGCAGCAGCGATGCATTCCGGTTGGAATTTGCACGCCTTCCCCTTCTACGAACTGGAGGGGCTTCATTCGTCTCAGAAGTGACGTTGGGGACATTTCCATTGGTGTGAGCAGATCTTCGAAGCGACATCATTAGTAGAGTTCTAATAGTTGAGAAAAACATGTTAGAACTTACCTTAATAAGCTCTAAGGCAAAAACTTAATCAAAGCAAACATAACTCGGACCTATTAATTATGACTTCTTATGAAAAGAATTATATAAGCCTTCTTTATAATTAGGGTGTGTTTCTAAACTTAGAAAAATAAGCCATCTTTATTATTTTCTAAGTGTGTTTCTAATTATCCTATATGACTTAATTCTCAGGCTCGAAACTCATCGTTGTTCCAAAGTTAACCATATTGAGGGAGGGCTAGGATCAGTAAAATCGTTCCCACTACTATGGCCCCGTAACTCTCAATATAGAGAACCTAGTTTATTGATTTGTATCCACCCTCACTGAACTTAGTCATTATTTATTAAATTTATTATTTATTATGATTGCAAAAATAAATCAAACTCATACATGTCAACAAAATAACAATGATATTAATTTGGAAAAACAGTTTTCACTAAGTACAATCATAAAAGCAAAATAATAAATAAAATAATTAAATAAATAAACTAATGTATTCTAAAAATCGGGATCTTCTACATCAGATCATTCATCTAACATGTCATCATCTATCTCTTCATAATCATCATTTTCATGAGCCTCAAAAATTCCTCTTGAAAGATTGGTAAAAATTCTATTATTTTGTTCTTGTGTGAATTGGAATTCCATCTTAGATGTTGTAACGCCTCGGATAGCCAAGACCGTTACACTGTGTGTTTATAAAAGTGCAAGACTTGTTAATCAAGTCATTTAATTCTAAACGTGTTACCAAAACTGTAGTTGAACTAGGGTTAAAAGATTTTGGTCTCAAGGCTTCATTTCTTTTAAATAAACATTCTTTTTACATGGGATCCCAAAAGTAATAAGTTTAAGACCGTTTACAAAAGAGTTAAGATTTAAATACAACGATTAGCCTCTCTAAAGCAGAACAGACAGTTAAACATTTCTCGTCCTGTTCCATTCCTCGGCCGTGGCGGCCGAACAGCTGACTATGTACATTCAGCCCTGTAGCTCTCCACCACAAGGTTGGTATAACTTGCCTACACCTTTACCTGCACCACGTAGCACCTGTGAGCCAAGGCCCAGCAAGAAAACACAATAACAAATCATAATCATTCAACAAATAATCAAATAACTCATACCGCATAAGCATGTACTCAATAGTTTAAGCATTCATGTTATCCAAGTATTCAGCATACCAAGTATATCATTCCATATCAATAATCAATCCACATATGATAACTAGGGTTAACGTCCTTAGGCCGCGCCCTCTATTTACCCCACTGACTCCGGCCCGCTTAAACCGAGCTCAGTGAATATTAAGTTGTCCTCGGCTACCAGTGGCCGAGCCGCGCCCTGTGAACAAATATAATTTATGGCACCCTTAGGTCATTTATTGCATGTCCCATGGTGTAATACCATCCATGCCATTATACAGTTATCGGGAGCACTTAGTCCCATCACAAACACATAATCGGGTGCAGTTTTCTTACCTATAGATTTGCTAGCTTCGTTCAATTGATCCTCAAGCACGGTCCTCTTGAGCCCTAGCGTACACCTAGTCACAGCCATAGATCAGGATCATCACCAAATCTCAAGTCTGAAACCTAGCCTCGGGACCAACCCCGAGCCCTCGGGCAGCCCTAATTCCACCAAATGGTAATTCCACCAAATGGGGTGGTGGAATCGAACCTCGAACCCCTAGGCAAAAACCCCTTTCTGGAAACAGGGTAGCGCTACAGCGCTCTAAGGAGGGCGCTACAACACTACAAACAGAGACTAAAGCACCCTAGACCACTCAGCCTAGCGCTGCAGCATTAGTCACAGCACAACAACTCCTACATTTTTCTTCCTTCGATTTTCCCCGAGCCATTTCTACACAACCCACTAAGTATAAAGCCTAATAACATTTATCCTTTATAAGCCAAATGACCACAATATACTCCCATAAATCCTAAGCCTTTTAATCCACCTAGGGGCATTTTGGTCATTTCACCCAATTTTCCCGCTAATTCATTGAGTGTCTCTAATATTTACCGCTTACCTCCCGAGATCTAACTAATCACCAATTATATTCCTTAATCTCAAAATTGACCCCAATATATTCTCTAAATTCCCAGAAATACCCCAGGCTCGCCCCGAACCGGGTACAAATCCCTGCCGTGACTTTTTTTCTAAACCTCTCTCTGGGATCGTCTCGAGTCACAGATTACAAATATATCCACATAATAATGTGGTCTCGACAGTTTATCACATATATATACAGTTATGCCCTCAACGGGCCAAAATTACGATTATACCCTTCTAACCTAATCAGGGCCTACATGCATACTAATACACATAGTCATGCATCAGAGTTATTCAAATAATCATATATCATGCGTTTAATCATTAAATCACATATAATCCAGTTATGCCCTCCCGGCACACTATTCAAGGCCCTTAAGCCTTATTGCAAATTTGGGTCGTTACAGATGTAAACCTTATTATGAGAAAATAATAACTCATAGTCGATGGTACTTCATCCTCAACATCTATTGTCTCTCATATTTCTTCCAAAGCAGCAATTACAAAAGGAAAATCTCTAAAAGGCCTAATTACTAAAATATATTGCTCCATAGCTCTCATCATTATTTGCTTAGTTTTTTGGAGATGAACTATTTGATTATGGAATAAAAGAAATCTCCGAGTGATTCTCTCCAATATTCCTATGGTATTTCTTGGTTCTCTAATCCTTTTTAAGGCTTTAATGGCTCGGATATTGTTATATGATAAAGCTCCATCCATATCTTAACTGAAAACATAAGACTAAAATGTTAGCTATAACACATAAACATAATAACTAAAACATAAATACTTACATTGGCAGTTAGATTCGGAGCTTCAGCGTGTGTATCAAGGAGAATTTCATGAAAAATAGACCGTTTCTTTGATACCAACTGTAACAACCCAACTATCGATGAGACTTAGGTCATTAAACCTACTAGACCTAACTACAACTTTAGAGAAAACATACATAAGAAAATTCATAACTTTATTGAAAACTTTAAAAGACAATATTTGTAATACATAAATGAGCTCATTTTTTTTAAAATAAAACATAACTTTAAATAAAATTGTTTAGAAAGCTAAATGCGGAAAAATACATAAAGCGTAATTTAAAGCGACTAAAAAAATGTTGTCCTCGAATCGACACGCAGCCCATCCACTCCATTCACCTCCATACACACACCAAGCTTCCAAGAATCCTTCCGCCTTTGCATCTATTTTCCTGCATCACACTAAAAGAAAAGGAGTGAGCCTAATGCCCAGCAAGGGAAACTACTAACAACATAAAACATATACATAAAATTATAACATAACATATACTATAAACATATCATACATATACTATAAATATATGACTATAAAAATGTACACCATATAAGACTATACTAATAATGGCCATTATGACATGTGATAAACCATCTACGTCCCCTGTCTAATATATGAGGTAGGTTAGATCACATGTAGTGTATGATAACCCATCTAGGTCCCCTGTCTAATATTTGAGGTAGGGTAAATCATAACATATTAAAACATAAACTTATCATAACATATTATACATAACATAATATAAAAGCATGACATATCATACAAACATACAAGATCTAGCCTATTTTCCTTACCAAAACTAGGCTATGAGAACAAATGCGGGATGGGAACACTCCTAAAACCAGCAATAGAATAGTGAGTATTTCTAAAGGAAAGAGATGAATAGAAAAGAACTAAACCACCAAGAGAAAACTTACAGAAAAGACACCTTAAGTTCAAAGAACTTAAAAACCTAACAACAAAACCATAACAAAAGTTAGAACCTGAATGAAAACTAAAGAAACTAAGGAATCAAACAGCATTGAACTTAAGAATAAGAGTACCTTTGTTGACCTTATGGATTGGCCTAACTCCAATACCGAAATACTCTAATCCTCACTTCCCAAGTGTTTGATAAAGCTTAAGAATCGTAAAGCTTTTTTCTTTCCCATCCCAAGAGTATCACTCTTATGGTCTCACTAACACCTTGGAGTCTGATCATAGCTGAAGAGTTACTGAAAGGGTTGGGTACTAGGTCATATTTATAGAGGTAAAGAGTGAAACTAACCTTATTTTGATTTGAATAAAAATAATGAATTTAATTGAAGATAATTGAATTTTTGTCAATCAGAGGCTGAAGACTCTGTCAAAACTAACAGAAGTAGGTCTAAGGAGTCAAAGGTGGTTTTTAAAAATTAAAAACAAAATAAAATAAATAAATAAGGAGATATATCGCCCCTATGTGGCGATATATCGGCTGGGCCCTAATCTCGAGCCTCTGTTCGTACGATCGTGCAACGTCAACGTGTTTTCCGTATTCAGCATCAGGCGATATATCGGCTCTAATGCTGCGATATATCAGCATACGTGATTATTTTAATCATGTAATTCCACTTTTTCAGCATAATTAAGGTTGGATAACTACTTTGACTGAGTCAAACTACGACCCTAACAGTTTCTGATGAAGACTAAGTCTTATATTCCCTTATTTTATCATTAAAATAATAATTCATTAATAATCATGCTTATGACAAGTGTCATAATCCTATTCGCTCTATCTAAACCTTAGGTTATAATAATTATCATATTTATAATCAGCAATATTAAGCAAACTTTATGTTATAATTAATATTCTTAAACTATAGGTTAAACTTATAAAATCCATAACTATTGCTAGAAGTTTCCAACTAAGTCCCGGTTTGAACCAAAATCCACGAAATTTAAAATACTACAACTACTACTAGCTTGCTAACTAAGTAAACATTCTGGGACTCTACAGCTATTCACGCATGACACAAGACAGGGACTGTACCATGCGTGTCGCAGTTTACTGACAATGTATCAGTATTGTTTTCATTTTTTTATTTATTTAATTAATAATTTGAAAATAGATATTTTCAAATTTGGTAAGTTAGATATTTACCTAAATCAATTCATATCATCATTATTATATTATTATATTACTATTATTATTAGGAATAATAAGGTAATACATAATCTCTGTCTCTGTACATATATATATTATAGAATAATAAGAAGAAAAGTAGTGAGTGAAAATTCAGAGAAATAGTTTAAGAATTCGTGAGACAAGAAATTGTCATTTTCTTCTTTTATTCTAACCCTTCTTAAGCCATAATCGAAGTTCTCATGTGTTGAGATATACTTGTGATTTCTAAATTATAAACTCATGTTCTCTATGTGCCCACACACATCTTGAGGTGTAGAGAACACTCTGGAAGATCGTAGTTTGAGTACTCAAAGCACTGGATAGGAAGATCGATATATATATATAAAGACTCAACGACATTTGATAGGCTTCAAGAGGTAAATATTTATGTTCTTGAATATTTATGTATATGTGCATATGATTTATATAGGTATGTGTATAATTATATATATGCTGTATGATTAATAATATTGTATATTAATGTTTCTATCTAAGTGTTTTCTTGAACATATAAATTTTTTATATGAGAGATGGATATTTTTTGTGTTGAAACACTAGGCCCACCACACCTATTTAGCTATGCATTCTGATTGTTTTTCCAACAATTGGTACCAGAGAAGTTCATTAATCTATACATATTACTAATTGTTGTGTGGGACTATGTGCATTTTTATATTATATGTGATATATGTTTGAATGGATGGATGTTTGTATTCATGATGATAGATTCTTAAGGGTTGTTTAAAATGGTGCTTTTGGGTTTAGCAATTGTTCTTAAAATTTCTAGATGAAAAATGTAAGGCGATTTTGGGGGATAGGAATTTTGTAATTTTTCTTTTAAAATTCTTATATGGCCCAAGCCCTGAGCGCTGCCCCTGAACCTGTGCACACCTGCGCGCCTGCTTGCCTAGGCCAACTCCTTTGCTGCGCCCAGCCTTGCCTAGGCCTGCACCCCTGCCGCGCCCAGCCGAGCCAATCACGCACCCCCTACAACACCTGCGCTCAGCTGTGCCTGCGCCCAGCAGCACCCCGTGTCGGCCTGTGCCCAGCCACACGCCCAGGCCATGCAACACCGTCGCATCCTTGCCGCCGCCCCACATTGGTACACACCTAGGGTTTGTATCTGACAAACCCTAATGTGTTGTTACCATAATTATTTTAATTATTCATTTAACTAAAAATCAGAATTTTAATTAAAATGGTTTTAATTTGGAAATTTCTTTAATTGAAATAATATTAATTATTTTTCTTAATTAAAAATGTAATAATTATTTTCTTCCATATTTAAAAAAAAAAAATATTCTTAATTTTAATTTATTAAAATTAAATTGTTTAATTTAATTTTTTTGAATTAAATTACCCAAATTCAAATTGGGCCTTAGAAACTATTTGGGAATTAAAACCCAAAGTTTAATTACTTTAAAAGTTTGTTTAAAATAATTAAAAAGTTGTATAATTCAAAATGGATATGGAAAAGGGTGGCACTGGCTTACATAAGACTACATCTCAAGGTTCGAGATCAAGGTGCTCTTCATCATGCCTTAGTTAGTCTAGGTTACAATTTCGTGTATTTTTTGCAAGTGTTGTCATTTTTCTAGAAATACCCAAAAGTTACCAACTGCTTTTATTTACTTATTATAAATGTTTGAATGTGATTATAGTGTTTAATATTTTGTCATGCATTATAACATGTCATTCATATACCCACAGAGTATGCAATTAGCATGCATTACATTCGTGTAGAAACATGCTATTACGAACGTCCTATATTTTATTATATGTTTATATATGATCATTCTTATGATAATAATAATAATTTTAGTCTTAATTAGTTAAGATGGTAAATCAAAAATTAAGTTGTTTAATTTGTAATCTTAATGAAAAACGTTTTATTAAAATAAAAATAATATTCTCTTAATTAAAGAAAAATTAAAATTAGAATTAAGGGCACAATTTTTTATTTTTTGCTTAATTGGATTAGTAATTATTAGAATATCATTTGGTAAAAATATTTAAATTTATATTTACTACTAAATTTTAAAATATTGATTTTGAGAAAAAATACACTTTTTCAAAATAGTGAATGGGAGAGGGAGTTATGACAATAAGTCACATGGTCTCCATTATTGGTTGAACATCAAGAGGCATAGGAAGGGTCGTATGTCACCTCCGTATGTGGCATCCCTAAGGAAAGGCTTCCGAATATGTTTATTTTATCTCAAGGTTGACTTCTCTTATGAGAATATAATTAGTGATGTATTTCAAGTTTGACTGACCCTAAGACACACTCTTGAGTTAAGTCATTAATTGAAAATAATATATTAGACTCTGAAGGTGTATCTAGGCTTTCGAGCACGACAAGTGCATCTTGACCAAACTAGCAGTAGTTCATAGGTCAAAAGAGAGAAAAAGGTTTTTAAGTTTTCACTTGTGAAATAGAGATTTGTCTCAAAATTAATTTGGAGTTAGTCTGACCTACCCCAAGGCTGGTCCATTAATTTTAAAAATAATTTATCGTGGATTAGTATATATAATTTTTATGTGTTTTTATATGTTGCATCCATGCATCATGTTCAATTTTCAAAATAAAATCTGGTATTTATTATATGTTTTAATTCATTATATTTTATTTATTTATGTCCAGCAACAATGGTTAATTCCCTTAATGCTAATCAAGAACCTCAAAATGTGAAAGAACCAGTGAATCCTTATGATGACTACCTAAGTACTTTTGATTTAGACTTCAACAATCTTTATGATTGGTACAGAAACATATACATAGTTTTGAGTAAACTAAAAGTGTATGATGCAATCAATGATGTGTCTTCAGGTGAGCCATCAACTTTATCTAATTATGATAATCATAAAAAATATGCAAATTGGATGAGATCTGATTATTTGGCTCGTCATTGCATATTAAAGACTATGCCTGATGATATTAAATCAAGATATGTAAACCTTAGATCTACATACGAGATATGGGAAAGGATCAAAAGAGACTCTTTTGATCACTTGAGAAGTTTGCAAGAAGAAAGGGTAAATATGATTTGCTCATCTAATTTTAATATATTTGAATAGTTGATTCAAATTTTTATGCCACAATCCATATCTTTGTCTTGTTTCAGGAATGCATTATTCAAGAAAAGAAAGAAATGCGAAAGAGAAACAAGAAAAGGATTGTAGATTGGTAGACCATGAAATAATTGGCATGAAATTTAGTTTTTTATTTCCAACTTTGTATGAAGTCTTTTTCTTTAAATTAGTTCTAGTATTCTTTCTAGAAACTATATTTTAGATTCTTTTATTTGATGAGTGAACAAATTTGATATTTCTTTTAAATAATATATCATTTGTTATTTTTTAAATATATTTGTTCCATTATTTCATCAATGAGTATAAATGATAATTATGAATTATTCATTATTCATTATTGTGCAAATCATAGATTTAATAAATAAGACATATTATTTCAACCACAATTAAGTAAAACATATATGTGAATTATTTTTTAGATTGACTTGTAATTAATTAAGACACATAAAAAAAAGACAGTCTTTTATTGGAACCATTCATTGGTTCTCTCCCTTTTTATATAGTCTATTAATTAAAGTTTACTAAAAGACCTTTCTCTAATAAAGGCTCAAAAATTACTTAGCTAATACATAGAGATGTATACTGAACCTTTTAATGTTCAAAGGTTAAAGAGATAATAAATGGTAAGTCAATATTGATTGACATTTATTTAAGATATGTTTATTTTTGTTGAATGAAAAGAAAATTTCTAGAAAATTTCATACAACTTTCAAAGTAGAGTCACTTGAGGACTTGTTTGATATGATCAAAAGGAAGTCTAAACTCGAATTTGGAATTCAAGTGAATTGCATGTGAACTAGGAATTCAAACCCAACTCACATACAACTAAAATGCTAAGAAAAATTAGTATTTTAGAAGTGGAATATAATCATATTAAATAAGATTAAATATAAAGTGAGTAATCATTATCGTTTTTATTATTTCTATAATATTAACACTTGTTATACTCTGTACATGTTTGATTGTACAACATCGAAGACTTAAAAGCTAGGGCTCACAAGTGGTCATGTGAATAAACTAAAAAATTTCCATGAAGTCATGTATTGCCCCGACTAATTCTAGACCTCGGACCATTAAAAACTACTAAACATAACTACTATTTTGGAATATATTCAAGAAATAATAGAACTTTATTAAAAATCCAAAATACGGTACGGGATCCCATTGTTTAATACATAAAAACATAATCTTTAATTAATTATCCAAAACTATATGTGGAAAATAAATACATAAATTAAAGACTTAAAATAACTTCATCCTCGATCTTCCAGCAATCCATTCAATCAGTCCATCCTTAATACACATTCCAAGCTGCCACGAATCTGACCTGCCTTCCATGTTCATTTTCCTACACCATCTAAAATAAAAGGAATGAGTTTAATGCCCAGCAAGGAAAATTTTCTAAAAACATATATCATAAATCATAAGACTATATCATAAAACATATATTATAAAACATATAATGTAAAAACGTATATCATATAAGACTACAATATTAATGGTCATTAACTCATTATCGTAGCATGTGATAAAACAATCTAGGTCCTCTGTCTACTAATCGAGGTAGGTTAGATCACAAAATAGGTCATCATTCTACTAATCAAGGTAGGTTAAATCATAACTCTACTCCACGATAATGATAAAAATCTTGGGATTTGCAATCTAAGCATCTATAAGTCCCAAGTGACTACAAAAAATATTTATACATATATACATAGCACATAACATATCATAGCATATAAACATATCATAACACATATAATCTAACCTATTTTCCTTACCGAAACCGGGATATTGGAGACAAGAATGGGATTGGAAAACTCCTAAAGGTAACAGTAAAAATCATGAGTTTCTAAAGAAATGGAGATGAAAAGAGATCTAAACCATCAAGATAGAAACTTACCGAAAACCTTAAGTTTCAATAAACTTAAACACCTAACCAAAAGCCATAATAATGAGTTAGGATCTGCAAGAAAATAAAAGAACTATGATGGATTAAACCTAAGGATAAGAATACCTTGAATGGACTAGAACATTGATCTACAACTTAATACTGAAATAAGACTCTATCTTACTTCCCAAGTGTTTAGAAAAGCTTAGATTGAAAAAGCTTTTTAACCCAAAACCCTAGTGTTTTCTCTCTAGAATAAACTTGGCAGCTTGGAGCCTCTGAAGAATTCTTGAATAATGAATGAAATGGCTAAGTACTAGGTCCTATTTATAGAGTTCAAGGAGTGAAACTAACCCCTTCTAAAAATAAATAAATAAATGAATAATAATTGAATAAATTTAAATTTTCGTTTCAACAGATGCCCAGAATTTGGTCAAACACATTCAAGAGCAAGTCCAAGTGGTTGAGGGTTGTTTATAGCTCGGTTATACCATGTTTTCAAAAATCAACCCAAGGGCCGATATATCGCCATACCCTAGGTGATATATCGCCTATACCTATGCCCCGAGCCTCTGTGGTTTCGTTCGTGCGAAGTTGACATGTTTTCCGTATCATCCGTAGGGGACATATGGGCCCTATAACTGCAATATATCGCATCCGCTGAAATTTTAAACACGTTTTTGCAGATTTGCAGCACACCTGAAGTTTGGTAAAACAATTTTGACTGATTAAAATGTAATCCTAATAGCTGCTGGAAGGTCCTAGAGCCTCTGGATCTATCTTTTATTAATTTAATCATCTAAAATGCTTAAATCATCAATAAACATACATGTGACAAGTGTCACGCTCTTAATTATTATATCTAAACATTAGGTTATCATAAATAATATTTCTAGGACTAGCTATATTAATCAAACCTTATGTTAAAATTAATATTTTTAAACTATAGGTTAAACTTATAAAATCCATAACTATTTTTATGAGTATCCAAATAAATCTTGGCGTGAACTAATATCCACTAAAACTAAAATACTACAAGCTACTACTACTATCTAGCTAAGTAAAATTCTGAGACACTACAATTCTCCCCTACTTATTAGAATTTCGTCCCCAAAATTTACTTATTAAAAAATTCTGGATACCGTGTTCGAATGTCTCCCTCCAACTCCCAGTTGCCTCGTATTCTGAACTATTACTCCATAGGACCTTGACTATTAGAATACTCTTAGACCATAATTCCTCCATCCTCTTCTCTAGGATTCTAACCGGTTGTTTCTTGTAGCTTAGGTCTTTCTGGAGTGCTATCGTATCGTACTTCAGGATGTGAGATGGGTCTGTCACATATCTATGCAACATTGAGATGTGAAACACATTGTGGCTATCTACTAGAGCTGGCTGTAGGGATAATCTATATGCAACCATTCCCACCTTGTCCAATATCTCAAAAGGACCTATAAATCGGGGACTAAGTTTGCCTTTCTTCCCAACTGCTTCACTCCTTTCATAGGAGATATCTTTAAGAAGACTTGATCTCCGACTTTGAATTCCACATCTTGCAGCTTGGCATCCGTATAACTTTTCTGTCGACTCTGAGCAGTGAGCAAACACTGTCTAATCAGCGCCACTGCATCCTGCGCTTCTCTAGCAACTTCGGGTCCAAGAAGTTGTCTTTCTCCAACCTCGTCCTAATCTAACGGCGATTGACACTTCCTTCCATAAAGTAACTCATAGGGTGCCATACCGATTGTTGCCTGGTAGCTATTATTGTAGGAGAACTCTATAAGTGGCAAATACTTACTCCGCGATCCTCCGAAGTCTAGTACACAAGTGCACAACATATCTTCTAAAATATGTATGGTATGCTCGGACTGACCGTCGGTCTGAGGATGAAATGTCGTACTAAGACTTAGCTTGGTACCCATGGATTGCTGCAAGCTTCCCCAAAATCTCGATGTAAACACCGATCCTCTATCAGATACTATGATCTTATGGATTCCATGTAGTCATACTATTTCTCAAATGTAAATGTCTGGGTACTGATCTACAGTATATGTAGTCTTAACAGGAAGGAAGTGGGCTGACTTGGTGAGTCTATCTACCACAACCCAAGCTGAGTCGTGTTGCTTATTTTTTCATGGTAATCCTATTGTGAAGTCCATGACTATGTCTTCCCACTTCAATTCTGGAATACTAAGCAGTTGCAATAAGCCTGCATGTCGCTGATGCTCCGCCTTTACTTGCTGGCATACTAGGCACTTGGACACATATTCTGCTACGTCTTTCGTCATTCCTGGCCACCAATATAGGGCCTTAAGGTCGTGAGTCATCTTGGTCGACCCCTGGTGAACTGAGTATGGGGTAGTGTGTAACACCCTGGATAACCAAGACCATTACACTGTGTATTTATAAAGGCGCAAGAATTGCTAATCAAGTCATTTAGTTGAAAATGTGTCACTAAAACCATTGTTGAACTAGGGTTAAAATATTTTGGTCATAAAAGATAAATTTCATTTAAATAAGTGTTTAATACGCGGGATCCCAAAAATAGGGTTAAATAACAGTTTACAAAATTTCCAAGGGTTATGTACAACCACAAGCCACTCTAATGGCAAAATAAGCATTTTAGGGTCTCTTGTCCCAGTATCATCCCTTGGCCGTGGCAGCCGAGGTGGCCGTGGCAGCCGAGCAGCCAACTATGTACATTCAGCCCCCAGAGCTCTCCAAATCAAGGTTGGTCCAGCTTACCCTTGCCTTTACCTACACCATGTAGCACCCGTGTGCCAAGGCCCAGCAAGAAAACCATAAACAGAACATAACCAATAATAGTAATCAAACAAAAAACCAACAATCTATCATCCAGATAATTAACAAGCCACAATAATAAGATTAAAAATAGTAAACATATCATACAATATCCATGGTCGATTCCCTTAGGCCGCACCCTCTGCTTATCCTACTGACTTCGGCTCACTTAGGTCGAGCTCAGTGATTATATGATTAACCTCATCTACCAGTGGCCTAGCCGCATCCTGTGCGCAAATATTAATTCTGGCACTCTTAGGTAATTTATTTCATGCTCACATGGCATAATACAATCATACAACATTGCATACAAGTATAGGGAACTCTTAGTCCCAACATAGTCACACAACCGGGTCCAGTTTTCTTACCTTTGATTTCGAGCGGAGAAGGTGAACTGGTTTTGAGCACGATCCCTAGCCTTGAGCCTTGGCGACAAACCTAGTCACAAGAGTCATTGATATCTATCAACTTCCAATCATAAATACTTAGGGAACAAAACTAGCCTCCAGGACCTCAATTTCTACTAAACCGGGTAGTAGAAATTTTCTCGAGCCCTCACGTTCGAGCCCCCGAGCCCTAACAATACATAGAACTCCTCTAAGCTTAAAACTCCCACACGGGTCACGACTTGGCCCAAGTCAGAGAGCAAGCTCTTAAGCCAAAGGGGAGGCAGGTCGCGACTTGGCCAAGCAAGTCGTGGCGCGCCCCGAAGTCAGGAACTCTCACGGCCAAAAGGGCCACACGCGCCGCGCCGCCCCCAGGCTGGGTCGCAGCGCGCCCTGTGAACCCAGAGAAAACTTGGGTTTTCTCCTCCTTCTCCCAGCCAAGAACATTCAAACATACCCAGAATTTTCCCCTCAATTCATCAGTAAACCAACCACGAATTTGAACCCATAATCACATATTTTCATCCTATAATTCCCAGCAATATAAACCTATACAATATAACCACTGAGATTTTCTATTTAAACCATCAGCCAAATTCATCACTAAACCTATATACAAGAACCTAAAATTCATATTAAACCATTCAGTAAAACTCAGAAGTTTAGGATAGTAGTCTTACCTCAAGTGGAGACCCAATTCTCAGCTGAAACTTCACACCAACACAGCTCCAAAAGTTCTGAATTTCCTGTGATTTCTAGCTACAATTCAAGCTTAGTTCCCCCCCCCCCCCCCCCTCCCCCGCCCCTTCAATTTCCTCAAAGATAATAGCCTCAAAACTTAGCCTAAGCTCTTCTTGAGTCCTTAGCTTGAAGCTCAAATGGAAGCAAGAGAAAGAGATGGATACGTGGGAGAGAGAGAGAGAGAAGTGAGTTGAAGCCTTTTTCCTTCTTTTTCTTCCTTAATTCTTCTAAAATCTTCTTGTTTGTTTCTAACATGAAGGCTGAGTATACCCTTGACTCAGGAAATGACCACTATGCCCTCCTAAATAAAATAACCCTTCAACTTATTCTAGGGGTAGAATGGTCATTTATTCCAAATTCTCACTCATTCCTCAAATGTTCCTAATATTTACAACTTAAATCCCATCATCCAATTAATCACCAATTATTTACCCAAAGTCTAATAATCTCCAATACATCTCCTAAATTCCCAAAAATACCCTCAAGCTCCCTCGAGTCGAGTATAAATCCACGCCGTGACTATTTCGCCAAACTGCTCATTTGGATCGTCTCGAGCCATATGCTGCAAATATATCCACATAATAATGTGGTCTCAACAATTTATCACATATAATCACATTTATGCCCTCAATGGGCCAAAATTACAAATATGCCCCTATAATCTAACCAGGGCCCGCATGCATATTAATACTCCTAAACATGCATTTCACATATCCATATTGTAACGTCCTACGTTTTCGAGTACCTTTAAATGACTCGGGTCAGGTTTTTTTCCCCCGGGTTAAGAATATTATTTTAAATAATATTATATTTTGTTTGTAAGTATTCCATGAGTTATTGCTAGCCAAAATATGAATTTTGTGATTTTAAAAGTCAAGATAAGACTTTCGGTCCTGGACCGACACAAAAACCCTGATCGGGTAAAAATCTCGGAAAATAAAATGAAAAATCATGGAAATTATATTTTGGGCATAAAATACATTCATAAAATTTAAATTTTGGTCAAAAATAATAAACCTAAAAGAAAATGGAAATTTTAAGGCATTTTGTGTTAAATGCCTAATTTTGCCAAAATGGAGAATTTTATTCCATGAATGGACCTTAGGTTAAATTTTATTATGTGATTAATTAAATTAAATGTGAGAGACATTTAATTTAATTAATTAATGTTAAGTTTGGTGATTAAAACTTAATAAGAGTGAAAAAAGTATCAAAAGCCAATTTGGACATTTCTTCTTATGAAACATTTATTAACATTTATAAAAAAAAATGAAATGATCATATATATATAGCAAGGGGTGGCCGGCCAAGTGATGTTTTGAAACCCCATTTATTAACTAATTGATTTTAAATCCCATTTATTTAAAGGTTTGGGATATTGTCAAGTGGGCAAGTGGGAGTAAAACACTTGAGTGTTTTTAGGGTAAATTAGATAGTATAAACTCTTACAACCCTCCCCAACCGACCACACCACTCTCTCTCATTCACTCATCTGATTTTTGAAGACCTCTCAAAGTGTTATCTCAATATTCACCCTCAAGAACACCAAGGAAACTTGGAGGCTAAGTCTTGGTCTAGGAAGTATTTTCCCTAAGGTAAAGTTTCACTAATCTAGGCTTTTGTAAAGTTTTAAGCATAGAGTTTCAAATAGCTAATTAACTATGTTGTTGGAGGAAATTGGTTAGGGTTTTTGAAAGGTTTTGGAGGAGCTAAAGCTAATAGAAAGGTCCAAACCTTAAGCAAGAACACCAAAAAGGTAAAAAGTTTAATTTTGATGATTTTGTTGTAGGGTTTTTAGTTTTAAGCATTATTTTGTATATTTAATGCTTAAAGTTTCTTGTTGGTGATCTAATAAGGTTATGGTAGTTGTTTAATAATTTTTATGATGCATGTGTATTGATTTTTGAAAATGGGAACCAAAACCCCCAAGGGTTTTGTAGGATACCCTAAAACAAAACATGTTTTGAGCTGTGACTTCCAAGGGGTCAAGCAGCCACTGTATATTTTTTTTTGTAAAATTAAATTGTACTGTGATGTTTTTGAGATTGAGTACATAAAATTGAGCTTTTGAAACACTAAAAAATGTTTATAAATGAGTAAGTTATGCTATTTCAAAGTTTAGGTAAAAAACTGTTTTTTCGTATTCTTATTTTCGGAACCAAGTTTGGACAGCCACTGTATAGGGCAAATGAACCCAGTTTTTCCTCAAATTTTGTGGACTTATTTATGGCATAACCTATTATTCCACTGTAAAATTTTGTATGAAAATATTGAACGGTTTGAAAGTTATTAACTGTCAAAGTTTGGAAAAAATAAGGACTTGAAAATAAGGTCATTTTTACCTCATTGTTGGAAAATGATTTCACCAATCAAAAATGCTCATTTTGACCTAATATTTTACAAAGACCTAAATGGCATAACAAAAATGGAATTGGGAAATTTTGGTAACAATTGGGTAAGTAAATTTCAATTTATGAACTAACGAAGTATGTAGTTAAAAATGTGAAAAATAGGCTTTTCACACTTAGTGTAAAAATGAGATTTTGGAACATAAGGTAAAAAGTAAAATTTTCCTTATTTCAAGATATAAATTGGTAAGTCTTGAAATCATATTTTCACTAAAATTACCCCTTTGAGTTTAAATGAATTATTTTTATTAAAGAGCTTTTATTCTTTCTAAAAAATAAGAGATTTAATTTATTAATAGTTAATAAATTAAAAGAGGGTTTAAGACCCTATAATTTGATAAAATAATTAAATGAATTATTTTTCTAGTAAGTAAAATTGATTAATTGATTTTGGAAAATTAATTAGTCAAGATGGGAAATTTTTAACGGTTTTCCTAATTAAGACAAATTAGGCAATTTTCTTTAAATGGTTTTTAGATATTAAAACCTTAAGAAAAATAAAAGGAAAATTTAAGAGTTTATTTTCTTTAAAAATAATTAAGGAATTTATTAGTATTTTCTGGATATAATACCGGCTAAAATCTTACATATTTTAACCGACTAGTCGAAAGTGCGGGTTAATAGCGATATCTTGAAAGAATAAGATTTTTAGCGGATTGTGGGAAAATACCATTGTGATACCCGAGCCTAGGTATCGAGACCTTAGGATAGGCCTCCCCGAGACTTAGGGTTTAGTCTCGAATATTTTGTATGACTTTCCTTAATAGGTTTAAAACCAAATAAGGATTATAAATCCTTACAAATGACTTTTATTAAAATGACAAAACTGCCCAAAATAATAATAATAATGAATTATGAGTGCCATAATTAATCCGAGTATACTGTATGGATAACTACAGTATTGGCTAAGCGTAACTGGACTGAACGTTGGAGGGTGAAAACCTGCTGAGCGCTAAGGACTCCAAGTAAGTCAACTTATATTGTATGGCTGCAACATGAAATGATTATTGTCTTGTATGTTAGTATAGGGATACATGCACATATATAGGCTGTCATAGAAAGTTGCTTAGAGACGTTAGTCTAGTGAGTGCTGATTTAGAAAATATGAACGGTAGATGTCCGTCATATCCTAGATGGTTGATCCCCATCACACTGCTTGATTTTATTTATGTCCGGTTCATTATCGCAACGAGTGGCCATGAGATGAGGATAAGCTGGTTAAACCTAGGGGCGCCAGAATAAATGGGACCTAGGGCCCCTCATGCTTACTTAATCATTGGACGGTTAGCATCCGAGCAAGTGCTCTGATAAGTTATTCCCGGATAGCAGCCGTGAATATTGGCCATTCAGTGAGAGTGCCTAGAGATACTAGGGGTTGTCAAGATTGAGTGAGGCTGAACACCCTAGGGGCAACTGCTCACCAGCACCACTGATTAACATATAAATCTCCGTAAAACCGTGTAAATTGGATTACGCTCTTGGATAAGTAGCGATGCCCTAGGTAACACGATAGTTACCCTTGATGAGAATATTTATTGGCTAGATCTTAGTGTGGAGACTCGGTTCTCTTTTACAGATTAGCAATGATGTTGGAGGGCGCGTTACGTCTGAATTGTTGGAAATTGTCGAGCGTTGGTCTCGAATTATATGGTGATATAATATATCTTCTTGCTCTGGGATTTTCTGAGTGCAGGGATATAATTGTTGATAAGATATAGTTGTGATATAATATATCTGCTTGCTTTGGGATTTTCTGAGTGTAGGGATATAATTGTTGATAAGATATAGTTGTGATATAACATATCTGCCTGTTCTGGGATTTTTCTGAGTTCAGGATTTTTATCTAGTTATGAATTAATTTATCCTTGGTTATCAGGCATGACCATAAGTTTGCCAAGACACTTTAGCGTTCTTGAAATTGATTGTGTAGGGTCCGGATGGGTCCGGAACCCTAATTCTCTATATGCTTTGTTTGAAAGTTGATCTTACTAAGCGTTTTCGCTTACCTAGTTGTTTCATGTTGTAGATAAGTGCAAGGGCAAGGCAGAGCAGTGAGCGCTGGAGTCTTCCTTGCAAATGTACATGTGGACCAACCTTTTGGGAAGACGTTTGATTTTTGGAAATGTTGTGTAATTTTCCTAAACTAGGCTCACTCTACTCTTTATAAAACATGTTTGTAACTAAATGTTAAGTATGGCCATACGACTTTTTTAAAAGTTTTTTTTCTATGGGTTTTTGAGACATTTTGTTAAATGAAAACATTTATATTTCCGCATTATCGAGCCTTGAAAATCCAGGTCGTTACACATATAATCATATAAGCATGCTTACCACATAATCATGCATTAAATCATTTAAATCACACATAAACCAATTATGCCCTCCCGACACACTAATCAAGGCCCTTAAGCCTTATTAGTGATTTTGGGTCGTTACATAGTGTGTGCCTCTTCGAAAATCTTCATCTTAATTCCATAATCATTCGGTATGCACACCAGGCCCTTATATCTCAAGAACCCCTGTCCTGATATGGAGAAATTTGTAGTCTTGCCTTCTTTGATAGCAGCCATATGGGATACTAACGTGTCATCATGCCCTTGTCTGATCCGTATATCTTCTAATAGACTTGACTGGATGGAGAAGTTAGCCAGTTGCCCCCTGACTAGTTCTATTCCGACATTAATCAGCTCTTCCTGAAAAGACTTTTCTATTCCGGATAATGCTGTTAGATTTTTGTAACTCTTCCGGCTTAACGCATCTGCAACTACATTCGTTTTTATCTGTGTGGTATAGGATTTTACAGTCATAATGCTTTACTAGTTTCAACCACCTGCGCTACCTCTTGCTGAGCTCCTTCTGTGTGAAGAAATATTTTAAACTCTTGTGATCTGTATAAATCTCACACCGTTCTCCATAAAGATAGTAGTGCTAGATTTTTAATGCGAAGACCACCACTGCCAACTCCATATCATGTGTTGGATAGCATTGCTCGTATTCCTTCAGCTGCCTTGAGGCGTAGGCTATCACGTTGTTATTTTGCATCAGCACACAACCCAAACCTTGCTTCGACACATCACAGTATACTACAAGCTTGTCGTTGGGTGTTGGTACACATAGTACTGGTGCTGAGCATAACTTATCCTTGAGAAACTGGAAGCTTTCTTGACATCTATCCGTCCAGTTAAACTTTTGTTGTTTCCAGATCAAGTTAGTAAGCGGAGTGGCTATCTTAGAAAAGCCTTCTACAAATCTCCGATAATAGCCTGCTAGCCCGAGAAAACTTCTAACTTCTGAGGCATTCTAAGGCCTTGGTCAATCCTACACAGCCTCTACTTTAGCTGGGTCAACTGCGACTCCATCTTTGGATACTATATGGTCGAGGAACGCTACTTGCTATAGCAAAAATTCACATTTGTTGAACTTGGCGTAAAGTTGATGCTCCTTTAGTCGTAGCATGGTTAGTCTTAAATGTTCCCCATGCTCGGATTTGTCCTTGGAGTACACCAAAATATCGTCAATGAAAACTACGACGAATTTTTCCAAGTAATCCTTGAAGACCCGATTCATTAAGTCCATAAATGCGGCTGGAGAGTTGGTAAGAGCAAAAGACATAACTAGAAACTTCTAATGTCTATATCGAGTTCTAAAAGCTTTCTTTGGTATATCCTCTTCCCATACCTTGAGCAGGTGATAACCGGACCGTAGATCAATCTTTGAAAATACAGTCGCTCCTCGGAGTTGATCAAATAAGTCTTCGATCTGGGGTAGTGGGTACTTGTTCTTAATAGTCACCTTGTTCAGCTCGTGGTAATCAATATACATCTGCAAGTTTCCATCCTTCTTCTTCACAAATAGAACTGGTGCTCCCCAAGGAGAATGGCTCGGTCTGATGAAATCCAAGACTAAGAGCTCTTGTAACCGCATTTTCAACTCCCTGAGTTCGGTAGATTCCATCTGGTATTGTGCATTTTAGATAGACTCAGTTCTCGGTAATAATTCGATTGTGAAGTCAATTTCCCGAGTAGGCGGTGTAATGCCCCAAAATCCCTAATAAGGTTTAGGACCTTGATTAGGAGGCCGGGAGGGCCATAATTGATTTATTATGTTATTAAATGATTATATGCATGTTTATGTGAATTATATTATAATATGATTATAAATGCATGCATATAGGTCCATTTTTAATTATAAAGGCATTTTGGTAATTTGGTACGTTGAGGGCATAATTGTGTATTTTCATGCATGTTGGAGAATTATGAGTAATACCACATTATATGTGGATTTGTTTGAGCCATTCGACATGAGACAATCTTTAAATGCAAGTTATCGGTCTAGTCATAACGGGATTAGTTTCAAGGCTTGGGGTGAGTCTAGGGGTAATTTGGTGATTAGAACATTGCCGAGAATAAAAGGGTAATGGGATATGATTTATCGGCATTTGAGAATATTGAGAATAACGGGAATTGGAGGGTGTTAACTATGATTAACGAGATAGGCAGGAAAGGACGGTTTTGCCCTTGGTGGCCTTAAGAAGACTTTAAATGACCTAGGGGCATTTTGGTCATTTGACCTTAAGGATATATATTATTGAAAAGTTGTAAAAAGTCTAAGAAAATAGAGCACTTCATCTTCTTCTCCCGTTCTTCTTCTTCACTTCATTTATCTTTGCACTTTGAGGCTTTTTTGGAGGAACCAAGCTAGGGAACCAAGTCTTGATGATCTAGAGTTGTGTTCTACCATTGAAGAGGGTGTGTTGCTGAGATTGAGGTGACTTTTTAACCATTGAAACTCTTCTTCTTGCTCTATTTTTCTATTTGAGTTTCATCTGGTTTTTGAGTTGGAAAGTTGAGAATTCAATGGGATTTTTTGCTCGGGGTTTCAATTCCTAAGGCTCGGGATCGAATCTACTCACCGTTTGGGTACAATTCGGGGTCTCGGGAGTGAGGTTTAGGTCCAAACCCTTTTATTGTTTATTTTCATTAATGGAAGTTATAATTGGTTGTGACTAGGTAACCACTAAGGGATTAAAGGATCGATCGTTCTCAAGGGTCGTTCGATTGTTACTTCTCGCTCGAACCAGAGGTAAGAAAACTGCACCCAGTATGTGATGCATGTGATGCATGTGATGCATGAGAAACATGTGATTAGGGCATGCCATGAATGTTGAATATGAGATTGATCAGAGCTTGAGTCTCCATGTTTGTGCATGACCATAACTATGCTAGCAATTGTGAAGTAAGCATGCTAAATGCTCTACATTTGAATATTTGACATATGATATATGTCTGGTTGCATTACTTACTTGTGCATGACCCTGACTTATTAGTCAGAAACGGAAATGGTGTCAGAACTGACTGTGAAGCTGTGACATACTAGTCAAGTTCGACAATAATACTGAGCACTGGTCGTATGTTATTGGCTAATGAGTCAGGAGCGGCATAAGCATCATGAATGCAAAGCCAAAAAGATTAGATTTAACGACATCTGCATTGAATGACTCATCATGAACATTAATGCCAGACCGACGTCAAGTTCGATGAAAACTAAAAGCGCTTGTCTAGATCTATGACTAGTCACCCAGAGCCAGGGCTAGAAGGCCCAGGTGACCACATTGTCACATGGCTAAGGGTACGGAACCCACACTAGTGACTCCCTAGTCACGCATTTGGTTTACGTAGTGACTCCCTCATCAGTCACTCATCTGAGGGTGCGGAACCCATGCTAGTGACTTACTCCCCTGTCACTCATCTGATTAGGGCCATAAGCCCCATCATGGTTAACATAACCTCAAGTGTTAAATCACTCACTTGATTCGAGCTATAAGCCCCACCGTGGTTATCGAAACCTCCAGTGTTAATCACTCATCTATTTTGGATTGACTCATAGTCATCCTTATAGGAGGGCATGGCCCACAACCATCATTGTTTGGACTTATTTGCATTCGTGAATAGGGGTACTATTCCTAGGCATGCACATTATAATTTAGTAACATGTTATTACTGTTCATGAGCATATTAGTTTTCTTACTGGGCTTCGACTCACTGGTGCTATGTGGTGCAAGTAAAGGCAAAAGAAAGTTTGACCATTCTTGAGTTGGAGAGCTTAGGTGACGATGTGTACATATGCGGCTGATCGACCGCCATGGCCAAGGGTTGAAAGAGAAACTAGGGTTAAACCCTATTTTGCTGCTTAGGTCGGCTGGTTGTAAATATTTTATTGTAATTAACCTTTAAATTATATTTTTGGGATCCCAATGTATATGGTAAACATTTCAGTGAAATGTTACATCTTAACCAAATATTTTAACCCTAAACCGTTAATCATACTTAGTTACACGATTATGGAGAGTTTAACACTGTTTAAAAGGCACACCGTAATGGTCCCTGGAGATTAGGGCGTTACAACTTGGTATCAGAGCGAGCCAAGGTTAAGGGTTCCTGCAGACAAGTTGGGCATGTACACTTGTCATCAAAGATAGCTTCACTCAGGGAATGGTAACTATTTATGTAGTTATGTGCTTAACTGCTTTAATAGAATGTAAATAATTTACCTGCACATTGTATTAGGGAGCATGAGATTTTGATAGAGCCTGGCTCTTGACTATATGATTACTTGCTCCATGAATATATATAAATGTATTCTTTACATGCTTAAGTTGGAGGCATGGTAGGTATGTTGGAAGAGCAGGGGGTATGATTGATGTATGAATGCCATGGGCATATATTTAGCATTGCAGTGAGTTAGTGAATGTAAAGTGGGTTATGATTGTAGTGTGGTAAGATTGTTCCCGTGGGGGAAATCTCTTGATATGCTCATCATGCTTAATGGGTCAAGTTATTGACTGCAAATTCAACCAAAAGGTATGTATCCAAGGCAGATAATGAGACCTGATGGTGGTTATGCTGAGGCTGAGAGCTTTGTCCAGGGGTTGAGTTCTTCATCTGCCCCTCAGAATTTCCAACAGGTGCTTTGTGCAATTAAGATTGCAGAGGTAGGAGGAAGAGACTAGGTGTTTGAAGCAACAGCGAAATCTGTCGGGGAACACCTCTTCCTTTGTTAGCCAGGAGTGGCACCAGTTTTGGCTCAGCCTAGGGTTGAGAGCAAATGGAAATTTCTTTGTGGAAGATTCCAAGAGTATTACCCTCTAGTCCTTGAGGGAGGCCTAGATCCATTCAGAGCTGAGAAATGGATGGGTATGATCAGTTCTATTCTCGATAGTATGGGGCTGGTAGGTCATGGTAGGGTGATCTGTGCTACATTTGTATTGCGGGATGATGCCCGGACATGGTGGGAAGTAGTATGCCATACGAGAGATACAGTTGTGATGGACTGGAAGAATTTAGGCAAATGTTCAATGAGAGATATTAATGTGATGTGACCCAGACTGCTAAGATGAATGAGTTTTTGATTCTCGTTCATGTCAATGCAACAGTAACAGAGTATGTTGATAAATTTGATGGGTTGGCCATGTTCGCTTTTGATATGGTACCCACAGATGTAGCTCGGAAAGAAAGGTTTATCCAGGGATTGAATCCCAGAATAGCATCCCAGAATAGCTCAGGGTATCAGAGTTGGCCCAGTGCATGAAATCTCTACCTACGCTCAGGTAGTAGGAAAGGCTCTTGCTGGTTAGAGCACATGACATCATACTGAAAAGAAGAGTTCTGGAGAGCACGGAGCTCAAGCAATGATGCCTCCATTTATTGGATCAAGAAAGAAGAAGGAGTAGAGGACTTACCCCGAATGCACTTGGTGTAAGAGGCATCATCTGGGAGAATGCCGAGCAAAGGCATGTTTCTTATGTGACATGGTTGGGAATTTCAAGAAGGATTTCCCAAGGCGAAGGAAGGATGAGCAAAAGGGGATGGACAGCTCGACTCCAGCTCGAGTATTCATTCCGAGGCAGTCAGAGACTGAGACTGAGACCAATTCCTCAGGGGTGGCATGTCAACTTTCTAGTTTGATTTTTGTATTGTGCTGACTAATTTGGTGCCATGTTATTTTTTTGTTTCTTTCATCTAGAGTGGCATAAACTTGATATGCAGATCACATAGTTACGTTATAAAGAGAATGTGATACTCTATGGGTAAATTTTAAGTGATGGGTTAGGTTATGATGGAGAAAACTCCTCAGTGGTTTTTATAAAGTTGGTTATGACTATCTTCAGTATGATCCTGGATATGGATTGGTTATTCAAGTGTGGGGCGATGCTAAATTGCAAGAAAAAGATAGCAACTCTTGAGCTTGAGAGTAGGAAGCCTTGTGGTAGTTGGCACCATGCATGGATCTTGTATGCTTATGACATCTGTATTCAGAGCTGGAGATCTATTGTAGGAAGATGCATAGAACTACATGCTATTGTGGTGGATACCACTTAGATGGTGTTAGTGAGATCAGGACAGACTGGATTAGTCTGTGAAGTGTTGGATGTATTTCTAGGGGATTCAACAGGATTATTTTCATATAAAGGGATAAAGTGGTGGTTGGATTGGTGCCAGGAATGGAATCAGGTCTAGGGCACGGTATTGAACAACTTTAGCAAAGTTGTAAGAACTAAGGGACTCAGTTAGTTGATAAGGTGGTATTCTCCAAGGTGGATCTTTGATCAAGTTAGTACCAGCTGAAGATCAGGGAGAAGGATATGCAAAAGATTGTTGTTATATTAGATAAGGGCACTAGGAGTGTTGAGTTATGTTTTGAAGAGTTGGTTAACGCTAAATTATGTTTTGATGGATTAGATGACCAGAGTAATCAAAGTTTATTTGAACTAGATTTGTGATCATCCTTATCAACGGTATTATAGTATATTCTCAGTTGAAGATTTTCCAAGGTCAAGGAACGCCTTAGAGGGTATGAGTTTCCTTAGACGGGCAAGATATTATATGTGCTTCGGGAAAGAATTCTGAGTCTTCTTACAAATCAGAATCAGTTTGTAGGTTGTTATGACACCTCAGTGACAGGGAATAGTGGTTGCCTATGCATCATGTTGGTTAAAGGATCTGACCAGAACTAGAGTAGAGTTTCTAGTGGGCCAGGTGGCCAGCCTTATGTTTGAGATTATCATTTCAGAAAGAATCAAAGGAAAGACAATTACAAAACAACATATAGGAAGATTGAGTGGAAAGTCTTAGCTGGATTAGCTAAGGATGTTGCAGTGTCAGGTATGGGTTCATTAAGGTATAGAGATCGGATTTGGAATCCGATGGACACTGGGATTAATTGGGAGATTATGGATGAATCTCATGCTACTCTCGTATTCTCTTCATTCAGGCATCATGACAGTGTACCAGAGTTTGAAAGTTTTATAGTGTTGGCTTGGGATGGAGAGGGATGTAACAGAATATGTGGCAAAGTTCCTGACCTAATAAGCTGGTCAAGACAGAGTATCAGAAATCAGTAAGGCCATTGCAGCCTTTGAGTATTTTATAGTGGAAATAAGGAAACATCGCGATGCGTTTCACGGTGGGACTGCACAGGATAGTGGGCCAGTGTGAATTGGTTTGGGTCATTATGGACCAGTATTTAATGTGAGTTCACTTCTATCAGTAAGGACAAGTAACATAGTTGATCAGCATTCAGATCTCTATGTGAGAGAGATAGTTCGCCTTCATGGAATCCAAGGTCTATCTTATCAGATGAGGACTCAATTTTTACTTCCAAGTCTTGAGGAAGGTTGCAGAAGGCCATGAGTATATAGATGGAATTTAGTACAGTTCATTATCCTCAGACTGATGGTAAATCAGAGAGAGAGTTGTCCAGTTATTGGAAGAGCACTCTATGAGATGAAGTATGATAGAGAATGTATATCACCCATTCATTGGAATGAGATGGGTGAGATGTTGATTTTGGATACTGAGGTAGTTCAGGGGACCATTGAGATTATTAGAGGTTAGAGCTTGGATGCTCGCTTCTCAGAGTAAATGGAAAAGTTTTATTGAATTGAAAAGCAGGAACGTGGAGTTCCAAGTAGAAGATTGTATCTTCCATAAAGTATCAGTATGGAAAAAGGGTGAGGAGATAAGGGCAAGTTGAGCCCTTGATTAATTTGACTGTTTGAACCCTGGATAGGATCAATCAAGTTTCCTTTGGATTGGCCTTATCTTTGACACTGTCAGCTGTATACAATGTATTTTATATTTCCATGTTGAGAACATGGGTTGGAAGGAAACTCATGAGTTGAGTTATGAGAATCTGGAGATTGAGGCTAAGTTATCCTTTGACAAGTTGGCAGTTTAGATTTTAACAGAAAGAATGAGATTCTGAGGAACAAAGTTATACCTAGGGAAAGGGTATGTTACAGAGACAGTGAGGTCGAGGGAACGACCTGGGAAACTTGAATGAGTTGTGCGGAATTTTTATTCCAGGCAATGCAGATAAATTTCGAATACAAAATTTCTGTAAGGATGGGATAGTTGTAATGCTCCAAAATCCCTAATAAGGTTTAGGTACTTGATTAGGAGGTCGGGAGGGCCATAATTGATTTATTAAGTTATTAAATGATTATATGCAAGTTTATGTGAATTATATTATAATATGATGATAAATGCATGCATATGAGTCCATTTTTAATCATAAGGGCATTTTGGTAATTTGGCCTGTTAAGGGTGTAATTGTGTATTTTCATGCATATTGTAGAATTATGAATAATACCACATTATATGTGCATTTGTTCGAGCCACTCGGCATGAAACGATCTTTGAATGCAAGTTATCGGTCTGGTCATAACGGGATTAGTTTCGGGGCTCGGGATGAGTCTCGGGGTAATTTGGTGATTAGAACATTGCCAGGAATTAAAGGGTAATGGGATATGATTTATTAGCATTTGAGAATATTGAGAATAACGGGAATTGGAGGGTGTTAACTATGATTAATGAGGTAGGCGGGAAAGGACGGTTTTGCCCTTGGTGTCCTTAAGAAGACTTTAAATGACCTAGGAGCATTTTGGTCTTTTGATCTTAAGGATATATATCAATGAAAAGCTGTAGAAAGTTTAAGAAAACAGAGCACTTCATCTTCTTCTCCTGTCCTTCTTCTTCACTTCATTTCTCTTTGGATTTTGAGGCTCTTTCTGAGGAACCAAGCTAGGGAACCAAGTCTTGATGATCTAGAGTTGTGATCTACCATTGAAGAAGGTGTGTAACTGAGATTGAGGTGACTTTTTAAACATTAAAACTCTTGTTCTTGCTCTGTTTTCCTATTTGAGTTTCATCTGGTTTTTGAGTTGGAAAGTTAAGAACTCGGGGTTTCAATTCCTAAGGTTCGGGATCGAATTTACTCACCATTTGGGTGCAATTCAGGGTCCCAGGAGTGAGGTTTAGGTCATGACCCTTTTATTGTTGATTTTCATTAATTGAAGTTATAATTGGTTATGACTAGGTAACCGCTAAAGGATTAAAGGATCGATCGTTCTCAAGGGTCATTCAATTGTTATTTCTCGCTCGAACAAGAGGTAAGAAAACTGCACCCAGTATGTGATGCATGTGATGCATGAGAAACATGTGATTAGGGCATGCCATGAATGTTAAATATGAGATTGATCAGAGCTTGAGTCTTTGTGTTTGTGCATGACCATGACTATGCTAGCAATTGTGAAGTAAGCTTGCTGAATGCTCTACATTTGGATATTTGACATATGATATATGTCTGGTTGCATTGCTTACTTGTGGGTGGCCCTAACTTATTAGTCAGAATTGGCAATGGTATCAGAACTGACTGTGAAGTTGTGACTTACTAATCAAGTTCGACAATAGTACTAAGCACTGGTCGTATGTTATTGACCTATGAGTCAGGAGCGGCATAAGCATCATGAACGCAAAGCCAAAAAGATTAGATCTAACGACATCTGCATTGAATGACTCATCATGAACATTAATGCCAGACCGATGTCAAGTTCGATGAAAACTAAAAGCGCTTGTCTAGATCTATGACTAGTCACCCAGAGCCAGGGCTAGAAGGCCCAGGTGACCACATTGTCACATGGCTAAGGGTACGAAACCCACACTAGTGACTCCCTAGTCACTCATTTGGTTTACGTAGTGACTCCCTCCTTAGTCACTCATCTGAGGGTGCGAAACCCATGCTAGTGACTTACTCCCTTGTCACTCATCTGATTAGGGCTATAAGCCCCATCATGGTTAACAGATCCTCAAGTGTTAAATCACTCACTTGATTAGAGCTATAAGCCCCACCATGGTTATCGAAACCTCCAGCGTTAATCACTCATCTGTTTAGGATTGACTCATAGTCATCCTTACAGGAGGGCGTGGCCCACAACCATCATTGTTTGAACTTATTTGGATGCGTGAATAGGGCTACTATTGCTAGGCATGCACATTATGAATTATTAACATGCTATTACTGTTCATGAGCATCTTATGTTTTCTTGCGGGGCTTCAGCTCACTGGTTCTATATGGTGTAGGTAAAGGCAAAAGAAAGCTGGACCATCCTTGAGTTGGAGATCTTAGGTGACGATGTGTACATATGCAGCTGCTCGACCGCTACGGCTGAGGGTTGAAAGAGGAACTAGGGTTAAACCTTATTTTGTCGCTTAGGTCGGCTGGTTGTAAATATTTTCTTGTAATTAACTTTTAAATTATACTTTTGGGATCCTAATGTATATAGTAAACGTTTTAGTGAAACGTTACATCTTAACCAAAAAATTTAACCCTAAACCACTATTCATACTTAGTTGCACGATTATGGCCAAATGACTTGATTACCGAGTTTAGCAGTGTTTAAAAAATACACCGTAACAGTCCCTGGAGTTTAGGGCATTACAAGCGGTAATCCTGGTAAGTCGTCAGGAAATATCTCTGGAAATTCTTTTATAATGCGGACGTCTCCAACCTTTAATGGCGTTTCTTGTGCCACATCCTTGATGCTTGCTAAGAATACTTGACATCCTTTCTCTATCATCCTCTGAGCTTTGAGAGATGAGATAAGCGGTGTCCGTAGTCCTAAAACCTTTCCCATAAAACATAGTTTCTAACCGTTTGGAGTTTCGAACGTCACTTGCTTACGTCTACAATCGATAGTTGTGCCATGCCTTGCTAGCCAATCCATGCCCAGTATTACATCAAAGTCCTTAATCTCTAGCTCTATCAGGTCTCCTTCTAATTATGTCTCCTCGGTTTTGATCGATACTCCTTGTACTATATGTGATGACAAAAATACTTTGCCCGAAGGAAATTCTGTAACAAACCTAGTTCTAAATCTTTCACAAGGTTTGTCTAATTTCTCTATCATTCCTAATGAGATAAAAGAGTGTGTTTCTCCTGAATTAAATAATACTTAACATATTCTATTTAGGATAGGAAGCTAACTTGTGACCACTTTGTTACTAGCTTTGGCTTCTCCCTAGGTCAAGGCAAAGACTCTGTCTGGAACCATCTTGTTGTCCCTCTTTTCTTATGTTTTGAGCTGCGGACATTCCTTCTTCTGATGACCTTCCTGACCACAATTGAAACAACCCTTGGTGTTTGCACTACACTCCCCAGGATGTCTTTTCTGGCACTTGGAGTACTGAGGGTATTCTACATAACTCGACCTATTATTTCCATTGTTATTTCGTGCTCTTTTGTCACCGTCGGCTTGCTTACTATCAGGATGCTTTCTTTTCTGCCCATTATTGTTGTGCTGGTGGTTGTTGATGTTTCTACCATTTTTAGTCTGATTTTGTTGCCTGTGTTTAGACTTGCTTGCCTCCTCTTTACTAACATTTTCTTGGAGTATTTTCACTTCTATAGTTGTTTCTAGAGCATCGGTGAAAGAAGTGGTTCCAGGGTTTGCAAGCTTGACTCCCAGCTCCATCTTGGGTTTGAGTCCCCCGGTGAACTTCATAACCCTTAAGAAATTGGTTGGGACCAACTTTGGTGCAAACTTGGCTAACTGATCAAATTGTCGAGCGTACTCGACTACCATCAAATTTCCTGGCTTCAGACTGGCAAATTCTTCTACCCTCATAGCGATAACAGCTAAGTTGTAATACTTTTTGTGGAACAGCTCCACAAATCTGGTCCATGTCATGGTGGCGACATCATGAGTTTGTTGCACTAAATCCCACCAGATTCTAGCATCCTTTTTCAGAAGAGAAGAAACGCAGAATATGCGATCTGCATTGTCGAGGTTCATGTGTGCTAGGATAGGCTCTACATTCCTAAGCAATTCTTCTGCCTCAAAGGGTTCGGTTGTCCCTTCAAAGTTTGGAGTGTGTTGCTTACGAAAATGTTCGTAGATTGGCTCTATGTATTGAGCGGGATAAGGCACGTAGTTTGACACCGGCCATCCCTATACTGATTCCCTACTTTTTGGGGTTTGAGCCACTGACTGAGGCTGCGGCTGCGGCTGAGGCTGTTGTCATTGTTGTTGCAGAAGTTCTTCCAGTTGTTGACGTAGCCAGACAATCTCAGCGGTGTTGTCAACTAGTGGTTGTGTGTTTCCATTAGCAGCTGCAGTAGCACGCGTTCCCCTTCTTCGGACTGAAGGGGCTTCGTTAGTCTCGTTGGAGACGCTGGAGGCATTGTCATTCGTGTGTGCAGACCTTCATAGCAACATCTTCAGCAAGGTTCAAACAGTTTAGAAAACACGTTAGAACTTACCCTAATAGGTTCTAAGGCAAAACTTAGTCTAAGAAAACATAACTCGGACCTATCAGTTATGAATTCTTATGAAACATTATGTAAGTCATCTTTATAAATTAGGGTGTGTTTCTATACTTAGAATAATAAACCATCTTTATTATTTTCTAAGTCTATTTCTAACCATCCTATATGACTTAATTCACAGGCTCGAAACTTATCGTTATTCCGAAGTTAACCATATTGAGGGAAGGATGGGATCAGTAAAATCGTTCCCACTAATATGGCCCCCTAAACTCTCAATACAGAACTTGGTTCATTGATTTGTATCCACCCTCACTGAACTCAGCCATTATTTATTGAATTTATTCTAAATTTATTATGATTGAAAAAAAATTCAAACTCATACATGTCATTTAATAAGATTTTCACTAAGTACAATCATAAATTCAAAGATAAATAAAGAAACTATACTAAAAAATAATTAACTAGGGTAAAATCTAAAAATCAAGATCTTCTACATATGTCTCTTCATCTAACATATCATCATCTATTTCTTCATAATCATCATTACTATGAGCCTCGAAACTACATCGGGGTATTTTCATTAAGATATTATGCTTTTGTTCATTTTGAATTGAAATTCAAACTTAGAGGTGAACCTTAGTATAAGGAAATAATATCTCATGGCTACCAGTAAATCATCTTCATCATCTATAGTCTCCCATAATTCTTCTAATGTTGAAATTACAGAAGGAAATTCTTTAAAAAGCCTAATTACTAGGACATATTGATCCATATCTCTCATCATAATTTGCTTAGTAGTTTGAAGGTGAACTATCTCCTTATGAAATAGGATCAATATTTGAGTGATTCTTTCTAGCACTCCTATTGAATTCCTTTGCTCTCTAATCCTTTTCAATGCCTTAATGACTCGTATATTAGGATAGGTCAATGCTCCATTAATTTTTACTGAAAACATAAGGGCTAAATGTTAGCTATTAACATAAACATACTATTCCTAGCATAAACACTTACATTGGAAGTTAGATCTGGAGCTTGTGCGTGTGTATCAAGGAAGACTCCATGCATATGAACTGTGGGCTCTGATACCAACTGTAATGCCCTGACTAATTCTAGACCTTGGACCATTAAAAACTATTAAACATAACTACTATTTTGGAATACATTCAAGAAATAATAGAACTTTATTACAAATCCAAAATACGGTACGAGATCCCATTTTTTAATACATAAAAACATAAAGAAAACATAATCTTTAATTAATTGCAAAACAATATGCGGAAAATAAATACATAAATTAAAGACTTAAAATAACTTCATCCTCGATCTTCCATCAGTCCATCCCTAATACACACGCCAAGTTGCCACGAATCTAACCTGCCTTCCATCCTCATTTCCCTGCACCATCAAAAATAAAAGGAATGAGCCTAATGCCCAACAAGGAAAATCTACTAAAAATATATATCATAAATCATAAGACTATATCATAAAACATATAATGAAAAAACGTATATCATATAGGACTACAATATTAATGGCCATTAACTCATTACTGTAGCATGTGATAAAACCATCTAGGTCCTCAGTCTACCAATCGAGGTAGGGTAAATCATAACTCTAGTCCACGATAATGAAAAAAATCTTGGGAATTACTATCTAAGCAACTATAAGTCTCAAGTGAGTACAAAACATATTTATACTTATAAACATAGCACATAACATATCATAGCATATAAACATATCATAACACATAAAATCTAACCTATTTTCCTTACCAAAAACCGGGATATTGGGGACAAGAACGGGATTGGAAAACTCCTAAAACCAACAGAAAAAATTATGAGTTTCTAAAGAAATGGAGATGAAAAGAGATCTAAACCATCAAGATAGGAACTTACCGAAAACATTAAGTTTCAAGAAACTTAAACACCTAACCAAAAGCCATAATAATGAGTTAGGATCTGAAAGAAAATAAAAGAACTATGATGGATTAAACCTGAGGATAAGAATACCTTGAATGAACTAGAACTTTGATCTACACCTCGATACCGAAACAACACTCTATCATACTTCCCAATTGTTTAGAAAATCTTAGATTGAAAAGGCTTTTTAACCCAAAACCCTAGTGTTT
Organism: Humulus lupulus; assembly: GCF_963169125.1. NCBI lineage: Eukaryota > Viridiplantae > Streptophyta > Magnoliopsida > Rosales > Cannabaceae > Humulus > Humulus lupulus. The sequence continues at coordinate 45,556,779 of NC_084796.1, read as the reverse complement.
TCTCTCTAGAATAAACTTAGCAGCTTGGAGCCTCTGAAAAATGCTTGAATAATGAATGAAATGGCTGAGTACTAGGTCCTATTTATAGAGTTTAAGGAGTGAAACTAACCTCTTTTAAAAATAAATAAATAAATGAATAATAATTGAATATATTTGAATTTTCATTTCAAGAGATGCCCAGATTTCGATCAAAAACATTCAAGAGCAAGTCCAAGTGGTTGAGGGTTGTTTCTAGCTCAGTTCTACCATGTTTTCAAAAATCAACCCTAGGGTCGATATATCGCCCTACCCTAGGCGATAAATCGCCTATACCTATGCCCCAAGCCTCTGTGGTTTCATTCATGCGAAGTCGACGTATTTTTTGTATCATCCGTAGGCGACACATCGACCCTATAGCTACTATATATCGGCATACGCTGATATTTTAAACACACTTTTGCACATTTTCAACACACTTGAAGTTTGGCAAAATAACTTTTACTAAGTAAAATGTAATCCTAATAGCTGCTGGAAGGTTGTATAGCCTCTAGAACTATCTTTTATTAATTTAATTCATCTAAAATGCTTAAATCATCAATAAGCATACATGTGACAAGTGTCACTCTCTTAATTATTCTATCTAAACCTTAGGTTATAATAAATAATATTTCTAGGACTAGCTATATTAATCAAACCTTATATTAATATTAATATTTCTAAATTATAGGGTAAGCTTATAAAATGCATAACTATTTCTATGCGTTTCCAAATAAATCCCGGCTTGAACCAATATCAACTAAAACTAAAATACTACAAGCTACTACTATTACTACTACTATCTAGCTAAGTAAAATTCTGAGACGCTGCAAGTCATTTACTGAAGCAATTTTATAATCATGAAAGAATACAGAAGAGTTTGTACCTCTTAAATGCTACTTAAATGAAGCATGATTATTATAATCACTATATTTTTCTAGTTAAATTGTACTAGAAATAATGACTGCAAGTTACTGATAATTAACAATGATATAACAAAAGAATATCACAAATTCTATAAAACATTATTGTAGTGGGAGCGTTAGTTAGTAACTACTCTATTACAAATATGAAGTTTAGTTTGCTGTGTGTAACACAATCCAACTATATTTCATTCACATACTAGAATGTAATGAAAAGCTTTTACAGAAAACAATGGTTAAAACACCATGAATCTAGAAATGAAATTTGGAATTCCTATGACATCTTGATCCTTGAACATCCAGCTAAAGTTCATTGAACTTCAGTTTGAAACATAATATTCAAGAAGAAGAGGAGAACAGAGGAAATGTAAAATTCCCTAAACTAATACTTTATAAAAACATCTTCATGCTCATAAACTTATAGAAGAAAAACCACTTATTATATAAAATTTCCAGTGGGGCCTTGCTAAAACATGCAAGTTGGGCCCAATAGTTCAAAATAAAATAAAAGTTCTCATGCAATGTTTTAAAAATAAATATAGTTCAGTCTCGTTGAGAATTTCGGAAATCAAAATAAAAACATAACATCGTCCTTTAAATTTTGGCGTTTTAAGCTGATCGTTTGTTCGCCCATAAGATACCCCCACGCCATACCCACCCTGACGTCGGAACTCCCCACATCACCATGCATGCCAATGAGAAACCCTATTTTCTACCTGGAAGGAAAAGTAAGGGGGTGAGCCAAAAGCCCAGTAAGGAAGTACAAATAACAAACAAAGAAAACACAACAAAACATAATCTTATCGTAAGACTCCTGCAACGTCATATACATACATCGTCATACATTGCAGTTAACGTCATTATCATACAACATTATCATGCATCATATATCATAAACATATTCAAACATCATCATCATAAACATTATCATCATAAACATTAACATCATAAACATCATCATCATATCTTTATGAACATGGCCCTCTATCTTGTCCATGTCAGATCTTGAGGTAAACATGAGGCCCTGGTACTTGAATAACATCGGCACGTCTGCCCTATGAGTTATGTCTTTATATCCTTAGTAACTCGGGTTACATCTTAGATCCTTAGTAACATATGATGTGTCGCGTTCAACACGCTAACAAGAATTTACATATCATACAACATACAGTAATACATGCAATCCAGTAGCATCAACACAAAAAGGATATACATGATTCATCAAATTTCACCATATCAATTTAACAACAACATTTCATACTTCATATCACAAGGTATATCATCATACATAGCATTTATTTTCATACAAACCAATCTTACCATTCATAGCATAAATAAACAAAAATTATATCTAGCTTCCTTACCTCAGGTCCGAGCAAAGCAAAAATTGACAAACTTCACAACTGTAACGACCCAACTATTTCTAAGACCTTGGACCATTAAAACTTCTAGACATAACTACTTACGTTGAGGAAAACATATATAAGAAATAATAATAACATTATTAAAACTCCAAAATAAATATTGTGCAAATTACAATTTAAAATATAAAATGTGGTATGGGTACCCATTGTTTCACAAAACATAAAAACATTGTTTGATAAACATAAAACATAAACTCTAAATACTAGTTGCGGAATTACATCAAAAACATAGTTTTAAAAGACTAAAATAAACGTCATCCTCGATCGACACGCAGTTCACTCAATTTTTTCATCCTCAACACACATGCCAAGCTTCCAAGAATCCTTCCACCTCCATATCTACTTTCTTGCATCACACTAAAAATAAAGAAATGAGCCTAATGCCCAGCAAGGAAAATCTACTAACAACATCATAAACATGAGGCAATATCATCAACATATTATAAAACACATGACAATATAAAATCAACATCTATTACAATGGCCATAATACTTCTTGGGACATGCTAGCTGGGCAATCATATGCCCATATATTTACGAGGCTAGTTAACTAAACAAGTCATATAAATTTATGGGGCTCGTTATCTAAACAATCATATGCCCAAGGAATATTAGTGAGACTTGTTATCTAAAAAAGTTATATGTTTGTTATCTAAACAAAATTATATGCTTGTTATCTAAACAAAACATATACTTAAAACTAAAAACATATCATACATATATCATAGCATAAACATATCATAACATAAACATAGCATAACATAAACATATCATAACATATAAGCATACAAGATCTATCCTATTTTCCTTACCAACACCAGGATATTTGAGATCAAGGACGAGATTTGGAACACTCCTAAAACCAACAATAAGAATGGTGAGTTTTTCTAAAGTGAAGAGATGGAAAGAAGAGAACTAAATCACCAAGAGGAGACTTACCGAAAAGAAATCTTAAGTTCAAAGAACTTGAATACCTAACAAAGAATTTAAACAACGAGTTAGGATCTTAATGTAAACTAAAGAAAACTACATAACCATATTGAAATGAACTTAAGATTAACAATTTACACCTCGATATTGAAAACACACTCTAAATCTCACTTCCCAAGTGTTTATAAAGCTTAAGATGATAACGCTTTTATCCCAACCCAAGTGTTTATCACTCGATAGTAACCCTAGCAGGTTGAAGGCTCTGAACACAGCTTGAAGAATGAGAAAAATGGCTGGGTACTAGGTCCTATTTATAGAGTTCAAGGAGCGAACTATCTTTTTTAGCTTGAAAAAAAATAATGAGTATTAATTAAAAAAAATATTTGAATATTCGTTCAACAGGTGCTGAAGACTTGGTCAAAACGTTCAGAGGCTAGTCAAGAGGTTAAGGAATGAGTCAAGCTCGATTTCAACAACATTTGAAATTATGGCCTAGGGCCGATATATCTCCTATCATAGGTGATATATCACCTAGCCTTATGTCTCAAGTGCTCGTCGTTTAGTTTGTGCGAAGTTGACATGTTTTTCGTATTCTCCATGTGGCGATACATCGGCTCCTATGCTGCGATATATCGGCATACGTGAATTGATTAAACACGTAATTGCACTTTTTCAGCATAATTTGAATTGATTAATCAGGTTTGACTAAGTAGTACAAGATTCCAGCAAGTTCTAGAAGGGTCTAGAGCTTCTAGAAACTTCTATTTTTGAATTATCCACTTAAAATGCTTAAATCCTCAAATAAACAAGATTGTGAAAAATGTCATGCTCTTAATGGTCTTGGAAGATTCTAGAGCTTTCTTGAACTTTCTTTTATTTAAACTATAATTAAATCCTTAAATAAACATGCACACGACAAGTGTCATGATCTTATTAATTCTATCTAAACCTTATAGTATAATAAATGACATCTTTATAATCAGCTATATTAATCAAACCTTATGTTATAATTAATATTCTTCAACTATAGGTTAAACTTATAAAATCTATAAGTGTTGCTACGAGTGTTCAACTAAGTCCCGGCTTGAACCAAAATCCACTGTAACTATCATACTACTAACTAATACTAACTGCTACTACTACTACTACTACTACTACAACTATCTAACTAGCTAAGTAAAGTTCGGGGACTCTACAACAACGAGCCTATAACCATAATCAAATAGCATTCTTTAGCATCACATAAGACTTTCTTGTGCCCAACTCATTTACCCCATGTGTGCATGGGTCATGCACACATGGTGAAATCTACACATATTTTCTAAACGTGCTCATTTTACATATAAAATCACCAAAAGAATAAGTGTAAAGATAATGTTCTTATATTGATTCCAGTAGAGAAAGATGCCAAGACATTCTAAGCGTCTGAGAGAGCCACGAGAGGTTGAGGTCCTCCTTGGCGGAGATCAGCTGAAAGCCTACATGAGGAATCCTCCGCCACCCGAAATGTGGATGAACCAAGGGAGCCCAGGTCTCCCGAAGATGAAAGGAAGACATCGTCCCCAGCTGTCCAGTCTGATGAAAACCGTCCGAGACCAGGGGCTGCTCCTACGAGAGGTGCCGGAGCATTTTCACCCCCAAGGCCGCGTCAAGTGCCGAACTTTGGCCGACAAGATCCGGGTCCATCAATGCACAGGCCCGACAAGACTCCTCGAGTACATTCCATAAGCTTGAGCTCTAGGTCTCGATTCTATGAAGAGGAGACACACGATTTACACTAGAAGAACCAAAGCCTAGAAACCACCATAGAGAATATAAAAGAGGTGTTGAATGGTCTGCAAAAGGGAAAGTCAAGTGTACCTCTTCCTAGGTGAAAAGAGAAAGGCCAAGAGGGAGGAGAAACCACAGTACCTGTAGATGATTGGAGGACACGACTCTCCACTAGCAATACCCCTCGGCCAAAGAGGCAAGAATGTCCTAAACAGGTGAAGCATCCTAAGAGGCCATAGCAAAAGAACAACGCTAACCCTCATAATGAAGTTGAGGTTACTTCAAGGGAAACACCCCCAGACTTAAGGGAATAAATCAACAGAAAAAGGACAAACGAGAGGACCACACCTCCTGTGGCTCTCCGAAAGACAAAACGAAAGGAAAGGCCAACCCATTCGACTTGAGAGACTCCTTGAACAAAAGGAGGCAGGACTTCGACTCTGAGATGAGGAGCCTACGGAGCAACATAATCACCGCGTTTGGGGAGCACATTCTCGACGATGAGTTTGATTACGAATCACCCTTCATTAGATAACTCCAAGTCGTGCAGCTCCCAGCCAACTTCAAAGAGCCTCACATGACCCCTTACGAGGGAAATACAAATCCAAAATACCATCTTGATGCGTTCAATGACCTAGTGAAGTTAAGGGGAATTACTAGCAGAGCCAGATGCCACTGTTTTGCTGTCACATTAAAGGGTCCTGCGTACAAGTGGTTTAAGACACTCCAGCCAGGGTCCATCAGGTCTTGGCAACAATTTTCTGACAAATTTCTCCGGCAACATCACGTTGTGCGTGATTACACCTTGCCAAGCACCAGCCTCACTAATGTGAAATAAGGAGAACAAGAGAGCCTAAAGAGCTATATCCAAAGGTTCAATATAGAGGCACCCAAAGTAGGAAGCCTAACCCGTGGGGAGTTAAAAATGGCCATTACAGCTGGGGTGCACCACGGTAGTAAGCTGTGGAATAACATGCTAAAAAGGGAGGTCACTGACTTAGACGATTTCTATGAACGGGCACAAAAGTACATTCGTGTCGAAGATGGCCATGAGAACATGAACGCATCACTTGTCAAACCCTTAGCCCCTGAAGGTTCGAATGACACAAAAAAGAAAAGAGTGTGTGAATGGCTGGGAGATGACCACCTGAGGAAGCACAAACACGGAGGTAATCCTAGTCAAACATCCCACACCTTCTACACTGACCTAACACATACTAGGGAGCATATCTTCGTAGCAAACGAGAACCAGGCCCCCTTCAGAAGACCCCCACCAATGAAGAGAGATTGATCAAAGAGAGATTTCAGAAAGTACTATAAGTATCATAAATACATTGGCCACACCACGGCGGATGGCACTCATTTAAAGGTGGAAATTGAAGAACTCATACATAGGGGGCACTTGGGTAGATACGTCAGAAGAGAAAATGAAAGACCAGATGATGGACCACCCTCGCCACGAGCACGAGATGTTGCCTCAGAAGTGCAAGGGAAGGTGAGGAAGATCTTCGGAGGTCCTGAATTCGAAGGAGAATCGAGAAAGGGGCGAGATAGACACGCCAAGGAAGCCAAACAAAGTCCACCCCATGCATGCTGAGCTTAGAACAATGACCCCTGAAAAACTTTAAAGGGGAAAATGACTCAATAACCTTCACCGAAGAAGACGCATGGGGTGTGCATTTTCCGCACAATGACCCCTTGGTATTAAGTGTACACCTGGCTAACATGAAGGTGCATCGGGTTCTGGTAGACAACGGGAGCTTCGTAGACATCCTATATCGCCGAACCTTAGAGAAGATAGAACAGTGCATAAAGCCCTGCAACACCTCCCTGTATGGGTTTACAGGAGACTCGATATAGCCCATGGGCACAATCGAGTTAGCCTCACCATGGGAGAGCCGCCTAGACAAACCACCGTAATCACAAACTTTGTCATAGTAAGCTGCTCCTCGGCCTTCAACACGGTATTAGGGAGACCCTCCCTAAGAGAATTGAAGGCGATAACTTCGGTATACCACTTGGCCATAAAATTCCCAACTTCTGGGGGGTAGCAAGCGTTAAAGGGGAACAGAAAGAAGTAGGGGAATGTTATAACACATCCCTCCGCACAGTCATGAAACCGCCAGAACCTATGGCGATGGTAGTGCATGGGAGCACAAACCCGCGTGAGTTCAACCCCAAAGTTACTAAGGAGATCAGAATCGATGGTTGTGCATACACGCCTGAGAGGGAACATTGGGTAATGCTCCTCTCTTAGTACAATAAATTAAAAGGGTTACCATAGTTAGCCCCCCAACATAGTTGTGAGTCCTCCCCTTAAAAGTAGCTATGAATTAGAGGGGTAACCTAGATGCCCTAATATATAGTAAGAACAATGTTGCCATAGATACCTATGTACTCAAATAGTTTTTAATGAATATGTTTCTTATTGGCATGACACACTCCCCATTTACATGAGCACATATCTAAATCTCGTGTACCTATCACCAATTGGAATTATCAAAGTGCATGAGCAAAATGATCAAAGTGCCCGATGAGATAAATCTCGCCAACCACTTGGGGGGCAAAGTATATAGCCAAAAAGGGTCCTAAAAGAGACCATTATATATATATATAAAAAAAAGGAAGAAAACCTTGCAAGGCATCTCTTGAGTTCATGAGGATTAGTTATCCTTATGAACATTAAGAGGGTCAAAAGGTCCTACAGGAAGAGCCTCCTAATAAAGGTTGATACCTCTACGAGAGGAAAGGCCCTAGGAAGAGCATCCACCAATAAGCCTAGAGCAGCCACCAAGCTGTCTAACCAAAAAGGGTCCTAAAAGAGACCCTTGTAAAAATAGTACTATGCATAATGACGAGAAGGACGCTTCTCGCAAGAAATAATAAGCGCACACAAAAATATATAAAAGGATGGCTGGAACCCAAAGTGTCAACATATCCTTACAAATACAACCAAGGTGCACCAAAGAGACCATCACTGCCGATCCAAATAAAGTATAAACGAGTTATTAGAAAAAAGAGAGACCTACTGAACCCCTTTGGCTCCTGCATATGGGAGTGGGCTCAAAAGAACCTCAAGCATAAAGAAACAAAAACAAATGATCACATATATATAAAAGAATAAAGTCGTTATAATGTTGCAGGATAAAGTTGACATCAACCATAACAGGACTTAGAAAAGCTCCTGAAGGAAAAAGCAAAAAAAAAAACCAGGAGAAATGTCTCTGGTATAATAAGGTTTGAATAAGCAGACAACCAAATCGAAGTGAAAGAAAAAAATGATAGAAATGAAATCTCAAGGCCTCCCACCGTGAGCATTCCACTCGGCCGCTTTAGCAACGGCATGGTCACCGAAGGAGGAGAATTCGATGCCAGGATTCTGCCTCCACACTCCGTATAGGATGCACTCCACAGACTTATATTCAACCTCTTCCAAATCAGCATCCAAGAGCGTGATCCTCTCTCGCAATGCCTCAGGTCGGGCTTCCGCTCTCCTCTTCTTTTTGGATGACGAAGAGGCCTTTGCCAAGGCTATCTCCAGCTTGAGATTGGCATTAGCAAGTTGTCCCTCTAGCTCTTGAACTCTGGCTGAAAGACGATCCCTGTCAGCGTTGGATGAAGATAAGTCCTGCACCGAGTCTATCAAGCATTGAGCCACCAAAGAAGTCTGCAAGGAAGCAAAAAAAGTGAGCAAATAGGGGCCATAAAACACAAGGAAGAACAAAGAGACCAATGTAAGATACATAAACTCACCCAAGTAATGGAGTGCATAAGGGCCTCCCTAAGCTCCGCCATATTGAAATTCTCGAGACTTCTCCACTCGGTCTCGAGGATATCCACGGCGACCTGGGTATAGCTTCAGACATAAGGGGCCCGATGTCCAAATCACACAGGGCATCCCCTCCAAATCAGGAGCATCCAGGTGAGCAGGAATAGATGACCCACTCACTCAACGAGGAGGAGGCTTGGGAGCATTAGATGAAGGATGCCTGGAATAGCCTTGACTAGTGGAGGCGTGAGGGAGACTGTCAAACTCATCGTAGGATGGCAGAACAAAGCAACCTTGCACGGATTGTGGACTATGAGAATGAGAAGTCATGTCGCAGTCCACAGGAGAAGAGGAAGGACATCCCCTGAGGCCGGAGATAGCTGAGCTAGATGCTTAGATTCAGGAGAAGTCTCCTCAGGCACCCATTCAACATCACCCTCGTTTGAGTGAGGTTCCGCCGGAGTTGCCTTCTTCTTTTGCTCAAAGATGTGCTATAGTAGGTCGGGCTCCGAGACCTCAGATAGACCATAGTAATTGAGATTGGCCACAGTAAAAAGATGGGTAGCCATTTTCGTTGCAGGGTCTACATCATTGAAGACGTCTACTGGTGCCGCCTCCGACTCAGGAACGTCTGGGATACTGAAGCTCCTAAACAATCAACTCAGTTATCAATATGAGTATAAGTTCCAAAATGCCAAACTCAATATAAAAGAAAAAGCTTCCATGAACCCGCGTTAGAAATGCTCGCGGACGGAAAGGGGACCTTTCACAAAGAAAAAGGTGTGCTTCCATGAACCCGCGTTAGAAACAGAATCCTCTATCAAGGAGACTTGAGAATTGGCTTTCTGTAAAAAGTAGAAGCCCTTAGATTAGGAGTGGGCATGAAATTGTACATAAAATGCACCTCCTGGTCCACGGGAGCGCGACCGCTAAGCTTCATGAATGCCATATAAAGGCAGCTTAAGGCCAACCAGATGTTGGGTGCCAGTTGAAATGGAGCAAGGACAAAGTGATTCAGGACCATGACAAAGAATAGGTGTAAGGGGCCCTTGGGGGGGTTATCAGCCTGGAATTTATTGGAGGGTACATACAGCTCGTACTCCTTGCTAATGCAGTACTTCTCGGACAACTCTAGCAGCCTATTTTCTGACACGTGGGAAATAAAGAACCGGAGTCCAGCTTCTCGGGAGCGACCTATCGTCTCAATCTCTTTGACATGTCTGCAAAATCAAAGGAAAATGTGAGGTTAAAATAGAGCACTTTACCCTCCATTTTCTTCTTCTAGCGTGAGTTTTCCACCGAGGCATTGGGTGTGGAATCATCAAACATAGTTGGATTAAGGACAAGGGTTGAGGGGAACCAGGGGTGACCTCTGGGCTACTATAGGGAGAACACGGGGTTGGGGGTTCAGGAGGGAGGTTTTCCTCCATGAACTCTAGCTCCATCTGTAGGTCAAGAAGGTTCACTCTAAAGCTTGTGATGTGATCATTATGATCAAAGGAGAAAGGGACTCCATCACCCCTCAAAGCCAAATATATATCACTCTCCACCACCCAAATTTTATGCCTAAACTCAGCCATGCGTTCAAGGTGACATATACGGGTCCTCCTCAAGGAGTCCTAGTTTAGGTAAGGGGTGTTTTCGGGGGACCTCGAGTTTGAGGACAAGTCTACAAACTCGACCCCCGAAGGAATTCTAGATGACCCCTCACATGCCATAAAGTCGCATCTCATTGGTGATATGGGTGCAAGTGTATGTGGAAAGTGTACTCCAAAACACAAAGGAATAAGCTCAAAACCTCTAGACACAAGTGCTCGAGACAACCAACTACAGGGTGCAAGGGAGGGTATATGATCAAACGGGTGTATATACATAAATCAGCTCACAAGGAGCTTCAGCCGAGATAATCATTCCCAAGTAATGCTAATTTAGTCCCATTAAGCACAATAAAGGGTGAAGGCGTACCTTGAGCGGGTAAAGTCACGCAGCGTTGCAGCTACAGAAATACCAGGGGTCAAAAGTACACGCCTAAAAAAAAGAAAGGAGATAGATGTTTTAATCTCCTAGCATATATACAAATATTTACATACAAAAAAAAAAAGAGAAAAGAAAGACAAAGTGCCCTTGTGAGGGATAGAACCACTCACCTCTTGGAAGTTTTGAAGACAAAGGAACCACCAAGCTAAAAGGAGAAAGAGTAGAATTATCCTTGAGAAGAAGGCCTATTTATCACGGACTTATGTCTAGGGCTTAATTGCCACCCCTGTATAAACACTTATCTTTTTATTATATCTGACTTGTTATTATGACCCATAGTTACGATTATGATTATGACTTATGACCCATAGTTATGATTATGAGTATGACTTAGACCTATGATTTATGACTATGATTATGACTTAGATTATGATATATTATTATGACTTAGGCTATGATATGACTTATGTTTTTGTGATGTGATATGATATGATTAGTATAAATAAGTCTTATTTATGACTCTTGTGTAATTTAGGATATGTTGATTAAATGATTATATGACTAACTTTTGTTTGTATTTTCCTTACTAGACTTAGAAGCTCACCCCATATGATGTTGTTGTGCAGAAAATTGATAATAGAAAGGCCGGTGGCGAGTGGGACCTAAGAGCTTCGTGGTGTACTCGTGGGGACCATATAGTCGAGGAAGATCAAGCGGGCCTATTTTTATTAAAGCATGTTTATTTATTTTTTTTAAATTTAAATATTGTTCATTTTTATGTTAAAGACAATTATTTTATTTTTGTAAAACCATGGATCCATGTAATTATTTTCAAGTTTTTATTCAATAAAAGAGAAATATGTATGATTATGACCCAACGCTGTGTTCTCGATAATTTATGAGAAATTAGGGTGTTACAGAAGCTATCGTCATAACAGTTGCATCACCTCGGTGTACAATCTCTCTTACCAGATGGTATTTCCTTTCTATATGCTTCCCTCTCTTGTGGCTTCTAAGTTCTTTGGAATTAGCTACTGCTCCACTGTTGTAATAGTACAGGATTAGTGGCTTATCCATATCTGGAAAAACTTCCAGATAAGTGTAGAACTTCCTCAACTAAACCGCTTCCTTAGCTGCTTCACAAGCCGTTATGTATTCGACTTCCATGGTTGAATCATCTATGCTAGATTGCTTAATGCTTCTCCAGACCCAACTCCTCCACCAAGAGTGAACATTGACCCAGATGTTGATTTTTGACTGTCTTTGTCTGATTGGAAATTAGAATCAGTGTATCCAGTAGGGTTTAGCTCACCCCCTGAATATACCAGCATATAGTCTCTCGATTTCCTAAGATACTTGAGAATGTGCTTTACTACAATCCATTGTTCCAAACCAGGATTTGATCGATAATGACTTACAATCCACACTGCATAAAAAATGTTGGGCCTAGTACACAACATAGCATACATCATACTCTCAACTGCTTAAGCATAGGGATACTTTCTCATATCCGCTTCCTCTTGAGGTGTCTTGGGACATTGTTCCTTGGAGAGAGAAATTCCATGTCTGGTCGATAATTGACCTTTCTTGGAATTCTCCATAGAGAATCTTTCAAGCACCTTATCTATATAATTAGCCTGAGAAATTTCCAAGAGCGTGTTCTTCCTATCCCTTAGGATTGGGATTCCCAAAACGTAGCTCGCCTCGCCCAATCTTCATTTGGAACTTTTCAGCTAACCATTTCTTTACGTTTGACAATGTCTTTACATTGTTCCCAATGAGCAAAATGTCATCAACATAAAGAACTAAGAAAACCACCACTTTTCCTTTGATGTATTTATACACACATGCTTCGTCAACATTCTGTTTGAATACATATGTTTTAATTGTTTCATCAAAAGTGATATTCCAAGATCTATATGCTTGCTTTAATCCATAAATGGATTTCAACAACTTGCACACCTTTTTATCTTCCCCTTTCTTTATGAACCCTTCTAGTTTTACCATATAGATACTTTCATTAAGATAACCATTCATAAATGTTGTCTTGACGTCCATTTGCCATATATCATAATCATTGGCAACCACTATGGATAAGAGGATACGAATGGATTTGAGCATGGCCACAAGAGAAAATGTTTCTTCATAATCAACACCTTCTCTCTAAGTGTAACCTTTGGCTACAAGCCTCGCTTTGAAAGTCTCTACTTTCCCATCTACACCTCTTTTCTTCTTGTATATCCACTTACACCCTATGGGCCTAACATCTTCAGATGGATCAACAAGTTCCAAAGAAAAATCGGAATACATCGATTCCATTTCTTTGTTCATGGCTTCTTGCCATTTCTCGTTTTTAGGATCATCCATTGCCTCCTTTAAGGTTAATGGATCGTCCTTTTCTAGATCAGAAACAAGGACATGTGCTTCATGTTCATAGCGAACAAGTTGTCTCACAATCCTCCCACTACGACATTGCACTGGGGTTTCTTTTCCAGGATTCATGGTTTCCTTGGTTTGTTATTTATCATTTAATGATGAAGATGAATGTGATGGAATCTTACTAGCTGTGAGTTCCTCCAATACTACCTTGCTTCGAGGTTTATAGTTATTCATATAGTCATGTTCAAGGAAGGTCGCATTTCTTGAAACAAATACCTTTTGATCCTTGGTACTATAGAAATAACCACCTCTTGTTTCTGGAGCGTAGCCAACAAAAATTTACACTTCCGACCTTGATTCAAGTTTCCCTGAATTAGGTCTAAGAACATGAGCAGGACAGCCCAAAATGCGGAAATGGTTCAAACTAGGTTTGTTTCCATTCCACAGTTTCAATGGCGTTTTGCTAATGGTCTTAGATGGGACTACATTTAAAATGTATGTCGTCGTTTAAAGTGCATATCCCCATAATGAGAGAGGAAGTGAAGAGTAGCTTAACATAGATCTGACCATGTCCAACAAGGTCCTGTTTCTTCTTTCAAAAACACCATTTTTTTGTGGCGTTCCTAGTGCTGTGAGTTGGGATAGAATACCATGCTGCAGCAAGAAATCTTTGAATTCTAAATCCAAATATTCTCCACCACGATAAGATCGAAGTGTCTTTAGAGTCTTACCTAACTACTTCTGAACCTCAGCTTTGAATTCTTGAAACTTACCAAAGGTTTCAGATTTCCTAAGCATTAGGTAAGTATGACCATATCTTGATTAATCGTCTATAAAAGTGACGAAATACTCATACCCACCTCTTGCTTGTACATTGATTGGACCACAGACATCGTTCTGTATAAGCTCCAAAGGTTCTTTGGCTCTATTGTCTTTCGTTGAGAAAGGACGTGTGGTTATTTTACCTTCTCGACAAGATTCACAAACCGAAAGAGTTCCAACTCTTAGTTCTCTCACAGGTCCATCTTTTGTTAACCAATTTATCCTATCTAGACCTATATGACTAAGTCTAAGATGCCAATGATATGTGTCATCCTCGTTTGAAACTTTTTGTCTTTTGTTACCTTGCAGTTTTTCTACTTTAAATAATTATGAATTATTGAGAGCTTGTTCATTTGGTTTGACCATATACAAGCCGTTATTATGTTCTGCTTGACATATTTTGGAACCATTCTTTGAAATAACAATTGCATTATTACTAAAAGAAATATCAAAAAAAAATTCATGCAACATAGATAAAGAAACTAAGTGTAATGACCCAACTACTCTAGACTTTTGGACCATTAACGAAAACTAAACATACTAATCCTTAATAAAACTTACATTGTGAAAATACCATAACTTTATTAGGAAACTTGTAAAAAAAAAAAAAAAAGTTACTTACATAAAATGTCAAGTAGGATATGGGATCCCATTGTTTTAAAAACAAAACATAACATTATTTAGAATAAAATGGGATTACATAACAAATGCGGAAAATACATGTAAAAACCATAAAGACAAAACTACATCCTCGAATCGAATAACGCTCAGCTCTTGAATCCATTCCACCTCAATACACATTCTCCAAGCTTCCAAGAACCCTTCCCGCCACTAAGACCTATTTTCCTGCACATATAAACAAAAAGGAATGAGCCTAATGCCCAGCAAGTAAAGATCTAACACATAGTTCATATACATAAATTTCATAAAAAACATAAGAACATAACATAATACTTATATCATACACATACTATAATGGCCATTATTACTTGGGGTCCCATAGACTAAACAAGTCATATGCCCATTAGATTAGTGGGGTCCTACTAGCTAAGTAGGTCATATGCCCATAATCTATTTGGGGTCTTGTTAGTCATATGGGTCATATGCCCAAGCCTACATACATACATATCATAACACATTTCATAACATAAAAACATAAGATAACACATATAAAACATATAACATATGAATTCCATCCTATTTTCCTTACCAAAATTGCCGGGATAAGAGGACAGAGTTGGGACTTGGAACACTCCTATGAACC
Organism: Humulus lupulus; assembly: GCF_963169125.1. NCBI lineage: Eukaryota > Viridiplantae > Streptophyta > Magnoliopsida > Rosales > Cannabaceae > Humulus > Humulus lupulus. The sequence continues at coordinate 45,541,506 of NC_084796.1, read as the reverse complement.
ATTTGAAAAAGAGTGAGTATAGTGAAGAAGAGAAATGAATAGAATGGAAGGACTAAACCATTGAGAAAAAATACTTACCAAAACCTTTTTGCTCAAGAACTTAGATTTCCTAACCAAAATAAAGAATAAGGTTAGAGGCTGAGTAGAAGACTATGAGAACTTAAAATAAAATAATACCAATGAACTAAGGTGTAGAAATACCTTGAAGACTTGTAGACCAATCTAAACCTCGAACCGAAATACTATGAAACCTTACTTCCCCAAGTGTTTGATAAGCTTATGATGATCAAGCTTATGATTTCCCCACCCAAGTGTTTACACTCTCACACTCACCTAGCAACTTGCAGCCTCTGAACTTAGAGCAAAAGATGAATAATGGTTGGGTACTAGGTCCTATTTATAGAGTTTAGGAATGAAAGGATCTTAATTTCACTTGAATAAAAATAATGGCTTTTTAGGTGAAAATAATTTGAATAATCGTTCAGCAGAGGCTGAAGACTCGTTCAAAAAGGTGCTGGACTTATCAAGAGGTTGAATGGTTGAATGGAAAAAGAATTCAAAAACTTTCAAAATAAACTGAGAGGGGCGATATATCGCCCCCTGTAGGCGATATATCGCCTGGGCCAGTATGCCCGAGGCAGTCGTGCATCGTTTCGTGTTTTCCGTATCTACGTGCTGCAATATATCGCCCCCTATAGCTGCGATATATCGGCACACGCAGATTATTTAAACACAAAATTACATATTTTTAGCTTAATTCAAATTGAGTAAACAGCCTTGACTAAGCCCTCAAACGTATTCAAAGCTGCTGACTGACCTTAGAGCATTCAAACTTTACCCTTATTAAATTTAATCCTCAAAATACTTAATCCTTAATCACCCATACATAACATGTGCTTAAAATCCTATTGGTTCTTATCTAAACCTTATAGTATAATAAATATTATCCTTAATATCAGTCATATTAATCAAACCTTAGGTTAAAATTAATATTCTTAAACTATAGGTTAAACTTAGAAAATCTACAAGTACTACTATGAGTGTCCAAATAAATCTTGGTCTGAACCAAAAATCCACAGTCATAAAGATAATACTATAATTACTATAATACTACTATCTAACTAGCTAAGTAAAGTTCTTGGACTCTACACTAAGTTTCTAGAAAATCCAAGAATAAAATAACATTGTTCAAAACTAAATAATTGTTCCCAAAAATTAAACGGACTGTTCCCTTTGCTCTTGCTAAAATGAGCACTCTACTTCCAACTCGTATGGTCACCTCACCATCTGCCAACTCCCTTGATGACTCAAGTATCTGCATGGAAGAACAAACATGGTTAGTGGGTCCTAAATCTAAAACCCGGGATGACATATCGTCTTCCCCTACACAAGCTTCAAGTACAAGTAAATCATATTTACCTTTCTTTTTCAGCTCAAAGAGATACTTCTTGCAATTTCTCTTCCAGTGACCTTCAACTCCACAGTGGAAAATTTTCCTTTTGGTTCTTTCTTCTTGGAGTTGTTGCCAATTTTGTTTTTCTTGGATTTTGGCGCCTTCTTGCCTTTATTGGACTTTTTGCCCTTTCCCTTGTCCTTATTACTGTTCTTCTTTCTCTTCTTGGATTTCTCCTCAGAGTTTGAAGATTTCTCCTCTGCCACATTTGCTTCAGTCTCTTAAGTAATGGATTTTTTAAGAGACTCAAATGTATGTAGTTCATTCAACATTTGGGTCTTGTTGAATTCCAACTTATTCATAATATAGTTGGTGGTGAACGCAGAAAACGCAGGATTGAGCGATTCTAGTATGATGCTTACTTGTGTACGCTCATCAATGATGGTACCATGTATTTCTGCTTCATGCATCACATAATCATGTGTAAAACATGTTCATGTATAGAAACACATTTCTTCATCTTAGTAGTCATGTAGGTTCTAGTATCCTCATGTCTACTTTGATCAGATTGCTGCCCAAACATGGCCTGCAGAGAATCCATTATCTCAAACGCAATTTCCATGGTTTCATGCTTTGTTCTCAGAACATCATTCATGCTCACAAGCATGTAACACTTTGTCTTATTATTGGATTGAATCCAGGCATCATACTTGTCCTGAACATTCTTTGGGGCAGTGGCAGCGAGCTCTTCAGGACATTCTTCAGTCAGGACAAATTTGTGGTTCTCACAGATTTACATAAGATTTAGATTTGATTTCCATCTTATAAAATTATCACCATTAATTTTTTCAAGTGATAGTAAAGTGGTTATTGGATTGCCATCGTTCGACATTACTGAAATAAATAAAATACAATAATATTATCATTTGAAAAAAAAATCAATGTTTTGGAAAGTAAACATGATGCATGAATGCAACAATTAAAACACATATATTAACATTTACTTTTCCACGATAAAACTACCCAAAAAATAAAGTGTCTTCTTAGGGTCAGTCAAGTTAAATTCAGATAGCTTATAAGACAATCTTATCTTTATAATTTAAAACTTAAAATAACTCTTTATTTTCTCTTTTAAATATAAAGTATCGTTGGTTTGGTCAAGATGCAATTATCCACTGCAAAAGCTTAATTACATCTTTGTAAGTGTAACCCATTATTTCAGATTTCATGACTTAACTTAGAGAGTGTCGCCTTAGGGTCAGTCAAGCCTAAAATACATTAGTTCCTCCTATCTGCGTAAGAATCCAACCTTGGTATTGATATGTCTAGAAACCTTCCTTAGGGTGACGGAAACAAAGCCACCTCGAGGCCCTATTCATATCTCACGATGTTGTACTAATAATAGAGACCATAGGTCACATTGAGATGTTCACCTTCTCCCACTTACTATTTAAGATTAAATGTGTTTTATAAAACTAATCAAATAATTCCAAATTAATTACTCGTTTGTTAATAACCCTATTAATGTAATTAACTACAAAAAATTATAAAAGAGCCTGTTTCTATAATAAATGTGATCTAAATAATTACCCATTACATTCATCTAACTTTACTAAAATGATTTTTTACATAAAGTTGATTATCTTAAAGGCCTATAAAATACTATTGTCATTATTATGGTGTGATTTACCAAGTTTTAACTAATTTAATACTTAGCAGTTTACATGCAATTGATTTCACCAAAAACAATTTATATAAACAAATAGGACAATCCTAGATAATCATGTTTCTAAAAGATGCATGATTAATGAGAAACTATGTAGGGTTTCATGAATGGCATGTAATTGACTAATGCATGATCATGTTATCAATCAAACATCAATGCACATTTATTTAAATAAATACAATAAATAAATAAACAATAAATGATGAACTGAGTATTAATGAGTATTTCTAAGAATTACAACCCATTAAAAAAAATTGAAATAAAATTGCAATCTAAGCCTGTGTAGCTTTCAAGACTCTCCAAGAATGCTCCTCCTCCCCTTTAGGCTTTCTTGCTAATCTTTAGGAACTTTGTTTTGCCCAACTTATTAATTAGAAATAAATTTTCTAATTAAATAACCATTTTTATCATCTTTTTAATTTAGGTGAATTTAAATAATTAAATAATCAAATTCAAATAATTATTTAAACTTGAGACATTAAAATATCTTAACTAACTAAAAGATATTTTATTTTCTAATAAAATAAAATAAGATAATTAAACTTTTAAATTCAAATAATTTAAAATTTTATTAAATAAAATATATTTTCTAACAACTTAGGAATTAGGGTTTTGGGCACCAAAATGGTGCGTTAGGGTCGGCGACACAAGGAGCCAAGGGCTCAGGATGGGCGGCTGGGCGTGCAATGGCTCGGTCAGGGGCCTGGTGCACGAGCCTAGCAGGTGGGCCTAATGCACATGGAGGCAGATGGGTGCGCGCAAGAATGGGCGTTGGGTGCACACTGGGAGCCACGGGGCTGCATGGTGGGAGCCGTGGGGCTGGGGTGCGTCTGGCATGCGTGGCAGCAGGTGGAGGCTCAGGCCTAGTCGTGCACGAGGGTGAGCAGGGACTCAGGCCGTGTGCCTCTTAGGAGCATGGCTCGGGTTCCTCTTGTTTTTCTTTGTGTACAAATTTTTCAATTTAAAATTCAAGAAATTAAATTACAAAAAATCCTATGCCCTTGATGGCTTACACAAGATCTAGAAAAACAATAAAATTCCTAACCCAATAGCACCATATAATTAACGATCCATCATTCAGCCATACATTCAAAAATCATATCCATCCATTCAATATACATATCAAAATACATATAACAAATGCAAGAAACCCACACATTATTTAATATATATTTATATATAAGTATAAACTGCTCTGGTACCAATTGTTGGTATTAAATGATCAAATCAAATGTACACATCGGAATATATGGACCCATTTTAATAAATATTAATATCAGCCAGGATCATATACATATATATATATATTAAATCACATACAAATAGATCAGTGATTACCTCTTGTAGCCTATCAAGTGTTCTGAGATCTCACACCCTGATCTTCCAGACCAATCATCAAACACATAAGGACGTGTGTGGGCACGTAGGATTCAAAAAGTTGATTTATGTGACTCCCTAGATGTACTCAACACATGAGATCTAGAGATTTTTGACAGAGAGAAGGTTTAGAATAGTTTTTCAGGTTTAGAGAAGACTATCGCATTAGAGAGAGAGCTTGATTAACCAAAATTTTCTGAATATCACGTATATCAGATTTATAAAGATATTTAATTTAATTTAAAAATATTTATTCAATTAAAATATAATTCAAATTAAAACTGATTATATCTTTTCATTTATTTATCTATTTAAAAAGAATAAGTAAATAACTTATTAAACAAATTTATTTGAAATTCAAAATTCAAATCCCAGAGATAAAAACCCTGATGCTAGGCGCCACACACTGTACTGTACAGTGTGTGTCGCCCAGCCCTATTAAGGTTGCCCTAATTTTCTAATTTATTTATTTAATCAACTTTTAAGACAAGATATTTATTCCAACATAAATATCAATTAATTTAAAATTAACTTTATCTTTAAATATCAATTTTAAATTAAATAAATAAATATCATATTATAAATAAGATATTTATTATTTTCTCTCTTTATATCAATCCAAAATTGATTAATATTAATTTTAACATATAGTTTTTCAAAATAAAAACTATATAGTTAAATAATTAATTATTTCGCAATTAATCAATTGCCCATAATTATCAAATAATTATTTTCTTACCCTGAAAAATTAATTCATTTGTAATTTAGTCATTTCTCTTAACAAATATTTCTTTTAACATCCTTACCCTCGACAGTTAGGACATGGGGATATGGGGACTATGGACATTATAATACAAAGCTCCAATAAACCAGATTATTAATTAAACTCTTTAATCTAATAATCTTATTTGTTAATTCCATGATTACTCTACTATAAATATGGAATTGCACTCTAAGTATTTATAGAATTATATTTACAAAGTTTTCTCTAGTAGTCCATTGGTATAATCAATATATGTACTTCTGTCTTCCATTATTGGTTCATTAATTAGAGTTGGTAAAAATTACCATTTTACCCTTCTAATTACCTCTTGATCCTTAAGTACCATTAATTCACTAGTGAATAATTAATCTATAATCTAATTTATAGATTTGAGCTCAATAACTATTCAGTTCCAGAATCAACCCTTAAGGGAACCAATATTCGATCTGTTAGGAAAGCATGGATTCCAATATTGTAATTCATGTTCCTAGCCACCCATGATATTGAATCTCCAAAACAAAAGTCATTAGCCTCATTATTCTAAGAGACCTTAACGAGTGAATCAAAAGATCTAATAAACATAAATAGGAGTTCATAAATACTCAGGATTTAGACTAATCAATCATTTATTATGACAAGAATTAAATCTTTACGTCAAATGGAAAGTTTATAAAGATAATTAATTATCATCGGTCTTGTCATATATAATCTCTATTATATACAACACATTTACTAAGATGTCTATCCACATTAGTAATCTGAATCTAAATTACTTGCATCTCGCATGCTTAGCAAACCGTACTAGTAACCATTCATTAAATATTCCTTACTTTAATATGTTATTGATTATTTTATTCATTATATATTATCTTAATTTTCTCGTACTAATACAAGATCATATTCTCATGAATGAATAGGGAATTTTATTGATATTATTATATAATTAATTCAAACAATAATTATAACATTCAAATATAATAAAATTGTACTTTTATTTAAAACTAATAAAATCTTTACAAGCTTTTAGGGCATTAATCCTAACATAGATTCCACCATATCCCCATCTCCTATATCAATTTCTACAGGAATTTTTCCCTTCCTTAGGAAATGTTGTTCAGCCATTTCATCGACATCCATTCCATCATCATCATGTCCATACTTTGGGTCTCTTTCATAATCATCAGCTTCATCATCACTCTCTTCAGTACTGTCATCCCCAACTTCAAATTCATTCTTAACCGCTCCCTCATCACCAAATTGAGTTGTATCATTGACCAAATTAGGATCATTTTTTGTCAAGTGTTCCCCTACTAAATCGGCTACATTTTCTGTCAAGTGTTCCCCTACCAAATCAACTTCATTTACTGTTGAGTTTTCCTCTACAGAATCAGGCCCAAATTGAGGTGTGTCATCCACCAAATCAGGAGCACATTTTGTCAAGTTCTCCTCTACCAAATCAAGCCCAAACTGAGTTGCTTCATTAACCAAATATTGCCTAACCAAAACAGGCCAATCCTCATCACACACAACAGGCCCAACATTAACCCTAACACTTCCCATATCAGACCTATTCAAACTAATGCCATCTTCTACATTTTGGGTAAAGTTTTCCTCACCCTGTTATACCCAGATTTCGAGATGTGTTAAATGTGACCTTGAAAGTTGGATTCGCAACGAATGGACTCGTAAATTTTGAAGTATGCTCTAGGACTAAATATCGAGCCTGCAAGACTCGATATGACCTCGAATGCGGTGGCCTCGAAATATTCACGATCTCGAAGGGTAGCTCCCGAGACGCATCTGCCCTCAGGGAAGACTTCGAACCAAGGGTGTCGAGCCTGACACGCGTGCGACCTCGAAGCCATGTGACCTCGGGAGATGTCATTAGCTTGAAAGCTGATGAGAAACCTGGGAGATTAAGGCCTTGGAGATATATGATAATGACTTTGAATATCTATAAGTGTTGTTTATAAGGGGCGTGTTCTGCATTTATTATTGTAAATCCCATAAAATCATGAGATATTATTCGATTAGTTATACGCCCCCTGGTCTTCAGGGGACGTTTCCTTTTATATCGGATCGCAGGCATTTAAAGCCATTTATTTTATTTACACCAAAAAGAGTAACTACCCAAAATATGTGGGATAGTATTCTGCATCCTTCTCTATAAATAGAGAAGTCGTGCACCATTGTAAAGGACCGAAATTCTGAACCTTGAGAGAAAACTCTGAAGAATTCATGCTTAAGAATTTTCAGAGATAATCTTGAGTTTAATAACAGAGACTCGTGGACTAGGCAGATTTAACTGCTGAACCACGTAAAAAATCGTGCTTTGTATTGTCATATTTTAGTTGGCCATTACTAGTAATTGTTTACGTGCTCTTCTTTCACTGTTGACGAAAAACGACGTCAACAGTTTGGTGCTTTCATTGAGAGCCTTAAGCATTCATCCCTGAAAAGTCATGGCCACTAACAATCAGACCACACCTGAAGAAAATTACCCAAGACGTCCTGGAAAACAGCCAATGGAGAACCCGGATGTTGAAGAGAGAAGTGGGTCTTCTGATTCCCGGGGACCACCTCCTCCACCAAGGGATGAGGATATGTATTACAATCCTGAGCGGTATGTTCCTATTGTAGAACTTGAAAACCGGAAATTGAAGCTGCTGTTAGCAGAGGCCAACAAACGGAATGAGGAGTTGACAAGGATAGCCGCAGAGGCACAGATGGCTCAGCCCCCGCCTCCGCGCAAAAACCAAGTCCCTCCTCCAAGGGACGTGCATGTTCCTCCCCGTAGACCCCGTGGGCGTCCACGAAAAGACGCTGCCACAAGGAGGCCGACTCAACCTCCGGCACCGGCAGAGCCATCCGCTCTACCTAGGCCCCAGAGGAGTACTCGGGCTCAAGCCCCGGCTAACCCGCCTGTGGAAGTGCCTGCAGGAATTGAGAATAACCGAACCCCTGCAGAGGCTCGGACTCAGGTACCTGGGAGCGCACCAAACGCGACCGACCCATCTCGGGCAAATTCTGGACCCTCTAGGCCACGACATGGGTGGCAGCCACCGTCGCCTATACGGTTCCCTCCATCACCCATAAGATATCCTTCGCCCCCCCGCAGGAACTCTCAACTTGTTCGAGATCAGGGGGAAGGGCGTACGGGGGGAAGACAAGGAAACCGGGAGGCTTTCCGGAGTGGAGAGGTGCCCCATCTGAGAAAAGTCAAACGTCTCGGTCTCGTACGGCGGAGACGAGGCGACGTGGGAAGAATCCATCACGAAATAACCAAGCAATGAGTTTTACCAATGATGAGTCCGGAGATACCAGGTCGGTCAGTAAGCATGACCGAGGTCGTAAGAATACTGGAAGCCGCAAAAATCGTCATGACCTGCGAGATCACCTGAATCAGAGTTGGGGTAATGGTGACCAAACGAATCCGGACTTGAGGAATCGCTTGAATAGGCGTAGAGATCCCTTGCGGAGACGCGAGCCTGGGATTGTGATCGATGACAGCCGATTCCAGACAGTGCCTCTTGCGGACCCAGTCCAAGAAAGAATTGACCAGCTTTAAAAGGCTTTTAAGCTTTTGAAAAATGAACAAAGGAATGATCGGTATGAAGACTCTGACGAGGAGCTCGAGCCATTTGCTCCTCATATTTCCAATACTCCATTTCCTCAAGGGTTCCGGATCCCTCACGTCCCAACGTTTGAAGGAAAGATCGACCCGTGTAGTCACCTGAGCACGTTCAACACTATCATGAGAGCCAGTAACGTGGGTTACGAGCTCAGGTGCATGTTGTTTCCAGCATCATTGACAGGACCTACCAAAAGTTGGTTCGAAAAATATAAGAGACACTCAATAACTTCTTGGGAGCAGTTGTCTAAAGACTTTAAGAATCAGTTCAGAGCAATGATGTGGGTCAGACCAGAGGCATCCACCTTAACTAACGTCTGACAACAGCCGGGCGAAACACTAAAAAGTTACTTAACAAGATTTAATCTAGAAGTCGCCCGAGCTCAGGACGTGGATGACAATTGGCACCTAATGGCTGTCCGAATTGGCGTAATGCCGGGAAGTGCCCTTTGGGACGACATGCAAAGGAAACCGGTAAGGTCCATAACCGAGTTTAACAGACGAGCGCAGAGGTTTGTCAATGTAGAGGAAGCGAGGTCGACGCTCAATGCGACTTCCCAGCCCAAAAATACAACGATAAACATCAACTCTGCCTCAACCTCGGCGGACCCAGCAGCTCCAAAGCCTGCCACGGAGAACCCCTCCAAGAGGAAAAAGAATGAAGGAAGTAACCCCGAAGCCGAGGGAGGAAAGAAAAAGAAAGGGGAGAGATATTTCTCCGTGTATAGAGTATACACCGAGCTCAATGAGTCTCAGGAGAACATATACCTGGCTAATGAAAACCAGGTCCCTTTTAGCCGTCCGGACCCGATGAGAAATCAAAAGTCTAAGAGGGACTCCAGTAAGTATTGCTGATTTCACAGAGACACCGGCCACACAACCGATGAATGTCGACAACTGAAGGACGATATCGAAGGATTGATCTCGAGAGGTTACTTCCGGAAATATGTCAAAAACCAGAATATTAGTCAGGCGGCCGCGAGCCAGAGAGTAGCCGCGCCTTCAACGACACAAAACAATAGTTCCCGAGCGCGGGAAGAAGACAGGCCCCCGCTGATAGATGGAGAGGATGTAATAACCATCTCGGGAGGGCCTCATCTCGCAGGAGTGGGCAGGAACGCCCAAAAGAGATATGTTAACGAGCTGAAGACTGGGGATGGGTCTCCTTATGAACCCGAATCTAGGGCTCCAAAAAGCCAGAGGATTGAGACACAACCAATAACCTTCACCAAGGAAGACGCATCCCATGTCTAGTTTCCTCACCACGATCCACTGGTCATTACTCTTCAGCTGGCCAACAAAAGGGTCCACCGAGTTCTCATAGATAATGGGAGCTCAGTCAACATTCTTTACAAAGCAACCCTCGAGAAGATGGGGCTCTCCCTTCGCGACCTGAAAGCGTGTGCAACTACTTAGTATGGCTTTTTAGGAGAAGGAACCGCCTGCATGGGATCCATCGAGCTCCCCGTGACCTTGGGAGACTACCCAATCTCGGCAACCAAGATGATGGAGTTTGTGGTAGTAGACTTACCATCAGCCTACAATGTGCTGCTCGGGAGACCCACCCTAGTCGGGCTGGGGGCAGTTTCATCAGTAAGGCATCTGGCCCTTAAGTTCCCAACCCCTAGCGGGGTCGGGACATTGAAAGGAGACCAATAAGCGGGGAGGGAATGCTACAGCATCTCCTTGAGAGGAAAGAAACAGACGAGCGCACAAGGACTCGTCATCGTACAAAACAAAGACAGAACGGTCTTAGAGATTGACGAAGAGATTGATCCAAGGATTGAGGAGAAAGTTGACCTCAAACCTTTAGAGGAGCTCGAAGAAATTCAGCTCGAGGAAGTTGATCCCTCGAAGAAGGTGAAGGTCGGAAAACACCTCCAAGATGAGGAAAAATAGCAATTAATTTGCTTTTTGAAGAAAAACCAGGATGTCTTCGCGTGGTCACACTTAGACATGGTGGGGATAAGCCCGAATGTAGCAAGCCATGCACTGAACATAGACAAAAGCTTTCCCCCGAAGCAACAAAAGCGAAGACAGTTGGACGAAGACATAAAGAAAACACTGAAGGAGGAGGTTGACAGGTTAAAGGCAAACCAATTCATTAGGGATGCCTTTTACCCCGACTGGGTAGCCAATCCGGTGTTGGTCCCAAAGCCCAATGGGATGTGGCGAACCTGTATTTATTACTCAGACCTCAACAAAGCTTGCCCAAAAGACTGTTTTCTGTTACCAAGGATTGACCGGCTCGTGGATGCCACGGCGGGGCATGGCCTGATGTCGTTCATGGATGCTTATTCTGGATATAACCAGATTCCCATTCATGCCCTCGACCAAGAACATACGAGCTTCATCACGGATAAAGGGCTATACTGCTATAATGTCATGCCATTTGGGCTCAAGAATGCTGGAGCCACATACCAGCGGCTCGTAAACATGATGTTTTCAGAACAAATAGGGAACAACACGGAGGTTTATGTTGATGACATGCTTGTCAAGTCTCAACTCAACAAGAACCATGTTGATGACCTCGAAGAGTGCTTCGGCGTGCTCAGGAAGTATAACGTGAAGCTAAATCCTCAGAAGTGCACTTTTGGGGTGTCTTCAGGAAAATTTATGGGCTTTATTGTAAACTCTCATGGAATCGAGGCTAACCCCGACAAGATCAAGGCCCTGATTGACATGCCCTCACCTCGGAGGCACAAAGATGTCCAAAGCTTGACTGGCAAGATGGCAGCCCTAAGCAGATTCATCTCGAAATCTACGGACCGTGGTCTTCCATTTTTTAACTTATTAAGGGGAGGTAAGAAATTTGAATGGACGGAGGAATGCGAGCTGGCTTTTCAGAAGCTCAAAAAGCACCTTGCAGAACCACCCATCCTGTCGAAACCTAAAACGGGAGAAATACTATACCTATACCTTTCAACCACCGAACACGCGATAAGCGCGGTGCTCGTTCGAGAAGAAGAGAAGGTGCAAAGACCCGTTTACTACATCAGTAAAAGATTACTGGGGGCAGAGTCAAGATACCCATTGATGGAGAAACTCGCGTTCATTTTAATTCATTCATCTCGTAAACTCTGCCTCTACTTTCAGGCGCATCCCATCCATGTGCTGACTGACCAACCGCTTAGGCAAGTCTTGTCTAAACCAGAAGCTTCAGGTCGACTTCTTAAATGGGTTGTTGAGCTCGGACAGTTCGAGATCACCTACCACCCAAGAACGACCATTAAGGCACAGGCATTGGCGGACTTTATAGTGGAATGTACTGGAATAGTCGACGAGGAGGTAATAACCACGGCCCACGAGCTGTGGAAACTTTACGTCGACGGCTCATCAAATGAAAATGGAGCGGGGGCAGGGGTCATTCTGGTTACCCCCGCAGGGAGTAGATTTCATTCTGCCTTAAGATTTGGCTTTAAAGCGTCGAATAATGAGGCCGAATACGAGGCTTTACTCGCGGGACTTCGTATAGCAAAGGAGCTCAAAGCTAAAGCTATACATTGCTATAGTGACTCCCAGCTCGTGGTTAATCAAATCCTAGGAGAATACCAGGCTCGTGGCACAAGAATGGCAGCTTATCTGGAGAAGGAAAAATCCGCATTGGAGTATTTCGAGTTTTACGCAATCGAACAGGTTCCCCGAGAACGGAACTCAAATGCAGATGCCTTAGCTCGACTCGCCACATCCACCGAAAATGAAGAGCTGAATGTTGTACCCATAGAACACCTATCAGCACCTAGCATTAACGAGTCAGAAGAGGAAGATGTGTGTATGATCAAAACAGAGCCGACCTGGATGACCCCAATAGTTGATTATCTCGAAAATGGAGTCCTTCCAAAAGATCAGAACCAGGCTCGAAAGTTGATGTATCAACTTCCCCGTTACACCATTTTGGACGGAAAGCTATACAGAAGGGGATATTCCATGCCGTTACTTAGGTGTGTAACCCCTCCCGAAGCTAAGAAGATCATTGAAGAAATTCATGAAGGATTTTGCGGAGATCACACCAGGGGGCATAGCCTGTCCAAGAAGATCATACGCCAAGGATATTTTTGGCCAACCATCAAAACGGATTCTTTCAAATACTTGAAGAAATGCGACAAATGCCAGAGATTCGCCACGATACCCCGAGCTCAACCATCCGAGCTGGCCATGTTGACTTCCCCATGGCCTTTCGTGGTATGGGGCATCGACCTCATAGGCTCTCTCCCGACACGCAAGGGCGGAGTAAAATATGTTGTGGTCGCCGTGGATTACTTCCCAAAGTGGACGGAGGCTGAACCATTGGCAACTATAACTTCAAAAAAGATCCTTGATGTCGTGGTAAAAAGCATCGTGTGCCGATATGGGGTACCAAGGAAGATCGTATCCGACAATGGAACCCAGTTCGATTGTGACTTGTTCACCAACTTTTGTGAAAAGAACGGCATAATAAAGAGTTTCTCATCAGTAGCCCACCCTCAAGCGAATGGCCAGGTCAAGGCTGTAAACAAAACTCTCAAAAGTTCTCTGAAGAAAAAGTTGGAGGAAGCGAAGGGACGGTGGCCCGAAGAATTGCCCCAAGTCCTTTGGGGATATAGAACCACAGCTCGAACATCAACAGGGCATACCCCGTTCTCTCTAGCATACGGCTGCGAGGCAATGTTGCCCATCGAGGTCGAAATCTCAACGATCCGAACTCAGATTTACGATCAAAGTTCAAACCACACTCAGCTCGAGGAAACCTTAGACTTAATTGAAGAAAAGAGAGAAGAGGCTCAGCTGAGAAACGCTGCTTACCAGCAACGAACTACCAGGTATTTCAACAAGAGGGTTCGAGATCGAAAATTCAGAATGGGAGATCTGGTGTTGAGACGCGTATTCTTGGCAACGCGAGATCCAGCAGCTGGGGTACTCGGGCCGAATTGGGAAGGACCATACCAAATAGAGTCAATCATCCGTCCCGGTGTGTACAAACTTGCGAGATTGGACGGGAGCCTGGTACCACGAGCATGGAATGGCGAACACCTTAGACCTTACTATCAGTAGTGTAGGAGAAGTGTTGCCTATAACCATGAGTTTCTATCTGTATTAGTTTGTTTGCTTTTTGAATTCCATCAACTAAAGATTTATTTCGTTCAGTATATTATCTCTTTTTATTTTTTATTTTTGCAATCTCTCTTAATTTAATAACCTATGGTCACACTCATAGGATATTAAGGGGGCATCATTGGTATATATACCATTAGCTTAAAAAATAAAAAATATATAAAGTATTTGGATATAACCAGATACGCGAGCTTAGATAGTTCGGACGTAACCGAATTATCAAAAACATGAAGTATTTGGATATAACCAGATGGGCGAGCTTAGATAGTTCGGACATAACAGAATTATCAAAAACATAAAGTATTTGGATATAACCAGATACGCGAGCTTAGATAGTTCGGACATAACCGAATTATCAAAAACAAAAAACATTTGGAGTTAACCAGATGTGCAAACTTAACAGGTTTGGAACAAACCAGCCAAAAAACTAATCGACGATAAGTAGGAGCCTAAACCTACTTCGGGATAGGTCGAGATCGAGGCTGGAATATCTTAAAGAAAAATAGTTTCAAACTCTTAACCTTGGAGTAAAAACCGAGGATGAGGAAAAGTAACTAAGCAAAAAAGATATAACCAAACCATTCACATTACATACCATATAAGTACTTTCAGGTTCATGGTTAAAGTAACATCCGACTTTGATGAATAACGAGGTCGGGAGCGGATAATTTGAACAAACTATGCATGAATGCATCAAGTTTTGAGCCTAAATCCACACTATGTTTGTATGAATAAATAAACATAAATGATTCATCAATGTAAAATGTGCAAAATATTTCGAGCAAAGAAATGTAAAGCATAAGAGAAATTATATCAGCCCCGTGGGCATAAATTAAAATAATTACAAAAATAAGGGGACGCAGCCCCAATAGTTGATTTCCCCGAGATCAGATTTAAGAAGGAGGAGTCTCCTTGGCCTTCTCAGTATCAGCAGCACCGGACTCCTCTGGATGAATAGCATTACTATCCTCCTGGGCTCCCTCCGAAACGGCCTCCTGAGCAGCCTCTTCCTTCTCGAGCCGAGCATTCCACCTGTCAAGAAGTGTTGCCTCGTGAGGACCTAAGAAGCTGGTATCCAGATCTTCGTTGTTGGCCCACATTCGGTACATGGCCGAGTCAACCGCCTGATCCTTCTTCTCTTTGTACTCAGCAAGGAGACGAGCTTTTTCATCCTCCATGATGTCAAAGGTGGCGGCCTTTTCATCTTCAAGCTTCTTTTTGGCCTCCTGGAGCCGAGTGACCTCCTTCTTAAGATCTGCGAGCTCGGCATTCTCCTTCTCACGTTCCTCGAGCTTGGCTTTCAGCTTCCCAAGCTCGGAGGCCATGCCCTCACGTTCCTTAGCTCCTGCATCCAGCTTTGCATTGGCTGCCTTCAGATCATCACTTGCTTTGAGGTGGAGATCCTTCGCCTCCTGAGCATGAGACATGCTCAAGTGGATCTCGTGGTTCAACTTATAGTTGAGCTGGGCAGTAAAGGCAAGAGACTGGCAAAGGAAGAAACTATCATTAGCTCCAGGTCAGTGTGTTTATAACCAAGAAGTAAGACTGTAGGACACTTACCGCGGCGGCGAGCTCGATACTCTTCTCATAAAGAACAGTGCAGTTTTGGGTGTCGTTCAAGCATTGCCATTGGGGAGCTTCGAGACTGCCAAAGCTCTGGCCGATCCGGGACATAACATCTGAGACCAGCGTAGACCCATGAGACCCAGCGGCATTGTCAACCACATATGCGTCCATATGGGTGGAAATCGACAGCTTTTGAGCTTGAGAAGTAGAAGGCTTCCTAGAAGGTGGATC
This sequence comes from Humulus lupulus, assembly GCF_963169125.1. NCBI lineage: Eukaryota > Viridiplantae > Streptophyta > Magnoliopsida > Rosales > Cannabaceae > Humulus > Humulus lupulus. The sequence continues at coordinate 45,525,728 of NC_084796.1, read as the reverse complement.
AAGTGTCGATCGAAACACTGTAGGAAGTTGGGGCTCGGTCGTGTTAGAGGCATCGATCTCCGAAGTCGATACCACAGTTGCGGCACCGACCTGCGAAGACGGCGCCGTGATGGAGCTGGTAACAGGAGGATCTGGGGGATGAGGTGTCTTCTCGGTCCTTTTGGGAACCTTGGCGAGTCGGTCCACCCTTCGCGATGGTGCCCTGGGACGCTTGGTCCTTTTGGCACCACCGCTCTCGATGATATTGTCAAGGTTGGAGTCCATGGCACCTACACAGTTCCAATCAGAGTTAGACATAATGATAATAAGCTTGGAAAATAAAAATAAAAAAAACCAAGTGAAGAAAAGACCTAACTGGAACTCTTCCCCGAACTAGAGCTCGGGGACCATGAAATTCCCCCATCTTCAGAAGAAGCAGGGGGAGTACCTTCCCTATAGGTGGGTGATAACCTCGAAAGGTCCCTATAATCGTTGGTCCCGTATTGGACAGCTATCCCGTTCCACACCTCATCCAAAGTATACATGGTGTCATACTTCCCGAGCCCACTATCAAACCTATGAACACAGTCGTCTACCTAACTCCATATGTAGAAGTGGTATCTATCATGTGGGCAAGAGACTAACCTATTGGGCTTATGCCTTAGTAAGGTGGGGGACCACATTCTTGATGTATGGAGGGCTTTACCTTCATCCGAGTCTGAGCTCGAGGCTTCATCATTAGCCTCGTTCCCCGATGGCGGACTCCTTATGCGAACTGGAAGTGGGGGCCTCACCTCTCTCCTTGGAGGGAGGATGCTTGTGGGCAGAGGCACCTACTCCCAGTGTTCGTACTTTTTATTGGATCAGTCAGAGGTAGACTGGCCCTCCCCCAAAAGTCCGCATTTTCGGAGCTTATCCTCATGTAAAAGGTACAGGAGAGACCTCCTACCATGAGGGAGTTGGAGCAGGGTCTCCTTATGTCCCTTCATTGTCTCGTCAGGAGTGGGACGCTGAAGATTGGCTGAAATACAAGACATATTTCAACTAAGTATGGATCTAACAGCTAAAATCCCGAGCACAAAGATAAAGAAAACTGGAATACTTACGAATCTGCCTGAACGAGTAGTGTCAAGACGGGGACAGACCGTCTCTCCAGAAGAAGGCCTTTTTGAAATCAGGTGGATGATTGGGAAGATCTTCAAAGACCTTTTTCTCTTTGGGATAGCTCGAAAGATAATAAAAGCCATCTCCTCCCCGAGCTCGGGAGGGGTTGCTTTTTAGAAAAAAGAGATATAAAATCTCCTGAGGCGAAGTCCCTTCCCACGTCAGCTCGTGGTATAGCGACCTCAGGGCAGACAGCACCCTGTAAGAATTGGTGTTGAGTTGGAACGGAGCCAACCCAACGAAATCCGTGAAGTCCTTGAAAAAAGACTTCAAAGGCAACAGTGCCCCCGCCCTCATGTGTTCCTGGCTCCATGCCGCGTATTTCAGCCTGGCGTCGCGGCCCCCAGGGGCGAAACAGCTTCGTTTGTGGTCGGCTGGAGCTCGACACTTCAAAGAACCTGACAAGCTGAGGCCATGGAGGGCCAAGATGTCAGTTATCTGACTAGTCGAGATAACCGAGCTCCAATAGTGCTCGGCCTCGAACATTTCTTTCCTCGGCTGTGAGGAAGAAGGTTCCCCCATCAGTGAAAATCGAAGTTCTCCTGGAATGTACGCGACGATGACCTTTAATGCGGGGTCGAGGGGGATCGGCCTAGGCCCTGAGTTGGACTCTGGATAAGGGGCCTCCCGAAGAGTTCTCCTCTTACCCTCTATGACCTCGTCTATTTGGCGGCGGTAATGAGCTCGAATATCCTCCTGCTCGCGCGCAAGCTCGTAGTCCCGAATCCGGCGTTGATTCCGAGCGAACAGTGACTCCGGGCTCGGGGTTTTTGGCGAGTAAGGGATTGCCAGCAATGACCCCCACCATTTTTCCAGATTCTGTGACATCTAGCGAGAAAGAAAAAATGGTGAGGGCCATGCATGCAAGAATTACGAGTTTGATAAAGCGAGCTTGGAGTTTAGGAACAAAACGAGCTCGATACTAAAATCCAATAAAAAAGTCAGAACGTGTATTCTACGGGAAAAAGGAAGAGAGTGGACATAACTTTTTGAAAATCCCGAAGTATCAGGGAAAAAAGGTGGCGGTTATTCAGAAAAGGTAGCGTGGGGGTATCGTGCATTCTTTAAAAACCAAGATTGTGTACCCAAATATATTGGTGTGCAAGATACATTTTTTAAGTTTTGAAAACCCAAAAATGAAGAAACCATGTTTGGGTTCGTTCTATACAAAAATTGGATTTGAAACCAGAGATTCAACACCTAATATGGGAACGTAAATGTAGAAGCCTATTGATCAAAAATTTCCTAGCATATAATACTAAGGAAATATATCAGCGCATTCCCAGAAATAACAAGAACACTATGGACAGAAATTGGCAAAAGGGAAAATAAAAATTGCACACTTACACAATAATGGCGAATGCAGAGAGATCGTTGACTGAAGGAGAGACTGCAAGTAAGAGCTCAAGGACTCGAACAAACCGGGGGTTCTTTGTTTTTTCGGCTGAGAGAACATGCGCGAGAAGAAAAATTCTCTGAGATGGCCTCTGGTTTCGTCTTTTCCTTTTCTTTGTTTCTGATGCGTGTAAAATGAGAGGAAGAAGAAGGCCTTGAACATATAAAGGAAGAAAAGTGATAAAGAGGATTGATCTGGGCCATTGGCTAGAATCCTCATCAAATTCAACGATCAGGGGTCAATGACAAGATGGCGCCGAAAAGGTGGCAGACGGATGAACATGGGCATGTTCCCAAGGTACTCAAGTACCAAAAATGAGCAATACCCAGCTGACGCGTGTCCATTTTCAAAAGTGTATGACGGTACGGTTCCCAAAGAAAGTAGTTCAAAAGTTTCCTTCTCTTAGGATTCGAACAAATACTTTTGAGGGGGCAAGATGTTATACCCAGATTTCGAGATGTGTTAAATGTGACCTCGAAAGTTGGATTCGCAACGAATGGACTCGTAAAGTTTGAAGTATGCTCCCGGACTAAATATCGAGCCTGCAAGACTCGATATGACCTCGAATGCGGTGGCCTCGAAATATTCACGATCTCGAAGGGTATCTCCCGAGACGCACCTGTCCTCAGGGAAGACTTCGAACCAAGGGTGCCGAGCCTGACACGCGTGCGACCTTGAAGCCATGTGACCTCGGGAGATGTCATTAGCTCAAAATCTGATGAGAAACTTGGGAGATTAAGGCCTTGGAGATATATGATAATGACTTTGAATATCTATAAGTTTTGTTTATAAGGGGCGTGTTCTGCATTTATTATTGTAAATCCCATAAAATCATGGGATATTATTCGATTAGTTATACGCCCCCTGGTCTTCAGGGGACGTTTCCTTTTATATCGGATCGCAGGCATTTAAAGCCATTTATTTTATTTACACCAAAAAGAGTAACTACCCAAAATATGTGGGATAGTATTTTGCATCCTTCTCTATAAATAGAGAAGTCGTGCACCATTGTAAAGGACCAAAATTCTGAACCTTGAGAGAAAATTCTGAAGAATTCATGCTTAAGAATTTTCAGGCATAATCTTGAGTTTAATAACAGAGACTCATGGACTAGGCAGATTTAACTGCTGAACCACGTAAAAAATCATGCTTTGTATTGTCATATTTTAGTTGGCCATTACTAGTAATTGTTTACGTGCTCTTCTTTCACTGTTGACGAAAAACGGCGTCAACACACCCAAACTTGACCCAAGTTCATCATTTTGAACACTGAAACCAGGCCCCCTAACCCCACTCACTAAATCAATTCTAGTAACAACGTAAGCTTAACTTTCACTTAATTCAATTTGACAAAAAAGGCAGTCAACCACTTGATTAATCTTAGCAGAAGCACTAACTCTCTCAAGTAACACAATGTCGCTTCTTACAAACTTCAATGTCTTACAATTTTCCCACTTAAAATAATAACCAATTGAAGCAGGATCCAAGTAACATAAATCCCTTGCTATCCCATATATTTCAAATATGCTCATAGTGTCAACATTACAGTGATGCACATGATTAACCACCCCACCAATGTAAGTACTAGGAAGGCTACCTATGTACTTTATTTCTCCTTTGTGATACACCTTGAGAGTGAATGCAGAAGATGTTGGCTCTGCACAATAAATAAAACAAAATATAATACGTTAATCTATCAAAACTAAGCAATCTATGGTCCCAAAAAAACCTTGTACATAATTAATAAATGGAATCTTTACCAAGTTAAAGCACACACACACACCAATACCCCACAACTACCCATCAAAAGTATTAAACACTTTCACTATACTCTGCACCCTGACTACAAAAGTAAAAAACTACAGTCTACCCAACATCACTAAAATGACCAAAAACACCTCTTTCTATGTGTATAAATAACCTAAAGCATAAGCATAAGCATTTATTTTTGGAACCAGTGCAACCCACCACCTTGTTCAGATAGCATTTTCGGCAAAGGAAAATATCGAAATAAAGGAGAAAACGAAAGAAAGGAAAAAAAAATTTACCATAAAATGGAATCGCATCCTTTCTTGTCGGCTTCGGGTATCCTTTTTTTCTTCCAGCACGAACCTTCTTCTTCATCATTATCATCAACCGAACACTCAGTTGTCAACACTCAGTCAAATTTTCCCCAAATGACAGCCCTAATTTCCTCCCCAAACTTATATGTTCCAATCGGAAAACCCCTATAATGATATACTGATTTTTCCTCCTAAAAATTGCCACTTCATCATCATCAGACACAAGTGGAAGTCTAAGTGTAGACCATGTCACATGAAAAAAAATGCCACATCACAAGTGTAATTGGCATATCACATCTCCGTTATAAAAATTGAACGGAAATGGAAGGAAGTCTCACAATTCAACACACTCAATTGTTCGGGGGGAATTTTTAACGGGCTTAAAAATTAAGGAGGCATGATTTGGTATTTGGTATATGTCATAGTTCGGGGGGGAATCCTAAATAGCCTATTTTTTAATTATTTTTAAAGGTATACACTATTAAATATTTGTAATATTCTGTTAAAATTAATAATAAAAAATCCGTTAAAACCAAGAAACTGTTAAATACACACTTTTTTATATATAAGAGATATAGATATGTAGATAGATGTATTAATTTATTTTTATTATACTTTTAATTGTCTTATAAATTTTAAATAAATAAACAATGACATATATTATAAAATAATGACATAAATACATTTATTAAAAATTAAACCAAAACACTGTCTATAATATGTTTTTGTTTTTTAAAAAAAATAAAAATTTGTTAAACCCAGATTCAGTTAGATACACAATTTTTATATATAAAGAAGTCGTGCTCGTTTTTCAACTCTAAAATAACTAAGGACATATGAGTCATTTTGTTGAATGGAAATTGAAGCCTACATCACTTCGTTCAAGTGAAAGTTGGGTCCCACAAACAAGTTCGTTTACTGAGGAGACACATGTGCATCAACTAGTGACTAGGTTAGTACATATAAATGTCCTTGTGTTATGATACTCGCATATGTATGTACTCTTGCACACCTACAATGACCTGAAAGTCCAGAATGAGAAGCTCATTGACTTTATATATAATGCCCCTAATTGCCTATCTTTATTAAAACACTAGTTTAAATAATATTTCAAAAGATTTCATAACTTTTGTCTGAAAACACAGTGGGACTTTATGGGAAATACATGCAGAGTTTGAATCCAATGTTCAAAACAAAAGAGAGTTTAGTGTAGCCATAAAAATAACTAAAAAATACATCCCACTGATAAATTAACATAAGAAAGACTCTAAGGTACTATGGCGTTCCATATCGTTTACTCATTGGCTCCCCGCAGCATATATACATATTTATGGAAAACTAACTCAGTTCACCATGCGTGCCAAACAAGTCTGTCTATTTTCTACGTGCAATGGGGAAAAGTAAGTGAGTGAGCTAAAAGCCTAATAAGTAAGTACAAACAAGACATACAAGCATAAGTGACATATCTCATACATTCTTAACACATTTTTCTTATAGCAATCATTATCATCATAAGTCATAATCATAAACATGAGACTAATTGCAGCATAAGCATAATTGTACATCATAAGATCATAATCATAACCATAATATCATTTGCATCATCAGCATAAACACACAACGTAAGGTCTTAAGCAACATAATCATAAGCATACAGCATAAGAACATGGTACCTCTATTGCCAATGATCACATGTGACTCCCTTTTGGTCACTTCCATGGCACCCTTTTGGCCATAATTCACCTGGCACCCTTTTGGCCATGAATTTCCCTGGCACCCTTTTGGCCAGTATCTTAGGCACGTCTGCCTTTTATAATGTTGCAGCACTAGGTTAAGCAAACACAAACAAATCCATACATATCATCATAACTTGAGTTCATTCCGACATACAAGTCTAGCATATCATCATAACTAAAAATCCATTCATAAATAATACAGAAATCTAGCTAACTTCCTTACCTCGGGTCCAAGCAAAATAAGAGCGGGAATACTTCACAACAAGCCTAGAATAATAGTCAAAACACTTGTCTTAATATCATGTAAAACACACATGAACGCGTCTAAACATATTCCATGTGTGCATGGGCCATGCACTCGCGACATCTATCTCATAACAAGTTGCACCACTTTCTAGATTCTAACATAACGCATACACAAAATCATGTTTGTATGTCAAACATAACATCATGAAAAACAATGTTGATACGCACACCAACCTTAAAGGTCTTCAGGCAAGGACCTTAGACTTACTCAATTAACATATAATTATACGTAAAAATGCATTTTCATGTAACATTCATTCGTGGAACCATTCTTGAAAACTATGCCAATGTTTATGATATCATATACTTTTTCTTAACAAAAATTCAGCAAGATTTATTAACACTTAACGAATTACTTATTAATTTACCTAGCATGCTTGCTACCATTACATCTTAAAACCATTGGAAATCATGCATCAATACGTAATCCCAAAAAATCAACACCAAAACTCACAAACTACTCATGGCCTAAATCAACAATAGGCAAAAGATATCAAACTTTAATCCAAACATATATACCAACTTGCTTAATATTCATAATTTATTTTTAGAAATAATATTACCAAAATAATTAATCAAGTTCTAACATGCTTTCGAATCCAACCACAAAATAAGAAATAACACTTTTCTAAAAATAAAAAAATGTAATTATTTTTAATTCTCTTTCTAGAACACCTAATCACATAAAATCATGACATTCACAATTTGTTTAAAATTCATAGTTATAAATAGAATATCATCATGGTACAAAAAACACCCTTAGATACACATGCTTGCTAATCTCATAAATCTAAAAAATAAAATTCAGCATGTCATTCATTTATTTCCTTTTATCTTTTAAGCATATAAGTTCACATAAAATCATAGGTTTTCTTAATGAAATGAAATAACAAAATATATGAAACTAATCATTTTCATCTTTAGCATATATCATGAAATCATAGCATAAAATTACTCTATTTCAATCATACTTGCCAAATAACATTTTATTCAAATAAAAATCAGCAAGCTCATAAAATCATAAAAGTGCCTATACAATGCTTATTAATCTTTTAACAACTTAACAATTTGTCCTAACATGTTTCTATACTTTGAACGCCTCAGTATCACATTTGAACATGCAAAACTAACAATCAAAATTATTACACAACCAAAACCACAACAAACACTCATGGCTGAAATACTCTTAGTATACTAACATGAAAATGCTACAATTATCAACATGCTCATTACTAAATAATTTAAAATACCTTAGGCCGAAACATTATATGTCCTTTTACCAAAATATTTTTTCCAAAATACCAAAACAACATCTGTATTCATAATAGCAACATGAACAAAACAACAAAAATGATATAATTAGATCATGCACGCAAGGCTAGGCTGAAACTCATATGCTTAAACATAATAATCATCATTTTAAAATCCAAAGACAATGACCGTTAGCATGTTTATATGAATGTTAACAAAATAGAATCATGAAGAATTAATCAAAATGCATAGAGGTAAGCTATCCAAACAACTACAAATAATTAGAACCATAACCACAATAACAATATAACATCAACTTTCTCATGCTTCAATTTTACACCACACTCTCTAAGTAAGAAACATGCTTATTCAAAATTCTAGAGAAATAACATGAATCAAATAATATGCACCCAACAATACACTTTTGTTTTTTTTTCCAAAATTTAATTAAAACATAATCATGCTTCTAATCAAGAGATCATCACCATACACATATTTATTAAAACCATATGGTCAAACATAGACATATTTTCTCAAAACATTAAATACTAATCCATGACCATAAACAAGAATTAAATCAATATCAAATCAACAAAAGGGTACAGAATCCCATTATCTCCTCGGTAGTGTTCAAGAACACAAAGCAAATTAATCTTTAGGCACCTAGGGATTTCGAAATACACCGCCAAAAGAAAAGATGAACAAACTTCTTAGAATTAAGAAGGCTAAACCTAATCTTAGAGGATCAAAAATCAAAACAAAAATCAAGATAAAAACACATACCTAGAGATTTTTTTGAAACCCCTTTTTCTTTTCCTTCTTTCTCTCTTTTTCGTGCTATCCTCTCCCTCTTTCTCTCAACAATTCGACATCCACCAAAGGGTTTTCCAAAGCTCCTATGTTCTTCTATTTATAATACCCTAGTGACCTAAACCTAAGGAAAGAAACCAAGTGTGAAAGCTCCAATCCTATCCCACCAAATAAGCATAATTCCACCATTTCCTCTCTTTACACCTGACTTAAACCCTATCCAAATGTTAACATAATCAAATAGATAAGCCTTGTCATCTTATCCCAAAAGATGACAACTAACATTCATTTCCCTTTTTAATTTCTTAATTTTTAAAAATAAAAGAAATATCCACACAGACACACACATACAAATTCGGCACACACACATTTAATAAATAAAAAAATGTAACATATTCTAATCACATAATTTGTCACACCTAATAAAATGTAACACTAATAATTAAACAAACATTACACAATAAATCAATAAATCCTAATTCACACAAAACAATAGTTCAAATATTTTCTACAAATCAAACAATTAAACTACAACATAAAAATTTAAATAAATATAAAAAGAAATGGATCACTACACTGTATCAATTATGTTGATATTTCCAATAGAATGTTCAGTTGTTGGAGAATAACACATGATAATGAAGTGGTCTTCCATAATTAAGTAGATGTTTTATATCAATTTTAATGTATTTTATTGTTATTCAAGTTGTAATGACGTAAAATGCCATTTTTACTATCCTTTACAAACTACCGCTAATCATTACTTTTTTAGAAAAATACCACAATTTTCAAAAAGGTTCAGTGGGGCCTTATTAAAACATCATTATGGGCCCATTTGTTAAAAATAAAATACAAAGTCTTTCATGCAATTTTGAAATAAAATAGTAAGGTCCCACTGTGATTATAATTAACATAATAAACTCTTAAAATGTTCATTGGCGTTTTCTAGATCGTTTTCCGTTCATCTGCACCCCATGACATACATACTTAGACGCAGAACGCCCCACATCACCATGCTTGCAAAAGAGAAACTAACATCTACATGAAAGGGGGAAAGTAAGGGGGTGAGCTAAAAGCTCAGTATGGAAGTACAAACAAAGAAAGAAATTACAACTATAAAAGCATAAGCAATATCCTTTACGTACTATTCTTATAGCAGTCATTATCAACTTAAGTCAGGATTATAAACCTAAGAATTTATTTGCAACATAACATAATCGTACCTTATCAGATCATAATCATAAACATAAGATTATAGACAACATAATCATATCATACCCCTTAAGATCATATTCGTAAATATACAGCATAAGTATAATCATAAGATCATGGCACCACTATTGTCCAATATCACATGATATGCCTTTGACATAAGATCATAAGGAACACAAACATAAGCATTCAACATCAAATCATAAGCAACATAAGCATAAGCATTTGTAACGACCCACTAATCTAGACTATTTGGACCATTAACGAATCTATACATAAAACTTACATTTTTGCGGAAATACCATACTTTTATTGAAAACTTATGGAAACAAAGGTTACTTTCATAAAATAAGTAGGATATGGGTACCCATTGTCTTTAAAACAAAAATAACTTAAAAAACTAAAAAGAGTTACATAGAAAATGCGGAAAGTACATTTAAAACCATAAAAAAACATAAACAAGACTACATCCTCGAATCGAATAACGCTCGGCCCCTTGACTCCATTCACCATCGATACACATCCTCTAAGCGTCACGAATCTTTCCGCCTCTAAAGCTTATTTCCTGCACATAAACAGAAAGGAATGAGCCTAATGCCCAGCAAGGAAAATCTAACACATAGTCATAAACATAAACATAATGTCATAATAACGTAAAGACATATCATAACACATAATACACTTATTATAATGGCCATTATACTTGGGGTCCCATAGACTAAACAAGCATATGCCCATGGGGTTAATGGGGTCCTACTAGCTAAGTAGGTCATATGCCCATAACCCATTTGGGGTCTTGTTAGTCATATGGGTCATATGCCCAAGCCTACATACACATATACATATCATAACACTTTTAATAACATAAACATATAGATAACATAAGCACATAACATATTAATTCTAGCCTATTTTCCTTACCAAAGTTACCGGGATTATGGACTGAGTTGGGACTTTTGGAACACTCCTAAAACCATAATGAACACGAGTGAGTTGAAAGAAGGAAATGAAATGAAAGAGATGGAAAAACATACTTACCAACTTATATGCTTAAGAGCTTGGATTCCCTAACCAAAATAAGAATAAGGTTAGGGGACTGAGTAGAAGGTTTTGAGAAAAGAAATAACATAAAATACAGAAAGGAACTAGAGTTTTGGGTTTACCTCAAAGATTGCAAGATCACTCTAACCTTCACCGAAATACTATAGAACTCACTTCCCAAAGTGTTTGATAAGCTTATGATGTTTAAGCTTATAGTTTTTCCCCAAACCAAGTGTTTACACTCTCACACTCACTTAACACTAGCAGCTTCTGAACTTAGAGCAAATGGTGAATAATGGCTGGGTACTAGGTCCTATTTATAGAGTTTGGGAATGAAAATATCTTGATTTTACTTGAATAAAAATAATGGCTTTTTAGGTAAAAAATCATTTGAATAATCGTTCAGCAGAGGCTGAAGACTCGTTCAGAAGATGCTGGACTGTTGAAGGAGTTTGAATGGCTGAAGGGAAAGGAATTCAAAAGTATTTGAATTCATGCTGGTGGAGGCGATATATCGCCCCCTATAGGCGATATATCGCCTGGGCCAGTATGCCCGAGGCGACCGTGCATCGATTCGTGTTTTCCGTATCTACGTGCTGCGATATATCGCCCCCTATAGCTGCGATATATCGGCATACGCTGAATATTTAAACACGAATTTACACATTTTTAGCTGAGTTTGAATGGAGTAAACAGCCTTGACTAAGCCCTCAACGTGCTCAAAGCTGCTGACTGACCCTATTCATTCAAACTTTTACCCTTATTTAATTTAATCCTCAAAAATACTTAATCCTTAATTACCATTCAAAACATGTGCTTAAAATCCTATTGGTTGATGTCTAAACCTTATAATATAATAATATAATCCTTAATATCAGTCACATTAATCAAACCTTAGGTTATACTTAATATTCTTAAACTATAGATTAAACTTAGAAAATCTATAAGTACTACTATGAGTGTCCAAATAATTCCCGGTCTGAACCAAAAATCCACAGTAACAAAGATAATGCTATAAATACTATCATACTATTATCTATCTTAGCTAAGTAAAGTTCTTGGACTCTACAATTCTCCCCTACTAAAAAGAATTTCGTCCTCAAAATTTACTTATCACATAACTCCGGATACCGGCCTTGCATGTCCTCCTCCAACTCCCACATTGCCTCGCATTCAGAACTATTGCTCCATAGGACTTTGACTATAGGAAAGCCTTGGACCGTAACTACTTCATCCCTCTATCTAGGATGCTAACCGGTCGTTCCTCGTAACTTAAGTCTTTCTGGAGTGCTATCGTATCGTATTTGAGGACGTGAGATGGGTCTGACACATATTTGCGTAACATCGAGATGTGGAAGACGTTGTGACTATCAGCTAATGCTGGCGGTAGGGCTAGTCTATATGCAACTGTTCCCACTTTGTCCAATATCTAAAAGGACCTATGAATCGGGGACTAAGCTTGCCCTTCTTTCCGAACCGCTTGACACTTTTCATAGGAGATATCTTGATCTCCAACTTGGAATTCCACATCGCGTCGCTTGGTATCCGCATATCTTTTCTGACGGCTTTGAGCAGCCAGCATACGTTGTTTAATAAGCATTACTGCTTCTTGAGCTTGTCTAACAGCTTCGGGCCTTAGAAGCTGCCTTTCTCCTACCTCATCCCAGTGCAACGGTGATTGGTACCTTCGTCATATAGCAACTCATAAGGTGCTATTCCGATCGTTGACTGGTAGCTGTTGTTGTACGAGAACTCGATCAGTGGTAAGTACTTGTTCCACGATCCTCCGAAATCAAGTATACACGTGCGTAGCATATCCTCTAAGATCTGAATCATACGCTCAAACTGCCCACCTGTCTAAGGATGGAAAGTTGTACTAAAGCTTAACTTAGTACCCATATCTATCTGTAAGTTTCTTCAAAATCTTGACGTAAATACTGATCCTCTATCTGACACTATCGTCTTGGGGATTCCATGCAATCGTACAATCTCTTGGATGTAGATGTCTGCATATTGGTCTGCCGTGCATGAAGTCTTAACAGGCAGAAAATAAGCCGCCTTGGTTAGTCTATCTATGACTATCCAAGCGGAATCATGCTGCTTGTTCATCTTTGGCAGACCCGTCACGAAGTCCATGGCTATATTGTCCCACTTCCACTCCGGTATGCTAAGCGGTTGCCACAATCCTGCAGGCCGCTGATGCTCCGCCTTCACTTGCTGGCATACAAGACACTTAGATACATACTCCGCTATGTCCTTCTTTATCCCTGGCCACCAATAGACTGCCTTGATGAGTCATCTTGGTAGACCCTGGATGAACTGAGTATGGGGTGTTGTGCGCTTCTTCTAGGATCATCTTCTTAATACTTTGATCGTCTGGCACGCATACCCGATCCTTATATCTCAAAAATCCTTGACTGGATATTGAGAAATCTGTAGTCTTGCCTTCTCTGACTGCATCCGTGTGTGGTGCTAGCGATTTCTCATGTCTCTGACCAATCCGTATGTCCTATTTGATTGGATAGACAAGTTAGCTAGCTTGCCTACAACCACTTCTATTCTGGCACTAATCAGCTCCTGCTGTAGCGGCTTCTCTATTCTGGCTAAAGCTGCTAAATTTCCATAACTTTTCCTACTAAGCGCATCGGCAACTACGTTCGCCTTCCCTGGATGGTATAGGATTTCGTAGTCGTAATCCTTGACTAATTCTATCCACCTGCGCTGCCTCATGTTGAGCTCCTTCCGTGTAAAGAAGTATTTTAAACTCTTGTGGTCCGTATAAATCTCGCACCGTCCTCCGTAAAGATAATGGTGCCAGATTTGCAACGACCACCGTTGCCAGCTCCATATCGTGAGTTGGATAGCGTTGTTCATACTCCTTCAACTGACGTGAGGCGTAGGCTATCACTTTGTCGTTTTTGCATCAACACGCTTCCCAATCCTAGCTTTGATGCATCGCATTAGACAACGAACTTATCGTCGGGTGTTGGTACACTAAGTACTGGTGTTGAGCAAGGCTTATCTTTAAGTAACTGGGAGCTTTCTTCACACTTATCATTCCAGTTAAAATTTTGTTGCTTCCGGGTCAGGTTGGTGTGTGGAGTGGCTATCTTAGAAAAAGCCCTCTACAACTTTCTATAGTAACCTGCTAGCCCTAAGAAGCTTCTTATTTCTGACGCGTTCTTTGGTCTAGGCCAATCCTTCACGGCCTCTACCTTCGATGGATCTACTGCAACTCCGTCTTTCGATATGATGTGCCCGAGGAACGCCACTTGTGAGAGTCAAAACTCGCATTTCTTGAACTTCGCGTAGAGTTGATGCTCCTTCAATCGCGTCAAAATCATCCTCAAATGTTCCTCGTGCTCTACTTCATCCTTGGAGTATACTAAGATATCGTCGATGAATACAACGACAAATTTATCTGAGTAATCCTTGAAGAATCTATTCATTAAGTCCATAAACGCGGCTGGTGCGTTAGTAAGACCAAAAGACATAACCAAGAACTCGTAATGTCCATAACGAGTCCTAAAGGCTGTCTTAGGAATATCTTCTCCCTTTACCTTGAGCTGATGATACCCGGACCGTAAATCGATCTTAGAAAATACGGTCGCGCCTCGAAGTTGATCAAACAAATCATCAATTCGAGGTAGCGGGTACTTGTTCTTAATCGTTACTTTGTTCAGCTCATGATAGTCTATGCACATTCGCATACTTCCGTCCTTCTTCTTCACGAATAGTACCGGAGCTCCCCATGGTGAATGGCTTGGCCTAATGAAACCCAAGTCTAGGAGTTCTTGTAGCTGCGTCTATAACTCCTTGAGTTCCGTAGGTGCCATCCGGTATGGTGCCTTAGAGATAGGCTCGGTGCCTGGTACTAATTCTATCGTGAAGTCTATCTCTCGAGTTGGCGGCAATCCTGGCAAGTCATCGGGAAATACCTCTGGAAATTCTTGTATAACTCGAACATCTCCATCCTTAAGTGGCGTCTCCCTTTCCACGTTCGTGATGCTGGCTAAGAACGCTTGACATCCTTTCTCTATCCTTTGTTGAGCTTTGAGAGATGACACTAACAGGGTGCGTAATCCTGAAGCTTGTCCCATGAAGCATCGTCTCTGGCCGTCAGGAGTCTCGAACATCACCTTCTTGCGTTTGTTGTCGATCGTTGCGCCATGCCGTGCTAGCCAATCCATGCTTAGTATTACGTCGAAGTCCTTGATTACTAGCTCTATCAGGTCTCCTTCTAGTCCTATGTCCTAAATCTTGATCGGTAAGCCTCGTACTATTCGTGATGATAGAACTACTCTGCCCGAAGGCAACTCGGTTACAAACCTAGTTCTAAATCTTTCACTAGGTTTGTCTAGTTTTTCTATCATTCCTAACGAGATCTACGAGTATACAGCTACCAATCAAGTGATACTAGAACATATACTATCGAGAGTAGGATCTGACCTGTAAATCCTTGTTACTAGCATGGGTTCCTCCTTGGGTCAATGCAAAGACTTTGGTCTGGAACCATCGTTTAATCCTTCTTCTCCTCACTAACATTCATCAGAAACCTTTCTACTTCGATTGCCGTTTCTAGAACATTGGCATAGGTAGTGGTTCCCAGGTTTGCTAACTTAACCCCTAATTCCATCTTTGGTCTAAGTCCTCTGACGGACTTGGTCAACCTCGTAAAGTCGGTTGAGACCAACTCTGGTGCAAACTTGACTAATCTGTTGAACTGACGAGCATATTCTTCTACCATTAGCGATGAATGTCGAGGTGTAATACTTCTTGTGGAATGGCTCCACAAATCTTGTCCATATCATGGTGGTGACATCGTTAGTCTGATGAACTAAGTCCCACCATACTCTGGCATCCTTCCTGAGTAATGACGAGACGCAGGACATGCGGTCCGTATTACTGAGGTTCATGTGCGTAAGAATTGGCTTCACATTCCTTAGCCACTCTTCTGCCTCAAAGGGGTCTATAGTCCCTTCGAAGTTTGGAGCGTGCTGCTTGCGGAACCTTTCATACACTGACTCCATATTCGGTACTGGATGTGGCGCGTAGTTCGTCACTGGCCATCCCCCATATGGACCAACTTGTTGGGGTGCTAGGGCCATTTGTTGTAGCTGCGACTGCGGTTGCGGCGGAGGCTGAGGCTGAGTCTGCACCTGTTGACGTTGTTGCTGCAAGAGTTCCTCGACTTGTTGTTGCCGTCTAGCGATTTCCGCGGTGTTGTCAGATGGCGGTGTCGGCGTGTTGCGGCTAGTAGTAGCACGTACTTCTCTTCTGCGAACTGGAGGGCATCATTGGTCGTTGGAACAACGTTGGAGGCGTTTCCGTTGGTGCGTGCAGATCTTCGGAGCGACATCTTTACCAAAAGTTCTAACAGTCGAGAACTTGTTAGAACTTACCCTAATAGGCTCTAAGGCAAAAACTTATTCTAAAACAAACATATCTCGGACCTATTTATTATGACTTCTTATGAAAAATTATATAGGTCTTTATTTATTATTAGAGTGGGTTTCTATACTTAGAAAAACAAGTCATCTTTATTTTCTAAGTGTGTTTCTACTCATCCTATATGACTTAATTCTCAGGCTCGAAACTTATCTTTGTTCCAAAGTTAACCATATTGAGGGAGGGCTGGGATCAGTAAAATCGTTCCCACTACTAAGGCCCCCTAACTCTCAATAAAGAAACTTGGTTCATTGATTTGTATCCACCCTCACTGAACTTAGTCATTATTTATTTTATTTATTACTTATTATGATTGCGAAAATAGAATCAAACTCATACATAAAATAAAATAACATGAAATTAATTTGGAAAAAGATTTTCACTTATTACAATCATAAAATAAAGAAATAAACAAAACAAACAATGAAAAACTAGCTATTCTAAAAATCAGGATCTTCTACATCCGATCCTTCATCTAGCATATCATTATCTATCTCCTTATAATCATCATTGTCTTGAGCCTCAAAATTTCCTCGGGGAAGATTCAAGAAGATCCTATGTTGTTGCTCATTAGTGAATTGAAACTCTAAATCATAGGTGAACTTAAGTATGAGAGAATAATATCTTAGGGCTGCTTGTAAGTCATCATCATTATTTATATTCTCCCATATTTCTTCTAAAGTTAAAATTGCTGAAGGAAAATCTTTTAAAAGCCTAATTACTAGGACATATTGTTCTGCAGCTCTCATCATGATTTGCTTAGACTCTTGAAGGTGACCTATCTCTTTGTGGAACAAAATCAATCTTTGAGTGATCTTTTCTAGTGCTCCTACGGTGTTTCTTGGCTCCCTTATTCTTTTTAAGGCCTTAATGGCTCGGATATCTTGGTAGGTTAAAGCTCCATTCATTTTTTTTAACTGAAACACAAACACTAAAGTTGTTAGCTATACACATAGACAAAGTAACTTGTAACTTGTAACTTGAACACTTACTTGGCGGTCCGATTCGGAGCTTTGAGCATGTGTATCGAGGAGAACTTCATGCGAAGGAACCGTTTGCTCTGATACCAACTGTAACGACCCACTAATCTAGACTATTTGGACCATTAACGAATCTATACATAAAACTTACATTTTTGCGGAAATACCATACTTTTATTGAA
Organism: Humulus lupulus; assembly: GCF_963169125.1. Taxonomy (NCBI): domain Eukaryota; kingdom Viridiplantae; phylum Streptophyta; class Magnoliopsida; order Rosales; family Cannabaceae; genus Humulus; species Humulus lupulus. Next base: position 45,508,160 of record NC_084796.1, on the reverse strand, counting down.
AACTTATGGAAACAAAGGTTACTTTCATAAAATAAGTAGGATATGGGTACCCATTGTCTTTAAAACAAAAATAACTTAAAAAACTAAAAAGAGTTACATAGAAAATGCGGAAAGTACATTTAAAACCATAAAAAAACATAAACAAGACTACATCCTCGAATCGAATAACGCTCGGCCCCTTGACTCCATTCACCATCGATACACATCCTCTAAGCGTCACGAATCTTTCCGCCTCTAAAGCTTATTTCCTGCACATAAACAGAAAGGAATGAGCCTAATGCCCAGCAAGGAAAATCTAACACATAGTCATAAACATAAACATAATGTCATAATAACGTAAAGACATATCATAACACATAATACACTTATTATAATGGCCATTATACTTGGGGTCCCATAGACTAAACAAGCATATGCCCATGGGGTTAATGGGGTCCTACTAGCTAAGTAGGTCATATGCCCATAACCCATTTGGGGTCTTGTTAGTCATATGGGTCATATGCCCAAGCCTACATACACATATACATATCATAACACTTTTAATAACATAAACATATAGATAACATAAGCACATAACATATTAATTCTAGCCTATTTTCCTTACCAAAGTTACCGGGATTATGGACTGAGTTGGGACTTTTGGAACACTCCTAAAACCATAATGAACACGAGTGAGTTGAAAGAAGGAAATGAAATGAAAGAGATGGAAAAACATACTTACCAACTTATATGCTTAAGAGCTTGGATTCCCTAACCAAAATAAGAATAAGGTTAGGGGACTGAGTAGAAGGTTTTGAGAAAAGAAATAACATAAAATACAGAAAGGAACTAGAGTTTTGGGTTTACCTCAAAGATTGCAAGATCACTCTAACCTTCACCGAAATACTATAGAACTCACTTCCCAAAGTGTTTGATAAGCTTATGATGTTTAAGCTTATAGTTTTTCCCCAAACCAAGTGTTTACAGCATTCAACATAAAATCATAAGAACACAACATAAGATCATGCCCCCCTATTGTCTAAAGATCAGCACATAAGCATACAACATAAGATCATGACTCCCCTATTGTCCAATGATCAGCACATAAGCATACAACATAAGATCATGACTCCCCTATTATCCAATAATCAACACATAAGCATACAACATAAGATCGTGGCTCCCCTATTATCCAATGATCACATGTGACTCTCATTTTGGTCACTTCCATGGCACCCCTATGTCCATGAATTGCCCGGCACCCCTACTGTCCAGAATCTCAGGCACGTCTGCCTTTATAATGCTGCAACACTAGGTTAAGAAAACACAAACAATTCCATACATAATTCATGACTAGAGTCCATTCAAAAATAACAAAGCAGAAATCTAGCTAATATCCTTACATTCATAAAAAAAAAAACATTCCAAAAACATTCATGACACCATTTTGGTCAACTTTTATGACACATTTTGGTCACTCTAGAGGCAGGTCTATCCTCTATGTTGTAGCCTCAACATCAGTCACACAAACATATACATCATTATAAGACGTTAGCAATAGTCTAGCAATTCAAGAATAAGTACTATCTAACTTCCTTACTGTAACAACCCAAAATCACTAATAAGGCTTAAGGGCCTTGATTAGCATGCTGGGAGGGCATAATTGGTATATGTGTGATTTAATGGTTTAATGCATGATTATGTGGCATGTATGATTAATATGATTATATGACTATGTGACATGCATGTTTTGAGTATTAGATATGTGTGTGGGCCCTTTATAGCTTATAAGGGCATATTTGTAATTTGGCCAGCTATGGGTATAAATGTTATTATATGTGATAAATTATTGAGACCACATTATTATGTGGATATATTTGCATCATATGGCTCGAGGCAGTCCTAGTGAGCGGATTAGCGAAATAGTCACAATGGTGATTAACACCCAACTCGGGGTAAGCTTGGGAGTATTTATGGGAATTTAGAGAATAATTTGGGAATTATTAGATATTTAGTAAATAATTGGTAATTATTTGGAATGATGGGATTGATTGGTAAATATTAGGAACATTTGAGGAATTAGCAGGAACTGGGGGAAATGACCATTTTACCCCTAGGGACAACTTGAGGACTAGTAAACCTAGAAGGGAAAAAAAAAGGTCTTTTGCTTAGGGATTTGTATATACTAAGGTGTTAGAAGTCAAATGAAGTTTAAGGAAACATCTCAAACTCTCCTCTTTCTTTCTCTCACGGTTTCACTCTCTCATTGTGCTTGAAGCTAAGGAAGGAAAAAGGGCAGAAACATAGGCCTTAAGCTGGGAGTTTAAGCTGGGAAAACAGAGGAGAATTCAAGGAATTAAGTTGAATTAGTGCAAGGATTATGCTGGGAAACTAGGCTACTATTGGAGGTAAGAACTCTAGTTTTAATCTCTGAATTTTGTTGGGTTTGTGTCAAGAATTTTGGTTGGCATGGGTGTGAGTTTGTTGATTGGTTTTGAATGCTATGATCAGTTGCTTTGGGTCTTTTGGTGATGAGTTCTGACTTAATTGGGATAGTGATTCTAGTATAATTGTTAAGGTTTTTATGTTTAAAGTATGTGATTTAATCTTGAACTCATGGTTGGGTTTGGTTCTAAATGGGAGGCTTATTGGATTTGAGTTTTGAGGGAAATTGGCTGGAAAAGGTTGGAGAGAACCCATATGTAACGACCCAAATTTCCTAATAAGGTTTAGGACCTTGGTTAGGAGGCCGGGAGGGCCATAATTGATTTATTGTGCTATTATATGATTATATGCATGATTATGTGGGTCATATTATTATATGATGATAAAGGCATGCATGGGGTTATATACTCTGTTGTGAGGGTATTTTGGTAATTTGGCTCATTGAGAGCGTAATTGCATACTTGTGTGTATATTGGTAGGCTAATGTTGAGACCACATTATTATGTGGGTATGTTTGTAGCTTGTGGCTCGGGGTGAGCCTGGGGATGTATCTGGGAATTTGGAGAATATATTGGAGACGATTTGATATTGAGAAATATAATTGGTGATTAGTTGGGTATTGTAAAGTAAGTGGTAAATATTAAAGACATTAAAGGAATTAGTGGGAATTGGGGGAATGACCAAAATTCCTCTAGGATGATTTAAAGGTTTAGTTATTAGTGGGAGGGCAAGGTGGTCATTTGGCTTACTTAAGGATAGGCTATATTCTGCTTTATAATCTTAGTGGAAGTTGTAGATAAACTCAGAAGCTTAAGGAAAAGAAAAGAATAAGGAAAGAAAGAAAAACAGGACACTTAGCGTTATCTCTCTCTCATTCATCTGGGTCATCTCTTCACCATTCTTTGTGAGTTTTGGAGCTGGAATTCCAGAGTAAGCTCGGGATGGAGTTTAGGGCTAAGGACCTTGGTGAAGCTAGAAGAACTAGCAAAGTTTAGCCAATCAATTGAGGTAAGTTTTAAGGTTTCCTGATGTGTTTTTCTGGGTTTTAATGAGATGGTTTCTAAGTTTGAGTTTTGGATGGAATAAAGGGATATGAACTTGAGGAGTTGAAGGGCTTGAGGCTGGTTGGATGCTAGGGATAACCTAAGGTCGAAATCCTCCATAGAAGGTAACAAGTTCTGGCTTTGATGTTCTAAGTATCTGAGTTTCTGGTTGAATCTTTCAGTTCTTGGGTTCAATGTTTGTTTTTCTAGTTTGATGATGCATGTTGTTAAGTCTTGTGTTATTGAGTTGTATGGGGTGAGATATAGGTGATGGTAGACTCAATTTGGTGTGTAATTGAGGGTTGGAAGGGTTCCAAGGGGTTTTGGTTCGAGGAAAGTCAAAGAGGGGAAAATAGAGTGCTGCTGGTCTATGACTAGCACTGTAGCACTAGCCTTTGGGCGCTACAGCGCTAGGCTAGGGCTTCTTGGGCGTTTTGGTTCTGCTTGTAGCGCTATAGCGCCCTCCTTAGAGCACTGTAGCGCTACCCTATCTCCAGAAAGGGGTTTTTGAGTTTTTCCTTAGGGTTTTTGCCTGGAGGCTTGGGGTTTGATTCCACCACCCCGTTTGGTGGAATTAGGGCTTCCCGGGGGCTCGGGATTGGTCCCGAGGCTAGGTTTTGGATTTGAAGTTTGGTGGTGATTCTGATCTATGGCTGTGACTAGGTACGTGCTAAGGTTCAGACGGGATCGTGCTTGAGGATCAATTGGACGAGCTAGCGAAATCTAAAGGTAAGAAAGCTGCACCTGATTATGTGGTTAGGTTGGGACTAAGTGTTCCCTATGTTTGTATGCATTGTTATGTGAATGTGATTAACCATGTGAACATGATGGGACTAAGAGCTCCCTATATTTGTATACCATGTCATGAGGTGGTATTATGCCATGGGACATGCGATAACTGACCTAAGGGTGTCGGAATCAATATTTGCGCACAGGGCGCGACTCGGCCACTGGTAGCTGAGGAAGCTTACTTATCACTGAGCTTGGTTAAGCTAGCCGGAGTCAGTGAGTATTACACTGTGGGCGGCCTAAGTGAGCCAAAGACAGTGGGTTAAATAGAGGGTGCGTGTAATGCCCCGAATTTCCTAATAAGGTTTAGGACCTTGATTAGGAGGCCGGGAGGGCCATAATTGATTTATTATGTTATTTAATGATCATATGCATGTTCTTGTGAATTATATTATTATATGATGGTAAATGCATGCATATGGGAGTATTTATTATTATAAGGGTATTTTGGTAATTTGGCCGATGTGGGCGTAATTGTGTATTTTGGGTGCATGGTTGTGGTTAATTAATAAGGTCACCTTATAAGGTGGATTGGTTCGAGCTATTCGGCATGAGACGATCATGAGATGTAAGAGTTCGGTCTAGTCATAACGGGTTTAAGTTCGGGGCTCAGGGTAAGTCTCGGGGTCATTTTGATGACTAGAACATTACCGGGAGTAAGAGGGTAATGGGATATGATTTATTGGTATTTGAGAATATTGAAAATAGCGGGAATTGGAGAGCGTTAATTATAATTAACGAGATAAGCAGGAAAGGACAATTTTACCCTTGGGAGTGTTTAGAAGGATTTATTTGGCCTAGGGGCATTATGGTCTTTTGACCTTAAGGATTTATATCAGCCTTTAAGTGTTTAGAAGGCTGTGGAAAACAGAACAAAACAGAGACTTATCTCCTTCTCTCCCGTACAAGATTTCTCCTTCATCTTTCCCTTCAATTTTGAGAGCCATCTTGAGGAGTTAAGCTAGGAAAGCAAAGGTGGGAGCTTAGGAACTTGGTTCAGCCATTGAAGGAGGTTCAAACTCGGGTTTGAGGTGAGTTCAGCCATAAGTTTCTGGTTTATACTCTATTTTAGTTTAAGATTTCAGCTTGTGAATTCTTGGTGGTTAATTGGAATTAATGGGAGTTAGGTTGATGTTTGATGAGGGTGAGTTGTAGAGGATGTTTGGTGGTTGAATTAGGTGTTAGGTTGAGGTTTGGGACAGGTTTGAAGGGCTTGGTTCCAAGGGAAAACGCAGGGGGGTCGAGCTAGTGCGTTACTGATTTTTGGCTGATCTGGGTAATGAGTCGCGGCCTGGCTTTAGTGTGCCGCGGCCTAAGGTGGCTTCTGGGGAAAAAATGCCTCTGTCAGGGAGATGAGCCGCGGCATGGCTGTGGTGAGCCGCAGCCCATCAGGGTATTTTTGGCCAAAATTGTGTTTTTAGCTTGGGGATTCAAGCCTTAGGCCTCGGGGTTGAACCTAGTACCCGGTTAAGTGGGGATTGATGTCCCGGAGGCTAGATATTGGTTTGGGAACTTATATTGATCATTTTTATTAATGGTATCCTATATGTTTGGTTATGACTAGGTGATCGCTAAAGGACTAAAAGTTGATCGTTCTCAAGGGTCATTCTTTTAATCATTCTAGCTCGACTTTGAGGTAAGAAAACTGCACCCTGTATGTATGAATGACATGCATGGCTGTTCTTGATGCATGTCGGTTGATTATTATGTATGACATACATGGCTATTCTTGATGCATGTCGGTTGATTATTATGTATGACATGCATGGCTACCCTTGATGCGTGTCGGTTGATTATTGAGTATGACATGCATGGCTATTCCTGATGCATGTTGGTTGACTATTGAACGTGACATGCATGGCTAATGTTGGTGCATGATGGATTGTTGGAAATATTGCATATGATGCATGAGAAACATGTGATTAGGACATGCTTTGTATACTGGGTATGATATTGTTCAGAGCTTGAGCCTCTGTTGTTGTACATGGGTCCTAATTGTACTGGTATCTGTTTAGTAAGCATGCTGAATACCTTGTTTATGGATATTGAACATGTGATATATGTTTGGTGGCATGACTTGCTTGTGTATGGCACTGACTAGTCAGGGACTGACTCTAAAGTCGAAGAACATGCATTGAATTGCTCTATGGTATTAATGCTAGACCGACCCTAGGGTTGAAGAACTTATAAGCGCTTGCCTAGTCTAAGACCAGATGATCATAGCCAAGGTATATGACCCCGGTGACTGTTTGTCACATGGCTGGGGGACGCTGTCCTTAGTTACGACTCTAGAGTCGGGAGGATGGTTATGTTGGTGACTAATCACCATGCACCTATCCTGATCAAACTTATGAAGGAACCACTTATCAAATAAGCCCTGGTGACCCTATCGTCACATGGCTAGAGGGAGTTGTACCCACTTCTGTGACTTTTGGCTATTGTCACCTATCTGTTTTGGACCGTTGGTCCTGAGTGGCTATAATGGTTATTGTTGATATTATATCATGTTTTATTGTGTTTTCTTGCTGGGCTTCGGCTCACGGGTGTTAAGTGGTGCAGGTAAAGGCAAGAGGAAGCTGGACCATCCTTGAGTTGGAGAGCTTAGGTGATGACGTGTACATATGCAGTTGCTCGTCCGCCACGGCCGAGGTTTAAAGGGGAACTAGGGTTAAACCCTGTTTTGCCGCTTAGAACGGCCTGTTGTAAATATTTTCTGTAATAGACTCTGAAACTATATTTTTCGGGATCCCAATGTATATATTAAACGTTCTAGTGAAACGTTACATCTTAACCAAAATTTTAAATCCCTAAACCGCTAATCATACTTAGTTCACGTTTTTGGCCAAATGACTCAATTAGCGAGTTTAGCACTGTTTACAAGGCACACCGTAACAGTCCCTGGAGTTGGGGCGTTACAGTGCGACCTAAGGACGCCGACCCTGAGTATTACTTGATGGATGTGATAAACTGTTGATTATGAGCGTGAATATTGTGTTATGGATATGATTTGTTGACTATCTGGATGACAAATTGTTAATCTATTGAGTGTTATCACTGATTGAATAAAAGTTATGAAATGTCGAATTCCTGGTTGTGCATTGTGGATCATTTAATTAATGATGTTGATCTTGCTATGATATCAGGCTTTCTTGTTGGGCCTCGGCTCACGGGTGCTACGTGGTGCAGGTAAAGGCAAGGGTAGGCTGAGTCAACCATGAGTTGGAGAGCTCTGAGGGCGAGGTGTACATTGTCAGCTGCCCCGCCGCCACGGTCTAGGAATTGTACAGGGAAGGAAACCTAAAATGTATATTTTTCCATTAGAGTGGCTTGAATTATTTGTAACTCTTGGAATTTGATGTAACTAAGTCATCTAAACCCTGTTTTGAGTTTCAATGTATTAAACTGTCATTTTTTATGAAAATAGTCTGTTTGTGACCAAAATCTTTTATTCCTAACCCGTTGATGACGTTGGATTCACATTTTGTTTAAATGACTTGATTAGCAAGTCTTGCACTATTTTAAACACACAGTGTAACGGTCTTGGTTATCTAGGGCGTTACACCATATTTTCTGGGCTCAAACGGGGTGCACCGCAATCTAGCCCTGGGGCGTCACGGTGTGTGTGGCTTTCTGGCTCTAGAATGCTTTCTGAGATGGGGGCGCACCGCAACCCACTAAGCCAAGTCGCGGGCCGCCTCCCCTTTGGCTTGGGTACTTGCTCTCTGACTTGGGGGCAAGTCGCGACCCACCAAGCCAGGTCGTTACCCGCCTAGGGATTTTAGCCTTAGAATGGTTTCTAGAATTGGTAAGGCTTGAGGGTTCAAACCTAGGCGCTCAAGAAAATTTTTACTACCCAGTTTGGTAGGAATTGGGGTCCTAGAGGCTTGTTTTTGTGTCATAAGTATTTATTTGGATTGGAAGTTAATAATTACCCATTGGACACTGTGACTAGGTTTATCACAAAGGCTCAGGGCTAAAGATCATGCTTGGGACCTGTAACGCCCTGGTTAGCCAAGACCGCTACACTATGTATTTATAAAGGTGCAGGACTTGCTAATCAAGTCATTTAATTAAAAACATGTTACTGAAACCATCGACAAGCTAGGGTTAAAATGTTTTGGACTCTAAAGACACATTTTATATAACTAAACATTTTACACGTGGGATCCCAAAAGAAACAGCGTTTAAAAGTCGGTTTACAAAATTGACAGTGTACAGACAACCGCTAGCCATTCTAAAGACAAGCTCAGTGCATAATAAGCTATCCTGAGATACTAGTGGTCGAGTCGCGCCTTGTGCGCTAATGTAAACTTCGGCACTCTTAGGTCGTTTGTTTACTATTTTCATGGCATAATACCATCCTCTACAAAGCATACAGATTAGGGAACCCTTAGTCCCATAATAAATCCACAATCGGGTGCAGTTTTCTTACCTTTTGTTTCTAGGTTTACTGATTACGAGCGACGCCTCTCGAGCACGATCCGCTTCCCGAGCCCTTGCTTAATACCTAGTCACAACCAAGATAGGGAATACCATTAATAATTGCATTAATATTTCTGGATGGAGTTCTAGCTTCCGGGACATCGAGTTCTACCAAACACGGTGGTGGAATCGATCCCGAGCACCCTAGGTTAGGTCTCGTGCTTAAAACCTCCAAGAGACCAAAATTACCTTAAGGGTCGCGGCCCTTGAAACCCATGATGTGGCCTACCCCTGAAATAGGATCTAGGCCTCTCTGAAGACAGACACGTACCGCGGCCTTGCCCTGTGGCGCCGCGGCGCTTCCCCACTGCAGAGCCTCCTTGGCTCTTCTTTGCTTCGCAGGGCCGCAACACTCTAGAATAGAGCTGCGGCCCAACCCTTCGTGCCCAAAAATTCCGCCATTCCTAACATCCTAACCTTGCTCAAAACCATCCCAAAGCTCCCTAATTCTAAAACCCATTAATCACAAGACTTCTAACATGATTCTAGCAACATAATCCAACAAAACCCTAGCTTTATTACTCATTAAAATCTAATTTCAATTTCTGAAACTCACATACCCAAGAACACTAAAACCAGTCATGCAAACTCAGAATTTAAACTCTAAATTACGAATTGAAGCTTACCTTCTTTGATGAACCACTTCCTTAACAATTTCTGAGCTAAAACGCAAGCTATAACATAAAATTTTAATCACCATTCTTCAAGCTTATATCTTACCTTAGTTCCTGACTTAATCCTTAGCTGAACACTGGACTAATCATTCCAAACTCCAGCCCAATCCACTGATTTCCCAGCTAAAATCCTCAAGTTCTAGTAGTTTTCTTGATAGACACAAAAGAAGGAATGAAGGAGAAAAAAGGGTCGGTTTGGGTTTTTGTGCTACTATTTTCTATTTTACTTAGTCTAACCTTAGTTAATTAATTCAATCCCGAGGCTCGGGGTACTGGAAACGTCCCCGAGGGCAAAATGGTAAAATTCCCCAATATTCCCGCCTAAGCTTCCTAACCTCAAGTATATCTCCAATTATTTATTTTCATAACCCGATAACCCAAATAATCATCTAATTCCCAAAATACCCCTTAACTTGCTCCAAGTCAAGTATTAAGCCTCGTTGTGACTTTCCCGCTAACTAGCATCCTAGGATCGCCTCAAGTCGCATGCTGCAGATTTACCCACATAATAATGTGGTTCTCACAAATATAATATGTAATCACATTCACATTCATATCACCATACAAGCATGCTTATCATATAATCATGCGTTAAATTAATAAATTCACACATAAGCCAATTATGCCCTCCCGGCACACTAATCAAGGCCCTTAAGCCATATTAGTGATTTTGGGTCGTTACAGGACCATTCCATTATCTCAGTTCAAAATTGAAGGTAAAAATACTACACCCTTGAGTGGTTGTAATAGGACTGAGTTCCTATTACTTGAACATGTATATTGTATGGCTAAATGAATAAGTTGGCATATGGAATGCGGCCTAAGAGAGTTGGGGGCTGATAATTTAAGCACAGAATGCGGCTCGGCCACTATGAGTCGGGGTCAGCTAGATAAACACTGGACTCGACCTAAGCAAGTCGGAGTCAGTGGGTTAAACAGAGGGTGTGGCCTAAGGGCGTCAACCTTGAATATTGCATATTGATTGAGATTAATTATTGAATATAAATGTTTACTGTTGTTAGCTTGATGCTATGGCTTGTTGAATATCTCGTTAACTGTCTTGTGAATTAATTTATTATCATCATTGATTATGTATTATTACTGTGGTTTTCTTGTTGGGCCTTGGCTCACGGGTGCTACGTGGTGCATGTAAAGGCAAGGGTAAACTATACCAACCATGAGTTGGAGAGCTCTGGGGGCGAGGTGTACATGGTCAACTACTCGTCCACCACGGTCGAGGAAAGTACAAGGACAAAAGCCTAAAGCTTGTATTTTTCCATTTGAGTGGGCATTGATTGTATATAACTTTTGAGAGTTTGTAAATTGTCTTTTAAACCTTGTTTTTGCGATCCCATGTACCAAACATCTATTTTAATGAAAATTAACCGTTTATGATCAAAATCTTTTGACTGTAACCTGATTATGACTTTAGTATCACATTTTTATTCAAATGACTTTATTAGGAAGTCCTGCATTATTTCAAATGCACAGTGTAACGGTCTTGGTTATCCAGGGTGTTACAACTTGGTATCAGAGCGGTCTAGGTTTAAGAGTTCCTGAAGACTGGCTAGACATGTACACTCACCACTAAAGACAAGCTCGACTCAGGGTTTGGTAATTGTATACATGTGATTATATGCTTAAGTGCTTGAATGAAATATAAATGCTTTACTACATGATTAATAGGGAGGATGAGATACTAATAGGGCCTCGCCCTTGACTGCTGTAAGATGATATTGAGACATGCTTATTAGAATTGTTGTTTCATGTGAGTGAATATTTGAATGACTATTTGCATCCTGCTTGCTTGTGGGTTGGTTGAGTTCCAACGGTGGATCATGGAAATATTGTTACCCTGTCATCATTGCCTAACTGTCGAGTCGTTGATTGTAAATAAACTTGGATAGCTATGCATCCAAGGCAATCTATACAGCTAGCTGACACAGGGTCTTGAGGCTAGAGATGATGACCAGGGCCAGAACCCTCTGCCAATCCCTGGGAACTGATAGTAGATACTTGCGGACATGCAAGCTCGGTTATTGAGTCAAGAAGAGCAAATTCGTCTTCTGAGACACCAGGCTCTGTCAGGGAGTGTTGCACCTATTGTGCCACCTGTTGTGGCACCAATTGTTCAGGCACTTGAGATTGGGAATAGATGGGAGCCCTTGTATGAGTGGTTTAGGAGGCAGCATCCTCCAACCTTTGAGGGAGGACCAGATCCACTGAAAGTTGAGCAGTGGATGATTATGATCACTTCTATCTTGGATTTTATGAGGGTGGAAAATGTTGACAAGGTGGCCTGTGCCACCTATATGTTGAGGGAGGATGCCCGTATCTGGTGGGAAGTGGCATCACAGATCAGGGATGTTTCTACTCTGAGTTGGAATGGGTTCAAAGACTTGTTCAGCCAGAAGTACTATAACCTTGTCGTCAAGGCAACGAAGATGAATGAGTTTATGGGGTTGGTGCAAGGCCATATGATAGTTACAGAGTACGCCCTGAAGTTTGATAGGCTTGCGAAGTTCGCACCAGATCTAGTGCCTACTGATGCATCCAAACAGGACAGATTTGTTAGAGGGCTTAATGCTATGATAGTCCGAGATGTAAGAATTACAACAGTACTTGGGGGGACGACTTATGCACAGGTTATTGAGATGGCTCTTACTGCTGAGGAGGCAGAGAATGAGATTTGGAGGGAGATCGCTGCGAGACGGGAGGTTCACAGGGCGGTGCCTCCATATTCAGGGTCTGGTAGGGGCGGAGGCCCCAATGATCTGAAGAGGAAGACCCCTGACACTTCGACCACTGCTGGTCCTGATAGGAGGGTTTGGGTGTTTAGGGTGGCCGCTAGGGAGGCGGTGAGACATGGAGGAATTACCCTAAGTGCACGAGGTACAGGAAGTGCCATCTAGGCGAATGTCGAGCAAAGGCTTGCTATCTGTGCGGGGTGGTGGGACACCTCAAGAAAGACTTCCCAATAGCAAAGAAAGAGGAATCAGGAAAGGTGGACAACTTGACTCCAGCTCGAGTGTTAACCTTGATGCAGGCAGAGCCCGAGGCTAGTCCCTCGGTAGTGACAGGTCAGCTTTCTAGCGTTGGCTCTCCTTTTACTATATTGATTGACTCTGGTGCTACACATTCGTTTGTTTCTAGTAAGGTTATTGATAGATTATGTAGACCTAGTGAGTATTATACTGCGGGGTTTGGGACTATGCAGCCTACAAGGGAACTGGTGGTTTCTAGGAGATGGATTAGGGCACCGGCAGTGATGGTTGATGGTAGGGAACTATCAGTAGACTTGATCGAGTTAGGTATGGAGGACTTTAACATGATTCTAGGGATGGATTGGCTAGCTAGGTATGGGTCTACCATTAATTGCAGGAAGAAGATGGTAACCTTTGAGCCTGAGGGAGAGGATCCCTTTATTTTCGTGGGTGCGGTACATGGACCCCGCATACCCATGATATCAGCATTGAGAGCTAGAGACCTATTTTGTATAGGTTTCCTAGCTAGTGTGGTGGATACTACCAGAGTTTTTCCAACAGGGTCGGGAGAGACCAGATTAGTTCGTGAGTTCTTAGATGTGTTCCCTGAAAATTTACCAGGGCTACTGCCGCACCGAGAGACTCAATTCATCATTGAGTTAGCATCGGGGATAGAGCCAGTGTCGAGGGCACCATATAGGATGTCTCCGGTGGAATTGAAAGAATTGAAGATACATTTGATTTGGGGTTTATCAGGCCTAGCTACTCACCACGGGATGCTCCGGTTTTGTTTGTGAAAAAGAAGGACGGGACTCTGAGAATGTGTATCGACTACAGGGAACTGAACAAGTTGACCATCAAGAATAAGTACCCCTTACCAGGGATTGATGACTTGTTTGATAAGCTACAGGGAAATATGATGTTCTCAAAGAATGATCTTTGATCTGGTTATCACCAGCTGACGATCAAGGACGAGGATATACTGAAGACGGCCTTCCAAACGAGGTATGGGCATTATGAGTTTTTGGTCATGTCTTTTGGTTTGACCAATGTCCCAGCAGCATTCATGGACCTAATGAACAGGGTATTCAAGGACTTCTTGGATCAATTGGTGGTTGTCTTCATCGAAGACATCCTAGTGTACTCCAGTTCAGAGGCAGAACACGAGCAACATCTCTGATAGGTCTTGCAGATATTGAGAAAGCACTGATTATACGCCAACTTTAAGAAGTGTGAGTTTTGGCTACCAGAAGTGACATTCCTTGGACATATTGTTGGTGAAGATGGGATTAAAGTGGATCCATCTAAGGTGGAGGCATTGAGAGATTAGTCAAGACCAAGGAATGCCTCTGAGGTTAGGAGCTTCCTTGGGTTAGTAGGTTATTACAGACGGTTTGTGAAAGGGTTCTCAAAGATTTCTACCGATGATAGAATTAACACAGAAGAATCTGAAGTTCATCTAGTCAGACAAGTGTGAGAGTAGCTTCCAGGAATTAAAGCGACAACTTATTACAGCACCAGTGTTAAGTCTCCCTTCGGATGGAGGGAAGTTTGTGGTATATTGTGACGAATCGAGGTTGGGTTTAGGATGCTTGTTGATGTAGAATGATAAGGTTATCACTTATGCATCACGACAGCTGAAGGAGTATGAGTAGCGATACCCTAGCCATGATCTGGAATTGGCAGCAGTGGTATTCGCACTGAAGGTGTGGCAACATTATCTGTATGGAGAGAAGTGTGAGATATACATTGATCACAAGATTTTGAAGTATTTCTTCACCCAGAAGGATCTGAACATGAGGCAGAGGCATTGGCTGGAGCTGGTGAAGGACTATGATTGTGATGTCCTTTACCACCCAGGGAAAGCTAATGTAGTGTGAGATATGTTGAGCCGGAAAGGCCCGGGACATCTGTTTAACTTTGCACAGATATCAAGAGAATTGGTTAAGGAGATGTCTAGAGCGAGGATAGAACTGGTTGTGGGCTGGTTGGCCAATATTACTTTACAATCGATCCTGCTATAGAGGATAAAAGAGGGTCAGTTGGTGGATGCACAGTTTCAGGAAGTTAAAGGGAAGGTCTTAGCTAGAGTGGCTAAGGACTATTCTATTTCAAAGACTGTGTTATTGCAATATAAGGGATGGATCTGTGTCCCGACCAATTTGGGGGTTAGACGAGAGATACTTGATGAATCCCATATTATGCCATACTCACTCCATCCAGGCACCATGAAGATGTATTGAGATCTATGAACATTGTATTGGTGGCCTAGGATGAAGAATGATGTGGTGGAGTACGTGGCCAGGTGTTTAACCTATTAGCAGGTGAAGGCTGAGCATCAGCGGCCAATGGGGTTGCTACAGCCTTTGGGTATTCCTAAGTGGAAATGGGAGTACATTACGATGGATTTTGTGGGAGGTTTACCTAGGACAATGGGGCTGCATGACTCGATGTGGGTGATAGTGGAAAAATACACCAAGTCAACTCACTTTCTGCCAGTGAAATTGACTTATACTGTGGATTAGTATGCGGAGCTGTATGTGAGGGAGATTGTACATCTCCATGGGGTTCCCAAGTCTGTAGTATCATACTAGGATCCTATCTTTACCTCCAAGTTTTGTTGTGGATTGCAGAAGGCTATGGGGACTCAGTTGAAGTTCAATACGGCCTTTCATCCTCAAACTGATGGACAGTCTGAGAGGACGATTCAGGTTTTGGAGGACATGCTCAGGGCATGTGGGATAGACTTTGAGGGATCTTGGAGTAAGTATCTTCTGTTCATTGAGTTTTCGTACAATAATAGTTATCAATCAACGATTGGAGTAGCTGCATGTGAAATGTTGTATGAGAGGAGGTGTAGATCGCCCATTAATTGGGATAAGATGGGTGAGAGGAAGTATTTGGGATGAAACATGGTTCAGAAGACTAACGAGGCTATCGAAAAGATCTGAGCTCGAATGCTTGCTTCACAGAGCAGACAGGAAAGCAACGCTGATCCTAAGCGTAGGGACGTGGAGTTCCAGGTGGGGGACCATGTGTTTCTACAAGTCTCACCACTGCGATGGGTGAGAAGGTTTAGGAAAAAGGGCAAGCTGAGCCTTAGATTCATTGAGCCTTTTGAGATCTTAGAGAGGATTGGGCAGGTGGCCTATATATTGGCATTGCCAGCGTCATTTTCGGGAGTTCATGACGTATTCCACTGCTGCCAGAGGAATGCTTCGGAAGACTATTCCTCTAGTTAAAGTATTGTGGAGGAATAGCAGGATTGAGGAAGCAACCTGGGAGCTTGAGTCAACGATGCGAGATCAGTATCCCGAGTTATTCAGGTAAATTTCGAGGATGAAATTCTCAGTAGGAGGGGATAGTTGTAACAACCCAAAATCACTAATAAGTCTTAAGGGCCTTGATTAGCATGTCGGGAGGGCATAATTGGTATATGTGTGATTTAATGGTTTAATGCATGATAATGTGGCATGCATGTTTGTGAGTATTAGATATGTGTGTGGACCCTTTATAGCTTATAAGGGCATATTTGTAATTTTTGCCCATTATGGGATTAAATGTTATTATATGTGATAAATTGTTGAGACCACATTATTATGTGGATATATTTGCAACATATGGCTCGAGGCAGTCCTAGTGAGCGGATTAGTGAAATAGTCACAGCGGGGATTAATACCCAGCTCGGGGTAAGCTTGGGAATATTTATGGGAATTTAGAGAATAATTTGGGAATTATTAGATCTTTAGTAAATAATTGGTAATTATTTGGAATGACGGGATTGATTGGTAAATATTAGGAACATGTGAGGAATTAGCGGGAACTGGGGGGAAATGACCATTTTACCCCTAGGGACAACTTGAGGACTAGTAAACCTAGAAGGGAAAAAAGGTCTTTTGCTTAGGGATTTGAGATATACTTAGGTGTTAGATGTAACGTCCTACGTTTTCGGGTACCTTTAAACGACTCGGGTCGGGATTTTTTTCCCCCAGGTTAAGAATATTATTTTAAATAATATTATATTTTGTTTGTAAGTATTCCATGAGTTATTGCTAGCCAAAATATGAATTTTGTGATTTTAAAAGTCAAGATAAGACTTTCGGTCCTGGACCGACACAAAAACCCTGATCGGGTAAAAATCTCGGAAAATAAAATGAAAAATCATGGCAATTATATTTTGGGCATAAAATACATTCATAAAAGTTAAAGTTTGGTCAAAAATAATAAACCTAAAAGAAAATGGAAATTTTAAGGCATTTTGTGGTAAATGCCTAATTTTGCCGAAATGGGGAATTTTATTCCATGAATGGACCTTAGGTTAAATTTTATTATGTGATTAATTAAATTTAAATGTGAGATACATTAAATTTAATTAATTAATGTTAATTTTGGTGATTAAAACTTAATAAGAGTGAAAAAATGTGTCAAAAGCCAATTTGGACTTTTCTTCTTATGAAACCTTTATTAACCTTAATAAAAAAATATATATATATATGGAAAAGGGTGGCCGGCCATGTGCTATTTTAGAGTGGTGTGAACACAATTTTATAAAGTTTAACTCCCATTTAATTAAGAAGTCAAGTGGGCAAGTGGGTAGAAAAGCACTCAAGTGTTTTGTGATATTTTGAAGAGTTGTGTGAGCCATTCTAACCCCCAAATCCGACCACTCTCCCTCCCTCATTCACTCTCATCTGATTTTTGAAGACTCTCTCAAGTTTTCTCTCCATTTTCAACCCCAAGAACACCAAAGAAACTTGGAAGCTAAGTCTTGGTCAAGGAAGGGTTTTCCCTAAGGTAAAGTTTCATTAATCTAGACTTTTTTCAAGTTTTAATCATAGAGTTTCAAATAGCTAATTACCTATGTTGTTGGGGGAAGTTGGTTAGGGTTTTTGAAAGGTTTTGGAGGAGCCAAAGCTAATAGGAAAGTCAAAACCTTAAGCAAGAACACCAAAGAGGTAAAAAGTTTACTTTTGATGATTTTGTTGTAGGGTTTTTAGTTTTAAGCATTATTTTGTATATTTAATGCTTAAAGTTTCTTGTTGGTGATGTAATAAGGTCATGGTAGTTGTTTAATAATTTTTATGATGCATGTGTATTGATGTTTGAAAATGGGAACCAAAACCCCCAAGGGTTTTGTAGGATACCCTAAAACAAAACATGTTTTGAGCTGTGACTTCCAAGGGGTCAAGCAGCCACTGTATATTGGTTTTGTAAAATTAAATTTTACTGTGATGTTGTTGAGATTGAGTACATAAAATTGAGCTTTTGAAACACTAAAAAATGTTTAGAAATGAGTAAGTTATGTTATTTCAAAGTTTAGGTAAAAAACAGTTTTTTCGTATTCTTATTTTCGGAACCAAGTTTGGACAGCCACTGTATAGGGAAAATGAACCGAGTTTTTTCTAAAATTTTGTGGACATATTTCTGGAATAACCTATTATTCCACTGTAAAATTTTGGTAAGAAAATATTAAACGGTTTGAAAGTTATTAACTGTCAAAGTTTGGAAAAAATAAGGACTTGAAAATAAGGTCACTTTTACCTCATTGTTGGAAAATGATTTCACAAATCAAAAATGCTCATTTTGACCTAAGATTTTACAAAGACCTAAATGGCATAACAAAAATGGAATTGGGAAATTTTGGTAACAATTGGGTAAGTAAATTTCAAGTTATGAACTAACGAAGTATGTAGTTAAAAATGTGAAAAATAGGCTTTTCACACTTAGTGTAAAAATGAGATTTTGGAACATAAGGTAAAAAGTAAAATTTTGTTTATTTCAAGATATAAAATGGTAAGTCTTTAAATCATATTTTCACTAAAATTACCCCTTTGAGTTTAAATGAATTATTTTTATTAAGGAGTTTTTATTCTTTTTAAAAATAAGATATTTAATTTACTAATAGTTAATAAATTAAAGGAGGGTTTAAAACCTTATATTTTGATAAAATAATTAAATGAATTATTTTTCTAGTAAGTAAAATTGATTAATTGATTTTGGAAAGTTAATTAGACAAGATGAGAAATTTATAACGGTTTTCCTAATTAAGACAAATTAGGCAATTTTCTTAAAACGGTTTTTAGATATTAAAACCTTAAGAAAAATAAAAAGGAAAATTTAAAGAGTTTATTTTCTTTAAAAATAATTAAGGAATTTATTTGTATTTTCTGGATATAATGCTGGCTAAAATCTTACATATTTTAACGGACTAGTCGAAAGTGCGGGTTAATAGCGATACCTTGAAAGAATAAGATTTTTAGCGGGTTGTGGGGAAATACCATTGTGATACTCGAGCCTAGGTATCGAGACCTTAGGATAGGTCTCCCCGAGACTTAGGGTTTAGTCTCGAATATTTTGTATGACTTTCCTTAATAGGTTTAAAACCAAATAAGGATTATAAATCCTTACAAATGACTTTTATTAAAATGACCAAACTGCCCAAAATAATAATAATGAATCATGAGTGCCATAATTAATCCGAGTATACTGTATGGATAACTACAGTATTGGCTAAGCGTAATTGGACTGAACGTTGGAGGGTGAAAACCTGCTGAGCGCTAAGGACTCCAAGTAAGTCAACTTATATTGTATGGCTGCAACATTAAATGATTATTGTCTTGTATGTTAGTATAGGGATACATGCACATACATAGGCTGTCATAGAAAGTTGCTTAGAGACGTTAGTCTAGTGAGTGCTGATTTAGAAAATATGAATGGTAGATGTCCGTCATATCCTAGATGGTTGATCCCCGTCACACTGCTTGATTTTATTTATGTCCGGTTCATTACCGCGACGAGTGGTCATGAAATGAGGATAAGCTGGTTAAACCTAGGGGCGCCAAGATAAATGGGACCTAGGGGCCCTCATGCTTACTTAATCATTGGACGGTTAGAATCCGAGCAAGTGCTCTGATAAGTTATTCCCGGATAGTAGCCGTGAATATTGGCCATTAAGTGAGAGTGCCTAGAGATACTAGGGGTTGCCAAGATTGAGTGAGGCTGAACACCCTAGGGGCAACTGCTCACCAGCACCACTGATTAACATAGAAGTCTCCGTAAAACCGTGTAAATTGGATTACACTCTTGGATAAGTAGCGATGCCCTAGGTAACACGATAGTTACCCTTGATGAGAATATTTATTGGCTAGATCTTAGTGTGGAGACTCGGTTCTCTTTTACAGATTAGCAATTATGTTGGAGGGCGTGTTACGCTTGAATTGTTGGAAATTGTCGAGCGTTGGTCTCGAATTATATTGTGATATAATATATCTGCTTGCTCTGGGATTTTCTGAGTGCAGGGATATAATTGTTGATAAGAATTAGTTGTGATATAATATATCTGCTTGTTCTGGGATTTTTCTTAGTGCAAGATTTTATCTAGTTATGAATTTATTTATCCTTGGTTATCAGGCATGACCATAAGTTTTCCAGAACGCTTTAGCGTTCTTGAAATTGATTGTGTAGGGTCCGGATGGGTCCGGAACCCTAATTCTCTATCTGCTTTGTTTGAAAGTTGATCTTACTAAGCGTTTTCGCTTACCTAGTTGTTTCATGTTGTAGGTAAGGGCAAGGCAGAGCAGTGAGCGCTGGAGTCTTCCTTGCAAATGTACATGTGGACCAACCTTTGGGGAAGCCTTTTTATTTTTTGAAATGTTGTGTAATTTTCCTAAACTAGGCTCACTCTAATCTTTATAAAACATGTTTGTAACTAAATGTTAAGTATGGCCATACGACTTTTTAAAAAGTTTTTTTTTCTATGGGTTTTTGAGACATTTTGTTAAATGAAAATATTTATATTTCCGCATTATCGAGTCTTGAAAATCCGGGTCGTTACATTAGAAGTCAGTTGAAGTTTGAGGAAACATCTCAAACTCTCCTCTTTCTTTCTCTCACGGTTTCACTCTCTCATTGTGCTTGAAGCTAAGAAAGGAAAAAGGGCAGAAACATAAGCCTTAAGCTGGGAGTTTAAACTGGGAAAATAGAAGAGAATTCAAGGAATTAATTTGAATTAGTGCAAGGATTCTGCTGGGAAACTGGGCTACTATTGGAGGTAAGAACTCTAGTTATAATCTCTGAATTCTGTTGGGTTTGTGTTAAGAATTTTGGTTGGCATGGGTGTGAGTTTGATGATTGGTTTTGAGTGCTATGATCAGTTGGTTTGGGTATTTTGGTGATGAGTTCTGACTAAATTAGGATAGTGATTCTAGTATAATTGTTAAGGTTTTTATGTTTAAAGTATGTGATTTAATCTTGAACTCGTGGTTCGGTTTGGTTTTAAATGGGAGGCTTATTGGATTTGAGTTTTGAGGGAAATTAGCTGGAAAAGGTTGGAGAGAACCCAGATTTTCTGGACTCGAAGGGGGCACATCGCGACCCATCCCTGGGGCACCGCGGCGCGTGTGTTCTTCTAGCCCTGGGATGCTCTCTAAGAAGGGGGTGCACTACGGCCCACTAAGCCAAGTCGCGGCCCGCCTCCCCTTTGGCTTGGGTACTTGCTCTCTAACTTTGGGGCAAGTCGAGACCCACTAAGCCAGGTCGCGACCCGCCTAGGGATTTTATACTTAGAATTGTTTCTAGGATTGGTAAGGCTCGAGGGTTCGAACATAGGCGCTCGGGACAATTTCTACTACCCTGTTTAGTAGGAATTGAGGTCCCAGAGGCTAGTTTTTGTTTCATAAGTATTTATTTGGATTGGAAGTTAACAATTACCCATTAGACTCTGTGACTAGGTTTATCGTCAAGGCTAGGGGCTAAGGATCATGCTCGGGACCATTCCATTATCTCCGTTAGGAATTAAAGGTAAGAAAACGGCACCCTTGAGTGGTTGTAACGGGACTGAGTTCCCAATACTTGAACATGTATATTGTATGGTTAAATGAATAATTTGGCATATGGAAATGAACATCCTAAGAGAGTCAGGGACTGATAATTTGTGCACAAGACGAGGCTCGGCCACTGTGAGCTAGGGTCAGCTAGAAAAACACTAGACTCGACCTAAGTGAGTCGGAGTCAGTGGGTTAAACAGAGGGTGCGGCCTAAGGGCGTTGACCCTGAGTATTGCATATTGATTGAGATGAATTGTTGAATATAAATTCTTACTATTGTTAGCTTGAGGTTATGGCTTGTTTAATATTTGGTTAACTATCTTGTGAATTAATTGATTATGTGTTATTGCTATGGTTTTCTTGTTGGGTCTTGGCTCACGGGTGCTACGTGGTGCAGGTAAAGGCAAGGGTAAGCTGGACCAACCATGAGTTGGAGTGCTCTGGGGGCGAGGTGTACATTGTCAGCTGCTCGTCCACCACGGTCAAGGGAAGTATATGGACAAAAGCCTAAAACTTGTATTTTTCCATTAAAGTGGCCACTAATTGTATATAACTTTTGAGAGTTTGTAAATTGTCTTTTAAACCCTGTTTTTGGGACCCCATGTACTAAACATCTATTTTAATGAAAATTAACCATTTATGATCAAAATATTTTAACCCTAACATGATTATGACTTTAGGATCACATTTTTACTCAAATGACTTTATTAGCAAGTCCTGCACTATTTCAAATAAACAGTGTAACGGTCTTGGTTATCCAGGGCATTACACTTACCTTAGTCCAAGCTTACAGTATGTGAGATGGCTTTTACAACGCCTAGAAAAGTCAATCGAATACTTGTCTTAATACCAAATAAAACTAAGCACACCTTACAAATATACCTAACGTGTGCATAGGCCTTGCACACGTGGCACAAGTTGTACCACAACTTAATCATACAATAAATTCACATGAAATCATATAAGAATGATCTCAATTCTAGTAGTAAATCCTCTATGTTTCCAAAATAAGAATCACGCATTTAATCAAATGATGTATAATTGAACATAAAATTAAGCTTGCATTTAACATGCATATGTGGGAGGGTTCTTAAAATGCGCTTTGAAGTCAGTAAATTTATCCCTTTATTTCTTGTCAATTTCATAAAAATTCAGCAACCATACATGTTTTACCAGCTTGATCAATACTATATTACTTCTTTAAATCATAAAATTTCACCCAAAATTTTATTACAAAAAGATATCTTATTTTAGCTATAGTTGTACCAAATAATAATTTTATTTATTATTTAATATCCATAAAATGTGAAAATTTTATAATTTCTCATAAAATAATAACTTGGAAAAATTAATCATTTTCACAAAAGTATTCTTTTAATTTGGCAAAATTGAATAAATAGAACCAAAGGAAATATGACATAAGTTAATAATATTTCTAGATCACAAAATTCACATTATTTTATATTTTTTTCTTAAAGTTTATAAAAGGACTAATAATATTCATATTTTTAATAAACGAATTTTCTAAACATCTTTTAAAATAGTTTTTCTCAATCTTAAACAATTAAAAATCTTCATGTATTTATTGAAGAAAAAAAATACATAGTTAACATGTCTTAGTTTTAATATATGAATTTTAAGACATATTTCCTCTCTTGTTAAATTATTTATAAATTTCTATTAAATATAAAATAAAATCAGCAAGCATAATTTATTTAAATATAATCAAATTTATGTTTAACCATTAACCTAACATGTTCCTATATTTTCCTGAAATCCAAAATCACAAATAGCATGCACCAAGAATTAAACCATTTTCAAGACATAAACTCAATTATAAAGCTTTGGTCAAATATACCATCAAACATAAAATACAGCTAATCATGCTTCCTTTTTATAATAAAATACATCAACTCATCATGCTTATAATGAAAAAATAAACAAAAAAAATAAAAAAAGAAACCCCCAGTCTATAACAAGACATGGTCGAAACCTCTATTGCATTTTCTAGTGTCAATTTGCATTATTTCATTATTACCATGCCCAGATTATTTATCTATAAATCATTAATCTCAAAATAATAATAAACCTTTTTTAAAAAAAAAAATCTTTGCATAATCATATTTCAATATTAAACCATAAACTCACATCAAAACTCTTTAAAACCATATGAACCCCTAAACAAAGATACAACATCAAAACAATACTAACATGTTTTCTAATAACAAGATAAAATCAAGATTCAACAATAGCATAAATAACTTTACCCTAGCTGAAACCTATAGGCATTAGAACCCCAAATAAATATTCCAAACACATAACAACACCCTTAGCATGTTTATAAATAAATACCATCATTAAAATATATAAAGAATTTTCATTATTCAATAATCAACTTCTAAACCAAAACAACAACTCATCAAGGCTAACTAATCAAACATAAACATATATTGTCAAAACATCAAACAATATTACAAAACCACGATTCAAGAATCAAACCATCAAATCAACAATAGATTAGGGGAAAATTCATTACCTTTCTTGATTGTATTCAAGAACACAAAACCAAAAGAACAAACTTGGCACCTAGGATTTTCGAACACCACAAAGAAAAGGAAAAAAAAAAACTTAGCATTGAGAGGAAGAGGCTTATACTTAGAAGATCAATACCAAAACAAAAGTTTTCAAAACATACTAAGGGGAATTTTGAATTCCCTAGCCTTCTTCCCCTTCTCCCTCTCTTTCCTTCTTTCTTTCTCTTTGTATCTCGTGCTCACCCTCTCTCTCTAACTCCCTCTAAGCCGTCGGCACCAATGAGTCCCAAGGCTCATTGGTTTGCATTTTATTTACCCTAGAGACTAGTCACTTAGGCTAATGGGAAAAGGTAAGTTTCTTTATTTAATTTCCTAATTTTTGGCTTAGAATCAATTGGGGAATAGGGTAAATTCAATGAGGTAAGCCAACTTAAATAAAAAATAGAAACCAAGCCAATTCCTTTTCCCGACCTTGGCCAACTACCTCACTCTCTCTCTACTCGGCCATGAATGGCCACTCTCACTCTCCAAATTTCAATTTTCTACTTTCTCAAAATAGTACAAGCCAACCAATGACACTAAAAGTTCTTACTCTATTTATTTTCCTTTTAATTTAAATCGAGAAAATAATAAAATAAATGGAAAATAATTTATCACTCTCACCCTCTCTATCTCACGCCACTCTCCCTCTCTTCTTTTCTTGGTTCCCAATTTTACTCTTGTGTGAACACAAGTATTCTAGCATTTTCCTTTGTCATAATTTTTGTCTAAAAATAATAGGGAAAATAATTTGCATGGAAATCTAATGCATGTTCACCATGAATACCATGCACATGCCCACACACAAGTGCACAAGTCAACCTCTACTAACCATGCACTCTCATGCACCCAATTAACTTACAATAAGAGTTTAATATCATATAGAATGCTATAGTTCTCATGTAGAAAGATCTTCAAGCGATGAGAGCTCTTAAGAAGCAAACCAACACTACTCTACAATAAGCTTTGCAGACTATAGGACAAGCGCAACCTACACCAATTATGCCTCTAGCTTCGTTTGGACCTGTAAGGCCTATAAATGTGTGTGAGCCTCGAGACCCGCCTAGCACTCGATCAAGGGTTCACGACGCACAAAATCAAGATCAAATTGATCAACAAGAAAATAGCCTATAGCATCAATAGAAAAGGCTCCTTGTATATTAGCTATCTATACCTCCACTGTCACGAGGGTATGATCATCGTTAGCAACAGAATTGGTACAATGGTGGTGACCACAATCGTAAGCATAATAGAGTATCTAACAATCGTGACACTTCTCTCATGAATAGAAAAGGTGTCTCACAATGTGAAAACTACCACAAGATGTTCAAACTTATTGTGCTTCAGTAAACAATGGCAGTGTTTCAACATTTTGGGGGTAGTAAAGAAATAAAGAATAAAATAAGAAGGCGAATCTATGTGACCAATTGAATAATCAATGTAACTATTATACATGTTTATTAGAACAAACTGTTAGTGAATCAAGACTAGCTTAGAAATGTGCGAACACCCCTGAGAAGCAGCGCATATTTTTTTTAAGTTACACGCAAGACTAGAACAACTTAGCCAATTACAAATGCCTAGAAGATGCAAAAAAAAAGTCAGAAATGGAGCAAAACTATAAAAACAGCTAGGATGAAGCAAGCACGAGCAGGTTTAGCATGGAGGGTCTGAGGTCGTAGGACAAGCTCGGTAGGCCTCTGATAAGAACTATGCATCAACACAATTAATGCAAAATCTATGTAAAAATAAAAGGATGATTTAGTCAATCAAAGAAAATGGATTATGTTATTTTGATTTAGTTACCCAAAAATTCACATGTTAATTAGCATAAATCAAGTATTAAGGATCTAGAGATCTAAGGAAATAGTCAAATCGTCATTGCCTTTATAAATAGATGAGGGCGGTGAGTTTGTAAGGGACTAAAAAATATTTGCACTCTTTAAAAAACTCTAGAAGAAAAGAGCGATCAACAAAACTACAAAGTGGATGTAGGTCATATTCTTCGGTCGAACCACTATAAAAATGTTGTATGTTTTTTACTTCTTTCAGATTTCTATTTTCTAAGCACTTTTACTTCCACCAAATCAATATTTTTTTCATTCTTAATTTTTATTGACGAATTTATGTTCCAACAGCAACCTAAATACCAATTAGTTGACACTGCCTACTGTAACGCCTTGGATAACCAAGACCGTTACACTGTGTGTTTGAAATAGTGCGAGACTTGCTAATCAAGTCATTAATTTAAAAACGTGCCACTAAACATGTATGAGCTAGGGTTAAAAAGGGGTTTTGGTTATAAACAAATAATTTTCATTTAAAATACATGTTTGGTACATGGGATCCCAAATTCAGGTTTAAATGACATAATTACAGAATTTCCAAAGCTTATAAATAACCAAGCCACTCTAATGGAAAAATACACATTTTAGGTTCTCGTTCCTGCACAAATCCTCGACCGTGGCGGCCGAGCAGCTGACAAAGTACACCTCGCCCCTAGAGCTCTCCAACCCATGGTCAATTTGCCTTACCCTTGCCCTTAACTGCACCACGTAGCACCCGTGAGCCAAGGCCCAGCAAGAAAACATAACATTTAAGACACAATCACTAATAATACTCAATTATTTCACAAGATATAACCAGGTACTCAACAGAACACAACATTCATCCATTCAACGATAATAATCAACAAGCTAACAATCTGCCATTCAACTAACCAGCATATCACAACTATCATAATAACTACAGTCAAATCACATGATAATTAGGGCCGACAACTTAGGCCACACCCTCTGTTTATCCCACTGACTCTGGCCTGCTTAAACCGAGCTCAGTGCATAATAAGCTGTCCTCAGCTACCAGTGGCCGAGCCGCACCCTGTGCGCATGTGTAAACTCCAGTGCTCTTAGGCCACTCGTTTACTATTTACATGGCGTGATACCATCCATTTACATTATACATGGCATAATACCATTCTTTCAAAGCATACAAGATAGGGAACCCTTAGTCCCATTATATATCCACAACCGGGTGTAGTTTTGTTACCTTTAGTTCCAAGTACTTTAATTAGGAAAGACGACCCCCGAGCACAATCCTACTCCGAGCCCAAGTGTACACCTAGTCACAACCAAGGTATTGGATTCCATTAATATTCAGATATAAGTTTTCGGGTACAAAACTAACTTCCGGGAAACCGAATTCCACCAAGCACGGTGGTGAAATCAATCCCGAGCACTCTAGGCTAGATTCTCGTGCTTTAAAACCCTAAATGTTCAAGTACACACCTAAGGGTTGCGGCCCTTGAAGCTTAGCCGCGGCCCTGCCCTAAAACAGAACCAAGGCCACCCCTGAAAGAAGACACGCGTCGCGGCCCTTCCCTTGGGCGCCGCGACGCTTACCCTTGGTCGAGCCTCCCTGGCTCCTTTGCATCCTAGGGCCGCAACGCTCTAGACCAGAGCCGCGGCCCTTCCCTTCGTGCCCAGAAAACTCACCATTTCCAACATCTAAACCTCATCCAAAGCCATCCCAAAGCTCCCTAATTCAAAACCCATTAATCACAACACTTTTATCATGACTCTAACAACATATCTCAACAGAAATCCAGCCCAAAAACCTACTAGAATCCCATTTTTAATTTCTGAAACTCAATAACTCAAAACACCAAAACCAGTTATACAAAACTAAAATTTAAACTTTCAAATCACAAATTGGAGCTCACCTCTTCTGCTGAACCACTTCTCTAAGAAAAATCCAAGTTAATTCCCAAGTCTCCAGCTTCAATTCAACCTTAAACATCAAAATCACAATTATCTCACTACTCAGAAAAACTCAGAGTTTCTAACCTCAAAAACACAGTTTGATTCTCACATTGGCCTTGATTAAATGTTCCTTGGATAATCCTTGAGCTAAGCTTCTAAATCCCCACTGAAACCCTCTGAAATCCCAACTCAAATCCTCCAAATTTTCTCTATTTTCCTTGTGTTTTTCCTAGTTTCCTTGAAAGAGAAGAGAGAGAGAAAAAAAGTCAGTCTATTTTTGTTCCACTAGCTTCTGTTTTGGCTAAGTCTAACTTTGGCTAGTTAAGTCAATCCCGAGGCTCGGGGTGCCGAAAACGTCCCCGGGGGCAAAACGGTAAAATTCCCCAATATTCCCGCCTAGACTTCCTAACCTCAAATATATCTCCATATATTTATTTCCATAACCTGATAGTCTAAGATAACTACCCGATACCTGAAATTCCCCTTGACTTATCCAAAGTCAAATATTAAGCCACGTTGTGACCCTTTCCCGCTATCTAGCTCCCTAGGATCGCCTCATGCCGAAAACTACAAACACATATATCCACATAATAATGTGGTCTTAACAATTTATCACAAAATCACATTTATGCCCTAACGGGCCAAAATTACAATTATGCCCTTACAGCCAAACAGGGCCCGCATGCTGACCAGATACTCATAAACATACTTTTCACATAATCATGCATATCACACCATTAATTCACACAACTTCCAATTATGCCCTCCCGGCATACCAATCAAGGCCCTTAAGCCTTATTAGTAATTTTGGGTCGTTACACCTACACAACCCTAGGTGGCACAGCTTGTAGCTAAACAACTACCATAACAGATTGGCACAGTGGTGAAGGACATCTAGGCTATGCGAGAGAATTTCCCTATGCATGATTCATATGAAGATGACAATCACTCTTATTCATTCATCGATTGGATCTTTAACGCCCTAATGCCTTCAAATTTCATAATGCTTCAACAATTTTCATTGACGAATTTGTTAGGATTAATGCCCTAAAAGCTTGTAAGGACATTTTATTGAATTGAATAAAAAGAAAAAATTTATTATATTTGAATATTATAATTATTGTTTGAATTAATTATATGATAATGTCAAGAAAATTCCTTATTCATTCATGAGAATATGAACTTGTATTAGTACGAGAGAATTAAGATCATATGTAATGAAAAAAATAGTCAGTAACATACTAAAGTAATGAATGGCTACTAGTGCGGTTTATTAAGCATATAGGATGCAAGTGATCTAGATTCGGATTACTGATGTGGATAGACATCTTAGTAAATGTGTTGTGTATAATAGATATTATATATGACAGGTCTGATAAGAATTAATTATCTTTATAAACTTGTCGTTTGACATAAAGATTTGATTCTTATCATAATAAATGATCATTTGTAGATCAGTCTAAATCTTGAGTATTCATGAACTCGTGTTTGTGTTTATTGGATCTTTTGATTCACTCGTTAAGGTTTCTTAGTATAATGAGGCTAATGACTTTTGTTTTGGAGATTCAATATCATGAATGGTTGAGAACATGAATTACAATAATAGAATCCATACTTTCCTAATGAATCGAATATTAGTTCTCTTAAGGGTTAATTCTGGAACTGGATAATTATTGAGCTGAAATCTATAACTTAATTATAGATTAATTATTCACTAGTGAATTAATGGTACTTAAGGATCAAGAGTTAATTAGAAGGGTAAAACAGTAATCTTGACCATCTCTATTTAACGAACCAATAAATGGATGACATAACTACATTTATTGATTATATCAATGGACTACAAGAGAAAACTCTGTAAATATAATTCTATAAATACTTAGAGTGCAATTCAATATTTATAGTGAAGTAATCATGGAATTAATAAATAAGATTATTAGATTAAAGAGTTTAATTAATAATCTGGTTTATTGGAGCTTCGTATTATAGGTCCATGGTCCTCAGATTACCTCTATCCTACACTGTCAAGGGTAAGGATGTCAAAAGAAAAATTTGTAGAAAGAATAACTTAATTACAAAAGAATTAATTTTCTAGGGCAATTAAATAATTATGTGATAGTTATGGGCAATTGATTAATTATGAATTAATTATTTATTTTAACTATATAGTTTTTATTTTGAAAAACTATAGGTTAAAATAAATATTAATCTTGTTTGGATTAATATATAAAGAGAGATTAAAAACTATCTTAATTAGAATAAGATATTTATTTATTTGAAACTAATATTTTAAGATAAAGTTTATTTTGAATTAACTGATATTTATTTTGGGATAAATATATTGTCTTAAATATTAATTAAATAAACAAATGAGAAAATTAGGGATAACCCTAATGGTGTGGTCAACACACTCACTGTAAAGTGAGTGTGGCGCCACACACAGTGATTTCCTATCTTCGGGATTTGAATTTTGAATTTCAAATAATTTGTTTTATTTAATTATTTTTTTAAAATACGATTTAAATTAAATAATTAAATAAGGTTATAACTGATCAATTTTATTTTAATAAAATAAAGATTAATTAAATTAGTTAATTATCTTTATAAACCTGAAAAGAACTGATATTTTTCATAGACTGTCAGACTCTTTTTCTGAGATAGAAGTGATAGTTTTCCTAAACCTGAAAACTATTCAATTCCTCTTCTCTCTATCAAACCTCTCTACATCTCATGTGTTGAGTACATCTAGAGAGTCATAAATCAACATTTTGAACCTACGTGCCCACACATTTCCTTATGTGTTTGAGGATTGGTCAGGAAGATCAAGGTGTGAGCTTTTCAGAACTTGGATAGGAAGATCGATTATTTTATATACAAAAAGATTCGAAGACACTTGATAGGCTACAAGATGTAATCTCTAATCTGATTGTATGTGATTTAATATATATATATGTGTGTGTGTGTGTGTGTGTGTGTGTGTGATCTTGACTGATATTAATAATTATTAAAAAAAAAGACTCATTCCTCGATGCGTATCTTTGATTTTCTCTTTTAATACCAACAAAATTTATGTTTCAAGAGTAACCTAAATACCAATCAGCTAACACTACCTACAACCCTAGGTGGCACAACTTGTAGTTGCACAACTAGCAGAGCAAATTGCCACGGTGGTGAAGGACATTTAGGCTATGCGAGAGGAGTGCCCTATGCATGATTCATATTCAAATGAAAATCACTCTAATTCATTCATCGATCAGACCTTTAACGCCCCAATGCCTTCAAATATTATAATGCTTCAATGGTTTTCATTGACATATTTATGCTTCAACAATAACCTTAATACCAATCAACTGACACTGCCTACACAACCCTAGGTGGCACAGCTTGTAGCTGCACAACTAGCAGAGTAGATTGCCACAATGGTGAAGGGCATCCATGCTATGCGAGAGAAGTTCCCTATGCATGATTCATATTCAGATGACAATGACTCTAATTCATTCATCGATCAGATCTTTAACGCCTTAATGCCTTCAAATTTCATAATGCTAGTAATGGACAAATACAATACCACCACCAATTCACATGAGTGTCTCAATACAATCAACATACTGATGAATCTTCTCCATGTGTCAAATGATGCTCATTGTTTATGTTTCCCTCCAACCCTCATTATTATTGCTTGCTAGTGTTATATGAAGTTCAAAACGAACTCAATTACATCATGGGTGTAGTTTAAGAAGCAAATCCAAGTTGCTCGTACATGATCAAAAAAGGAAATAGTTTGGCCAATATGAAGCAAGGGCCCACTAAGTCTCTAAAGCAGTATGCAAGAGATTTTATGAGTTTATTTGTAACGACCCAAAATTACTAATAAGGCTTAAGGGCCTTGATTAGTGTGCCGGGAGGGCATAATTGGAGGTTAAGAGAGTTAATGGTAAGAAAGCATGAAAATTGGTATTAGATAAGTAATGCGGGCCCTGTTTGGCTGGTAAGGGCTTAATCGTAATTTTGTCCGTTAGGGCATAAATGTGAAAGTGTGTGATAAATTGTTGAGACCACATTATTATGTGGGTAGATTGATAATATATATATATATGCGTGTACATGTGTGTGCATTTGTAACTTTCGGCACGAGGCGATCCTAGGGAGCAGGTAGCGGGAAAAGTCACAACGGGGCTTAATAGTTGACTTTGGATAAGTCAGGGATATTATAGGTATCGGGTAGTTATTTAGACTATTGGGTTGTAACGCCCTACTACCTTAGGGCCGTTACTAAGTGAGTTTTTAAGACAAAACAGTGTGCAATGAACTCGCTAACCGAGGTTTTGAAACAAAAGTGTGACTAGTTAAAAGTTAAGGCTGTAATCTCTGAAAATGCGTCGTTTCATTAAAACTTCTATTATTAAACATTTGGGATCCCAAAATAAGGTTTGAAAACTAATTACATCTTGAAATAAGGTTACAGTTGAGAAATCATAAAATCATAGGTTATTACAGCCATTTTTGAATAAACCCCCAACCAAAGCAGTCGGGCAGGCCAAACATGTATGCGTCGCTTCACGCTCTCCGTACTCATGGTTGGTTGACTCAGTCATTGCCCTTACCTGCAACACAGAGCACCCGTGAGCCGAAGCCCAGCAAGAAAACTCATGCAGAACATAACATATGCAATGTATACAGTTTATCATAACAGGTAGTCCACAAATAAACAAGTCAATCATTAGACTAAGCAAACACGGCCAAGCCGCCCCAGAGCCTTACCGAAGCCTGGGGTATCGGTTCTCACCGCGAGGATAACTCATGTATCCCTTGGGTCCCACCCTGAATATAGCATAACACATGTATCCACCGGGCCCCGCCCTGACTATAGCATCCCATGTGCTAGGTGTTACTTTCGGCCCACGGCCGCCACGGCTTACGCCGTACTCGGCCCACGGCCGCCCCGGCTTACGCCGTACTCGGCCCACGGCCGCCCCGGCTTACGCCGTACTCGGCCCACGGCCGTTCATTTCATCATAATCACACATATAGTACATTCGAAATAACCATTCACACACATCATGATTCATTTAAGTTTAAACATTTGCACATAATACAATCTGGGGCCATGCCCTATTCTCGGGTGCTATAGTTTTCTTACCTGCATTCCGAGCCTCCTGATGCACTAAAGCCGTGAGCACGGTCCTCTAGCACGAGCCTCTCAAAGAACCTAGTCACAACACACAAGAAACATCCCTCATTACTAATCAACCCAAAACCACTTTCCGGGACCAATCCCGCACTCTCGGGACCCCTAAAACCTTAGAACAACACCCCGGAGGCATCCCCCGAACCCCCGGAGCAAAGGCCTAAAATTGCCTAAAAATGATGCCCTGAAATTAGCCTTGTGCCGCGGCACCACATCCTTGTGCCGTGGCACCCATCAGTCAGAGGCTCCCTTGCCGCGGCACGAAAAACCTGTGTCGCGGCACGCCTTCGCAGACCCAGAATTCTGGGTTTTCTCCTGCGTTTTCTCCGAGCTAAAACCTTACCAAATCAACCCAAACTCACACCCCAGCCCCAAAACCAACTCAAGACTCCAAATAAACCATCCAACAACCCATAAACATCACCAAAACATCTAAACACCCAATCAAATCCCCAAAATTCACATCCTTGATTTCAATTTCAGAAAAAAATAAAAACTCAAACATCAAACTTAACCCATGCTCAAATTCTTAACCCATAACATAATCAAGCCTTACATGTGTATAAAATTCCTTACCTCATATGGAGAATCCATCCCTAAGCTTCCTTCATCTCCTAGGTCTCCAACTTCTCCTTCTCTTCTTCTTCTTCTTCTTCCTCATGCCCTAGCTTTTCCCTCTCTTTTCTCTTCTCTTCAAACACTATCAAGACCAAAATGGTTAAGCCCCAAACCGTGTACCCCATAAAACCAGCTGCCATTTATCTAATTCCCAACCAAATGACCATTTTGCCCCTCCTTGCCTATCCTTTCCCACCTAAACCTCAAGGGTACTTAAGTCTTTTCATTTCTACCATTTTCTTTCTAAAACTTGTTACTCTCAGCAGTAACTAATGGTTACCCAGGTTACTAAATCTCCAATAACCATTACCCGCTAAATCTCAACTTAACCATAAAATTCCCGAGGTACCCCTAGGCTCCTCCCGAGCCGGGTATAGAAATCCCGTTGTGACTCTTGAGTTAACTAGCTCTCTAGAACCGTCTCGGCACGTGCATCAAAATAATACAACCACACCCACGTGGTACAATTCACAGAATACAGTTATCACATATCAATACAGTTATGCCCAACATGGCCGAAATTACAATTATGCCCTTCTAACACGATCCGGGCCTACATGCATACTAGTAAACATAGCCATGCATCTCAGTTAAACAAATAGCCAAATAACATGCTTTAAATCATAATCATGCATTTAATTCATAAAATCACACATAAATCCCAACCTGCCCTCCTGGCACACTAATCAAGGCCCTTAAGCCTTATTAGCGAATTTGGGTCGTTACATGGGTTATGAAAATAAATATATGGAGATATATTTGAGGTTAGAAAGTCTAGGCGGGAATATTGGGGAATTTTACTGTTTTGGCCTCGGGGACGGTTCCGGCACCCCGAGCCTTGGGAATTAACTTAGCAGATAAGATAAACTTAAGGAAACCCTTAGAGGAAAATAAACCGACTCTTTCTCAGCTCTATACTCTACTCTCTCTTAAGGAAAAACAAGGCAATAGGAACATTGAAATCTAAATGAAACAAGCTGGGAATTTCTGGAAATTGAGGCTGGATCTTTGGGGCTTAGTTCAAGAATCATCCAAGGAATAGAATCAACACTAAGGTAAGCATTGAATCTTCTTTCTATGATTATAAATTCTGGGTTTTGGTTGGGTTTTGAGGTAAACATGGTTTTGATGTTTAAAGACAGAATTAAGGAGGAAAGCTTGGGAATTAGCTTGGTTTTGGCTTGGTGAAGTGGTTCAGCAGAAGAGGTAAGTTTCAATTCATGGTTTAGTGGTTTTAATCTAAGTTTGAATGGTTGGTTTGAGTGTTTGAGGTTCTTGAGTTTTAGAAGTTGGAGATGGGGTTCTAGTAGGTTGTTGGGCTGTAATTATGTTGAATTGTGCTGTTTAAGGTATGCTAAGAGTGTTGGGAATAATTGATAATGGAATAGAGAACTTTGGGATGATTTTGGGTAAGGTTTGGAGGTTAGAATTGGTGGAAATTCTGGGCTCGAAAGGAAGGGTCGCAGCACTGTTCTAGAGCGCTGCGGCCCTAGGATGAAGATGAGCCAGGAGGGCTCGGCCAAGGGTGAGCGCCGCGGCGCCCGAGGCAAGGGCCACAGCGCGTGTCTCCTTCCAGGAAGGGCTTAGGTTCTATTTTGGTGCAGGGCCGCGGCTAGGCTTCAAGGGCTGCAGCCCTTAGATGTATACTTGAACATTTGGGGTTTTTAAGCACGGGAATCGTACCTAAAGTGCTCGGGATCGATTTCACCACCGTCTTTGGTGGAACTCGATTTCTGGAAGCTAGTTTTGTACCCGAAAACCTATATTTGAATATTAATGGCATCCATTATCTTGGTTGTGACTAGGTAATAAGCTAGGGCTCGGGAAACGGATCGTGCTCGGGGGTCGTCCTTTCTAATAGAAGCATATGGAATTAAGGTAAGAAAACTGCACCTGTGTATGTGGATAGGATGGGACTAAGTGTTCCCTATATTTGAATGTATTGTTATGTGATCATGATAAACCATGTGAATATGTTGGGACTAAGAGTTCCCTATAATCGTATGAGTGTCATAAGGTGGTATTATGCCACGGGGACATGTGGAAACGGCCTAAGGGTGCCGAAATCCACACTTGCGCATATGGCGCGGCTCGGACACTGGTATCCGAGGGCAGCTTATTAATCACTGAGCTCGGTTAAGCTGGTCGAAGTCAGTGGGCATGTCAATGGAGTTGGCCTAAGCGAGCCAAAGGCAGTGAATTGAATAGAGGGTGCGGCCTGCGGGCGTTAACCCTAGTTATTGCCTTATATGTGTTTATTGTGGATTATTGTCTGTGACCTAATGAATATCTGGAGCTGGAGTAATGGTTATTGACCAGTGTTTTGCCTTGAATGAATTTTGTGGCCTGATGGAACCGAATAATACTTCGTGATAATTGAACTATGCTCTGTGAACTGTTAGCTGTTAATACTGTTATGTTATGATATTATGTTTTCTTGCTGGGCTTCGGCTCACGGGTGCTACATGGTGCAGGTAAGGCAAGTTGGCCATGGGTTGGAGAGCTCTGGGGCCGAGGTGTACATTGTCAGCCGCTCAGCCACCACGGTCGAGGTTTTGTACAGGAACAGGAACCTAAAACGTATATTTTGCCATTAGAGTGGCTTGGTCATTTAATTGTAATTAAGAATTTTGTATTTACGTTATTTAAACCCTGATTTGGGATCCCATGTAACAAACATCTGTTTTAATAAGGTTTAACCGTTTATAATCAAAATTATGTTTAACCTAATCTTTTTGTGTCATTAGATACACAGTTCGAACTAAATGACTTAATTAGCAAGTCTTGCACTATTTCAAACACACAGTGTAACGGTCTTGGTTATCCAGGGCGTTACATTATTCATATCAATTGTAACACCCTGGTTATCCCAAGATTGTTACGGTGAACGTTGAACCATGAATTTAACTCGCTACTCGAGTTCTTTGGTTAAAAACGTGCTTCTAGGTGTTATTAATAGGGTAAGGTGGAAAACCAGTCAAAAGGAAAGGATATGTTTTATTTAAAACATAAGACTTCTCATGGGCCCATAAAAACATTTACAAGTTATTTACAACTCAAAATGGTCATTAGAACTTAAATTTACAGCCCGCCGACCTAAGCGGCAAAAATAGGGTAAACCCCCTAGTCCCTCTGAGAACTCCTTGGCCGTGGTGGTCAAGCGGCCGCATATGTACACAACACCACCTAAGCTCTCCACTCAAGGCTGGGTGAGGTTTTCTTTTCCTTTACCTGCACCACATAGCACCCATGAGCCAAAGCCCAGCAAGAAAACACAATATTGCATGAATATAATATCAACAATGATCGTAATAATCATTCAGGACTTTCAGTCCAAAATAAAGGAGTGACAGTTGTAAAAGTCACTAAGGTGGGTTCCGTTCCCATCAGCCATGTGATGATAGGGACACTTTGGTCATTTTGATGCCTAGAGATGGGCTTGGTTTGGGGCTCTAGACTTTAGTAGAAGCTGGGAAAACAAAAGCAAAAGGATAACACTCTCTTTCGAGAATTTTCTTAGGAATTGAAGAGGTTGGAGGCTAGGATTACTGGGGTTCTGTTTAGAGGTCGAATCTCTACTGAGGTAAGCTTTACAATCTGAATTTTCTTTGTGAATTTTGTGATTTAGCTAGGTTTGGCTAAGTTTAGTTCTAACTTGGGTTGTGAATTGGATTAAGGATTTGATCTGGATTTCAGGTTGTTTGTACTGTTTAGGGTGTGTTGTTGAGAGTCCTAGACTCAATTTTGGCTATAGTATATGTTTAAACTGAATTCTGGTTATTTTAGCTCAAGGAAAACGCAGGAAAGGTTCTGGAATTTCTGAGTTCGCGGGGTCGCGCCGTGGCCCGCATGAACTCAGAAGCCTAGGGGGTTCCCTGAACCGCCTTGACGTCGCGGCACTGGGAAGGGCATGCCACACTGCGTGTCCAGGGGAACTCCTAGGATTACTCTCTGACTTTAGGGGATCGCGGCACCTCTAAGGAGGGTCGCGGCTCAAATAGAAGACATTGGCTAAATAAGGATTTTTAAGCTCGGGAACTCATACCTAAAGGCTTGGGAAAGATTCTACTACCTGGTTTAGTAGAATTTGAGGTCCTGGAGGCTAGTATATTATTCTAAGGTTTTTAATTGGCTTAGGTTTTGATGGTTATCCATTATTGCTTGTGACTCGATTATACCGCTAGGGCCTAGGGATAAAGATCGTGCTCAGGACTGCCATACGCTTGCTGCTCAGGACTCAAGGTAAGAAAATTGCGTCGAGTTTGTGAATGGGGCTTAGACCCTTGTTAATGAATATGTTCTAGTTGTGAATATATCTATATATGAGAATATCTAGGCAGGCATGCTTGTATACGCTGCCTTTGATTGCTTGTTATACGATGTACATTTGTGATTATATCTGTCTAAAGGTCGGTCTAAGGGTGTCGGGGCCGATAGCTAGCGTGCGAAATATAACCCGGCCTAAGGGTGCCAGGGTCGGCCATAAAACCAGAGGACTCAGCCTAAGGGCACCGGGCCTGAACACTATACAATAAACAGAAGTGTTGTTTGCACTTAACTATTTGTACTAGCTAATGAGATTGATTTATAAATCTGATTGACTTGAATATTACTGTTGAGTTTGTTTCGTACATCCTGTTGTTGATTGAATTTATTGATTTGAATTTACTGTGTTATATATTGTTGTTCATTTGTGCATGTGATTTAAGTTTTCTTGCTGAGCCTTGGCTCACGGGTGCTATGTGGTGCAGGTAAGGGAAAGGGATAGCCAGACCAGCCATGAGTTGGAGAGCTTCAGGGGTAGTGTGTACATATGCAGCCTACTCGACCGCCACGACTGGGATTACCTAGGAGGAACTATGGTTGAACCATGTGTTGCCGCTTAGGATGGCTAATTTGTATTCTCTTTGTATTTTATCAATTAATAACTATTTTTGAGATCCCGTGTATCTACTTAATATTTTTTATGAAAAATAATCACTTGTTGACCAAACTTTTTAATACTTGGCCTTGAGTTAGTCTTTAATTACACATTTAAGTGCAAATGACTCGTTTAGTGAGTTATGCATTTTTTTAAACACACGGTGTAACGGTCTTTATTAACCAGGACGTTACAAATGTATTGGCTAAAATGTGTCATAAGAAAACAAAGAATATGATGTTTAATAATAAGGACATATTTTCACAAGATTAGCTTGAAAGGCTCAAACATTTAAAACATAACCTAAATCATCTCCCTTAGGATAATCACTTGCTGATGTGGCCATCCACATCAATGCCACATATGTATTTTTTTTTTAAATTAATTTTAAAATATTAAAAATCTCTTATTTAATTAAAAATTAATAAATTTAAAATAAATCATTACACTAAAAATAATTTAAATTAAATAAAATCTTACAAAATTAATTTTTTTTATATAAACTATGATTTATTGATTTTTAATAAAAAAGAGAGTTTTTTAATATTTTTTAAATTACACATGTTGCGCTAACGTGGCCAAGACACATTAGCAAGCAAAGAGTCACGTGAGCATGTCATTAGCCACATTTGACAAAATTGGACGGAAGTCCCACTTTACAACATTGTGAATAGTTCGGGAGAACTTTTAACGACCTAAAAAAATCAAGGAGCACAATAATATATTGGTCATAGTTCGGGGGGCAAAAATCCTAAATAACCTTTATTAATTACATAGTTTTTTAAAATACATGTTTTTTTCGCTTAAGAATGACATATTTTTTTGGATGTCAAGTAGTAATTATATTTGAACTCTCATTGTCATGTTTGGTAAAATGATTATATAATAATTACATAGTAAAATAAATGATATGTGATAATAAAAATTTTAAATTAATAATTGTTGCGGATTTTCCTAAGTGTGTGCAAGTGTACACAATCGTTGAACAAGTAATATAATGAAAGTAATTTTTATCGTCTCCTCAAGGATTGCCAAACAAATATTGTAAAAATCATCATCAAACAATTTGGGGTACAATTAACTATCTTTTTTTTTTATGACTTAGTCAATTGAACTAAAGAACAAAAAGAACTAAACAGGAGAATTAAAATAGGCTTTTAACAATAAAGCTAGAAAATGACAAATTATGATTACTATGATGATAAAAGTTAGGCATATCGAATCCCCCTAATTTGTATTTTTTCTCTTGATGTTGCAACAAAGTTCATAGTAAAGTTCTCTTGTAACTAGGATTTCCAATTTAATGCACATGCCATTTTTCCAAATGCTCATGTTAAAGTTCCATCAATTAGATTCACATATTCCTATGCTAATTTTAATTTCAAGAACATAATTCCAAGCATCAATCCTTCAAGTTTGCAAGGTGAATAAAATATTCCTAATCAATAACAAGAGTATCAACATGCATCAATCAAGCATTTCCACTAATTTTTACCCTTCCAGAATTAAAACTAGCTTGTCTCTCACCTAAGTTGATAATTCTCAAGCAAGAGATTTGCACAATAAAAATAGCTCAATTGAACAAGAGAAAATTTTCATAAAACAGTCAACAATTTGGGGGCAATGGCAAATTAGGGTTCATTAATATCCCTAACACAAACAATTTAAGTCATAGTAAAAATACCCAAGTCACCACAATAAACATTCAACATTATCTCAAGAGTTCAAGGAAGAAAGAAAAATAAAATAAAATTATATGAAAGTAGAGTTTAGAAAAACAAGCCAAATTGATAGAGATATTATGTGCAAAATTTAATATGAGTGCAAGTGTACACTGTCAACAAGTAATAAGGTGATAAGAACCCAATATCGTATCCACAAGGATTGTTTTTAAGCTTAAAATTGTGAAATTAAAGTTTAGCAAAATGATTAAAAAATAAAAGAACCAAACTCAAATTAAATTAGAAGTTGATTTTTTTATATGCAATTAAAAATAACTAACTGCTGAATTTAAAGTCTAAATTAATGGGATGCAATAGGAAAATCAGTTGATAATGAAATGGTAAGCTAGGATAATTAATTCCCCCTATTATGCAATTACTCGAAACAATGCTATGAGAATGCTGTAGCATTCCTGACAGTTTAATAATCAAGAATTCTATTCAAGTCCATGAGTTTCTGTCGAAATCAAATGGGTTTAATTCCCTAATTAATTTGCTTATGTCTAAGCCAATTTAATTTCAGGAATTTCAACTAAAGCACCAATTCCATTTGATTATGCAAGGCAAAGATATATGTCTATACCTTCACAAAATAAAAAAAATCAAAGAAATTAATCTTGCACCATTCAAGTCTTTTGTCCAATAGTTATAACCCTTTTCAGCAATCCTAATCATTTCAATCATTTACTAAAGGTGATCAAGCAATAGTAAATATTTAACATGCAAATTACTCAAATGAATAAACCTCAATTAACATTAAGCATCAATAGCAAAGTTCCACAATTACATAATAAAGTTCCTTAACTATCCTAACTTAAAGATAATTAGTTCATAACTTTAAACACAAAATAAACTAGCTTATAATTAGTCATAAATCAAAATAAAATCCAAGAAAGAGTTGAGTTCAATAAGAAGGGGAAGAAAAACAAGCCAAGAGTATGATGGAGTGTCTTCCAAATAGCTCTTCTCTCTTAAGTCTTCTTCCTTCCAAAATCCCTTCTCTCTCTCCTTCCTTTAACTCTTTAATGGCTGCCAAAAATGGGTGTATTCTCTCTTCTAGGTGGCTGCTCCTTTCTTCTTGCCTCTAGGGCACATTTTTCTTGGCTGCCAAAAGAAGACCACCCTACCCTAGGTCACTTTTTCCTCTTTTTGTCATGTGGGCCTCTTTTCCTTCTTTTACTTTTTTTTTTGTCCTCTTGTCCATTAATTGGGTCCAAGGAAAAATAAAGCTCACTAATCCTTTTCTTATCTATAATGCAGCCCACTTTAAATAATCCCTAAAATGGGCTAGAAAGTAGTGTCCACATGGGTCATCCAAATAGGCTGGCTGGCAGTACGTCATGCTGCTGAAATGCTGCAGCATTCCTTCCTGCTGAAACCATTTAAAACTTAAATCTCTTTCCAAATGACCAAAATTCCACCACCACCTGCCAAAATAAGATTTTCACACTTTAGGATATATTTTTCTAGCAAAATACTAGTATATAATATTATTTTATTATATTTTAATATTTCACAAAACAAAGATAAAGACTCTACAAAACACTCTAACCCACTCTTTCTTGATAAAATTACAAGTTTAAGCACATAAAAATAACTCTAATTCCTAGAGTTATCACACCCCCAAACTTATTTCATTGCTTGTCCCGAGTGATGACACTTATGAACCTAAGAACACAAACCAAAACAAACACAACAAACAAACAAAGTTCACATGGACGCAAACACAACAATAAAACAACACACAACAGACAAATGGAACCAATTCTTACAAAGATCATGCCAAAGTAGGGGGACAAGGCTCTCAAATTTATTATGCAAATGATAACTCCAATGCGCTCACAAGCCAACTTCCACAAGTATTAAGATGCTAACAAAATCAAGATTTGAATGCTATTCCCGTGAGTGTGTGAATATTTCTTTCCAATCAACTCATATTCCCTAGATCAAGCTAAACTACAATCGTAAGGTTCATTTCATGCCCTCATATGTTGGACTTAATAATCCCTCTCCACTAATGTAGCTGGCTAAGCACTTTAGATCAATAGGTCTTTCTTAGGTTGTAATGTTGGCTAGGCTAAAGGTATGGATGGAGTTAAATATTTTTTTTAAGCTAAAACCTTCAACCTAGCTTGTCTTGGACCTCACAAATATATTGCTTTCTACCCCTTCTCAACACAATGAACCCTCCAAATCACCCAATAACTACACTTTTCCCACTTCTTTGAATATAAAACATATGCTCAATTATTACAAACACAACTTCTGTAAAACAACTTATTTATTTACAACATACAGTTTTTTTTTTTTTTTGAATACTTGAATGAATATAAATTTTTCTTTTTCAGATTTTTTTTTTTTTTTGAATGAATAAAATCAAACAGCTAAATGAAATTGAGCATATTCATGAATAACATTGATAAACAAGACAAATTATATGCCAATTTCCCTCCCCTAAACTCACACAAATTCATGTCCAAGACAAACTAAGCTTAAGGTTTGGTGAAGGAAAGAAAAGGAGATATTCAAAGGAATGGGCTATTTAATTTCAATTCATGGGTTTTCAAAATAAAAATAAAAATAGGCCATTAAGCTCAAAGTGGTTCAGCTAGGGACAATTTTCAGTAGGGTAGGCTTGAAAAGCTCAAACAGTCCAAGAAAATGCCTAAATCCTCTCTAACTTGCATAGCCTCCTAGGATTTCGCCTCAAGAGAATTATTAAGCCAATTCTAAAAGCTTGAACCTTCATGCATGCTTAGTTCTTCTCTAAGGAATTTGGAGTTTTCATGGTTGAATATGTGCATTAAATGGAATTCACACTCTCACTAAAATTCAGTTAGCATCAAAAACTTTTAAGAACTAACAGCCCATTCACACACAAAAGTTACCACATTACATCATTTTTTTTTAAATTTTTATCATTGAGCCACCCCCAAACTTTGGCACAACACTACATTCGTTGATTCCAAATCACACTCCCCCCCCCCCCCCCCCCCAAACTCAGAGGAAAGCAATGTCCTCATTGCTGCTAGACACAAACAACACAAAATCACAAGAACAAGACAGAAACTAAAAACAAAAATCAAAATAAACAATGCAAAACAATAGAAAATGCAGTAACAAAAAGGGTCAAGAGAAACTCCCTCCCACACTAGTCGCTGGTCGCGTCAGCGTCCTCGTCAGAATCAGTGCTCTCTTCGTGGTCCAGAATGTGCTTGGGGAATGGAGCCCAAGTGCGCAGGGCTTCAGGAAATTGCCTGTTTATGGCATCCCGAAGGGAGTCATCACGCATATATATATATATTATATACATACATTTTTTTTTCTTTTCATATATTTCTTTTCTTCTTCTTTTTTGTTTTTGTTTTTTTTTTTTGTTTTTCTTTTCTCTTTATATATATATATACATAATATACATCTATATAAAACTTGGGTTGCTCTACAATTAAATCTCAAAGTTCCACAGCAACCCGAGTTTTTACATATTCTTCAAGGATCCTCCAAAATGAGCGAGGTCTTATTTGGCTTAACCTCGCCACCCCCAAACATAAGTTCTTTCCCTTTCACCTTCAACTTTCTTCCTGAAATTTCATCACGCAAGTCCAATGCACCACAAGGAAAGACTTTAATTATCAAGAATGAATCAGAGAAACTTGATGTTAGATGTCTGGAACTTGCTTTCATTTGAGAATTAGAGAAACACACTCGCTGCCCTGCTTCGAACCTTTGGGAATGAGCCTTCCTTCCACACTTCTTTTTCTTTTTCTTCTTCCTATGTGGCTCTTGCAAATGAGATGGTGCCTTATTTATACTTGCCCCTAGCTCATTGTTGCTCTCAAATTCTTTAGGAGATGGCCTAGTCCTCACTTTCTTACTATACCTTGTGGGTACCTCTTCCTCCATATTAGAGATTTTGACAGTAATGGCAAAACAATCTCCTACTTCATCTGGAGAACGTATAGGATTGAATACCTTGAAAGTTACTTGTTTTTCTTGAGCTCTCATTGTGAGCTCCCCCTTTTCCACATCTATCAAGGTTCTACCTGTAGCAAGGAATGGCCTTCCCAAAATAATAGGCACCTCTATATCCGCCTCATAGTCTAGAACAATAAAGTCAGCGGGAAAAATGAATTTGTCAACTCTTACCAACACATCTTCAATTTTTCCATCAGGGTGAGCGAGGGATCTATCAGCTAGTTGAAGGGTAACTGTTGTAGGTCTAACCTTTCCAATCCCTAACCGCTTGAACACAGACATTGGCATCAAGTTTATGCTAGCACCCAAATCACACAAAGCCAT
Source organism: Humulus lupulus (assembly GCF_963169125.1). Taxonomy (NCBI): domain Eukaryota; kingdom Viridiplantae; phylum Streptophyta; class Magnoliopsida; order Rosales; family Cannabaceae; genus Humulus; species Humulus lupulus. The sequence continues at coordinate 45,463,858 of NC_084796.1, read as the reverse complement.
CCCACTATAAGAGTCTCCAATAGTACATGGAATGGTGAAACTTCCTGGAACTTTCATTTTAGGAGGCAGCTTGTTCTACAAGAATGAGCTACACTCCTTGGTTAAAGCTACAGTTTCAAACTCCCCCAACCTTCTCTTCTTTATAAGAATATCTTTCAAAAAATTTGCATAGTTGGGCATTTGTTCAAGGGCTTCCACAAGTGGGATGTTAATACGCAACTTCTTTAAAACATCTAGAAATTTCTTGAATTGAGCATCTTGCTTTTGCTTCTCAAACCGTTGGGGAAATGGAGGTGGCTGCTTTGAAATTGAGTTGTCTGGGTGCTGATGCTGCGGCATTCCTGCAGCATTCTGGGTAGAGGCAGATTTTTGTACACTAGAAATTTCAGCATCTTTTTGAATTTCCTCATTTATTTGGATTGAGGAAGGCTCACCCTCATGCCCATAATTTGTCTTGGAATTCTCCAACTCCTTCCCACTTCTCAAAGTGATTGCTTTGCACTCCTCTTTACCTTCTCCTCTTGGGTTTATGGTGTCACTTGGCAACGACCCTTGGGATCGACTACGCATCTCATTAGCAAGTTGTCCAACTTGAATCTCCAAGTTTCTTAATGATGCTGCTTGGCTTTGTATCATGGCTTAATTCTTAACTATATACTCCTTCAACATGTCCTCAAGAGAGCTAGATTGCATTGCTTGTTGTTGTGGCCTTTGTTGTGGTGCTTGTGGGGGATAACCCAGCGGGAAATTTGGTCTTGGAGGCATAGAAGAATTGCTAGGGCCAGCCCCTTGATTACTCCACGAGAAGTTGGGATGTTGCCTCCATGATGGGTTGTAGGAATTAGAATAAGGGCTATTCCTATTTTGGTTCCCCATGTAACACACAGCGTCTGGATTGGAAGGACAGTTGTCAAAAGTATGGCCCTCACCACAATACACACAAGAAATGTTCTCCATAGGCCCCATTTGTGTCCCCATGGGCTGCCCCATTGACTGATTCATTCCCATATTCATTGTCTTGAGCATATTAGAAATAGAGGAGACTTGGGCTGCCAAAGAAGTGATGGCATCTACATCATGAATACCAGCCACCTTTCTACCTGTAGACAATCTAGAAGTGGGCCAGTGATAGTTGTTGTTGGATATCCTCTCAAGTATTTCATATGCCTCATTATAGGACTTAGCAAGAAGAGCCCCGTTCGCTGAAGCATCAACCACCATCCTAGTATGAGCATTGAGACCGCTATAGAAGGTCTCCATTTGGATGCAATGAGGAATGCCATGGTGAGGGCATTTGCGCAGCAACTCCTTAAACCGCTCCCATGCCTTATATAAGGATTCTTCATCAAGTTGTTGAAATGAAGTAATCTCATTGCGGAGCTTGGAATTTTTAGTGGGAGGAAAATACTTCATCGAAAACCGCTCAGCCAACTCTTGCCAAGTACTCACAGAATCAGATGGCAAAGAGTTCAACCAAGCTCTGGCTCTGTCTCTCAAGGAATATGGGAACAACTTTAGTCTTAATACATCCTCTATCACTCCGAGCAGCTTGAAAGAGTCACTTACTTCAATGAACAAGCGAAGGTGAAGGTGAGGATCCTCTGTTGGCATCCCACTAAACTGACCCACAGTTTGAAGCATCTGGAACATGACTGGCTTCAATTCAAACTGTGCTGCCTGAATTTCTGGTTTGATGATGCCTGGATTGAGCTCATTGAAGAGGGGGAGAGCATATTGCCTGATAGCACGATCTCTGTCATTAGCGACAATAACTGCATTTTTCCCATTGTTGGCAGCTACTCCCCCTTGAGCTACTCGATCTTGAGCAACTCCTGCTATATTTACTGGTGGATCATGAGCGACTCCTGATAGATTTGTTGCCCTCTGGGCAGCTCCCTGTTGAGCCCCTTGCTCAGTATCCATCACTACTACTTCCCTTTTTGACTTTTGTATTCTTCGCCTTCTTCTAAAAGTACGCTCGATTTCTAGATCAGTGGGAAGTAGTTCAGGGTCTTGATTCTCATTCATACACTTTATAAACCTAAAATTGCACGAGAATCACCCAAGTCAGTAAAAAAACAGTTGAAACCAAATTGCGATATACTTAATTTCACAATAAATGACTTTAAACAATCCCCGGCAACGGCGCCAAAAACTTGTTGTGCAAAATTTAATGTGAGTGCAAGTGTACACTGTCAACAAGTAATAAGGTGATAAGAACCCAATATCGTATCCACAAGGATTTTTTTTAAGCTTAAAATTGTGAAATTAAAGTTTAACAAAATGATTAAAAAATAAAAGAACCAAACTCAAATTAAATTGGAAGTTGATTTTTTTATATGCAATTAAAAATAACTAACTGCTGAATTTAAAGTCTAAATTAATGGGATGCAATAGGAAAATCAGTTGATAAAGAAATGGTAAGCTAGGATAATTAATTCTCCCTATTATGCAATTACTGGAAACAATGCTATAGCATTCCTAACAGTTTAATAATCAAGAATTCTATTCAAGTCCATGAGTTTCTGTCGAAATCAAATGGGTTTAATTCCCTACTTAATTTGCTTATGTCTAAGCCAATTTAATATCAGGAATTTCAATTAAAGCACCAATTTCATTAGATTATGCAAGGCAAAGATATATGTCTATACCTTCACAAAATAAATAAAAAATCAAAGAAATTAATCTTGCACCATTCAAGTCTTTTGTCTAATAGTTATAACCCTTTTCAGCAATCCTAACTATTTCAATCATTTACTAAAGGTGATCAAGCAATAGTAAATATTTAACATGCAAATTACTTGAATGAATAAACCTCAATTAACATTAAGCATCAATAGCAAAGTTCCACAATTACATAATAAAGTTCCTTAACTATCCTAACTTAAAGATAATTAGTTCATAACTTTAAACACAAAATAAACTAGCTTATAATCAGTCATAAATCAAAATAAAATCCAAGAAAGAGTTGAGTTCAATAATAAGGAGAAGAAAAACAAGCCAAGAGTGTGATGGAGTGTCTTCCAAATAGCTCTTCTCTCCTAGTCTTCTTCCTTCCAAAATCCCTTCTCTCTCTCCTTCCTTTAACTCTTTAATGGCTGCCAAAAATGGGTGTATTCTCTCTTCCAGGTGGCTGCTCCTTTCTTCTTGCCTCTAGGACACGTTTTTCTTGGCTGCCAAAGAAGACCACCCTACCCTAGGTCACTTTTTCCTCTTTTTGTCATGTGGGCCTCTTTTCCTTCTTTTACTTTTTTTTTTTGTCCTCTTGTCCATTAATTGGGTCCAAGGAAAAATAAAGCCCACTAATCATTTTCTTATCTATAATGCAGCCCACTTTAAATAATCCCCAAAATGGGCTAGAAAGTAGTGTCCACGTGGGTCATCCAAATAGGCTGGCTGGCTGGCAGTACATCATGCTGCTGAAATGATGCAGCATTCCCTCCTGCTGAAACCATTTAAAACTTAAATCTCTTTCCAAATGACCAAAATTCCACCACCACCTGCCAAAATAAGAATTTCACACTTTAGGATATATTTTTCCAGCAAAATACTAGTATATAATATTATTTTAATATTTGACAAAACAAAGATAAAGACTCTACAAAACACTCTAACCCACTATTTCTTGATAAAATTACAAGTTTAAGCGCATAAAAATAACTCTAATTCCTAGAGTTATCAATAATATTAAATAAAAAGTTAAAATAAATTTTATCTACTTAAGAGTTAAAATATTTAAGTATTTTCTATTCTTATGCCAATTAAAAAATCAAGTATATAATATATTATTACCTAATACACTCAACAATTCTTCAATGAAAAGCAATGAATACATAGAAATGTCAATTTTTTGTTTTGTTATTTACTTGAAATTATATTTTTGGTAAAAAAAAAAATCTATTGTAAACATAAAACAATAAAAATGATTTCCTACAATATTTATAAATACTCCTAGCCTAGAATATCTACATAATAAATTAAACAATATATAAATATAATAGAAAAATAACAATGTTAAATAAAATAAAAATATTTTGCCAGAAATTTGGAAGATAGTAAAAAAAAATATTAACTTTTGGAAAAAATATATTTTATTTGATAATTGATATTATTATTTATTTTTAATAAAATAATAGATATTATTTAGGCTATTTAGGTTTTTTACCCCCCGAACTATTACATATGCATTATCGTGCCCCCCGAATTTTTCAGGCCGTTAAAAAATCCCCCCGATTTATTCACAGTCATGTAAATTAGGACTTCCGTCCAATTCCGTTCATTTTTGTAACGGAAGGATGATGTGGCCTTTTTTTTACATATTTGGGATGACACGTGGGACTTATAACCCGCTGACATGGAAATTTAATTTTAACCCAAATAAGAATAATTTGTTATAAACCGAATTTTTTACAACAAACTTAGAACCCCAGTTTCAATTTTCATACATTTCGGTTGTAAGTGGCGGCGTTGTAAATGTTAGCTCCAATCTGGTCTATATCCCCGCCATTGGGCCAACCAGCCTCGGCGATCCATATCCGAACATCCGGGTACCCGACTCGTTTCATGGCGAAGATGACCGAGTCAACCATCTGGTCAAAGAGGTTGGTGTAGGTCAATCCAGATTTTGGGTCGGTGTAGGTGATATTCCTAGACTCGAATAGAGCGTAGTCTAGGTTAATGTTGTTGGGTTCAGCAGACCAAGGAAAGTACGGGTACACATCGAGGAAGAGGAAGGACTTGGTTCGGTTCAAGAACTGTAACATGGGTTTCATCACCGAACTCGAAATATCAGACCTGAAAGTTCCATTCGAGGGTGGAAACGAAAATTGGAGAACATCCATGGCTAGAGTTGTACCGACCTTGACTTTGTGGGCTCCATGGGTTTTAAGGGCTTTCTTGATTTTTCGCATGGCTGGGACGATACTGAACCAGGTTGAGTTATCAGAATCGTCGAGCATTTCGTTTCCGACCATGAGATATCGGATCAGAGTTTCTGGGTAGAAAGGGACGAGGTTGGTGTGAACCCATTGATCGGTGAGTGTTTGGTTGGTGGACATGTTTTTTACTATGTCGTTTGGCACCATTATCGACACTTGCAGACCAGTGTTCTTAAGCACCGTGAGGATTTCTGGGTTGGCATCGTAGATTTTGACTCGTTTCGCTTTCAGGGATTTGATTAGTTCGACTGATCGAGATGGAGTTGGTAGATTGTTCCCTAGTTGACCATAGTTGACACCTACTTTGCCTGAGATCTCTGCACCTATTCATCAAAAAAAAAAAAAAAAAAAAATTTGAACTTTAATAAAACCCAAAACGATTTCGGGGATTGACTAGTATATAGAAAACTTACAGGAAGATGAAACTAAGAAACAGAGTATGAACAAAGGGTTCTAAGTTTGTTGTAAAAAATTCAGTTTATAACAAATTATTCTTATTTGGGTTAAAATTAAATTTCCATGTCAGCGGGTTATAAGTCCCACGTGTCATCCCAAATATGTAAAAAAAAAGGCCACATCATCCTCCCGTTACAAAAAATAAACGGAATTGGACGGAAGTCCTAATTTACATGACTGTGAATAGATCGGGGGCATTTTTTAACGGCCTGAAAAATTCAGGGGGCACAATAATGCATATGTAATAGTTCGGGGGGTAAAAAACCTAAATAGCCTATTATTTATTGGTGTTATTACACAATGTAATTATACCAATTCTTAGGGGTTGTGAGAATTGGAGAGTATAATTAAGAAATCTCAATTATCTCTAATTACATGGTTACAATGTAATTATTTAGTTAATCAAACAAGTTTAATCTAGTAATTTATACTAATTTCATCTAATTATAATTACTAGGTGAATTTCTAAACACATCCTAAAAAAAAATTAAACTAAACAAACAAGCATCGTAATATATACAAAAATAAACAACACATGCAAACAAAAATTAAAGTTTTCTCCCCCAAACTAAAATCTAAGATTGTCTTCAATGTTAAAAATAAAATAAAAGAGAAAGAAAACTACTATGAAGTCGATGTATTGCTTATGATGCATTATCTCTTAGGATTTGTTAAATACATAGTAAAATTAGTTATGCACAAAGAGGTGCAAAAATCATAACGATTTCACTAAAATCAACATGAGTAAGTTGACTCTTGTTGTAGGCATTTAAAAATTATCTCTTTGTATCCAAAATATTTCTTTGGAGTATATAAGAGTACCCAAAAAGTTTAGAGGCATTAATTTGGAGACGTTTTGAGTCGATGTATGAGGTAAAAAGTCAGTGGAGGAGGCGTTGCATCGCTTGTTGAGAGGCAATGCATCGCTTGTCTCACAAAAGCCTAGATAGGTGATGCATCGCATGGCCTGTCCGTGCGAAGCCGTACAATTATATGTTTTGACTCCAAAAACTCATTTTAAAATGCTATAATCTCATTGGTTATTACTAATGATGCTTCCTACACTATTTAAGGTGTTCAAATGAGATTTTGGTGAATTGATCACTTTCCTCCCCCCCTCTCTCTCTCTAACTTACAAAGAATACTATTTTTCTCCAATAACTTCATCAAGAAATATTGACTTGTTTGAAGGCCAAGGCTTGTTGACTCCAAACTCATTCCACAATTATAGTAGCTTCAAGTTATCTCTTGTGGGAGGCTAGGAATAGAGTTTTCTAGACAACAATTCTAATTGTGTCAAGCCTTCTTATCATCTCCGTTGATTTATTACATAAAATCATAAATGTATGATTTTATGTAACTAGGGTTTCTCTCTTCAAAGGTCCTATGTTCCTCTTAATTTAATTTGTGTTATTCTCCCATTGTGTATATTGGTATATTGTGATTAATCCTCTTAAATTACAATATTTTTGTTGTGTTCATAAGCCATAACCCCAACATTATCATCATCGTTAGACAATATGAAGGTTGCCAATGTGAATGCTCTCAAGTTTAGTAAGATATGAATCAATTTGTCACGCCGCACCAACAAGGCATGACTTTGAACGATGAGCTTGAGGATGGAACTTCAATAGCTCATAGAGAACGTCATTGAACCATTGTTTCTTGCCAATATGCACAGCCCAATAAGGATCATTAGCAACTGGAACCCAAACCTTGAAGTCCCATCGTGCCACTCGTTGCCACCTGCCATGGGTGGTCGATTGAAGCTCACAATGCCACCACCTCCGACCTCCATTTTGATCTAGCTCTAATATCATTACAACAAGCTATTTGCATGGTTAAACTCAAATCATATAGAAGAACAAAACCCAACTGCTCAAGTGCTTCAACTCATTGACATCCCGCATCACCTGATTTGTAAGAAAAATGGGTTTTTTTTTTTTTTAAAAAAAATCTTCTTTTTAGTTGTCATTAGTTACAAATAGAGTCCTATTACATAATATAACATTCTTTGTAAATATTAATTTCACAAATATTTAACTACACTAACAAATAAGTTATGGAAATTCTAGTTACAAAAATTTATATTTAACTAAAAATTAGTTCTGTAGATTTTATTTACAAATTTTTCGCTTATAACAATTTTATAAATATTGTTTACTAACAAGAAAAAAAAATCTTTGAATTTACTCCTATTCGTACATCGTTCATACACTTAGGGATGTTCATCAAACTGCCCACGTCGCTCCAAAATATGCAATTTGGAACCCTCCGCAATGCAGTTGTGGGTATTTTTTTTCAAACCATGCAGTGAGGTGTGGTGTGCGGTTTGAAATTTCATAAATGAAGTTCAAAATGCACCGTACTACACTATTAGAAAAATATCAATTTAATTATTATAAAATTATATATATCTTAGTTTATATTTTATTGTTACTATTTTGCTTTGTAAATATGCATTGTTTAGCTTACATTTTTATTAATATAATAATTTTCAAGTGATAAGTTATATATAGATATATAATTATGTATATGTTTATGCTATTGCTTGCTAAGTTTTGAGTTAGACATTGGTTTTTATGATTTTTTATAAGTTATTGGATAAATTATGAATAATTTGTGGATTTATTTCTATTTTGTTGAAATATGTATTTTGTATATGACACTATCTTGATTTTGAATGAGTGTATGTATTTTGTTAATTGTTAAATTATTAAGGTTTTTTCTTAAATACATATTTTTTTTGTTTTTTTACTGTTCCTAATTTTTTTTCAAAAATACGTACTAAATTTTTCAAAAATATGATTTTTAAAGTTACATAATTACAAACTACAGTCTCAGAAAAAAAAATTAGAAAATAGCTTAAAAGCAACTTGAAAACAACTCACCGCATCAACAAAAGAAAACCGACCAAAAAACAATATATATCAGAACAATCAAATATCAATCCAAAATAAACCTAAAAAAACATGAAAACAACAAAAAAGAAAAAAAAATGCAAAACCGTAAAAATGTAAAAATTGCCCTGAAACTGTAAAATTGAAAGAAAAAAAATGTTTGACCGTAAAAACATAAGTTTTTAGCGAAACTAAGTATTTTTTTGTAAAAATTTCTAAACTATTTGGTAATAGGTGTAAATCGCCCATGCCACACTGTACCGTATCGACGCAATTGTATGATGTGGTGTAGTGCGGTTTGAGGTCTATGTGGTGCAGATGTAGTTTATAAAATTATTCAAACTGCATATGTAGTGCAGTCTAATAAATTAGCAAAAAAATTGCACTCCCTGCACTGCAAACACCCCTCCATACTCCCTTTATTTGTATACATAAAAAAAGTATTATTGTAAATTAAACCCATATTTGTATTATGAGATAATTAATGAGATTTTTTTAAAAAAAATTGAATATCTTTGCAAATTAATCTCAAATAACATACTTTTGTCAAAAAAAAAATCTTAAATAACACACTGATATCTCCAAGCCCAATTCTGGATTTGAAATGGGCCAAGGAATCTTACAAACAATCGAAGCCCAATATCTTATTTGATGTGGGTCCATGACCACATGAAAGAGCGCCTTGATTTGGATCCAATGTGGAGACACGCCTGTGCTAAATTGGGCTACTGGTCCCACTTGAGTTTATAAAAAGGTTTCCAACCTAAGTTCCCTACCTACCCACATGTAATAGATAATAGAAGTTTAGTTCTTATTAACAAAAGAAAAAGAGGTTAGTTTGGGTACTTTAGATTGCAAAAGCAAAAGGTCATTATCTGAAGGGGTACCCAAAGTTTGGTTGTTTTCACAATAATCACATAAAAATAATTATTGATTTTTCAATTATTAAAAAGGAGCATTATGAGGTCTTTTCTTTCTCTATTTTAGAGCCATTTTTGTACGTGATTATCTTTGCCTTTGAATCATGAAAATAACATAATGCGGTCTTCTGTGACTATAAAACATAGCCATTTTCGTTGTATAAAAATACTAATTATATAATATTATTAAAAAGTTTTACACTGAGATAGGAGAAGCCATGTAATTTTGAAAATAAGAATATAATTTATTATAACGATGTGAAGTGAATTAGAAGCCAAATCAATTATCTACACGGCCTTTGAATTTAATTTTAAGCTACTAACCCTTTTATTCACAAAACGTGTTATATTATGCAAGCTGGGCTCAAAGTCAATAAGCAAATTATAAAAAATATTCAAAGCTAACTGCATAACATGTAGGAGTTCATGTGAATTGTTTTTTAATTTAAGCATAATGGATTTGCATAACTTTATTTATTTTTCAATAAATTAAAGAAAATACTATATATATGCATAAATAAATGATGAAAATTACTGTTTCATAATATATTCAATTATACACATCGCTTTTTATATATAAATAATATACATCACTTGTTTTTGCCTGGTATGTTTGTAATATCCTATATTTATTAAATCTATATGGACAATTTCTTTTATTTGTTAGGTGGATCATAGATGAGCTCAGAAGGTTTAATTTAACACTATTCAACCCAAAATGACAACCTGAATTGTCCTTGAGTTTTTAACAGCTATTACAGACCTAATCCTCCACAACCCAATTGGTAGTTTAATTAATATACTATTTTAGTGATTAATCTATGAATAATACAGTAATTTATCTATCCATTCAATCCGTATGGTATATATATATTTGACTAATTAATTTAATTGAGATATTGTGATTGAAGCATATATGATGTTGACTGACGAATATCATTATTATTTTTGGTTTTGTATGAGTGGACTTCGTTTACTTACATTTTAATTGATGCAAAGACTCTTTATTATAATGGAATATTTTTTTTATCTTTGATTTCAATGCAGAGATTGTCTGAAAATGAATGAGCTAAAAGTCAATTAATTCACTCACCTCCATGATTCTCACACCCTCTAAATCTCAATAACATAATTAATTAATCAAACATAAAAGAAAATGTAGTGCTGGGTTGCAGATAAAAAAGAAGGTTTCAATTTAAATTAGAGAGATTCTTTGAGCTTAAATTAGACAATCTATATAAACTATAGACGACTCTGCCAAACTCTGCCTTGCCTTTACTATAACCAATTATTTATCACATAACAGTTTAATAAATTTATCTGTAATTAGAATGAGACAAGTGGAATATTTCTATAGTTTTTGTACTTTAAATGAAAAAAAAAATTATATACATATATATATATATATATATTTATATAAGAGTTGGCATGTACAAAGTTTGTAAGACATGGTTACTAGTTACTACATGCTAGTACTAGAACTGGCATCTCAACAGAAACTATATATATAGAGAGAGACTCGTTCAAAATTCCTTACACATGACAAGCTGATGATGATCAGTGCATGCGTAAGCTTTGCCTACGCCACAACCTAATCGAATTTTTTTTAAAAGAGTTTTAGGTAATTAAAGCATTTCTCTTTAAATACATATATTATATTTCTAAACAAACATGTCTTAATCCTAATTTTGTAGCACAAGAGAGTCTCATTAAGAATTTAAGATGACCCTAATAATCAATACCCATGGTGGCAAAGAATAAATTTATTATGGTTCTCCTCTTGGTTATTATTAATCGATTCTTGATATTCCTTTAGGAGAGGTTGAAATAACGTATTACTTCTCTAGGTGTCTCTTTGAATGGATCTTACTAATAGACTCCTTGTATATTCATAAAAAAAGTTAGGTTTGTATTTTATCCTTTGATAATATCAACATATTTCTTAAAAATGGTGCCATATTGAGAGTGTTATATTTTATATGTGTTTTTAGCATGTTCAAAAATTAAGTACGCAATTTGTCTCCACCTGTATAGCATGTGCAATATATCTCACAGTTGTTACGATTAGATTATTAGACTCGTAGCAATTTGTTTGTATGAAGTGAACAAATATTTCCTTGAACAAGGTCGTATCATTACCCTTAAAAAAAGAGGTAGAGTATCATAACATACTATTATGTGAACAGACCATATGCAAGTAAATATTTCGCAGTCAATTCGGCAAGTAGGTGTCTCGCGAACAAAAACCTGGGAATAGCTATTTTTTTTAGTAAGACTTCAAAATCTTTAAAGAAAGACAGATATGAAGGGAGTTAATATTAATTCTTAAATATTTTAGTGGTTAATAACTTAGTCATTCAAAATTGATTAGTAACTCGAAATTAAGAAATTATATTATATTTATTCAAATAACTCTTTTTAAATTTAAACTGTTTATAGCTATAATAGGTTTAAGATTATCCCACAACGGTAGTAGATTCGGATGAGGTTTAATGTTCTGTGAATAAAGATTTTTAGATTGTAAAGTAAAAAGTGGAATTGCCACAAACAATAAGCAATAAAAAGCTGTTATGGATGGTTTTTAGGCTAAACTATTTTAAAAATTTATCGGTCATTCATCTTTCATATTTTAAAACATGAACCATACTCATCTATCTTAAAATTTATTTGTTGAGGAAAAATCCAATTCAAATATATTTAATTATGGTCCTGTTTTTCCATATGATTATGTTAAATATATGTATGTTATTGTTAAGACATTAATGAATTTTATACCATGTACACATTCATAATTCCATACACATCACAACTTCTCAGTTAGTTCTTGTGTAATCTGACTTTGCCATAATTTTAGGAAAATGTCAATATAATTAGATAGGTTAAGAACATTCTTTTTTCTTAAATGAGACTCTCAACACTTAGGTCAACACAAAATGGCATATGAAAAGTCATGGACAATCCCCACCTCGAGATATCTCGTATATCACTATTTGCTCATAATACTTTTTTATCTGGTTGTATAAAAATCATTCTGTTTTATTTTTGGAATATTTTATAATGTTTTGGTTTATGATTTACGAGGAATTGTTGAATAGTAGATCATAGTTATGATGAGGACTATAGGATTAATGCATGTATTGGTAAATCACTAAATCTAGTCCATACAATATGAAAAAGTGTGAAGTCAAAATGTCCTCCTTTATATTACTATTATTAATGTGATAATTTGATAATGGTGAATATAGTAAAATAATAAAATGATAAAAGAATATCATATGAGTTTGTCTATCAAATTAAAGCATCATGATAAGTTTGTAACATGTCAATTGCGCATGCAAATAAAATGTCAAAATGTATATTTAAAGTTAAAGAAATTATTAATGATAAGTTTTTATTACAAATGTGAAATATTAATTACCTTAATAATTGGTATAAGTTATTGTCAATATATTTCATATACATAACAATTAATGTATCTCAAATAAAATTATTTTTAAATGTAATTTTCTGTACTTCTAGAAAAATTATACACTGAGAAAGAAAAAAAGGGTGGGTGTTGTCGCCAAGCGAGTTGGTACTCGCGTACTCGGTGTATAGAATAGTCAATTTGGACAATTTTCCAATTACGCAAAAAAAAGAAAATTTTATAATAAAATAAAAATAGGAACAAAGAAGAAAGAGAGAAAAAAAAATGTAAAAAAAAAAAATCATAGAAAAGATCATATTAAGAAAGTAAAAAAAAATCATTGAGAGAGACCCAATCCCTACTCTTCTTCCTTCTTCCTTCTTCCTTCTTCCTTCTTCCTCACCTCTGCTTCTCAGCTCGGAAAAAATCCAAATAACTCCTACTCAATTCTACTTACATCTTCATCTCCATCTTCTCCGCCATAGCCACACAAGAACTATTATTTTCATATTCTTTACTATAATTGCCTGCTTACCCTAAACTACCTTAGCTTCCCTCCTTCACTCTGGGCCAAAACCCATTTTCTCCATTTGACTAGTTCAACTTTGTTTATATACATGCCCATGTCTATTATAATACGGATTAGATATTGAAAGAATCTCTTTGAGCTTTGCTTTTGGATGATGGGGGGTAATGGTAAGCACAGGTGGAAGATCTCCTTCTATCGCTCCTCCTCTTCTAATTCGTCTCCCTCGACCTCGAAAATGGATATCAAGCCACCTCCTATGGATTTCGTCTGCCCCGTTTATGGTACTTTGATGGCTGACCCAGTTATCGTCTCCTCCGGTCAGACCTTCGAGCGGGCTACTGTACAAGTATGCAGAGATTTAGGGTTTTCGCCCAAGCTTGAAGATGGGTCTCGACCCGATTTCTCAACCGTGATTGCTAACAGGGCCATCAAGTCGACGATTGCTCATTGGTGCAACGATTCAGGTATGGAGCACCCGCGTCTGCCGGAGTACGAATCCGTCGAGAAGGTCGTTCGAGCTCTAATGGCGGCGGAGGAGGAGGAGAAGCTGAGCAGGTCGCGGAAACCGGACCTTAGGGTTTCGGAGCGGGAGCTGCTCCGCGGTGTGGCTGAACATCCGCCTGTGATATTCTCCCACGCGACGACTGAGTTGGGCCACCGAGTCAACCATTTCTACTCTAGCTCTTCGGAGGAATCGGTCGTCATTCCGGGTACGTCGAATCCGGGTACTCCTCTTCCCCTCACGACTAGACCTCTCTGCTACTCTTCCTCGTCTTCCTCTGAAATCGCAGAGCTTGATGCCCTAACCGGAATCCCCAATTCCAACGGCCCGGTTTCGGAGGAAGAAGAGAATTTGTTGAAGAAGCTCAAGAATCCCGAAGTCGTGGAGCAAGAAGAAGGCGTGATTTTGCTGAGAAAGATGACCAGAACAAAAGAGGAGCTTAGGGTTTCGCTCTGTACTCCTCGGCTTCTCGTAGCTCTGAAACCTTTGATTACTTCTAGGTACGCCGTTGTCCAAACAAACGCCATAGCTTCCTTAGTCAACCTCTCGCTCGAAAAGCCGAACAAGGTGTTGATCGTGCGGTCAGGATTCGTGCCATTCTTGATCGACGTCCTCAAAGGCGGCTCGAGCGAGTCGCAGGAGCACGCCGCTGGAGCTCTCTTTAGCTTGGCATTAGAAGACGAGAACAAAATGGCAATCGGCGTTCTCGGCGCTTTGCCGCCGCTTATGCACGCACTCGTCCGGTCTGAGAGCGAGCGGACTCGGCACGACTCAGCCCTAGCCTTGTACCACTTGACACTGGTTCAGAGCAACCGAGTCAAACTCGTGAAACTCAACACGGTCCCGACTCTATTGGCCTTAGCCCAAACCGGATCTTCCGCGAGCCGGGTCTTGCTGATTCTCTGCAACTTGGCGGCTTGTCCGGAGGGGAGGTCCTCCATGCTCGATGCCAATGCGGTGGAGTGCCTTGTTAGTATGCTTAGGAGGAATGAGTTGGACTCCGAGTCGACTCGCGAGAACTGCGTTGCAGCTCTGTTTGCACTGAGCCATGGAAGCATGAGGTTCAGAGGGTTGGCTAAGGAAGCCAGGGCTGTGGAGGTTTTGAGGGAGATCGAGGAGAGAGGGAGTGAGAGGGCTAGAGAGAAGGCTAAGAGGATGTTGCAGATGATGAGAGGGAGAGATGAAGGAGAAGATGAAGAAGGAGACTGGGAAGCGGCGCTTAACTCCGGCAGTGGACTCACTGGGTCAAGGTACCGAGTTGGGGTTGCCGGGAGGAATATGCATATGTTACATAGTGCAAACTCAACGACTTTTTAATTAATTTTTTTTTCTGTTTTCTTTTTTTATCTTTTTATCTTTCTGTAGGTTCAGTCTGTAAATTTTCTATTTCGGTCCTTAAAGGAAAGAAAGAAAAAAGTAGTAATTTTTTATGTTGTGTTGGGGGAATGATTTTGAGCTGACTCGGTACTGAGTTTAGTGACGAGTTTGGCAATTGGGTATTTTTGGGGTAGATATGGGTGTAATTATTTGGTGGGTTGGAGCATGTTCAATGGTGTTTTTGTTTGGTTTTATTTTTAACACTTATTTTGATTGTTTGTCGACAATGTGTGTTCAAAGTTTTTACTATGTAGAATAACATATGTAATTTAATTATGGTTTAATTAATGATTTCATTTCATTCAATTACAACAGCTGAGTTTACCTAAGCCAGTTGGCTAAAGACAATAACAGCTCTTCTACTTAAGACTTGGTCGTTTTTTTTTGCTGCTTTGTGTTTTTTCTGACTAGAATTCAGAATAAGAATGAAGAATTTTGAGAGGCTGGCTAATAAGTACTAATAATTGGACCATATGAGATATGGCTTTGATTTTTTTAGGTACTAATTAGTATTGACTTTCTTTTTTTGTTAATGAAAATCGGTGGGCACATAATAGAATAGGGTACTTTTCGTTTTACGTACGAGGGAAGTTATGGTGAAGTGCTTGTTTATAATAATAATAATAATGGATGTCGATAATTGTGTATAACTAATTTCAGATTAAAAAAAGTTGATTAAACCATGGGTGGGGTGGGGTATTATATTATGTTAATTGCCATGCATACAAGTGAAGTGATGAGTATAAATATAATTCTCCTTTAGTTTTTTTATTTTTCTTTGTGCAAAAGGTTAGAGGCAATTTAGTTTAGAGAGGAGTGCTTTTTCTATAGTAGGTTATAACCTAATTTTTTATGCACAATTTGGACAAAAGTAGATACTGATAAAGCTCTTCTTACCTTTAGGGTGTCACCTGAGTATCGTGAAGGATGTGATGACTTCAATTGCTTTAATTTTTTTTAATACTTAATATTTGTTCGTTATAAAATAAATAAATTCCTTATAATAATAAATTATAAATATATCTTCTATATAAAAAGTGTGTAAATAATATAATTTTAATGATTTTTTATTTTTTAATTAAGTTTAACAGAATATTTTTATATTTATCAATAGATTACAAATATGAATTAAATTTAAACTTAAATAAAATTAAATAAATATTTAATTAAACAAGTTAAAATACGACATTTTTCATAAATTTTACAATAATTATTATTTATAAATAATAAAATCATACATTTTATAATTTAAATAAAATTCAATTAAACATAATAAAATAGGGCACATAATTTAATTAAACAAACTTAAACAAAAATAAATAAATTAAAATAGGATATTTTAAGATAATTTATGATAATTTAAATAATTAAATCATATTTATTTAAAATAATAAATGCATACATATTATTTTTTTATTTTATAAATTTGCGTGATAATTTATTTTTTATGAAGTGAGTGAAGCTCTTTTTCTTCATCTAATTCACCATGAAGCAATATATTATAAACTAAAAATAGTTGATACATATATACTTCTATCTACACTATGATTTTTTCTATTATTATTTTATTTATATTATTAATTTTTTTTAAATATTATTGTATTTATATATATATGTTATATAATTATATAAATATATATATATGTCAATGTTGTGTTTGTTGTGTTTAAATGTCGTATATGTAAAAATTATTTATATAAATATTTATTCATATTATAAAACTATAATTTATTTTATTATATATATTTAAAAAATAATTAATTAATTTTTATTAAAATTATAAATAATATTTACAATTTTAAAATTAAACAATCTTACATTCCTTTTGACTAATATATATATATTTATACGAGAGGGAGAGATTTGACAATTGTTTTGAACAATTATTGTTGTGTTAAGATTGGATTGTATGGTACGTGGTTTGCATCAAAAAAGATAAATAAGTAAACGACAAATTATATAAATAAATAAATAATCATTATTATTATATAAACAAACGGGTCGAAGAAAAAAGTGTTGTAGTTTGGGTTTCTCTCCCCCGCTCACTCGTTAAGCCCAAACAACAGTTTACCATCTAGACCTTCAGTGGTCTAAAACATTGGTCTAAACTAACCCACTCTCCAAAGGTCAACATTTCTCTCGCCAAATACCGAGTTAACCAAAATATTTGCGTGGGCAGCCAATTTGGTGCTGAGTGTCCATTTTATCTATAAAATGTGTATGTTACACTGTCTACCTCTGTTCTGTTCCGTCATTGTAATCCACATGGTTAGCTTAGTTGTGTCATTTCTAGTGAAATTTATGATTGTTGTTGTATTAGACTTGTATCTATATAAACAATTATTGAAATTATCATTTTCTTTCAAAAAGAAAAATATTCACTTTTTCTATTAATATATAGTTTAAGGTTTATATAAACAATTAATGTGAAATACGTCTTATTCTCCAAATACCAAATTATTGTTATTAATATATAATTTAATGTTCATAGAAACAATTAATGATAAATACTCACACATACAGTACATGCCATCAATACAATCTAGCAATCTTATTTAAAAATATGAGAAAATATCAATTTTGTCCTTGTATTTTTCCTAAATACGCAATCGTTTTTTGTATTTTGTTAAATGATGATTCGAACACAGTATTTTATAATATGGATCAAAATAGTACCCTAAACTCGATTTTAATCAAAATATTTTCAAATATAACTTTCATTCTCAATTTCTCGACCACCTTCTCCTCTTCTCTAAACTATTGCATCACGAATGACACAAGAATTGATCTTTTAATTGAGAATATATTGATCAAAATCGGATCTAGGGTATTATTTTGATCCATTTTGTAAAACACAGGGTCCGAACTATTATTTACCAAAACACAAGAGTCAATTACGTATTCAGAAATTGACTTCTGGATCGGTGTTTACACTGAGTGGAGGAAATGTAGTCTGGAAAAGTAATAAACAAACTAGTATTGCATATTCTACCATGGAAGTTAAATACATAGCGACTTGTGAAACAGCTATGTAGGATCTATAATATTTTTGTCTAGATGCATGCTTCCTATTTTCATATACAAAATATAAAATAGAAAACACCAAAACATGTTCACATATGAATATTCATGTTTTACTTAAAATGGCAGAGAGTACTTACAAATTGCGTAGCGAAACAATATCTCATTCCTTTAAATTATCTATCTTTTGATCCTTTCTGAATGCAAGGAATTGTCAAGAGTCTAAACTACTTTGAACGATACCAAAATCCTTCCAAGCCTATCTTTAAAACAAGTCTAACCAAGGGTGGGGTGGGCAAGTTCTCAATACACGAGAAAAAATTTCAGAGGGAAAGGAAGAGAGTGATGGGCGACCAAGCAAGGAGATTCAAGTGTCTAGGTTTTCACTTACCCAAAAATGAAACAACACAGTTACTGAAAACCCTAGACATTGCATTCCTTATATAGGCAACTAAATGAGCTTTATTTCAATTAAATTAATTAAAATAATAAACAAACAAAAAAATCAAGAGCTTGGGTGCCTCAGACATCCATTTGGGCCCAATCCCATTGTCTTGAATTTAAATCACAATAGGGCCAAATTCAAAATATTTTATTTATTTATTTATATTTTAATTAATTAAATAAATAAATAGTTAAATCCTTATTCAAATTAACTAATTATAATTTTAAACTTGATTTAATATTATTTATTTATATTGACACCAATTTGTCAATGTTAATAAATTTGCCCAAAAGACTCTTTTATTCTAAAATTCTTAATACATGTGAATATCATTAAATTGACCTAGTCAATTTGATATTTATAATTAATAATTAAATCAATTGTTTGAGACTATTAAACTTAATTTTATAAGAGACGACATGGGGACCATGAATCTATGGATACAAGCTTCAAAAAATTCCCATGAGTTTATTTATCAAATAAACTATCTCACAATTTATTAATTTCTCGTGACTCCACTATAAATTTGGAATTGAACTCTTGAATTCATAGAATGATATTACTCGTATAAAGTTGTTATCCATTGTTATAGTCACTACCGTCAGTCAATTCTCTATTGATGACTTACTAATGAGTTGAGAGTAAATTACTGTTTTACTCCTCGTTAGTATTTTATCCTTAACTCCCTTTAAGTCTCTTATAAATGATAAATCAATGAACTTAATCACAGATATAAGTGCTCAGTCATTTAACCATTTGGACAAAGTTATTAAGAAAGTCATATTTTCACTTCTCATATAGAAGCTATAGATTTCATATCTATGATATACTCTCATTCAATTATACTAATGAACCTCCAAGATGTAAGTATAGGGTATGTCGTAGGATAAACTTTTAAGGAACAAATCAAAAGATTCACATAATATAATTAATAGAAATAGTATCACTTAGAATTTAGATCGACTTGACCTATGATCAACGTTATGACTCTAATTAGATTCGATAATAACGATACTTATTTATCTACCAATAATCAGTGTTGGTCCTAGTCCAATGTAACAAAATACATTCAATCATATTGTTTACCGAGTTTTTCGAAAACTAGAATTATGAAAGATAAGAAAGCTAAAAGAAAGGGTTTAAAGATAATCACGTAAGAGTTTTTACGTGGTTGGGGCGTTAAAGAGCCTTAGTCCACGAGCCTCTTGTATTAGAGTTTAGAAAGCTTTAGCAATGGATTTTTCTGCAAGTTTGAGCAGAGTAATTGCTTACCAGAGAAAAATTCCCCTCTCCACAATGCACAACTGGTCCTATTTATAGACAGTTGGGTGCACTGGGCTTGGGTCGGACTAATCCGGGCCCAATATGGTTATAATCATGATTTGCTCACTAACAGAGGCTTAATACAAATGATTCTATCAAATAAAATACACTAATCAGGACCCATTGGGCCACCTTGAGCCTATTCAAGCTTTTTGGCTGACAACAGTACGTTGCTTTAGACTGGTCCGCGTGGGCTACCAAGGGGATCCTGAGGACAGGATCTGTCAGAGTAGTGGTGCTACTATTCTGGATGACGACGTACATTCCGTATGTAACCTCTTCTGCAGGTTAGTCGAGAAACAAAACTCTGTGTTTCTCGGGCTGATGTCAGTATCGGGGACAGTTTATCCTGCCCAACCCGGGCACCTGGTCCGCGTTCATTTACCAAAATCCTGGTCCATTTACCAGGACCCTGGCTCGTTTACCAGTGCTCGGGTTCATCCGCTATCATCCCAGTCCATCACCCTTAATCGCATCCCAGATGATGCATTAGGGTTGGGTCCAGGAAGACAAATCGGGCCCACATCATGGTCCCAATTCCCTCGTGCGGGGGCGCCCAATGGACAATGCTAGGCTTGCTGGTAATTGGGCCACCAGGACTTATTCCTTCCCTGTCCATTGGGCTCGGTCTAGGCCTTCGATCTCTTTAAAATAGCCCATGGACACAGTGTGTCGTGCCACATGTCCGGGGGGAAAACAAGGATAACATTTACCCCCCAAGCCTTCGTTTATGCTTGCACAGTGGAGGTTTACTTCATTTTCCCGGATCAAATTCCAATATCCTGGTTTGTTCCCCAAGAGACGGGTCTGTTTCCATGGGGGGTCACTTGGTTAACCTCGCATGAAAAATGTTTGCGCCAATGTCGTTGATCAAATCCCAACAGCCCGGTTTGCTTCCCAGAAGGCGGGTTCATTTACTTAAGGCACGTTTGGGCGACCCCTGTCCTTTCAAACTCATCATGCTATACGTACGTGTTTCCGTATAATTGGTGTGTCTGTATTACTCGTGCCTAACATATTTGGCGAGAATCTCTCTATTATCGTGTTGATAGGCAGGTGTCAGCGTGATTTCTGAGACGTCCCGTCTATACTAGTGATGCTGATAAGGTAATTGAGTGATTTAATATTTCTGCTCCAACTAGGACCGTCGAATGAGGAAATTTCTGAAATTTCCTATTGTGGGCCGTTAGATCGGATGGACGCGGATCGCGAATTGGCGAATCCATGATCCGATACTCGATTGGGCTAATTAAAGCCCCTGCGTAATCCGGGACCGTTAGATGAGGGAATTCATCCTGAACCGTCGGATCAAGAATTGTGCTTTTGGCCCTATAAATACCCCCAGATTTTCATATGCAACTTTACACATTCTGAACAATCAGAGTTAAAAAAAAGAATCATTTTATGTTCGAGTTTGCCGATGAATTTCTCCGACGACTGCTCCATCTTTGTTGCTGTTTCTTTCCGACTCGTCCTTGTTCTGCACCATCGTCAAACAGTTCAGTCTTAGTTCAACCAGTAGACGAGCTTCTGTATCGCCTTCGTCTATTCAAAGGCGAGATCTTGCCGACCTTATCACCAGAAACACTACAACCTTCAGACCGAGTGCCTTACAGTAAGTTCCATGGTCTTTTATTTCTGTTCCTTTTTTTTTGTTTTATAGTACTACCTTCATGACCATAGGATTATTAGAGCCGGGACCACTGTATAGGGTGGTTCCGAGCACAATATAGTAGGTCTGTAGAACAGGTGGTCTAGGTCGTCCCAGATCTCTATGCGCGTTTTAGATTGATATGGGAAAATTGAGAAAAAAACCTTTCCTTCCTAGTTCCCAATCAAGATTCTTGGGATCTCTATTGATCCCAGATCTGGGTCTGGAGGGGACTTCTCCAAGCAGTTTTAGGAGAACCCTTGTACCTTAACCAATCTTTTTGGGTTCTAGTGCTAACTGCTTGGTTTCCTTGTTTCCTTAATTGTTCCCAGATCATCGATCATGAGCCGCGATGTCTCCCTTCATCCGAAGGAATTCGTACAATCGGGCCCCATCTTCCTGGAGGGGCATAAGCCTCCCACTGGTAACACATGGGAAATGGATGGGGAGAAAAATGAGTTCTGGAACTACCGGATGCTGGACGCTTTAGAGAAGCATTTGGGAATAGAATCGACTCCTGGGCTCTTCTACAATCGACTAGCCAGGAGGGAGGAGAAGGCCCACACCAGCGTGGGAGAATTCGAGGTCTGGAGCGTAGGCCATATTAATGCGGGAGCTAGCTCCTGCTTCAAGGCTACTTCGCGCGATTCCTTAAGTTTGTGGGAATCCGGTCGTTCCAACTCCTGCCCTACGCCTACAAGTTGCTCGCAGGGTGGCGCATTTTCTGTGCATCTAAGGAGATCCCGACGCCTACTACCGTGGAGGTGCTATACTTCTATAAGCTGGAGCCGCAACTTAACGTCAAAGACAAGACTCGGGACACCTTCTACAGATTGAAGCCCCACGGCAACTATCCGGCTCCTTATAGTTCCTGGAAGCACCCTCCGGATGTTAGGCACTACTGGTTCATGACATCCGGGTTTCTCCTCAAGAAGAACCCCATGTTGGTGTTGGACTTCCAGCACGTGGGTAAGTTGTTTTCTCCCTAACTCCTTTTGATTTTCCTTTTGTTTCATCTGTTCCTCATTCATGCTCCTGGAAAACAGGACCATATGGCCAAACTCTCCTCACCAAGTTGATTCAGGATCGGAAGAAGTATTATGCCAACCTGAGCATGGAGAAGCTGGATGTGGGTGACTACGTGAACAAGGAGAATTTACAACTGGTTGGGATGCTCACGGTCAACCAGACGATCGTGGCCCCTAGCTTCCGGGGGCTGTAGTGCGAGAAAGATATGACCCTAAGGGAGGAATTGGCCCTTGTCTATATCGAGGTAGTTGAGGCCGCGGCCCGTGCGGACGCAGCGAAAAAGAAAAAGGAGCAGGCTCGCCAAGCAGAGAGGGCCGCATCTGAGGAGCTGGATGCCCTCCTCTGGGAAAGGCACAACCACCTCGTGTGCCCCAGACGTCTCGCGAGCCACCTCGCCCTCACCTTGCCCTGCGCATTAGCCTCTCCATGGGCCTCGCGAGACCAGCGTCTCGCCCTCGCCTCGCCCCGCGCATCGGCCGCGCCATGGGCCTCGCGAGACCAGCGTCTCGCCCTCACCTCACCCCGTGCATCAGCTGTGCCATGGGCCTCACGAGAGATGCCCCCACCTCGGCTCGTCATATCCGTGCCACTAGGGGTCACGTACATAGTGGGCCTCGTTGGAGGGGCCTAATCTCTCCCCTTAAGATAGGTGCTAGTGACGGGGCACCACTCTTACTATGGGTCTAACAAGAGGTAAGATCAAGGACCTTTTTAACGCACCATTAAGAAGGAATTGGGGAAGCCTCATAGCGATTCATGCAAAGTCAGAAGAAATACTGAGCAACCGGACAAACTGAGGGGAGCTAAGGCATGGACACAAGGCCCATGCCCAACAACTAGTGGGAGTACTAGGAGAAGGGACATGGCCTGTATGTTTCTAACCAGATGTCAGAGTCGACACCACCAGCACCACTACGCCTGGCACCACTCATCTGATACTCGTACTAAATAAGTAGTGGAGACATCCCCACGGAATCTGACCATGTACTGGAACCAACACCACTACCCCTGAGACCACTCTCCTGAAAATGTACTTGTGTACCATTTGGTCCCCTGGACCACAATGTATCAGGAGCCCTTAGAGCCCACTATAAAAGGAACCCCACTTCCACATGAGAGGGGGTTGAAAAAAAAAACACTGTAGCACTACACCTTGAAAAAAAAATACGAGTTCATTTCACCATTTTCTTTCTGCAACTATTCTTTACGTTTCTGATTAGATCTTTGAAGTTTTTCATTGATAAGCTCTATATTTCAATTTTTCTAACTTAACTTGGTTGACAAGTTCTCACCGTCAACAGTTTGGCCCCGTCTGTGGGAAGAATAGACAGCAAGCCACTGTTCTTCTGCCGATTCTGATAAGAAAGAGATGTCGCGACGTTCGAAACAGTTGAGAGAGCCGCGCGAGGTGGAGGTCCATCTTGACGGAGATCAGCTAAAAGCCTCCATGAGGGAGCCTCCTCCACCTGCAAACGTGGAGGCCCCAAAGGAGCCTGTGGTTCACGGAGATGAAAGGGAGGCCTCGTCCCTGGTGGTCCAACCTGAGGAGGATCGTCCAAGGCCGGCGGCTGCCCCAGCAAGGGGTGCTGGTGAGTTCCTGCCTTGAAGGCCTCTGCAAGTGCCAAACCCCAGTCGGCAGGATCCAGGCCCATTGGCGCACCGGGCTGACAAGCACCCTCGGGTCCACTCCGTGAGCTCGAGTTCTAAGTCTCAATTCTACGAAGATGAGATACGAGAACTTCACCGCAAGAATCAGAGGCTAGAAACCACCCTGGAAACACATGCAAGAGGTGCTAAATGGCCTGTTGCAAGGGAGATCAAACGTGACACTCCCTAAGCAGAAAGAGAGAGGCCAGGAGGGGGTAGAAACCACCGTCCCAGTAGATGATGGAAGGACCTGACTCTCCACTAGTAACACCCCCCAGGCGAAGTAGCACGAACGTCTCGGACCATCGAAGCAGTCCTAGGGGCTAGAGCCGAAGACCAATGCTGCCCTTCGTAACGATGTCGAGGTCACCTCAAGGAGAACACCCTCAGATTTACGAGAAGAACTCAACAAAAAGAGGGTGGGTAAAAGGACCACACCCCCTATGGCGCCCCGGGAAGGCAAAGGGAAGGGGGATCCTAACCCATCCACGTTGAGAGACTCCTTGAACAAGAGGAGGCAAGACCTGGACACAGAAATGAGGAGCCTATGAAGCAAAATTATCACCGCCTCCGGAGGTCAAGCCTTTGAGGATGAGTTCGACCATGAGTCACCCTTCATCAAGGAGATCCAAGCCATCCGGCTCCCGGCTAACTTTAAGGAGCCCCATATGACCCCCTATGAAGGAAGCACAGATCTGAAATACCATCTGGATATTTAACGACCTGATGAAGCTGAGGGGAATTAGTAGCGGGGCCAGATGTCATTGCTTCGCTGTCACATTGAAAGGACCTGCGTACAAATGGTTCAACAGACTTAGACCGGGGTCCATCAAATCTTGGCAGCAGTTTTCCGATGAATTCCTCCAGCAACACCACGTCGTGCGAGACTACATGATGCCAGGCACCAGCCTCGCCAACGTGAAGCAAGGAGAAAATGAGAGTCTGAAGAGCTACATTCACAGGTTCAATATGGAGGCAGCTATAGTAGGGAGCTTGACCCCTAGAGAGCTGAAAATGGCCATCACAGCTGGAGTGTGCCCGGGAAGCAAGTTATGGGATAACATGCTCAAGAGGGAGGTCACAGACTTGGATGATTTCTACGAGCGAGCGCAAAAATATATTCGCGTGGAGGATGGTCACGAAAGCCTCAAAGCCGGGAAAGGTCAGTCGCCACCAAAACCTTCAATCCGAGAAATCCAAAGTGGTGCAAAGAAGAATAGGGTCTATGAGGGAACGAGATATGATCGACCTCGGAAGCATCAACTCTCTGATGAGCGCAGACAGGGCCCCTACACCTTTTATACTGACCTCACCCATGCGAGAGAACATATTTTCGTTACGAACGAAAACCAGGTCCCCTCCAGAAGGCCTCCGCCAATGAAAAAAGACCGGTCTAAAAGAGATGCATCAAGTATTGCCAGTATCATAAAGATATCGACCACACCACCGCGGAATGCAACCATTTGAAGGTGGAAATCGAGGAGCTCATCCGTAGGGGACATCTGGGCAGATATGTGTGCAAGGAGAGCCAAAGGCTAGAAGAAGGAGCATCCCCGCTGCGGGCGCGAGAGGTGGCCCCAGAAGTACAGGGAGAGGTCAGGACCAGGATTCGGGGACGAATCAAGGAAGGGGCGAGATAGATATGCCAGGGAGGCTAGACGAAGTCCATCACTGTGCGTCTTAAGTCTGGAGCAGCGCCCCCCGAAGAGTTTTAAGGGTGAAAATGACTCAATAACCTTCACCGAAGAAGACGTATACTTCCCCTATAATGACCCCCTAGTGCTGACTGTCCAGCTTGCTAACATGAGGGTGCATTGGGTCTTGGTGGATAACGGAAGCTCTGTGGACATCTTATAACGCCCAGCACTGGAGAAGATGGGCTAAATATCCGACACCTAAAGCCTTGCAATACTTCTTTGTATGGATTTACAGGAGATTCGATACTGCCCCTAGGGGCAATCGAGTTAGCCACCACTATGGGAGAATAGCCCAGACAAACCACCATAATGGCAAACTTTGTTGTGGTGGATTGTGCCTCAGCCTTCAATGCGGTATTAGGGAGACCTTCCCTAAGAGAATTAAAGGTGATAACTTCTGTATACCACTTAGCTATGAAATTCCCAACTCCCAGGGGAATAGCATGCATGAAAGGAGAGCAGAAGGAAGTGAGAGAATGCTATAACACATCCCTCTGCACAACCACAAAGCCATCAGCGCCTATGGCGATGGTTGTGCATGAAGGCGCGAACCCAAACAAATTGGACCCATGAATCACAGAAGAATCCAGAGCTAAACCGGTAGAGGAATTGGAGGAAGTAACAGTCATGAATGAGCCGTTGAGAAAGTTGAAGGTAGGGAAAAACCTTGTAGGTGACATGAAGGAGAAGCTAGTAGAGTTCTTAAAAGCCAACCTCGACGTATTCGTCTAGAGTCACGAGGATATGGTAGGGATAGACCCAGCGGTCATGTGCCACCATCTGAACATCGACCCGAAAGCAAGGTCGGTGAGGCAGAAAAGGAGAGCGATGGACCAAGAGAGATACACGGCCCTAAAAGAGGAGGTTGACAAGTTGAAGGCGAACGGGTTCGGCGAATGGGTTCGGTGAACGGGTTCATCTGAGAGGCATTTTACCCACTATGGGTATCAAACCTAGTGCTAGTCCCAAAGCCCAATGGAAAATGGAGGACTTGTGTGGATTTTACCAGCCTCAACAAGGTCTGCCCTAAGGACAACTTCCCGCTTCCTAGGATAGACCAGTTGGTAGACGCCACAGCGGGGCACGGGCTACTTAGCTTCATGGACGCATATTATGGGTATAACCAAATACCCATGAACCCTGCTGACGAAGAGCACACTTCGTTCGTAACGGACAAGGGGCTATATTGCTATAAAGTGATGCCCTTTGGTTTAAAAAACGCAGGTGTCACTTATCAAAGGTTGGTGAATAAAATGTTCGCAAATCAAATAGGAAGGAACATGGAAGTATACGTGGACGATATGCTAGTGAAGATAAAGAAGGCGGGGGAGCTCACCAGCAACCTCATGGAAATGTTCAACACCCTTCGAAGGTATAGAATGAAGCTGAATCCACTCAAATGCACCTTCGAAGTTTTGTCGGGAAAGTCCCTGGGTTTCATGGTGAATTCCCGAGGTATCAAGGCTAATCCTGAAAAAATCAAGGCCTTGCTGGAAATGAGCCCATCACGAAGCAAAAAAGAGGTTCAATGCTTAACAGGGAGAGTAGCAGCCCTCAATAGGTTCATCTCTAGGTCTACTGACAAATGCTTCCCTTTCTTCAACATCCTAAAAGGGAACAAAAAGTTCGCTTGGGATGATGAATGCCAGGATGCCTTCACCAAGCTAAAGGAACACCTTGGAAAGCCACCCCTTTTCGCCAAGCCAGAAAAAGGGGAGAAGTTGTATTTGTATCTAGCTGTATCAGAGCATGCCATAAGCACCGCCTTGGTCAAGGGGGAAAAGAAGCACCAGCAACCTGTGTACTATGTGAGTAAACGGTTGGTAGACGCAGAAACCCGGTACCCGGAAATAGAAAGTTAGCATATGCACTGATAGTGGCTTCTCGAAAGTTGAGGCCCTATTTTTATGCTCATGCGATTGAGGTGCTCACAAACACCCCATGCGTCAAGTCTTGCACAAGCCGGAGACTTCGGGAAGGTTGTTAAAATGGTCGATTGAATTAAGTCAGTTCGACATCACTTACACCCCAAGGACCTCAATCAACGGGCAGGTGCTTACAGACTTTATAGTCGAGTTTGCATACCGGCCCCAAGAGGAGGGGGAAATAGAGCAGAACGAACTGACGCATGAAGGGGAAAGGCACCCTGAAGAATGGAGCCTCCATGTAGATGGGGCGTCTAACGAAGGGGGAGTCGGTGCTGGCATAGTGATGATGGGACCTAAAGGGCACAAGATGTATTGTGCCTTGAGATTTGGATTCGAAGCTTCCAATAATGAGGCAGAATATGAGGCGTTGTTGGCCGGCCTGCGGCTAGCTAAGGAGTTAAAGGTATCCCACTTGCATGTCTTTAGTGACTCACAGCTGGTAATGTTTCAAGTGAAAGGCAAATACCAAGCTAGAGGTCCAAAAATGGCTGCATACCTCACCAAGGTGAAGGAGTATTTGGATCAGTTCGAAAAATACACGATAGAACAGATTCCTAGGGAGCAGAACACAAACGCCGATGCACTCGCGAAACTCACCTCCGCATGAGACGAAGACACGCTTGAGTCCATACCGGTCGAATATCTCCCCAAGCCAAGCATAGCAGAAGAAAGAATCAACATGGTCAAGAGCTCTGAGGAGTCATGGTTTGCACCCACTGGGAGGAACTTAAATGACGGGACCTTGCCTTTGGATAAAAAAGAGGCCCGCAAACTGATTTACAGAGCCGCCCAGTACACCCTAGTAGATGGAACCTTTTATAAGAGAGGCTTCTCTACCCCGCTCCTGCGGTGCGTAGATAAGGGAGAGGCATCAAAATTTTTACAAGAGATACACGAAGGAGAATGTGGAAACCATGCTGGGGGGCAGTCCACGGCAAAAAAGGCCATCCGCCAGGGGTATTATTGGCCTACCATGGAGAAGGACGCGAGCGACTTCGCGAGAAGGTGTGACAAGTGCCAGAGACATGCAAATTACCCCCGACAGTCACCAAATGAGCTGGTGAGCATGACCAGTCCATGGCCCTTCGCTGTGTTGGGGATTGACTGTTGGATTAGCATATACAGGATCTTTATCTATTTTCATGTATATATAATATTAAACAAATTAATACGAGATAGCCTAAAACATGTTTCTAAAATTGAATTCAAAGAGAAACAAATAATAGAATACTTACAGTATACGCAGCGGAATTAAAGAGTCCTTCCTTCAGTTTCTCAAACTCTTGTATCCTCTCTGTCGCAGAGTATTATCAAGAAACTGAACCGATCTTCTATTTTCTTCACAATCTTCCAATGTATCCTTAGAACCACCTAGACTAGTGTGGGCAATTCTCAACACATGAGGTAGATATAGAGAGAAGAAGAGAAAATAATAAAGTGGCTTAGAAAAGGACTTGTGTTTAGAGAGAATCTAAAACTATCAGAAAATCTGACTTGAGACTTATCAAACTTATGTTTTGACTTCTCTCTAAGCACTCCTTTTATAGACTCAATTAGGTCATTTAATTTAATTAAAAAATCAATAAATAACAACCATTTTGAAGCCCTAGGTCGAAATTATCATGGGCTATAGGCCCGTGAAATTTCCCATTTGATTATAAGCCCATTGGACTTAAAATCAAGGCATGTATTATTTTCTATTGATTTAATTAATTAAATAATTATTTAAATCCTTTATCAAATTAATTATTTATAATTTGAACCTTGATTTAAACTTATTTATTAATTTAGATACAAATTTATCTTAATTAATAAATCTGCCATAATTTCTCTTTTCTTCTCAAAATTACACACTTTGTGAAACTATCCAAAATTGACCTGGTCAACTTTGATAATTCTAATTGATGATTAAATCAATTAATTGAGACTATCTAGATGATTTTATCCAAAGTACAATGGGGACCATGGGCCTATGAAATCAAGCTCCAATAAGTTATCATAAATCTAACAAATAAATTTACTAACTTATTAATTCCTCGTGACTCCACTATAGACTTGGAATTGCACTCTTGAATTCATAGAACGCTCTATAACAAATATAGATACGCTATTAATTATCCATTGTTACAACCATAATTGTCACTCAATCCTCTATAGAGGGTCTACAATGAGATAGGACTAAAATACCGTTTTACCCCTCATTGTATTTTATCCTTAAAACACTAAGTTCCTTGTAAATGATATTTCAGTAAATTAATTTAATTACTGAAATGAGATCTCTATCATTTAACACCTTGAACCAAACTAAAAGGAAACCATCCTTTCACTTCTTCATCATAAGCTATAGATGTTCATATCTATGATTAACACTCCCACTCAATTATACTACCGAGTTCCCAAGATGTAAGTATGGGCTAGTCCGTAGGGTAAGCTAGTAACGAACAAGTCAAAGAACTCAAATAATACAATCAGGTAGAATACTAACCACTCAGAATTCAGATTGAATTGACTTATGGTCAACTATATGATATGACTAGAATAGATAATAACGGTATGTTTACTTATCTTATCAACTGCAATATCGGTCCTGTCCGATGTAAAAAATACATCCGATCTTATCTACTTTGCTAATGTTCTGGAAAGAACATAACACTGTAATGTGTAAGTAGATCATCTCCTAGATTGGCAAGTCAGTGTAAATCCAGTGCACTGAATAATCTTAGGACTAACTTATTTTGAACATATAATCATATTTATATTCCACTGTGATTACGTCACTATAAATAAGATTAGCTATATGCTCGGGATTTAATAGAAGTTTATATTAAACAAATAATCATGAAAATAAAAATGTGAGCAAAGTGATTGACCAAGTCAAAAAATGATTTCTATTCTTTTATTGATAATAAAATGAGATTATAAAGAATTTGAGTTTTAATTAGGGCATAAAACCCCAACAAACTCCCACTTGCACTAATTGAAACTAATGTCTTAATTCTACTAATCCCAACATGCGAGACCCGAGGGCGGGGGTACTAGGGGCGAACTTGGAAGGACCCTACCAGGTCGCTCAGTGAATACCACCAAACACCTACAAACTGGCATGCATGGATAACACCATTATACCTCGGGCGTGGAATGCAGAACACCTCAAGAAATACTACCAGTGAGAATTCTGCACCCGTGCAAAGAAGGCCTATGTTTAGTTTGTTCCCTGTTATGTTCACTTAGTAAGTAAGAATTAAAGAGGCTACCTGGGTAACCTCCTAATTAGATGCAACCCTTTCATATGTATGTCATTGTAACCTGCACGCTATGAATGAAACAGTTCGCCACTTTACGTGTCATTCTTCTTCCATGTAGCACCCACCAAAGTGCCTGCTGAAATAAATTTCACCAAACACTTGGGGAGTAGGACAGGAGGCAAAACAGACAACAAACAGGAGGATCCTAAAAAGGACCCCTCATATCAGAGGGAACCTAAAAAGGACCCCCTATCAGGAGGATCATAAAAGGACCTCTTATATCAGGGCCTTAAACGAGGTCCTTATATATAAAAGAAAATGTGAAGAACCCTTACAAACAGGGAGAAGACCTTGCAAGGCATCTCTTGAGTTCACAAGGATTAGCTACCCTTGTGAACATCAAGGAGGCCAAAAGGTCTTTAAAAAAAAAGCAAACTTCCAAATAAAGGCAGATGGTTCCACAAGAGGAAAGGCCTCAGAAAGAGCACCCACCAATAAGCCTAGAGCAGCTACCAAGTCGTCTAGCCAAAAAGGATCCTAAAAGAGACCCTTGAAAAAATAGTACTATGAATAATGACGAGAAGGGCGCTTCTCGCAAGAAATAATAAGCGCGCGCAAAAATATATAAAAGGATAGCTAGAACCCAAGGGGTCAATATATCCTTATAAGAACAATCAAGAGGCACCAAAAAAGGACCTACTGAACCCTTTCACATGGGCTCCCAAAGGACCTCTAGCCTGATAAATAAAAAAGGGGAACCTATCGAACCCCATCATACGGGCTCAAAAAGACCTCGAACATAGAGGAATAAAAGATGAATAATCACATATGTATATATAAAAAGAGAGTTTTGGTAACATAACAAGACTCGAAAAAAAATTTACAAGCAAAATAGGGCTCGAACGAGCATACATCCACAGTGAATTAACTGGCAAAAATTATAAAATGATAATCCCAAGGCCTCCTGCCATGGGCGTTCCACCCAGCCGCCCGGGCAACGGCGTGCTCGCCAAAGGAGGAGAAATTGAAGTTAGGATCCTGCCTCCATACGCCATAAAGGGCGCGCTCTGTGGACCTATACTCAATAGCTGCCTTGTCCACCTCTAAGGAAGTGACCTTCCCCTGCGACGCAGCTGTAGCAGCCTTGGCACCCTCAAGTTCCGCCTCTAAGGAAGCAACCCTCTCCTACGACGCAGCCATAGTAGCCTTGGCACCCTCAAGCTCGACCTCTAAGCTGGTGACCCATTCCTGCAACATCGTGGCCTTAGCAATCGCCATCTTCTTATTTTTTGATGAAGAAGAAGCTTTCTCCAAGGCCTTCTCTAGCTTAGACCTGGTTTCAGCAAGTTCCCTCTCGAGCTCCTAGACCTGAACCGCAAGACGGTCCCTCTCAGCATTTGAAGTGGAAAGGTTGTGAGTCGAGTCGGCAAACCGCTGAGCCACTGTATAGGTCTACACAAGAAAAATAATAACAACAATGATAAGTAACAAAAAAAAAGGAATAAAAAGGGATAAGGCCGACATAAGATGCATGAACTCACCCAAGCAGCGGAGCGCGTAAGAGTCTCCCCAAGATCCGACGTAGCGAAACTCCCAAGACCACTCCAATCAGCTTCAGGGAGGTTTGTGGCGATCTAGACATATCGCTGCCTGTAAGAGGCCGCCATGCGGCCCACCCAGGACGCCCCTTCTGAGCCAAGGGTACCTGGCTGAGTAAGGACAGACGAGCTGCTCGTCGAAACAGGAGGGGGCGCAGGAAGATCAGAAAAATGAGCCCCCGGTAGATCAGGAGGGGGTGCAGAAAGATCGGGAAAGAAAGGCCCCGATGGACCGGGGTCGAGGGGAGCTTGAGGAAAAGCATCAAAGTCCTTAGGATAAGGGCAAACGAAATGCCCCGGCATGGCTTGTTGATCCTGGAAGTGGGAAGCCATGTCAGGGTCTAGAGGGGCAAAATGGGGGCATCCCCCGGGGGATGAAGACAGCTAGTGAGGTTTCCCGTGTCCAAGGGAGACTCCCTCTGGCACACGCTCTGCCTCACCTTCATCTGAGCGATGCTCAGCCGAAGCAGCCTTTGTCTTCTTTGACCCGAGAATAGTCCATAACAACCCGGGATCCGAAACCGGGGACAGCTTGTGAAAGTTGAGTTTTTCCACAGTGAAGAGGTATGTAGCCCTTTTCTCGGCAGGGTTAGCATTGATGAGTGCATTCACCGCGTCCGCCTCCGACCCAACAACTCCAGGTATGGCGAAATGCTCTGCACGATTCACACAATTGTCAACACAAACATAAGTTATAAAACAATAAGTTTCAAAAAGAAATGAAAAAGGTGGCTTGAAGTACTTACTGGGAGCAGAACGAAGTGCTCACGAACAGAGAGGGGACCCTGCATAAAGAAAAAGTCCTGCTTCCAGGACCCTGGGTTGGACACAGCGCCCTCTATCAAGGGGACCGAAGTATTGGCTTTTTGCATGAAATAAAATCCCTTGAACTTAGGAGAGGGCATGAGATTGTACATGAAATGCACCTCTTGGGTCGTAGGAGCACGACGGACAAGTTTCATAAACGTGATTGTAACACCCCAAGTTGCTAATAAGGTTTAGGACCTTGATTAGCATTCCTGGAGGGCATTAAGCGAATTAATATGATAATATATGTGAATTTGAATGAATATGTGATTAGGGTGCATGTTTAGTGGTATAAATATGCATGTGGACCTCGTTTGTATGCTAAGGGTAAAGTGGTAATTTTAGCCCGCTGAGGGCATAAATGTGATAATTGTATTATGTGATTTGTACCACGTGAGTGTGGTGATATTATTGTGATGCACGTGCTGAGACGGTCCTAAGGAGCTAATTAGTTTAAAAGTCACAACGGGATTAAATACCTGGCTCGGGAGGAGCCTAGGGGTATTTTGGGGATTTTGTAAATTGAGTTTTTGTGAGTTAATGGTAATTGGTAATTGAGTAACTTGGGTAACCATTAGTAACTGCTGAGAGTAGCAAGCTGTGATAGGAAAATGGTAGAATTGCAATAGAGGTGAGTTGACAAAAGTGCCCTTGAGGTTTAGTTAGGAAAGAATTCTATGGAAGGGTAGAGTGGTCATTAGGCAAGGATAGATAACTTCAGGTGAAGGAAAGGGGAATTACGTATTACACTTGATTATAGATGGTTTATGCTGGAATTTGGAAGTGGAAGCTAGAAGAAAAGAGATGAAAAAGGAGAAAGTTGAATTTGAGACCTAGGAGGAGAAACAAGGGGTTTGAGGCAACCAAAATCAAGCTTAAGCTTGGATTATTCAGAGGTAAGAGTTATGCACTGTTTTTGTGTAAATTTAAGTTTGATTTTCAGAGATTAAGTGTTGGATTTAAAGGAAATATGGCTGGTTTGGCTTGGAAGGTTCAGCTTGGATAATTAAGGGGGGAGTGGCTTGAAGTTGGGATTGAGGTGAATTCAAGCTAAATTCTTGATTGAGGTAAGGGTTTTTATCATGTTTGAATTTTGTA
Source organism: Humulus lupulus (assembly GCF_963169125.1). Classification (NCBI taxonomy): domain Eukaryota; kingdom Viridiplantae; phylum Streptophyta; class Magnoliopsida; order Rosales; family Cannabaceae; genus Humulus; species Humulus lupulus. Next base: position 45,429,342 of record NC_084796.1, on the reverse strand, counting down.
TCTGGTATGATTTGAGATTTTAGAGGCATGGATTATATTTTTCAAGCTCTGGTTTAGGTCTTAGAAGCCATGGTTTGAGTTTCTGAAATTTGAAACTCAAGAGTGGATTTTGAGTGTGATTGTGCAATTGAGTTTGTTTTTGATGTTTATAGGTTGTTAAAGGGTTCATTTGGGGTTTTAAATTGATTTTGGGGCTTAGGTATTTGTTTGGGTTGAATTGGAGTTGTTTTCGCTCGGGAAAAATGCAGGGGAAAACCCAGAAATCTGGGTTTGCGTAGGGGCATCGCGGCCCTGTTCTTTGGTGCAGCGGCGCAGGCTTGCATCAGGATCAGGAAAATTTTCTGGGCGCCTAGGCCCTTTATGGGAGTGTCGCGGCCCTAGGCAAATTTTGACAGTGTAATTTTGCATTTTTAGGGCTTTTGCCCGGGGGCTCGGGGGATGGTTCCAATACATTGTTCTAGGAAATTAGAGGTCCCGAGAGTACAGGATTGGTCTCGGGAAGTGGTTTTTGGTTTGGTTAGTATTAAAAGTGCTTTATATGTGTTGTGACTAGGACTTCGGAGAGGCTCGTGATAGAGGACCGTGCTTGTGACTTTGGTGCATCAGAAAGCTCGAGATACAGGTAAGAAAACTGTAGCACCCGTAGAGCAGGGCACGGGCCCATAGTGTTGTTGCAGGGCGTGGCCCTAAGTTGTGTTGTTGTTAGCATGTAGTCTTGATTGAGTTATTATATGTTTGCATGCTGTTTGAGAATGTTATATGTGGTTTTAGCATAAGGAACGGCGCAGAGCCGGGAACGGCGAAGGGTCGAGAATGGCGAAGGCCGAGAACTGCAGTGGGGCCAGGAATATCACTTAGCACATGGAGTGCTTATGGTTAGGGTGAGACCCCAAAGGATACATGGGATATCCTTACGGTGAGGACCGAGATCCCGGGCTTTGGTAACGCTTCCAAGACGGCATGGCCGTACTTGTTTAGTCTGATGGACTATCTGTCTTGTCTGTGGTTTGTCTAATATGTTGATTATATAATATGCATATGTTATGTGTTGTATGAGTTTTCTTGCTGGGCTTCGGCTCACGGGTGCTTTGTGTTGCAGGTAAAGGCAAAGAGAAAGTCAACCAGCCATGAGTACGGAGAGCGTGGGGGCGGCACGTACATGTTTGGCCTGCCCGACTACTTTGGTTGGGGGCATTTCGAGAAATGGCTGTATTAAACTACGTTTTGATAACTAGTCATCTGTAAACCTATTTTGAATTGTAAATATTTTACAAACCTTACGTTGGGATCCCGAATGTTAAACTCTTGAACTTTTAGTGAAATGGAGTACTTTTATAAAATTACAGCCTTGACTTGTTGTTTAATCACACTTTTGTTCTAAAAACCTCGCTTAGAGAGTTAATTACACATTTTAAACTCACTTAGTAACGGCTCTAAGGAATTAGGCCGTTACAACTTGGTATCAGAGCGAGCCAAGGTTTATTGGTTCTGGGGATTGACCGAACATGTACGCACGCTGCCATTGAAAAGCTCGACTCAGGGTTGATTGGTATGGTTGATTAATATACTTGAATATGTGTTTGAATGCCTTGTTTGCCTACTTAGTTCATAAAGAGCATGATGAGTGAGATAACATATGCATGATGTCAGGGCAAGGCCCGTTGTGTGTTATATGCTATTTGTATTTTATCTGGATTGTTGATGTTGGATGGTTGTTGGGACTGGGAGGTGGAATTGGATTTTGTTATCATGCCTGATGAGCGGTGTCACTAATTGCAGGCATATAGCTGTAATCCCTCGGCAATCATCTAGACTCCGCGACAGCAGAGCCGAGGATGACAATCAGGGTTAGGACCCTCCACCTGCCCCACAGAACTGGCAGCAGATATTGGCCGAGATGGAGGCTAGATTTCAGAGAACGGAGGAAGAACTTCGTCAGATGAGGCAACAGGCCCCTCCACAGGTTACAGGGTTACCAATATAGCAGAATGTGGCGCCAGTGCCGGTTCAGCCTGTGGTTGAGAATAGGTGGGAACCCTTGTACGAAAGATTCAGGAAGCAACAACCTCCTACCTTTGAGGGTGGGTTAGACCCACTATGGGCCGAGCAGTGGATGAATATGATTTCCTTGATCTTAGACTTTATGAGGGTCGAAGGAAATGAAAGGGTAGCTTGTGCCCGCATCTAGTGGGATGTAGTGAGTCAGCGGAGGAATGTTGCAGTCATGACATGGGAAGAATTTAAGAGTATCTTTAATGAGAAATACTACAGCATAACAGTTCGAGCTACGAAGGTTTATGAGTTTATCAACCTCACTCAGAACAGGTTATCAGTTACTGAGTACGCCCTAAGATTTGACAGACTGGCGAAGTTTGCGCCAGACTTAGTGCCGACGGATGCGGCCAGGAGAGATAGATTCATACGAGGGTTGAATGTGATGATCGCCCGTGATGTGAATATTACGTTGATTCCAGAGACCACTACTTATGCTCAAGCTGTGGATAAGGCCCTTACTGCAGAGAGGGTTGAGGATCAGATATGGAAGGACAGCGCTGTTAGGCGCGATGCTAGGAGGACGGTGCCTCCTTTTTTTGGGTCTAGTCGGGGCAGTGGCCCCAGCGAACAGAAAAGAAGGGTTCCAGATTCATTTACTCCTCCTAGTTCTGATAGGAGGATGCGGGGTTCTATTGGTGGCCGTCAGGGCAGTGGTGACAACTGGAGGAGTTTTCCAGTGTGTCCTCAGTGCAGACGACGACATCAGGGTGAGTGCCGGATTAAGGCATATTTTATCTGTGGGAGTGCCAACCATCTGAAGAAACACTGCCCACAAGCTAAGAAAGAGGAGCCAAAGCAGGGAGACAGTCTCGCTCCTGCCAGGGTATTCGCTTTGACTCAGACTGAGGCGGAGGCTAGTCCCTCAGTTGTGACAGGTCAGATCTCTAGCGCTGGTTCCTTGTATACTGCATTGATTGATTGGGTTAAATGTGATTTGAATGATTTTATTGATTTTAATGCGTAATTATATGATTAATAATGCTTGTATGATTATATTGATGTTAATGTGATATATATTTGGTATTTGTGAGAACCACATTATTATGTGGGTAGGTTTGCAGAGCACGACTCGAGGCAATCCTAGGGCTAGATAGCGGGAAAAGTGACAACGGGGCTTAGCAGTTTACTTTGGATAAGTCAGGGGTATTTTAGGTATCGGGTAGTTATTTAGACTATCAGGTTATGAAAATAAATATATGGAGATATATTTGAGGTTAGGAAGTCTAGGCGAGAATATTGGGGAATTTTACCGTTTTGCCCTCGGGTACGGTTCCGGCACCCCGAGCCTCGGGATTGACTTAACGGGATAAGGGTAAACTAAATTAAAGGAAAACAGTAGAACGAAAATAAGACCGACACTATTTCTCAGCCATTTTCTCTCTCTTCTCTCTCAAGGAAAACACAAGAAAAACACTGAATATTTTAGAGGAATTCAGTGGAATGAAGGAGTGATTTAGAGGCTTAGCTCAAGAATCATCCAGGAAATTTAATCAGTACTAAGGTAAGCATTGAATTTCTTTCTTTTTGGTTAGAAGTTCTGAGTTATGGCTGAGTAGTGAGATAGTTGTGATTTTGATGTTAAGGGCAGAATTAAGGTGGAAAAGCTTGGGAATTGACTTGGATTTTTCCTTAGAGAAGTGGTTCAGCAGAAGAGGTAAGGTCTAATTCATGATTTAGAGGTTTCAATCTGAGTTTGTATGGCTGGTTTTAGTGTTTGAAGTTCTTGAGTTTTCAAAATTGAAGATGGGATTTCCATGAGGTTTAGGTTGAGTTTTCAGTTGAATTATGTTGTTTAAATCATTCTAAAAGTGTTGGGATTAATTGGTTTTGAATTAGGAAGCTTTGGGATGATTTTGGGTAAGGTTTAGGTGTTGAAAATGGTGGAATTTCTGGGCACGAAGGGAAGGGTCGCGGCTCTGTTCTAGAGCGTTGTGGCCTTAGGATGCAAAGGAGCCAGGGAGGCTCGGCCAGGCATAAGTGCCGCGACGCCCAAATCAAGGGTCGCGGCGCGTGTCTTCTTCTAGGGATGCCTTAGGTTCTATTTTTAGAGAAGGGCCGCAGCCCTTAGGTGTGTACTTGAACATTTAGAGTTTTAAAGCAAGGGAATCTAGCCTAGAGTGCTTGGGATTGATTTCACCACCGTGCTTGGTGGAATTCGGTTTCCCGGAAGCTAGTTTTGTACCCGAAAACGTATATCAAATATTAATGGAACCCAATATCTTGGTTGTGACTAGTTGTTAAATCTAGGGCTCGGGAATGGATCGTGCTTGAGGAGCGTTGCTCGTAATCAGTAAACGCAGAAACTAAAGGTAAGAAAACTGCACCTGGTTGTATATCTGTAATGGGACTAAGGGTTCCTTATTGTGTATGCATGAAAGGATGGTATTATGCCATGCAAACTAATCAGTGAACCAACAGCCCAAGAGTGCCAAGGGTTACACTAGCGCACAAGGCGCGACTTGGCCACTGGTAGCCGAGGACAACTTAATATGCATTGAGCTTGGTTGAAGCGGGCCGAAGTCAGTGGGATAAACAGAGGGTGCGGCCTAAGTTGTCGGCCCTGATTGTTATGTGATATGGATGTTATGAGACTTGAATGTTATAAGTGATTAATTACATCCTTGATTCTGAATATATGTTGAATGGTTAATGTGGATTATTTGATGAGAGTTCATGCTTAGTGAATTTACTATTTGTTATTATTGTTTGTGTTGCACATTATGTTTTCTTGCTGGGCCTTGGCTCACGGGTGCTACGTGGTGTAGGTAAAGGCAAGGGCAAACCTTATCAGCCTTGATTTGGAGAGCTCTGCGAGCGGAATGTACATGACCAGCTGCTCAGCCGCCACGGTTGAGATTTTAGGCAGGGACGCGAGACCTAGAAATGTTCATTTTGCCTTAGTATGGCTGACAATTGTTTGTATTTTGGAGAGTCTTTAATCCAACTTTTAAACTCTGTTTCTTTTGGGATCCCATGTATATAACTGTTTAATTATATAAAATGTAACTTTTGAGACCAAAACCTTTTTAACCCTAGCTCATACATGTTTAGTGACACGTTTTTAAATTAATGACTTGATTAGCAAGTCTTGCACCTTTATAAGTACACAGTGTAGCGGTCTTGGCTATCCAGGGCGTTACAACTTGGTATCAGAGCGTCCTAGGTTTAAGGGTTCCTGAAGACAGGCTGGACATGTACATTCGCTGCTAGAGACAAGCTCAATTTAGGGTTGGTAATGTGTATATGTGCTTATATGCTTATATGTCTGAAATGAGTTATGAATGCTGTTATTTACTGGATTAATAGGAAGCATGAAAGACTGATAGGGCCTAGCCCTTGACTGCTATATGAGAATATTAGGTCGTGCTTATCAGCATCGTATTGCATGTAAATGAATATTTGAATGATTAAATGTATATTGTATACTAGTGAATGCTTTTATCTTAGCTTTGGTATGATAATGTTGGAGCACGCTTATTAGCAGCCGGTGCATGTGGATGGATGCCTATATGATGATTGTTTGTGATTGGTTATGTTCCATTGGCGGATTTTGGAGAAATTTTTACCCTGTCATCATGGTCTGACTGCCGAGTCGTTGATTACAGATTGACTTGGATAGCTGTGCGTCCAAGAAAATCTACGCGACTAGCCGACACTAGGTCTGGGACCGGGGGTGATGACCAGGGCCAGATTCCTCTGCCAGTCCCTGAGAACTGGCAGCAGCTTATGGCAGATATGCAGGCTCGATTACAGAGCCAGGATGAACATATTTGCTTACTGCGACAGCAGGCTCCATCAGGGAGCGCTGCCCCTATTGTACCACCTACAGTGGTACCTGTTGTTTAGTCTGGGGAGGTTGGGAACGGGTGGGAGCCATTATATGAACGGTTCAGGAAGCAGCAACCTCCAATCTTTGAAGGGGGGCCTGATCCACTGAAGGCTGAGCAGTGGTTGACTATGATTATGACTATTCTGGATTTCATGAGGATAGAGGGGCATGATAGAGTGGCCTGTAGCACGTATATGTTGAGAGAAGATGCCCGCATCTGGTGGGAAGTGCTATCACAGACCAGGGATGTTACTGCTTTGAGTTGGGAAGGTTTCAAAGATTTGTTCAGTCAGAAATATTACAATGTTGCCGTCAGGGCAACAAAAGTCAATAAGCTCATGGGTTTGGTTCAGGGCAATATGACTATCACTGAATATGCCCTAAAATTTGACAGGCTTGCAAAGTTTGCACCAAATCTTGTGCCTACTGATGCTGCTAGGCAAGATAGATTCATTAGGGGGCTTAATGCTATGATTTCTCGGGTTGTCAGGATCACAACGGTACCTGGAGGAACAACTTATGCCCAGGCCATTGAGAAGGCTCTTACCGCTGAGGAAGCATAGAACAAGATATGGAGGGAAAGTGTAGTGAGGCATGAGGGTCGCAGAGTGGTGCCACCTTATTCAGGGACAGGTAGGGGCGGAGGCCCCAGCGATTTCAAGAGAAAGGCTCCTGACACTTCGACAGCTGTTGGTCCTGATAGGAGGAGTCGGGGTGGTCAGGGTGGCCATCAGGGTGGCGGCGAGGCATGGCGGACCTATCCGGAATGGCCGAGGTGTAAAAGATGCCATCTGGGCGAGTGTTGGGCCAAGGCTTGTTTTGTGTGCAGAACAGTGGGGCATCTCAAGAAAGACTACCCAACAGTAAAGAAAGGTGAAGCAGGGAAGGCGGATAGCTTGACTCCAGCTCGAGTATTCACCTTGACTCAGGCAGAGGCCGAGGCTAGTCCCTTAGTAGTAACAGGTCAGCTTTCTAGCGCTGGCTTTCCTTTTGCAGTATTGATTGATTCTGGTGCTACACATTCCTTTGTTTTTAGTAGAGTAATTGATAGATTGTGTAGACCTAGTGAATATCGGACTGCAGGGTTTGGGACTCTATTGCCTACAGGGGAACTGGTAGTTTCTAGGAGATGGATTAGGGTACTGCCAGTGATGGTTGATAGTAGGGAACTTTCGGTGGAATTGATTGAGTTAGACATGGAGGATTTTGACATGATTCTGGGGATGGATTGGTTGGTCAGATATGGGGCTACCATTGACTACAGGAAGAAGATGGTGACTTTTGAGCCTGAGGGCGAGGATCCTTTTGTTTTTGTGGGTGCGGTATGTGGACCCCGCGTACCCATGATTTCAGCGTTGAGAGCTAGAGACTTGTTACAGGGAGGATGCATAGGTTTTCTAGCCAGCGTAGTGGATACTACTAGGATTATGCCGGCAGGGCTGGGAGAGACCAGATTAGTGTGTGAATTTTTGGATGTATTTCCTGAGGATCTACCAGGGTGAGATTTAGTTTGAGATTGAGTTAGCACCGAGGATAGAACCAGTATCAAGGACACCATATAGGATGGCTCCAGCTGAGTTGAAGGAATTAAAGATACAGTTGCAGTAGCTTCTGGATTTAGGATTCATCAGACCTAGTTACTCACCATGGGGAGCTCCAGTGTTATTTGTTAAGAAGAAGGATGGGACATTGAGGATGTGTATAGACTACCAGGAATTGAACAAGCTAACCATCAAGAATAAGTACCCTTTACCAAGGATTGATGACTTGTTCGATCAATTGCAGGGAAAGACGGTGTTCTCAAAGATTGATCTTCGATCTGGTTATCACCAGCTGAGGATCAAAGATGAGGATTTACCAAAGACAGCCTTTCGGACGCGATATGGGCACTATGAGTTCTTGGTCATGTCTTTTGGTTTGACCAATGCCCTAGTAGCTTTTATGGATTTGATGAACAGGGTGTTCAAGGACTTCTTGGATCAATTCGTCATTGTCTTCATCGACGACATTTTGGTATACTCCAGTTCAGAGGCACAGCATGAGTAGCATCTCCGACAGGTTTTACAGAGGTTAAGGGAGCATCAGTTATATGCCAAGTTTAAGAAGTGTGAAACTTGGTTGCCAAAGGTGACTTTTCTTAGGCATATAGTTGGAGCAGAAGGGATTAAGGTAGATTCGTCCAACGTAGAAGCAGTAAGGGATTGGTCGAGGCCAAGGAACGCCTCGGAGGTGCGGAGTTTCCTTGGATTGGTAGGTTATTACAGACGGTTTGTAGAGGGGTTTTCAAAGATTTCTTCACCCATGACAGAGTTGACAAGGAAGAATCAGAAGTTTGTTTGGTCAGAGAAGTGTGAGAACAGTTTTCAAGAGTTTAAGCGACGGCTTATTTCTGCACCTGTGCTGAGTCTTCCTTCGGAGGAAGGAAAGTTTGTGGTTTACTATGATGCATCGAGGATGGGTTTAGGCTGCATGCTAATGCAGAATGAGAAAGTTATATCATATGCATCTCGGCAGCTGAAGGAGGATGAGCAGCTATCCTACTCATGACTTGGAACTAGCGGTAGTGGTATTCACACTAAAGGTTTGGCGACATTATCTGTATGGGGAGAAGTGCGAGATATACACTGACCACAAGAGTTTGAAATATTTCTTTACTCAGAAAGATCTGAACATGAGACAGAGGCATTGGTTGGAGCTGGTTAAGGATTGTGATATCCTTTACCACCCAGGGAAAGCCAACGTGATGGCAGATGCATTGAGTCGAAGGGGCCCAGGGCAGTTGTATAGCTCCACCTAGGTCTCGAGGGAGTTAGCTGATGAAATGTCCAGAGCAAGGATAAAATTGGTGGTGGGCCAGTTAGCTAATATTACCCTGCAGTCGACCTTGCTAGAGAGGATTAAGGAGGGACAATTGGTAGATGCGTAGTTACAGGAAGTCAGGCAGCATGTTTTAGCGGGGACTGCTAAGGATTATTCTATCTATGAGACTGGTATGCTTCGATATCAGGGGCGGATTTGTGTTCCAGCAGATGAGGGGATCAGACGAGAGATACTGGATGGGTCACACACTACGCCATACTCACTTCATCCGGGTACCACGAAGATGTATCAGGATCTACGGACATTATATTGGTGGCCTGGGATGAAGAAGGATGTGGTAGAGTATGTGTCTAGATGTTTGACATGTCAGCAGGTAAAGGTTGAGCATCAGCGACCAGCGGGATTGCTTCGGCCTTTGGGTATCCCAGAATGGAAGTGGGAGGACATCACCATGGATTGTGTAGGAGGATTACCCAGAACAGTGGGACTTTGTGACTCGGTGTGGATGATAGTGGACAGATACACCAAGTCAGCTCATTTTCTGCCAGTGAGGTCGACCTTTACAGTGGAACAATATGCAGAGTTGTATGTGAGGGAGATAGTTCATCTCCATGGGGTTCAAAAGTCTATCGTGTCAGATCAAGATCCCATCTGTACCTCCAAGTTTTGGGGAGCTCTACAGAGAGCTATGGGGACTCAGTTGAAGTTTAGCATAGCTTTTCATCCTCAAACTGATGGATAGTCTGAGAGGACGATTCAAGTAATGGAGGACATGCTTAGGGCGTGTGTGATTGATTTTGAGGGGTCTTGGAGTAAGTATTTACCGTTGATTGAATTCTCGTATAACAACAACTATCAATCCACGATTGGGGTGGCCCCATATGAGATGTTATATGGGAGAAAATATAGATCACCCATACATTGGGATGAGATGGGTGAGAGGAGGTACTTAGGGCCAGATATGATCCAGAGGACTAATGAGGCTATTGAGAAAATTCGAGCCAGAATGCTTGCTTCGCAGAGTAGACAGAAAAGCTATGCTGATCCTAAGCGTAGGAACGTGGAGTTCCAGGTTGGGGACCACGTGTTTCTGCGAGTTTCACCACTGAGAGGGGTGAGGAGGTTTGGAGTAAAGGTCCAGCTAAGCCCTCGGTTTGTTGGACCTTTCGAGATCCTAGAGAGGATTGGACATGTGGCTTATAGGTTGGCCTTGACACCGTCACTGTCAGGAGTTCATGATGTTTTCCATGTCTCCATGTTGCGAAAGTATATTTCTGATACAACACATGTACTAAAGTATGAGGACTTAGAGCTACAGATAGATTTATCCTATGAAGAGCAACCAGTTCAGATTTTGGATCGGAAGGAAAAAGTTTTACGAAATAAGACAATTCCGTTAGTTAAGGTGTTGTGGAGAAACAGCAAGGTCGAGGAAGCGACTTGGGAGTTAGAGTCAGCGATGCGAGATCAATATCCTGAGTTATTCAGGTAAATTTCGAGGATGAAATTCTCAGTAGGAGGGGATAGTTGTAACGACCCTAAATTCGCTAATGAGGCTTAAGGGCTTTGATTAGTGTGCCGGGAGGGCATAATTGGGTTAAATGTGATTTGAATGATTTTATTGATTTTAATGCGTAATTATATGATTAATAATGCTTGTATGATTATATTGATGTTAATGTTATATATATTTGGTATTTGTGAGAACCACATTATTATGTGGGTAGGTTTGCAGAGCACGACTCGAGGCGATCCTAGGGCTAGATAGCGGGAAAAGTCACAACGGGGCTTAGCAGTTGACTTTGGATAAGTCAGGGGTATTTTAGGTGTCGGGTAGTTATTTAGACTATCAGGTTATGAAAATAAATATATGGAGATATATTTGAGGTTAGGAAGTCTAGGCGGGAATATTGGGGAATTTTACCGTTTTGCCCTCGGGTACGGTTCCGGCACCCCGAGCCTCGGGATTGACTTAACGGGATAAGGGTAAACTGAATTAAAGGAAAATAGTAGAACAAAATAAGACCGACTCTATTTCTCAGCCCTTTTCTCTCTCTTCTCTCTCAAGGAAAACACAAGAAAAACACTGAAAATTTTAGAGGAATTCAGATGGAATTCAGTGGATTGAAGGAGTGATTTAGAGGCTTAGCTCAAGAATCATCCAGGAAATTTAATCAGTACTAAGGTAAGCATTGAATTCCTTTCTTTTTGGTTAGAAATGATGAGTTATGGCTGAGTAGTGAGATAGTTGTGATTTTGATGTTAAGGGCAGAATTAAGGTGGAAAAGCTTGGGAATTGACTTATATTTTTCCTTAGAGAAGTGGTTCAGCAGAAGAGGTAAGGTCTAATTCATGATTTAGAGGTTTCAATCTGAGTTTGTATGGCTGGTTTTAGTGTTTGAAGCTCTTGAGTTTCAGAAATTGAAGATGGGATTTCCATGAGTTTTAGGTTGAGTTTTCAGTTGAATTATGTTGTTTAAATCATTCTAAAAGTGTTGGGATTAATTGGTTTTGAATTAGGAAGCTTTGGGATGATTTTGGGTAAGGTTTAGGTGTTGAAAATGGTGGAATTTCTGGGCACGAAGGGAAGGGCCGCGGCTCTGTTCTAGAGTGCTGCGGCCCTAGGATGTAAAGGAGCCAAGGAGGCTCGGCCAGGGGTAAGTGCCGCGGTGCCCAAAGCAAGGGCCGCGACGCGTGTCTTCTTCCAGGGAAGCCTTCGGTTTTGTTTTTAGGGTAGGGCCGCGGCTAGGCTTCAAGGGCTGCAGCCCTTAGGTGTGTACTTGAACATTTAGAGTTTTAAAGCACGAGTATCTAGCCTAGAGTGCTCGGGATTGATTTCACCACCGTGCTTGGTGGAATTCGGTTTCCCGAAAGTTAATTTTGTACCCGAAAACTTATATCTGAATATTAATGGAACCCAATATCTTGGTTGTGAGTATGTGTTAAAGCTAGGGCTCGGGAATGGATCGTGCTCGAGGAGCATCGCTCGTAATCAGTAAACGCAGAAACTAAAGGTAAGAAAACTGCACCTGGTTGTATATCTGTAATGGGACTAAGGGTTCCCTGTTGTGTATGCTTGAAAGGATGGTATTATGCCATACAAACTAATCAGTGAACCAACGGCCTAAGAGTTCCAAGGGTTACACTAACGGACAGGGCGCGGCTTGGCCACTGGTAGCCGAGGACAGCTTAATATGCACTGAGCTCGGTTTTAGCGGGCCGGAGTCAGTGGGATAAACAGAGGGTGCGGCCTAAGTTGTCGGCCCTGATTGTTATGTGATATGGATGTTATGAGACTTGCATGTTATAAGTGATTAATTGCATCCGTGATTCTGAATATATGCTGAATGGTTAATGTGGATTATTTGATGAGAGTTAATGCTTAGTGAATTTACTATTTGTTATTATTATTTGTGTTGCACATTATGTTTTCTTGCTGGGCCTTGTCTCATGGGTGCTACGTGGTGCAGGTAAAGGCAAGGGCAAACCTAATCAGCCCTGATTTGTAGAGCTCTGTGAGCGGTATGTACATGACCAGCTGCTCAGCCGCCACGGTTGAGATTTTAGGCAGGGACGCGAGACCCAGAAATGTTCATTTTGCCTTAGTATGGCTGACAATTGTCTGTATTTTGGAGAGTCTGTAATCCAACTTTTAAACTCTGTTTCTTTTGGGATCCCATGTATATAACTGTTTAATTATATAAAATGTAACTTTTGAGACCAAAACCTTTTTAACCCTAGCTCATACATGTTTAGTGACACGTTTTTAAATTAATGACTTGATTAGCAAGTCTTGCACCTTTATAAGTACACAGTGTAGCGGTCTTGGCTATCTAGGGCGTTACACTCTAAATGACCCACTACGGGGTATGAAAAAAGGGGCATGCAACAAGATTAGCTCACGACAAGCTCAGGCCAAAATACCCCATCCCGAGCAGTGCTAATTTGGAACCAATGAACATAAGAAAAAAAGAAGATATACCTCAAGCAGGTAAAATGAGGCGCTGTCATGGTCAAAAGGAGGTTGAGGGCCAAAAGCACCGTCATGGTCAAAAAGAGCCAAATGGTCGAAAGTACGCGTCTGCAAAAATAAACAGAAAAGATGTGTTAGCCTTCAAATATCTGAAGGGATATGGACATATAAAAAATGAGCTCAAATATTAAAAAAAAAGGGAGGAAACAATAACAAAAATGAGATAGTGGGGGATTGAACCCCTCACCTCTTGAAAGAAGAAGGAATCTCAAAACCACTAAGCTGAAGAGGTAAGGTGTAAATAATAGGCTAGACATGAAGCCTATTTATAAGAATCAAAGAGAATTGTCTACCAGAGCACCTAAAGGCCCTCTCCTAGACTAGGGGGGCAAGTGTGGATGCTGAAAATTCAACACCGGTAAAAGACCCACATCTCATGCCTAAGGTCCCTGGGAGATCCAAAGCAACAATGTCTGAAATCCCTATTATCCCTCGAAGGGATGCCCGAACCAACCTTGCTCCAAATGACCACTTTGCCTTGGGCACCCATGAGCGCCCCAGACATCTCACGAGACTTGTCGCCTCGCACCAGCCAAGGCGCCTCGCACCTCATGGGTGCATACAACACATCGCAGACATATATTGCGCCTCACGCCCACGTGGCCTCGCAGGCACACGAGGGTCTCGCGTGCACCCCTAATGTCACACAACCGCCTCGTGCGCCCCAGGCGTCTCGCGAGCCATCTCGCCCTCACCTTGCCCCATGCATCAGCCGCGCCCTGGGCCTCGCGAGACCAGCGTCTTGCCCTCGCCTCGCCCCACGCATCAGTCGCGCCATGGGCCTCGCGAGACCAGCATCTTGCCCTCGCCTCGCCCTGCGCATCAGCCGCGCCATGGGCCTCGCGAGACCAGCGTCTCGCGCTCACCTCGCCCCGCGCATCGTCTATGCCATGGGCCTCGCGAGACCAACGTCTTGCCCTCGCCTCGCCCTGCGCATCAGCCGTGCCATGGGCCTCACAAGAGACGCCCCCACCTCGACTCGTCATATCCGTGCCACTAGGGGTCGCGTACGTAGTGGGCCTCGTTGGAGGCGCCTAATCTATCCCCTTAAGATAGGTGCTAGTGACGGGGCACCACTCTTACTATAGGTCTAACAAGAGGTAATGTAACGCCCTACCTCCTTAGAGCCGTTACTAAATGTGTTTAAAAATCGTGCTTTCAACTCGCTAACCGAGGTTTTAACTCAAAACGTGTCATTAAGCCCTAATTACAAGGAAAACATTAGAGAAAGTAGTTTTTCACATTCAATTATAAAGACTTACATTTGGGATCCCAAAACATGGTTTAGAAAATATTTACAACACAAAACCGGTCAGAGTTGACTAGGCGACAAAATCTAAGTTCATTTACAAGCATCTCCCAAAATCCCCTAGCTAAGACAGCCAGGCTGGTCGGACATGTACACGCCGCCTCACGCCAGCTGTGCTCATGGTTGGTTGATCTTCTCCTTACCCTTACCTGCACCACAGAGCATCTGTGAGTCGAAGCCCAGCAAGAAAACCCATAACAGATAACATATGCAATACATGAATCAAACATATAAGCAGGTCACCAAAGGCTAAACACATACGGCCTAGCCGTCCCAGGCGTTTACCAAGCCCTGGGTTCGCGGACCATGCCGTAAGGATATCCCAGGTATCCTATTAGGGACTCGCCCTAGCAACTCGCACCCCACGTGCTCAACGCCGCTCTCGGCCTCTTGCCGTTCTCGGCCTTGCACTCATCGTGCTTGACGCCGTTCTCGGCCCCACGCCGTTCCCGGTCTACACCGTTCCCGACTCTAGCTGATCACACATATAATATCAAACACGATATAGCAACAAGCACAGAATTCAAACATAAACAGACAAAGAACCATGCTCAACAATTCTAGTATTTAGGGCTCGGCCCTGCATGTCATTTCCATTCAATATATTGGGCTCAGCCCTGCACACAAGCTCTATGGGAACAGGGGTTTTCTTACCTGAGTTCCAAGCTTCCTGAGCACCGATACCCTGAGCACAGTCCGCTAACGTGAGCCTCGCCGAAATCCTAGTCACAACACATAATAATATCCGACCATCAAATTCCAACCCAACCAATAACCACAAACCGTAACCCTAACCTCCGGGATCTTGAATTCTATCAATCCGAATGATAAAATCCATCCCGAGCCTTACCCTTTAAGTTCCCAAGTCAAAAATATCATTAAAATCCTCACTGACACTAAGGGCCGCGACCCCTCCCACTAGAGCCGCGGCTAGCCTCTAAACAGAGGCTAGCTCTCCACTGACCACCACGCGGGCCGCGGCGCGCTCGAATTTTCTCAGCCTCCCATGGCTGCGCACGCATGCGGGCCGCGGCACACCCCTCCTAGGGTCGCGACTCCATACGACGAACCCAGATTTTCCATCAATTTCCCATCCCTTCCTCAAGCCAATTACCACCAAAACCAAGCTAAGACTCCTAGATATTCAACATAGTTACTCCAGCACAGAAACAACATCAAAACCTTATCAAAGTATGCTCCAAAACTTAGCTAAAACACCCAAAGATTAAGCAAACTTAGCTACATGCAAACCTCTAGAATCAGCAGAAAATTCAAGACTAGACTTTAGTATTTAGAGCTTACCTTGCTGAGCTTAATCCCAGAATTTTGATCCTCAATCCCAAAGCTTCAAACTCCTAAAGCATCCCAGTTGAAATCCCCTCAATTCCTTGGTAATTCCTTTAGGTTTCCTCTTGAGTGTTGTCTTAGAGAGTGAGAGAGAGAGATAAGCTCAAACTAACTTCTGTATGAGGAGAAGTATGAGTCGGTTTACAAGTTTCTAAACAGTTCCTTTCTTTTATTTGTTTTATATAACTTAAGTCTAAAGGTTACCTCAAGGCTCGGGATGTCAAAACGTCCCCGAGGGCAAAAATGGTAAATTCCCCAAATATTCCCACCTAGGCATTCTATCCTCAAATATATCTCCAAATATTTATTTCCATGTCCCGATAATCCCATAACTCAACTAATACCCGATTTACCCCTCGACTCGCCCCGAGTTCGAATCTCAACCCCGTTGTGACTCTCTGGCCAACTGCTCCTCAGGACTGTCTCGGATCGTGCTGTACAGACATATCACACATATACAACATATATACACATAAATTCACATACAAGCAAATTAAATCACTTATTGCCCTCCAAGCACACTAATCAAGGCCCAAAGCCCAATTAGCAAATTCGGGTCGTTACAGGTAAGATCAAGGACCTATTTAACGCACCATTCAGAAGGAATTGGGGAAGCCTCATAGCGATTCATGCAGAGTTAGAAGAAATACTGAGCAACCTGACAAACTTAGGGGAGCTAAGGCATGGACACAAGGCCCATGCCCAACAAGTAGTGGGAGTACTAGGAGAGGGGACATGGCCTGTATGTTTCTAACTAGATGTCAGAGTCGACACCACCAGCACCACTACGCCTGGTGCCACTCATCTGACACTCGTACTAAATAAGTAGTGGAGACATCCCCACGGAATCTGACCATGTACTAGAACCAACACCACTACCCCTGAGACCACTCTCTTAACAATGAACTTGTGTACCATTTGGTCCCCTAGACCACAATGTATCAGGAGCCATTAGAGCCCACTATAAAAGGAACCCCACTTCCACATGAGAGGGGGTTGAAAAAAAAACACTTTAGCACTACACCATAAAAAAAAATACGAGTTCATTTCACCATTTTATTTCCGCAACTATTCTTTAAGTTTCTGATTAGATCTTTGAAGTTTTTCATTGATAAGCTCTATATTTCAATTTTTCTAACTTAACTTGGTTGACGAGTTCTCACCGTCAACACTACCCAATTGGGGCCATCCAAGAAGTTGGGCTTCCCTGCCCCATTGCCCTGGATTCGTCAACCCTCATGTATTCGTCTGGGTTCCTACAATATGGTAATTTTCTGGACCTAAACGACATGGGGGACCGCATTCATTCCTTCGCCTTAGGGGAGTTGAGTCGTGCCTGTGGTTTAGATAAGGGTTCGTCCCGAAGGACCTTAGAATAATATTTGTTTTATCTTTGGTCTCTGTCTCCATTCACATATCTTGCTGACTGTTTTCTGTTGTTCCATTTTAGAAGATTCAGACATGTCTAACCCCGTGACCAAGATGAAGGAGATGATGGAGGCCCGGGCAGCCATGGCCAAAGCATCGGCGAAGAAGGCCGCCAAGGGCCTGCCCAAGAAGAAGGTGCTTAAGTTGGTCCTTGGGGATTCGAGACCGGATCCGGAGGTTTCCGAGAGGACTCCAGCCACGACTGTTCTCCTGATGGTACGCACTAAAGCCGTTTCTTCCTCGCCCGTTCATCTCCCAGTTATCTATTTGGGGCAGGAGCCCTTGGCGAATCAAGGGTCAGAGAAAAGAGTCGCAGACTCGGCTGCTAGCAAGTCCGCGAACCGGGCTAAGTGGGCTATAATTAAAGATCTTACCCTAGCCAAGGAGCAGTCTTCTGGGGAGAGCCTTATTGTCACTTGGGAGATCCCGAGGGCCCCCATGCTCCTTGTCAATCCAGCCCTCCCCGAGGAGGGGGACATGGTACTCCAGTAGCAGAGGACGTGGATGGTGTCTCGGGCCTGGGAAGATGGCCGGGGAAAATGGGAGGAAGTCTACCGGGCCTTAACTG
Organism: Humulus lupulus; assembly: GCF_963169125.1. Classification (NCBI taxonomy): domain Eukaryota; kingdom Viridiplantae; phylum Streptophyta; class Magnoliopsida; order Rosales; family Cannabaceae; genus Humulus; species Humulus lupulus. The sequence continues at coordinate 45,411,953 of NC_084796.1, read as the reverse complement.
TCAGGCGAAAGGTGGAGTTCACCGAGCACCTGACCGCCTTTAGCGCTCCGCAATTCATCGTGGACTGGCTCGTTGCTAAGACTGGGTTTCATTCCATGTTGGGGCAAGACACGACTTCGCTGGCCATGGATCTGTTGGCCCAGGTTGGAACGACCATGTCCAAACTACAATTGAAGTGGTACGCCACTCTGGCCAATCAAGATGCCTTGTTCATCTCCCAGGCCATTCGTCACCAGGCCACTACCATAAGTTATATGTTCGCACGACTTTACCACACTTCTGACTCGTACGTTTTCTAACTTTGGTTTGTTCCAGGATGCAGTGCTGGCCCACAAGAACGCCGACCTAGTGGCGGAGATGGCGATGAAGCTGGAGACGGCCCAAATGGAGCTGGAGGGAGACGTGAACTAGCGGGAAGCCACTAGGGAGGCCCTGGCCAAGGAGGCTGCTCGGGTTCAGGCTGACTGCGAGGAGGTCGCCCGGGTTCGGTTCCAACTTGAGGAAACTCTGTCAAGGAAGGAAGCTGACCACAAAGGGTTGGTGGATTGTGTTGACGCCGTTTTTCGTCAAACAATAAAAGAAGAGCACATAAACAATGAATGACAATGGCCAAATGAAATAAAACAAATCAAACACACGATTTTTACGTGGTTCAGCAGTTAAATCTGCCTAGTCCACGAGTCTCTATTATTAATCTCAAGATTATCTCTGAAAATTCTTAAGCATGAATTCTTCAGAGTTTTCTCTCCAGGATCAGAATTTTGGTCCTTTACAATGATGCATGGCTTCTCTATTTATAGAGAAGGATGCAGAATACTATCCCAAATATTTTGGGTAGTTACTCTTTTTGTCAATAAAATAAATGGCTTTAAATGCCTATAATCAGATATAAAAGGAAACGTCCATGAAGACCAGGAAACGCATAACTGACCAAATAATATCCCACAATTCTAGGGGATTTACATTAATAATATGAGGATTACATCTCATATTTATAATACTTGTAGATATTCAAGGTGGTTATCGCGTATCTCTAAGGCTTTAGCTTCCCAGGCTTCCCGTCATCGCCCGAGCTAATGACATCTCCCGAATTCACGTGGCTTTCTAGATCATACGTACATCGAGCTCGAGACCCCTGATCCGAAGTCGTCCCTGAAGATGAGTGTATTCTCGGAGCTACCTTTCGAGATCGAGATCGTTTCGAGGTCACCATATTCGAGGTCATATATCGTACTTTGTAGGTTCGATATACAATCCTGAAGCATACTCTAATCCTTACGAGACCATTTGTTGCGAATCCAACTTTCGAGGTCACATTTACCATGGCTCGAAATCTGGGTATAACAGATTGTAACTCCCTGGGTAGCCAAGACCGTTACACTGTGTATTTATAAAGGTGCAAAACTTGCTAATAAGGTCATTTAGTTGAAATAGGGTTAAAAGATTTTGGTCATAAAAGATACATTTCATTTAATTAAACATTTCATACATGGGATCCCAAAAGAAATAGAGTATAAAGGACAGTTACAAAATCTCAGGGTATATACGACTACTGGCCACTCTAAGGGCAAAATAAACATTTAAGGTTCTCCTATTCCTGTCCATCCCACGACCGTAGCGGCCAAGCAGCTTACTATGTATTTCTGCCACTAGAGCTCTCCAAATTAGGGTATGTAATGACCTGGAGAGCCAAGACCGCTACACTGTGTACTTATAAAGGTGCAGGACATGCTAATCAAGTCATTTAGTTAAAAACGTGTCACTAACCCTAAATGTGCTAGGGTTTTAGAGGGTTTTGGTCTCAAAAGATACAATTTATATAATTAAACAGTTTTACACATGGGATCCCAAAAAAAAAACAGTGTTTAAAAGTCGGTTTATAGAATCTCTAAAATACAGACAACCATCAGCCATTCTAAGGCAAAACAAATGTTTATAGCTCTCCTGTTCCTATCATCCTCACAACCGTGGCGGCTGAGCAACTGGTCATGTACATTCAGCTCAAGGAGCCCTCCAAGTCAGGGCTGATCAAGTTTGCCCTTGCCTTTACCTACACCACGTAGTACCCGTGAGCCAAGGCCCAGCAAGAAAACATAATATGCATCACAAACAACAATAATAGATAATTAATCCTTTAAGCATGATCAAACACTTAACACTCATATTAACCACGTAGCATGTATTCAGAATCAAAGATGCAACCAAGCATTAATAACAATCAAGTTACATGATTAACAGGGCCGACAGCTTAGGCCGCACCCTCTGTTTACCCCACTGACTCCGGTCCGCTTAAACCGAGCCCAGTGCATAATAAGCTGTCATCGGCTACCAGTGGTCGAGCCACGCCCTGTGCGCTAGTGTAACCTTGGCAATCTTAGGCCATTGGTTTACTGTTTACATGGCATAATACCATCCTTTAAAGCATACATATTAGGGAACCCTTAGTCCCATTACAATTACACAACCGGGTTCAGTTTTCTTACCTTTAATTTCCACGTGCATTGTCTACAAGCGACGTCTCTCGAGCACAATCCGCTTCCCGAGCCCTAGCTTAACACCTAGTCACAACCAAGGTAATGGATTCCATTAATATTCACATAAAGGTTTCCAAGTACAATGCTAGCTTCCGGTACATCGAATTCCACCAAGCACAGTGGTGAAATCGATCCCGAGCACCCTAGGTTAGGTTCCCGCGCTTAAAATCCCCAAAAGATCAAAAATGAACCTAAAGGTTGTGGCCCCTGAAACCTAGCCGCGGTCCGCCCCTGAAACAGAGACAAAGCATTTCTAAAGGCAGACACGCATCGCGGCGCTCCCTTTCGGTCGAGCCTCCCTGGCCCCTTTGCTTCGTAGGGCCGCAGCGCTCTAGAACAGAGCCGCCGTCAACCCCTTCGTGGCCAGAAAATCCACCATTTCTAACATCCTAACCTTATTCAATACCACCCTAAAGCATCCTAATACCAAAACCCATTAATCACAAGACTTTTAGCACAATTCTAGCAGCATAATCTAACAGAAATCCAGCTTAAAAACTCATTAAAACTCCACTTTGATTTCTGAAACCCAGCAACTAAAGAACTCAAAAACCAGTCATGCAAACTTAGAATTTAAGCTCTAAACCACGAATTGAAGCTTACCTTCTTTGATGGACCACTTCCTTAACAACTTCTGAGCTAACACTCAAGCTTCTCAGCTTCAATTCAGCCCTTAAACATCAAAACCACAAACACCTTAATATTTAGCCAAAACTCATAATTCTAACACCCAAAAACAAAACTCAATTCTTACCTTGGCCTTGGTTGACTGCTCCTTTGTTAGAGCTGAGCTAATTCCTCAAACTTCACCTCAAATCACAAGATTTCTAGCTGAATTCACCTTGGTTTCCTATAGCTTTCTTATGAGAGAAGAGAGAAGAGGAGAGGATCTATTAAAGGGTCAGTTTATCTCTTTTGTTCCACTAGTTTCTGTTTTGTTAAGTCTAACCTTGGTTAATTAAATCAATCCCGAGGCTCGGGGTGCCAGAAACGTCCCCGAGGGCAAAATGGTAAAATTCCCCAATATTCCCGCCTAAGCTTCCTAACCTCAAATATATCTCCATATATTTATTTCCATAACCCGATAACCCAAATAATCATCTAGTTCCCGGAATACCCCTTAACTTGCCCCAAGTCAAATATTAAGCCCTGTTGTGACTTTCCTGTTAACTGGTTCCCTAAGATCGCCTCAAGTCGCACGCTGTAGACTTACCCACATAATAATGTGGTTCTCACAGATATAACATTTAAGCATAATTACATTCATGTAATCTTTCAAGCATGCTTATCATATAATCATGCATTAAATCAATAAACTCACACATAAACCAATTATGCCCTCCTGGCACACTAATCAGGGCCCTTAAGCCATAATAGTAATTATGGGTCGTTACATGGTTGATCCAGCTTACCCTTGCCTTTACCTACACCACGTAGCACCCGTGAGCCAAGGCCCAGCAAGAAAACCATAACATCATAGCATGAAAAGTATCAATAATCAAATAATTCATTATGCATAACCAAACACTCAGCAGTCCACAACATTCACATAGTCAGCGAACGTAACCAATAAATCCACAATCTAATATTCAGATATCCAACAGATCATATTCAATAAAATAACATCAATAACTAAGTCATATAATAACCAGGGTTGACGCCCTTAGGTCGCACCTTCTGTTTACCCCACTAACTCCGGTCCGCTTAAACCAAGCTCAGTGAATATTAAGCTGTCCTCAGTTAGTAGTGGCTGGGCTGCGTCCTATGCGCCAACATTAATTCTGGCACTCTTAGGCCATTTATTTCATGTTCACATGGCATAATACCATCATACAATAATGCATAAAAGTATAGGGAATCTTTAGTCCCAACATGGTCACACAATCGGGTGCAATTTTCTTACCTTTAATTCCAAGTGTTCTGATTACGAGAAATGGCCCTTGAGCACGATCCCTTTCCCGAGCCCTAGCGTACACCTAGTCACAACCAAGATAAGGGATTCCATCAATAATAATTGAGTAAGGGTTTCTGAACCAAGTTCTAGCCTTCAGAAGATTGAATTCCACCAAACACGGTAGTGGAATCAATCCCGAGCACCCTAGGTGAAGTTCCCGCACCTAAAACCTCCTCAAAGCCAAAAATGCCCTTAAGAGCCACGACCCTAAGCCCTCCATGCCGCGGCCTGCCTCCTACCAGAGGCCCAGCCTCCCCAAACAGCACACACGGGTCGCAGCTCTACACTCCCCATGCTGCGCCCTGCCCATCATTTCAGCTCCCATTTGTTCTAGAGGGCCGCGACACACCAAGAATAGAGCCATGACCCGACCCCTTCGAACCCAGAAAATTCCCCATTTTCAACAACCAAACCTCAACCAAATTAACCCAAAATCATCCCAATGACATAATTTAATTATCACAATAGTTCTAACATGTTCCCAACAGAAAAATCCAATAGAAAACTAGACTCAAAACTCCAATTCAATATTCAATATCAAGAAACCAAGAACACTTAAAACCCAGCCAAAAACTACATAATTCCAGCTCAAATCCTTGAGTTTCTAGCCCAAATTTCTCTTAGCTTCAATGGTTTGGCTTGAGAGAGTTGAGAAAGAGGTGAGTAAGCTGAGAGAAAAAGGTGGGTTGGTTTAGGCAGCTTCTTCTGATTCCTTTGTTTTGTTTTATCTTACTTAAGTTAATCCCGAGGCTCGGGGTACCAAAACATCCCCGAGGGAAAAATGGTAAATCTCCCCGATATTCCCTCCTAAACTCTCTAAGCTCAAATATATCCCCAATTATTTATTTTCACAACCCGATAACCCAAATAAATGTCTAATACCCAAAATACCCCTTGACTCGGCCCGAGTCGGGTATCGGGTCCCGTTGTGCATTCCCGCTAACTGGCTCCCTAGGATTGCCTCGAGCCGCATGCTGCAAATATATCCACATAATAATGTGGTCGCCACAATTATAGCATATAATCACATTTATGCCCTCAACGGGCCAAAATTACAAATATGCCCCTTTAAGCTAAACAGGGCCTACATGCATACTAATACCCGTAGACATGCATTTCATATATCCACATAATCATATAAGCATGCTTATCAAAGAATTGTGCATTAAATCATTTAAATCACATATAAACCAATTATGCCCTCCCAACACACTAATCCAGACCCTTAAGCCTTATTAGTGATTTTTTTGGGTCATTACATGGATAGTCTGGAGGCGGAGCTTCTTCGTGTTCGGGGCTCGGAGGCATCGATCAAGGCTCTCCTGGAGGCAGCTGAGGCCCAAACTCCTGAGGATCGAGAGAAGGTTGCAACTCTTAACTCCTAGATCCAAGCCATGGACGACTTGCTTCAGATGGAGGTGAAGCGAAATGAGGAGGTTCGCCAAGAAAAGGAGCAGGCAGACGCTTTGCTGGAGGCCACCTTTGATGAGTCCATCTACATGGCCTGGCTCCAGGACAAAATCATGAAACTCCTTGTTTACCCTGATCCTGCCACGAAGAAAGCTGAATTCAAGGCCAAGGAGAAGGTCGATGCAAAGCTCATGGCCAGGGCTGAACAAGATGAAGCAATTTTGGAGGCCCCGGAGCAGGTTGAAGTCTAGGCCTGGGCCTTCAAACTGTAATCGTAGTTTTTTTGTGTGTTTATATTTGTATTATTTTTATGGACGTGGGTGCGTCCGAGACAATTTTCCTTATTTGCTTAATTATACATTGAATTTGTTTCTTGCACCAAGTTTTCCCTTTTTCATTCATTTGTTTTTTCCTCCAAGACTCACTAAGTGTTTTACCACTTTGCATGAACATGAGTCAAATCTTTGGTTGCGGTTCCAACAGTCAAGACTAGTAGGGAATGTTTGTAGAATGCATTTAGCCTGTCTGGGGACCTGTGTTCGGGTCTTGACGGCTTGAACCGTTTCAAACTTTATCAATATAACTTAGCTTTTTTATCCTGATTTTGTAGTTCGGGTTCCAATGGCCTGGACCGTCAGAGAATTCTTTTGGATATGACTTAATTAGGTAACTTTCTTTAATCTTGTCATTCAGGTTTCAATGGCCTGGACTGCTAGGGAGTTTGTTAACTATTGTCAAATTTATTTTTCCTGATTCCGATGTTCAGGTTCCAACGACCTGGGCCATCAAGGATTAGTTGATTAGCTTATTTTGAACCTGGGGGTAAGGTTTCAACGGCCTGGGCCTTTCATAAGACTAATTTCAAACGATGTAGACCCGAGACTCATGTTCCAATGGTTCTGGGCCATTATGGAGGAGACATGAGTGGGGATTCAGTTATTTGAGACCGCGTTAGGTCAACCGATTTTGGGAATTTTGTATTCCTGGACCGTATATGTCCGAGTTAGGATTGGCCCTAGGCCGTATGTCCTACTGGGTATTATACCTCCAGGCTGTGCTCATCCAGGTTAGGACTAGTCCTAGGCGTGACGTCTTATTGGGCTTTGTACCGTCCGGACCATGTGCGTCCTAGTTGGGACTAGGCCTGAGCCTTTCGCCCTATTTTGTTGGAAATTGGGTTTTGTACCCCCCCCCCCCCCCCAACCATGTTCATCCAGGTTAGGACTAGGCCTGAGCCTTGCATCCTATTTTGTTGGGAATTAGGTTTTGTACCCCCGGGACCATATTCGTCCGGGTTAGAACTAGGCCTGAGCCTTGCGTCCTATTTTTTGGGAGTCGAGTTTTGTACACACCGAACCATGTACGTCCGGGTTAGGACTAGGTCTGAGCCTTGCATCCTATTTTGTTTTGTTTTCATTCCTAGACTTGTTCGTATAGATTGTCATCCCCCAAATGAGCAAAGACTGTAGTCTTGGGTCACTTGTCCGTGAACACATATGAAAACAGATGTGAGCTTTTATTTCTTTATGATGTTTTGTACACATCATTTTTATTAAGTAAGAAATCGACTACGGGCATACATTGTTTGCAAAAAATTTAGAACAGAACCGTGCCCTCCCGACTACTGATAGTACCGGCGGAGGTGTTCTTCATTCCAGGCCCTTGGGACCTCTGTTTCGTCTAGTCGCCTTATGTGATACATTCCCGGACATACTTCATTTTAGATTTCTTAGGTTCCTTCCCAGTTCAGTCCTAGAACCCCCACTCTCGGATCTTGGGTTGCAGGGAAGACTCTTCTCAAGACTAGATCACCAGTTTCAAACTTTCGGCTTTTAACTTTAGAGTTCACATGCTTGGCGATCTTTTCCTGATACATCTTCAGCTGAACCTAGGATTCTTCCCGGATCTCTTCAATGAGGTAATTCTTGGAGTAAGGCATAGTTCTGGACGGGATCATATGTATCTCGTCTGTGAGACGGGACGGTCATTTCCACTGGGATGATCGCTTCACATCCGTACACCATTGAGTAGGGAGTATGTCCGGTAGACATTCTTTTGGTGGTCTGGTATGCCCATAGGACGCGGGGCAGTTCTTCCGGCCACTTGCTCTTGCAGGCTTGAAGCTTTTTCTTTAATGTCCCCTTTAAAATCTTGTTCACGGCCTCTGTTTGCCCGTTTTCTTGAGGCCTGGCAACCGCGGAGAAGCTTTTAACGATGCCATGTCTTCCACAAAAGTCAGTGAAGTGGATGCTATCAAATTGCTTCCCGTGTCAGACACGATTTTGTGAGGGAGGCCATATCGACACACACTGTTGTTGATGATAAAGTCCAGGGCCTTTTTGGAGGTGATGATGCTCATTGGTTTCGCCTCAAACCACTTGGTGTAATAGTAGATGGCCACGATGGCATACTTTACACCACCTTTCTCGGTCAGGAGCGATCCTACCAAGTCGATTCCTCACACTGCAAAAGGCTAGAGACTGGTCATCAAGGTTATTTTCGTTGGAGGGGCTCACGGGATCTTCGCGTACCTTTGGCACTTTTCGCACTTGTGGACATAATTAACATAATCCTTCTTCATTGTTGGCCAAAAATATCCAGGCCTTAGGATTTTCTTGGACAAACTGAGTCCGGATGTGTGATCTCTGCAAAAATCTTCGTGCACTTTGTGCATGATGTCACTCATTTCTGTCTTGGACACACATCAGAGATCTGGCAAGGAAAACCCTCTGCGATAGAGTTTTCCATCTATCATGATGTATCTAGGAGCCTGGTACTGAAGCTTCCTGGCGGTTGCCATGTCCGCGGGTAACCCCCCTGTGGTTAGGTAGTGGACGAAAGGGCCCATCTTGGATGTGGAGTAGTCTATGGCATTGACTGCGGGGGCCTGAATACTCGGTGTGGGAAGGTGGTTGATCGGGACAAGCCTAGAGAGCTCTGCTTCAACATCCGTGGCCAGCTTTGCCAATGTTTCTGCAAACACATTCCATTCCCTGGGGATTTGGCGGATGGAATATTTCTTGAAGGATTGGAACAGCTCCCGGGATCGCGTCACATAAGCGACCATCCTTTCCCCCTTTGTTTGGTATTCCTTAGAGATTTGTATGACCACCAATTGGGAGTCACTGTAGACTTCTAGACTTGCTACTCCTACCTCCCAAGCCAGACGTAATAAGGTCAACATGGCCTCGTGCTCGGCCTCATTATTCGATGCTTCGAACTAGAAGCGTAGGGTACTCTGTAGCTGATGTCCTTGAGGGGATATTAAGATGATCCCGGGCCTGACCCCATTTTCATTTATGGCTCCGTCCACGAAGACCTTCCATAGAGGCACGACGGGGTTGACAGGATCTTCATCTTCAGTGATCCCGGTACACTCCATGATGAAGTCGGCCAGGGCCTGCCCCTTGATTGAAATACTGGGGATGTATGCAATGTTGAATTGACTAAGTTCCATGGCCCACTTCAGGAGTCTTCCTGATGACTCGGGTTTCTGTACCTTTATGGTGTGGGGTTGAAAATAAGCCTCAGCCTCTGGGACGCAATCGATAAGAAAAATGTTAATTTCTCAATTAGCGGGTATCTCAACTCCGCGCCCAATAACCTTTTGCTCACGTAATAAACCGGGAGCTGAACTTTTCCCTCTTCCTGCACCAGTGCGGCATTGATGGCGTGTTTAGGCACAACCAAGCAAAGGTATAACGACTCCCCATCTATTGGCTTCGCCCAAATTCATGCTCAGGCCAAATGTTCCTTCAGCTTCTGGAAGGTCTCTTCAGATTCAGCTGACCATTCGAACCTTTGGTTTCGCAAAGGATGTTGAAGAAAGGGATGCACTTGTCCGTGGACTTTGAGACAAAGCGGGTCATGGATGCTATTCTTCCTGTTAGGCTCTGCACGTCTTTTTGCTTCGGTGGCGAGGGCATTTCGATCAGTGCTCTGATCTTGTCCGGGTTGGCCTATATCCCTTGTGAGCTTACTAGGAAGCAAAGGAACTTCCCGGATGCCACGCCAAAGGTGCAGTTCTAGGGGTTCAGCTCCATCCCATACTTTCAAATGATGGCAAATGCCTCCGCCAGATCATCAGTGTGTCCCTCAGAGGTCTTAGACTTGACCATCATGTCGTCTATGTAGACCTCCATGTTCCTTCCCAGTTGGACCCGAAACATTCTGCTGAATAGCCTCTGATAAGTGGCTCCGACTTTCTTAAGCTCGAAGGGCATGACAATGTAGCAGTCACCCTTGTCTGTCTGGAAAATGGTGTGTTCCTGGTCTGCCATGTGCATTGAAATTTGGTTATAGCCAGAGTAGGCGTCCATGAAACTCAATATCTCATACCCGGATGTTGCATCTACCATCTGATCGATCTGAGGTAGAGGGAAATAATCTTTGGGGCAGGCCTTATTAAGGTCAGTGAAGTTGATGCCAGTTTTCCACGCCCTGTTTGGTTTTGGCACCAACACCGAATTGGCCAACCAAATGGGATACAAGGCCTCCCGGATGAAGTTGAGCGAAGATAAATTTTCAACTTCTAATTTGAGGGCCTTGGTCCTCTCTGCCCCTAGAGGTCTCCGCTTCTACCAGACTGGAGTTGCACTCTCATCAATGTTCAGGGTGTGACATTTGATGTTACGGTCAATCCTGGTCATATCCGAATGAGACCAGGCCAGGACGTCCTGGTTTTCTTTCACTCGAGCGATAATGGCAACCCTAACCTCTATGTTCAGGTTCTTCCCGACCTGGATCACTTTGGTCGGGTCGCTGTCACTGATGCACACCTCCTCAATCTCCTCCATGGGTTCTAGTGCCCAGTCTACTCCTATTCGCAGATCTAATTCATCTTCTTCCTGGAACATTCTCCACGCCAGGGGAGGGGGTGGGATTAGATTAGCATTATCCTCCTCGAGAGGCTCTTCGTGGACCATGTAAATTGGTCGGGCAGAGATGTGATAACACTTCCGGGCGCTCTTCTAGTCTTCTCGGACAGTTCCTACCCCTCCATTATCGCAGGGGAATTTCATGAAGAGGTGGCGGATGGAGGTAATGGCACCGAAATCGACCAGTGCTGGCCGACCAAAAAAAACGTTGTAAGAAGTGGGGTAGTCCACCACTACGAACGTACAGAACTTGAACAAGCCTTGAATCTCATTCCCCAATGTTACATGAAACTAAATTTTCCCAATTGGGAGTATCGAATCCCCATTGAAGCCATAGATATGCGTTGGGCATAAGGCTAGATTTTCCTCAGTCAAGCCAATTGCAATGAAGGCCAACTTGAATAGCACATTGACGGAACTTTCGTCATCCACCAACACTCTAGACACCATTTTGTTGGCAATTTGGGCATCGATGACCAGAGGGTCATGATGCAGGAAGTGGATGTTCTGGGTGTCTTCTTCCATGAAAGTGATGGGTAAATTCATCAACTTTGGGCGTTGAGCCAGGGTTTGGACTAAGGTGCATACCTGGTGGTTGTGGTTAAGCTCACTAAGGTACCGTTTCTGATCATTCCGGGACAGTCCCCCCAAATGTGGCCCTCTTGATATGGTGGCCACGTGACCATCTATCCGCGGGGGCGCATCGTCGAAGGGGAATGGTATTCTGGGTCTGGGTGCCTGCACAATTGGGGTCCCATGAGGGGCTTGTGCACACGGACCTGCAGCGTTGGTTGGTATGATTCGGGTGCACCCGGGACCGCGGGTTGTCCGGGAGCTGCTGGCAGATCTAGAACTCCCACTGGCATCCTGACCTATTGGTGGAGATGCCCTAGCTTGATCAGATTCTTAATTTCGTGCTTCAACTAACGACACTCCTCGGTTGTATAACCCACATCTTTGTGGTAGGCACACCTTTTGCTGGTGTCCCTTGATTTCTTTCCCCCTTTGAACATGGGGGTGGGCTTCCGGTAATGGACCGTACTTCCCGTGGCCAGGTATATGTTCTCCCTGGTGTCCACTAGGTTGGTGTATTCTGTGTATTGGTGCTCGTAGCCCCTCTTTCCCTTTTTGGAGGGCTCATATTGGTTTTGTCCTTTCCCCGATCTCTTCCCCTGGGAGGGGTTCACGCTTGCCTCCGTTCCCCCTATTAGAGATGGCTGGGCTCCATTGGGAGTGGCACTGTACCCGACCGAAAAATACTGTATCCAGAAAATGGGGCAGATTGTGCTAGAACATATCTCGAGGAAGTGGGACCGTAGACTGTCGGGGTTGTGAAGGTCACCCCGTGATTGCCAGTTGATCCTAGCACAACCGGGGGTGTCGGATAATGGTTTGCAGAATATTGCATCCCATATCTGGGAAAGGTCTGGGTACTTGGCTGGAGGCCGGTGGCCATCCGAATGCTTGGATCCGGGCCTCCTCCCAGTTGATAAAGCCTTGTGCCCTTCTTATGAATTCTTCGAGGGTGGCTGCCTTACTACGCTACATTTCGTCCCTGAGAGGGGATCTGGCTTAGATCCCGGACTAGAGAGCCACCAGGTGCTGTCCATCGTCCACCTTGGTTTTTGAGGCTTCCTTCGTGAAGCACTGAATGTAGGCACTTATGGTCTCCGTGGGGAGCTGCTTGATATTGGCTAGGGCGCTGATCTACATATCCATCCTCATGGCAGCCATGAACTATTTGCGGAACGCTGATTATAATCCGGACTAGGATTGAATTGATCCTAGCTTAAGTCTCTTCCACCACTCCTCCACGGGTCCATTAAGAGTGATTTAGAAGCACATACACTTGTTGTTGTCACAGACGTGGGCCACGGTCATCAGCTGATTGTAGCCTGACAAGTGGTCCCTGGGGTCTGTGTTTCCGGTGTAGGCATGTAGGTTCGACATTTTGAACCCCTTTGGTAGCACCACATCCAAGATGAGTTTGGCGCATGGTTCTTTTTCCTCCTCCATGGAGCCAGAACCTCCTCCCTCTTGCTTCTAGACCAGATGGTCCATGACCTTATTTAATGCGGCCAACTGTTCCATGAACTGTCTGGCCATTTCGTCGTTCAGGGGGGCCTTTCATTCCTCCTGTCATTGAGGTTATTCCTCAGATCCCCCTCGGGGGGAAGATCTTTTCCTTGCGGGCCCGTTCTTTCCAGGTGTTTAGGCCATCGCAGAAGTCTATCCGGGAAGTATTGTCTCTCGAACTGATGGCCTCCGGCTCTTCCGTACGGTGGTGTCCTCTGTGATCCTTGTTCATCGAGGCACTAGGATGGAAACGTTGTTCTCGTCTGGTCTGTCTAGGGACAGTCCGATGCTTAGCACCCTGCGGGCGCTTCCCTTGCGCATCGATTGGATGATCGCGTCCTGAGACAGTTTGCATCCGCTCTTTCTTAGGGAGCTACCCTGAGTGGCCCCAATTTTCGGGACAAGATGAGTTTTCCTCTCGGGTTTGCTTTTCCCATAAGGCTAGCCACCTTGGATTTCCCTTTCTCATGAGCTGGGTTGGATGGACTATCTCTAGGATGTGGTCCCAAAGGAGGAATCAAACTCGTGTTTTCAAATGCGCCGATCCTAACTGGTTGGGCCAGCGGTCGTGTTCCTGGAGGCGGAACAATTGGAGGATTGGCTGCCAATCCTTGGGCAGCAATGAAGGCCTGAAGAGCCAGGAGCAGTTCTTGCATCTGGCTGGTGGTCTCCTTCTATTAAGCTATCGTGGATTTTTGATCCAGGACTTGTTGTTTCAGTCTGACCATCTCTGGGTCCTCCTGTTCGGGATTCATCTCTTCTTTGGGGAATGCAAGATCCTCAGCCTCATGATCCTGGTATCCCTCTTTATTTTCTTCATCTTCCTCATAGTAACTCTCATCATAGTCTGCCCCGTCCTCAAAATTCTAGGAATCGTCAGGCTGAGGCATTTGATAGGGTGTATCCTCAGGTTGGTCCTAAAGGAATGGTTGATTGAGCAAGGGCTCCCCATTGCCTTGCTATTTTTGGTGAGAAAGACCGAACACAATGTGCCTAGTGTTCACCATTGTTGCAGATATTCCAGATTTCTTTCAAACTTTCTTCGGCTCTCAATGAAAGCACCAAAATGTTTACCGAGTTTTTCGAAAACTAGAATTATGAAAGATAAGAGAGCTAAATGAAAGGATTTAGAGATAATCACTCAAGGGTTTTTACGTGGTTGGAGCGTTAAAGAGTCTTAGTCCACGAGTCTCTTGTATTAGAGTTTAGAGAGCTTTAACAATGGAGTTTTCTGCAAGTTTGAGCAGAGTAATTGCTTACCAGAGAAAAATTCCCCTCTCCACAGTGCACAACTGGTCCTATTTATAGGCAGTTGGGTGCACTGGGCTTAAGACAGACTAATTTGGGCCCAATATGGTTATAATCATGATTTTCTCACTAACAGAGGCTTAATACAAAGGATTCTATCAAATTAAATACACTAATCAAGGCCCATTGGGCCGGCTTGAGCCTATTCCAGCTTTTCGACCGACAATAGTATGTTGCTTCAGAATCGTCCGCGTGGGCTGCCAAGGGGATCCTGGGGATAGGATCTATCAGAGTAGTAGTGCTACTATTCTGGATAAAGGTGTACATTATGTATGTAACCTCTTCTGCAGGTTAGTCGAGAAACAAAACTCCATGTTTCCCGGGGTGATGTCAGTGTCGGTGATAGTCTATCCTGCCCAACCCGGACGCCTAGTCCGGGTTCATTTACCAACATCCTAGTCCATTTACCAGGACCCTAGCTCGTTTACCAGTGCTCGAGTTCATGTACTCTCGTCCCGGTCCATTCTCAAACATGAGTCTATCACCCATAATCGCATCCCGGATGATGCATTAGGGTTGGGTCCAGGAAGACAAATCGGGCCCACATTATGCTCCCGGTTCCCTCGTGTGGGGGTGCCCAGTGGACAATGCTAGGCTTGCTGGTAATTGGGCCACCAGGACTTATTCCTTCCCCGTCCATTAGGCTCAGTCTGGGCCTTGGATCTCTTTAAAATAGCCCATGAACCCAGTGTGCCGTGCGACATGTCCAGGGGGAAAACAGGGATAACACTCATCTACTTAGCTAATGTCTTGGACAAGACATCACACCTAGTGTATAATTAGATCATATTGTAGATTAACAAAACAATGAACATCATGTGCACTGTTTTAATCTTAGGACTAATTCTTTTCAACATATAATTAATTTTATAATCCACTATGACCTAGGCACTATAACTGCAACTTATTTATATGTTTGTATTAAGCCTAAAATCATGTAATAAATACATGAAAACAATGCAATTGATACAAAAAAAATAATTTCTAATTCTTTATTGATAATAAAAAGAGTTACATCATAAATGTAGTTTTATAAGGGCATAAAACCCAACAACCTAAGGAAGTCGTGTGACTCAAAAAGTTCTATACTGATCTGGAAGTTGTTCTAGATATGGATAAGTATTACTACAAAACATGCTTTTAGGAAACTTTTTAGGGAACTCACCTAGATGTGATCCCTAAAAACATCTCTTGGACTTTTTAGGACACTCATTGAGAGTCCTCAAAGAATTTCTTTTAGGACACGCGGTGCGAGCCCTAAAAACTGATGTGTGTCCCAAAAGTTTTATTTATTTTTTTGATAAAAGTTCATGGACTTTTTAGGACACTCATTAGGAGTCCTTAAAGAATTTCTTTTAGGACACACAAAGCGAGCCCTAAAAACTTATGTGTGTCCTAAAAGTTTAAATTTTTTTAGCAAAAGTTCCCGAACTTTTTAGGACACTCAATGAGAGTCCTTAAAGAATTTCTTTTAGGACACGCAAAGCGAGCCCTAAAAACTTATGTGTGTCCTAAAAGTTTGATTACTTTTTTTTTAACTAAAGTTTTATTATATATTAAATCACAAAGAAAAAAACACACAATATCCCATTCTTTCTCTCTCTCTCTCTCTCTCTCTCTCTCTCTCTCTTTCCTTGGATTCTCTCTCTCTTCCCCCATTTCTCTTTCTCCCTCTCTCTCACACAATATCGCTGCCCTGCCACAAACGGGGGCTCTCCGGCCACACCCCGCCTACACGCGTTGACCCATGGTGTTCCCTGGCCCCCGAAACCCCCACCTCCGCGAGCCCCTAGACTCATGCGCCCCGTAGCCCTCTCGACGGAGCCTCCACAATTCGGCGACCATGTGGGTTTCCAAAACATTTTGGGCATTTTTCGACCACCTCTAGCTACCTCGAGCCAAATTACTACCACAATTGGATTCCTTGTGCTTTGGGCTTCAAAATCCACTAAAGGATCAGACCGAATCACCACCGTGGGGTGGTGGTACCACCGTCATTGTCGGAGCTCTGGCGAGAGCTTTGGATACCATTTTATTTTTTAAAAATTAAAAATAAAAATTTTTAGGGCTCGCAATGCGAGCCCTAAAAACATTCTTTTATGTCTCGCAACACGAGTCCTAAAAAACCTTAGCCTTTATGGCTCTAAAATAGAGGACTAGCGCCCCGTGAATCCTAAAAAAAATTTTAGGGCTCACTTTGCCTTTTTTGTAGTAGTGAAGTCACTATTCCTATACTGTGATAGCAGTGGGGCAATATCTAACTCAAAGGAATCGAGGAGTCACAAGAAAGAAATTCATATTGAAAGGAAGTATTACTTGATGAGGGAGATAGTTCACAGAGGGGATGTAGCAGTTATGAAGATAGCTTTTGAACATAATTTTTGCAATCCATTCACCAAGACTTCAACCATCACGTCTTTTAGGGAACATGTTAGGAACTTGAGTTCGAAAGAGATGTCTCATTTGCTTTAGGGAAAATGTGAGATTTTTAGAAATTGTGCCCTTAAAGCATATGTAGTGGACATTGTTTTTGTGAGATTAATAAAAGAAATGAATATTTGCACATATTGATTATTTTATATTATTATGATATTATATAAATATCATAAAATTCATAAATTCATTAATGTGATTACAATATTGTATTGGTACGATATGACTAAGATTGTAGACAATGAATTTATACAGGTCATAGTAAAATAAAGGTGATAAGGAATCTTTAGATTTATTATTGTTAGTGTGGTTCACTGGTATTCATACATGTGATCTAAATTTGGATCACTAATGTAGTAGGACATTTTAGTGAAGGTATTATGTATAATGAGATTATACAAAATTATATCCCATATGTTATTAATGCTTTATTAAATGTCATTTATCATAAAGAATTAATTAGACATATCAACTAATGATTATATACAAATTGATTTGAATATTGAAGTTATTATAAACTCATGTTTATATTATTTGGTTCCTTTGATTCACTCGTTAGGGTCTATCAGAATGATCATGTTAAATTTTTTTGTTTTGGGGTTCATTGATATAGATGGCTAAGGACATAATATAAATATATGGAATATATGCCTTATTCTTCAAGAATTGAATAATGATTCCTTTCAAGGTTAATTTTTGGGACTGAATAGTTATTGAGCTCGAATCGTAAATCAGTTTATGAAATAGCTACTCAGTAGTAAAAGTAATGGTACTTAAGAATAAATAGATTATTAAAGAGGTGAAATGGTAAACTTATGCTAGCTTTAATTATGAATAATTAATATATATTATTGAATTGTATGAAATGATTATATCAATGGACACTTATTATAATAAGTACTGAGTAAATATATGTTTATAGTTTCAAGAGTGGAATCCCATATTTTTAGTAGAATAATATTGGGATGAATAAATAAGACTATTAGATTAAAGAGTTTTAATTAATCATCTAAATTAATTAGAGTTTACAATTATAGGTCCAAAGGTCCCCTAATCGACTCTATCAACAATATTCAAGGAAACAGTTAAAACCGGAAAGGTTGTGTAGGACACATATTTAAAAGAAAATTATTCTTTGGGAAAATATGTAATTATAAGATAATTGATATTAATTAATCATTAGTTTTTAAAAAATGAATGAGAATTAATAATTGATTAATTACTTTGTAATTTTCAAAATTGTGAAATAAAAATAGATTATAATTAATATTGAATTCATTAAGTTTTTTCTTTAAATGTGAGATATAAATCTAATAGTTCAAATTGGATTTGAATTTGGATTTATGATTATTCAAATAATTAATTAAATAAAAAATAATTCTAATTGGCCTAGTTTATCAGTTATTCATATATTTGTTTCAAATATAGTTTAAATAATTCAATTAGGTAAAAGATAATTTTAAGTAATTATTTTCAAAAAAATTATTTAAAAAAGATTGGGACACATGTCACTTTGTGGTGACATGTGTTACACGCGACACACAGTGCTAGGGCTGTGTCTGGCGCGTACACTGAGTGTGGACATAGTTTTCGGCTATTTTATTTATTTAATTATTATTTTATTTTGATAAATTATTAAATTTATTTAATTATTTTAAATAATGAAGTGATAATTAACAAACCCTAGAATAATAATATAAGTAGATATTATTTCTAGGCCTGATAAGTTTTATGTTTTCTAGAACTCTCACTGATAAAAAAAATATCGTAATATTTTCTCTCTAAAAAATTTGATTTTCTTTAACCCTATTCACAAGATCTCACGTTTTAAGTACATCCTGCAAATCACAAGTAAACTTGTCATTTCTCTACGTGTCAACACACATCTTGAGGTGTAGAGAATGATTTGAAATATTGTGGTTTTAGTTCTTGACGAAAAGCTTTGGATGAATGTTCATTTATAAATACTGAAAAATAGCAAAGATCTTGATAGTTCTTCAACTAGTATGATTCTTATATTCTTTATGTATTTTAATTAATGTATGTTACTAAATCTGATATTTAAAAGTGTCTTTTAAATAAATATTTTTAAATACTGGGCCTACCACTTATTGCACTTTTATTGTGCATCTTGGGCCTACCACCTTGGAAAACCATTTCCAACCGCAATATTCTCTTAGTGCACAATGAGTATTTCCTATCCCTGTGACACTATTTTGAGTACTCTTCTTCAAGATGGGCTTTTATTCTTGCCAGATTCATTCTAAAGAGTATCATCTATCCTCATTAATTGTCATATGCATTTTATGGGTATAACATCTTTATATTATTTATGTTGGTGGTTGTATTTGACACTAAGAATAGGAATGACAAAATGGGGCGGAGAGGTGGGGCGGGGCAGGGCAGGGCCCCGACTCGACGAGATATCTTTGCCCTGGTAAAAAAGTTTTCCCGCCTCAAAACTTTTTTTTTCTATATTCTAAACCAATATTAAAAAAATATTATTTTGAGATTATAGTACTATATATGTATAGCATAATTGTAAATGCAATATATATTATTTATTATATATAAACTCTTTATTTTTAAAATAGATTTTAAAACAAAAAAACAAAAAAATAATAATAAAAAACAAACAAGTTTTGTCCTTAGGAATGACAAAATGGGGCGGTGAGGCGGGGCGGGGCAAGGCAGGGCCCCGACTCGACGGGATATCTTTGCCCTGGTAAAAAAGTTTTCCCACCTCAAAATCTTTTTTTTTTCTATATTCTAAACCAATATTAAAAAAATATTATTTTGAGATATATGCAACTATTATATATTTTTCTCAACATTACTATTTATAGGATGTCTTAATGTTGTTTCTACAATAGTGAGGTGTCTTTATATGTATTTCTGGTACCTTTTTATATTAGTATTCTTTTTTTCTCTTTAGTCAAGAAAAATGGATTACAAATATCCAGGTATACTGTGATTTTACAAATGAGATAATATATATTTCAAAACTTTTTATATTGAAATGGGGCCATATAATATATACTATTTATAATTTTACTTCTTAATGTAAATGTTGAATAATTTCGTAAGAAATATTTGAAGTAGTGTTCATTCTTGAAGGCTTATTATAGCGAGGTTCGATGTGCCTACACT
Source organism: Humulus lupulus (assembly GCF_963169125.1). Lineage (NCBI taxonomy): Eukaryota > Viridiplantae > Streptophyta > Magnoliopsida > Rosales > Cannabaceae > Humulus > Humulus lupulus. Next base: position 45,392,211 of record NC_084796.1, on the reverse strand, counting down.
AGGATGATAAGCTCAAGAGTCGAGATGCATAGACACATGCATCCAAGTATAGGTCTTCAAGGGCTGGCATATGAGGAACTCGCCATGTGAGGCTACCCTATGCCTCGCCATGCGAGGCTACCTTGTGCTACGCTGTGCGAGGCTCCCACGCGCACCCAAGCACCCAAACATGGGTACCCCGAGGCACCACCCTCGCTATGCGAGGTTCAAGGCTAGCCTCCCACGCGCACCATGTCTACGCGAGACATCGCGTCTCGCCTCCAAGCATCCTACGCCTCGCCATGTGAGGCTACCCTATGCCTCGCTATGTGGGGCTACATTGTGTCGCGTTGTGCGAGGCTCCCACGCGCACCAAAGCACGTGAACACGGGTACCCCGAGGCACCACCCTTGCTATGCGAGGGTCAAGGCTAGCCTCCCGCGCGCACCATGTCTACGCGAGACATCGCCCTCCAAGCATCTTGCACCTCTCCATGCGAGGCTACCCTATGCCTCGCTATGCGAGGCTACATTGTGTCGCGCCATGCGAGGCTCCCATGGGCCTTATCTTCTCCTGACATGTAAAGTTTGAAACCTCCTCAATAGGCGTACGAGGAACACTTGGAAATATTAAGTGGGGATGTCAAATAGTCATTGGGTGCCAAGCTAGAATTGATGAGGACAACTGGGTAAGTCACTCATCATAACTCACAAGCTCCTCTACAATTAGAAATATATAAAGGAACTTGGGGCAAAGGCGTATTTTGGAAATGTGAGAACAACCATCAGGTACAAGGTACGTGTACTAATATGGGATGTACGACCATGAAGAGGATAGAGGCGTGGCCCTGACAATCTGCGTCTGAGAAGTAGTGGCAGTACGAACTTGTGCGGAGAGTGGAGGCACTACCTGAACACCCCCGACCATATACCAAAGGCGACAGTACTATGTCCTGAGCCACTACACTACCCTTGTCAGGGTAGACACCACTATGCCCTGAGCCACTACTCTGGCCTTGTCAGGGTAGACACCACTATGCCCCGAGCCACTACTCTATGTACCCGCGTACGTCCCTGTCCCCTAGGACTTGCTTGTATCAAGGGCCAATAGAGCCCACCTAGAAATAGGCTTCGACCCCTCAGGTTAAGTGGTTGGAAAATTCATTGTATGGACAGACAATTAATGAAGATATGACCTTTGCTCCATTGTAGTTCTGTATTTCTTTTCTTTCAAGTTCTTTCCATCTTATTCTTAGCTATCTTTCACAATCTAATTTGAGTTTTCTGACCTTATATCGTTGACGAGTTCTTACCGCAAACAGTTTGGCGCTGTCTGTGGGAAGAATAAGTATCAAGCCACTATTCTTCCATTGATTCCGATAGGAAAAAATGCCAAGACGTTCTAAACGACTGAGAGAGCCACGAGAGGTGGAGGTCCACCTTGATGGAGATCAGCTGAAGGCCTCCATGAAGAATCCTCCTCTACCTAGAGATGTGGAGCCCCCAAAGGAACCCGAGGTTCACGAAGGTGAGAAGGAGGCCTCATCCCCGGACATCCCACCTAATGAGAATCATCCAAGGTCAACAGCTGCCCCTGCAAGAGATGCTGGCGAGTTCCCGCCCCCAAGGCTGCCGCAGGTGACAAACTTTGGCCGGGAGGATCCGGGCCCATTGACGCACAGACTTGATAAGCATCCCTGGGTCCATTCCGTGAGCTCAAGTTCTAGATCTTGATTCTACAAAGAGGAGATACATGAACTTCACCGTAAGAACCAAAGGCTAGAAACCACCTTAGAGAACATGAAAGAGGCGTTAAATGGCCTGTTACAATGGAAATCAAACATATCTCTTCCCAAGAGAAAAGAGAGAGGTCAAGAGGGGGCAGAAACCACTGTCCCAGTAGATGATGGAAGGACTCGACTCTCCACCAGTAATACCCCCTGGACGAAGCAGCACGAACATCTCAGACCACCGAAGCAGCCCTAGAGGCCAAAGCAGAAGAACAACGCTGGCCTTTGTAACAACGTCGAAGTCACCTCAAGGAAAACACCCTCAGATCTACGAGAGGAACTCAACAAGAAAAGGGCGGATAAAAGGACTACACCGCCTATGGCACTCCGGGAAGGCAAAGGAAAGGTAGATGATAACCCGTCCACATTGAGAGACTCCTTGAACAAGAGGAGACAAGACCTAGACACAGAAATGAGGAGCCTACGGAGCAAGATCGTCACTGCATCTGGAGGACAAGCCATTGAGGACGAATTCGACCATGAATCGCCCTTCATCAAGGAGATCCAAGCCATCCGGCTCCCAGCCAACTTCAAGGAGCCTCGTATGACCCCATATGAAGGAAACACAGATCCTAAGTACCATCTGGACGCGTTTAACGACCTAATGAAGTTAAGGGGGATTAGTAGCGGAACCAGGTGCCATTGCTTTGCTATCACATTGAAAGGACCTGCGTACAAATGGTTCAAAAGACTTCGACTAGGGTCCATAAGGTCTTGGCAGCAGTTTTCTGATGAATTTCTCCAACAGCATCACGCCGTGCGTGATTACACAATGCTGGGCACCAGCCTCGCCAACATGAAGCAGAGAGAAAATGAGAGTCTAAAGAGCTACATCCACAGGTTTAACATGGAGGCAGCCAAAGTAGGGAGCTTGACCCTTAAAAATGGCCATCACAGTCATAGTGCATTCGGGAAGCAAGTTATGGGATAATATGCTCAAAAGGGAAGTCACTGACCTAGATGACTTCTACAAAAGGGCACAAAAGTACATTCGTGTTGAGGATGGTCATGTGAACTTAAAGGTAGGAAAAAACGAATCCCATGTCAAGCCCCCAGCCAATGAAGGATCGAATGGGGAAAAGAAGAAGAGGGCGTACGAAGGGTTGAGAGATGATCAACAGAGAAGGTCCAAACACAGAAGCGACCATAGGCAAACGGCTTACACCTTCTATACGAGCCTGACGGACACCAGAGAACATATCTACCTCACAAATGAAGATCAGGTTCCCTTCAAGAGGCCCCCACCGATGAGAAAAGACCGGTCTAAGAGGGACCCTAACAAATACTGTCAGTACCACAAGGACATCGGCCATACAACGGTAGAATGTACCCATTTGAAGGAAGAAGTTGAAGAGTTCATCCGCAGGGGGCACCTAGGACGATATGTCAGAAGGGAAACACAGAAATTGGAGGACGAGCTAGTGATACCTTAGGTACAAGGAAGATCCTTAGAGATACAAGGAGAAGTGAGAATGATCTTCAGAGGTCCAGGGTTTGGGGGAGAGTCCAGGAAGGGTCAAGAGAGGTACGCTAGAGAAGCCCGATGGAGTCCACCACCGTGTGTCATGAGTTTGGAGCAACGTCCCCCGAAAAGCTTTAAGGGAGAAAATAACTCAATCACTTTCACGAAGGAGGATGCACGAGGGGTCACTTTCCCCATAATGATCCTTTGGTGTTGACAGTTCAGTTGGCCAACATGCGGGTGCATCAGGTCCTCGTAGACAACGGAAGTTCCGTGGATATCTTGTATCGCCCCACCTTGGAAAAGATGGGTTTGGACGTCATACACTTGAAACCCTATCAATCCTCCTTATATGGATTCATGTGGGACTCGATACAACCCTTAGGGGTGATCGAATTGGCACTCACCATGGGAGAACAACCCAGACAGACCACAGTCATGGAAAACTTCATCGTGGTAGATTGTGCTTCAGCTTTCAATGCGGTATTGGGGAGACCATCCCTAAGAGAATTAAAATCGATAACTTCAATATATCACCTCGCCGTCAAGTTCCCAACTCCTGGTGGAGTAGTGAGTATGAAATGAGAACAAAGAGAGGCAAGGGAGTGTTATAACACCTCCCTTCCCACGTCTGTGAAACCGTGAGAATCGATGGCGATGGCAGTACATGGGGGCGCAAACCTGCAAAAAATAGACCCCAGAATCATGGAAGAGCCAGGGGCAGATCCCGTGGAGGAGGTAAAGGAAATCGTGGTGATGGAAGAGCCATTGCGAAATTTAAAGGTGGGAAAAAACCTTCAGAGCGACGCGAAGGAGAAGTTGGTAAGGTTTTTGAAGGAAAATTTGGATGTATTCGCTTGGAGTCACGAAGACATGGTGGGAATAGATCCTGCTATCATGTGCCACCATTTGAATATCGCCCCCGAGGCAAGGCCTGTTAGGCAGAAAAGACGAGCGCTTGACCAAGGGAGGTACGCAGCCTTAAAGGAGGAGGTTGACAAGTTGAAGGCCAATGGGTTCATCCGCAAATCATTCTATCATGTATGGGTATCGAACCCGGTGCTAGTCCCAAAACCGAATGGAAAATGGAGGAGTTGCGTGGACTTCTCAAACCTCAATAAGGCTTGTCCTACGGACAGTTTTTCGCTTCCAAGGATAGATTAGTTGGTGGATGCGACGGCCGGGCATGAGTTACTTAGCTTTATGGATGCCTACTCTGGATACAACCAGATACCTATGAACCCAGCTGACGAAGAGCATACGTCATTTATAATGGATAAAGGACTCTACTGCTATAAAGTGATGCCTTTCGGATTAAAGAATGCAGGTTCCACCTATCAAAGATTGGTGAATAAAATATTCGCTAACCAAATAGGAAGGAACATGGAGGTATACGTTGACGATATGTTGGTGAAGACCAAAAATGCTGCAGAACTCAACAGAGACCTAGGTGAGATGTTTGACACACTCAGGAGGTACCGAATGAAGCTGAATCCACTCAAGTGCACTTTCGGTGTATCCTCGGGAAAGTTCTTAGGTTTCATGGTCAACTCCAGAGGCATCGAAGCTAATCCTGATAAGATAAAGGCCCTAATAGAAATGAGCCCGCCCAAGAGCAAGAAGGAGGTGCAATGTCTAATGGGACGGGTGGCAGCCCTTAACAGATTCATTTCGAGGTCTACGGACAAGTGCCTCCCCTTCTTCAACATCCTAAAAGGGAGCAAAAGGTTTGCTTGGGATGAAGAATGTGAGGATGCTTTTATCAAGCTGAAGGAACACTTAGGGAAGCCACCCTTGTTGGCAAAACCTGAAAAGGGCAAAATGCTATACTTATACTTGGCAGTATCTAAGCATGCCATAAGCGCTGCCCTGGTTAGAGGAGAGAAGAAGCATCAGCAACCCGTGTACTATCAGCAAATGGTTGGTAAATGCGAAGAACCGATACCCGGAGATAGAGAAGTTGGCATATGCATTAGTTATGGCCTCAAGGAAGTTGAGGCCCTACTTCCATGCCCATGCGATCGAGGTACTCACTGATAGCCCTTTAAGACAGGTCTTGCATAAACCTGAAACCTTGGGGAGACTGATGAAATGGTCGATCAAGTTGAGTCAATTCGACATCACTTATACCCCAAGGACCTCCATCAATGGACAAGTGCTTACATACTTCATAGTGGAGTTCACCTATCAACCAAATGAAGGAGGAGATGAAGAAGAGGGACAGTCAGTTGTAGAAGGAGAGCCAAGGAGTTCTGAGGAATGGAGCATCCAACGAAGGAGGATCTGGAGCAGGTATCATGATGATAGGACCCGAAGGACACAGGATGTACTGCGCGATACGGTTTGGATTCAAAGCCTCGAACAATGAGGTGGAATAGGAAGCACTTATAGCAGGGTTGTGGTTGGCCCAGTGCTAAAGGTAATGCATCTACACATTTTTAGTGACTCATAGTTGGTGGTGTTCTAGGTGAATGGCGAGTATCAGGCGAGGGGTCCTAAGATGGCTGCATACTTTGAAATGGTAAGAGGCTATCTGGGGCAGTTGGTGGAGTATAGCATAGAGCAAATTCCAAGAGAGAGGAATACCCATGCTGATGCCCTTGCAAAACTAGCTTCCACTAAAATGGGGATATCCTTGAATCAGTACCTGTGGAATACTTAACGAGGTCAAGCATCGTTAATTCAGACGTTCACATGGTCAACATCCCAAAGGAGTCATGGGCCGACCCGATTATAAGCTACCTGAAGGATGGAGCTTTGTCAACAGACAAGAGGGAGGCTCAGAGGTTGGTGTATAAGGCTGCCCGATACACCTTGGTAGATGGGATCTTATACAAGAGGGGGTTTTCTGTGCCACTCTTGCGATGTGTTGATGAGGGGGAGGCGATGAAAGTACTGTATGAAATACATGAGGGTGAGTGTGGCAACCATGCGAGTGGACCATCCATGGCTCAGAAAGCCATGAGGCAAGGGTACTACTGGCCCTCCATGGAGAGAGATGCAAATGACTTCGCAAGGAAATGTGACAAATGCCAGAGGCACGCAAACTATTCCCGAAAACCCCCAAATGAGTTAACTAGCATGACTAGCCCTTGGCCCTTTGCTGTCTGAGGGATAGACCTGATTTGTGCCCTTCCCGTAGGTAGAGGTGGAGCAAAGTACGCAGTCGTAGTCGTAGATTACTTCACCAAGTGGGTTGAAGCAGAACCTCTAGTAAAAATAACGGCCAAACAACTCACCACCTTTGTCAACAAATTCATTGTCTGCATAAATGGAGTGCCCTACAAAATTATCTTTGACAACGGCACCCAGTTTGAGGGGGAAACGTTCGGGGAATACTGTAGGGAAAGAGGGATAAAGAGAAGCTTCTCAGCTGTTGTACATCCACAGGCCAATGAGCAGGTGGATGCCATTAACAAAGTCCTTAAGAAGAACTTAAAAACAAATCTAGAGAAGATGAAAGGGGCCCGGGTTGAGGAGCTACCTAATGTGCTTTGGGCCTACAGGACCACCCCGCGCACAACAACTGGAGAGACACCTTTCTCCTTAGCATACGGATGTGAGGCTATTCTCCCAGTTTAGATGAAGGTTAACTCCTTCAGGATACAGGCATACGAGGACTAGGTCAACCATGCAGCAATGGCTGAAAGCTTAGACATGCTAGAGGAAAGAAGGGAAAAGGCGCAAATGAGAGTGGCGGTATACCAGTAGCGGGCAGCAAGGTACTACAACTCGAGGGTGCGAGAGAGAATGTTCAGAGTATGAGACTTGGTATTAAGAAAAGTACTCCCCAACACACGAGACCCGGGGGCGAGGATACTTGGGGCGAACTAGGAAAGACCCTACCAAGTCTCTTAATCCATACCACCAAACACCTATAAGCTGACGTGCATGGATGACACCGTCGTACCTCGAGCATGGAATGCAGAACACCTCAAGAAGTACTACCAGTAAGACTTCCACATCCGGTGCAAAGAATATCTATGTTTAGTTTGTTGCATGTTATGTTAACTTAGTAGATAAGAATCAAAGAGGTTACCTAGATAACTTCCCAAGTAGATGTAAACATTTCATATATGCTGTTGTAACTTGCCTACTATAAATGAAACTGCTCACAACTTTGCATATTATTTTTCTTCTCTATGCGAGCATCCACCAAAGTGCTTGATGGAATAAATTTCACAGCACTTGGGGGGCAGGACAGGAGGCACGTGTATACGCAAAAAAAAAAAGAAAAAAAAATCTTATCTCTTATATTCAAAAGGATTAGCTACCCTTATGAATATCAAGGGAATAGTGTAAAAGGATAACCTCCAACCAAAGGATGACACCGCCGTAGGGGGTGAGGCCGTAAGGAAAGGAATCTCCCAATAAGTCTAGAACGGCCACTAAGCTGGCTAGCCAAAAAGGGTCCTAAAAGAGACCCTTGAAGAAATAGTACTATGCATAATGACGAGAAGGATGCTTCTCGCAAAAAGTAACAAGCGCGCGCAAAGAACATAAAAGGACCCGAAGAACTCAATGGGTTAACGTGTCCTTAAAAGTATAATCAAGGTGCACCAAAAATATTATCATCATCAGATCAAGGAAGAGATATGTAATCCACAAATAATAGTAATAAGAGGGACTTACCAAAGTCCCTTAAGTTCGATAAACACAAAAAGAGAAAGGGGAAACAGTATGAGGGGTTACATGGCAACAGTATATATAAACGAAATGCAAAGAAATCTACAAGTTTCCATCCCGACCCTTCCACTCAGAGATTGTTTTAACCGAATACTCTCCAAAGGGAGATAGGTCAACGGCAGGGTTGGTCCTCCATACGGCATGCAGCGTACGCTCAACTATGTCGTTCTCAGCATTTACAAGCTCGGCCTCGAGCGTAGCAATCCTTTCATTTAGGGTATGGATGGTAGCTTCTAGCTTGGTGTTGGAGCGAGAAGTCAATGCAGCTTGGGCTAAAGTGGCATCCCTCTGTCGAACTGCCTCGGCCACTTGGACCTCTAAGTCACAGACCCGACCAGACAAAGTATCCTTCTCTGCCTCAACCATCAAAAGATTCCCCATGGCCTCCTCCAGCTGGTGTTGAAGCCGTTGTGTCGATGAACAGCTTGAGTGTAACGCCCTACTACCTTAGACCCGTTACCAAGTGAGTTTTGAGACAAAACAGTGTGCAATGAACTCGCTAACCGAGGTTTTGAAACAAAAGTGTGACTAATTAAAAATTAAGGCTGTAATCTTAGAAAAATGCGTTGTTTCAGTAAAACTTCTAGTATTAAACATTTGGGATCCCAAAATGTGGTTTGAAATCTATTTACATCTTAAAATAAGTTTACAATTGATCAGATATAAAAATCATAGATTATTACAGCCATTTTCAAATAAACCCCCAACCAAAGCAGTCGGGCAGGCCAAACATGTACGCGTCGCTTCACGCTCTCCGTACTCATGGTTGGTTGACTCAGTCTTTGCCCTTACCTGCAACACGGAGCACCCGTGAGCTGAAGCCCAGCAAGAAAACTCATGCAGAACGTAACATATGCAAATATATAGTTAATCATATCAGATAGTCCACAGATAAACAAGTCAACCATTAGACTAAGCAAACACGGCCATGCCGCCCCAGAAGCCTTACCGAAGCCTGGGGTATCGGTTCACACCGTAAGGATAACACATACATCCACCGGGCCCTGCCCTGACTATAGCATCCCATGTGCTAAGTGTTACTTCCGACCCCGCTGCCGCACCCGGCCTACGCCGCTCTCGGCCCTTGCCGTTCATTTTATTATAATCACACATATAGTATAACACAACAACATTCAAACGAATATTAATTCATTTAAGTCTGCATCCTAACATGTCATGCAATATAGGGCCATGCCCAGCAATCATCTCATCATGCAACATGCAATATAGGGCCGTGCCCCGCAATCACACTATGGGCCCATGCCCTAACCTACGGGTGTTAGAGTTTTCTTACCTTTCCATTCAGTAGCTTAGATCACCTGACTCCTTGAGCACGATCCCACCCGAGCCATAGCGCACACCTAGGCACAAACATAGGTCAAAGTCAACACCGAACCCCAAGTCTGAATACCTAGCCTCGGGACCAATCCCGAGCCCCCGGGAAGTCCTAAATCCCCAAAACAAAGTGGCGGAATCAAGCCCCGAACCCTAGGTCGAAATCCCTCATCAAAACCCAAAAATTCACCTCTGTGAACAGTGCAGCGCTACAGCGCTCTAAAGAGGGCGCTGTAGCGCTACAAGCAGAATGCACCCCCCCAGAACAGGGGCTAGCTATAGCGCCCACTGACTAGCGCTGTAGCGCTAGTTGCAGCCCAGAAAACCCAAAATCGCATTTCTGCGATTTCCTTCAACCAATTCAACCCCAAACTTGTCCAAACCTTTTCCAAGCCCAAAATCAAGCTTATAAACACCTCACACTCATCCCAAGCATCCCAAGAACCCAATCCCAAGCTCAAGTAACCCAAAACTCAAAATCTACCATGAACAACCCTAAACCAGAAATTCATGCAAACCACAAAGATAGAGTCTTAGAAATCATACCATTAATGCAAATTTCGACCTTGATTCAACCCTAGGCCTCCTTAGCTTGTTCATCATCAAAGCTTGTCCAGAAATTCCCTAAAATTCCCATCAACTCAGCTCAAAACACAGCTCAAACCATCAAAACCCTAAAACAGAAATCTCCAAGAACTTACCTCAAAAGTTGATGTGTTCTTGCCAAATCTTCAAGTCTAACCCAAGATCCTTGATGCTCAGCCTACCATTGCTCTCCACTAAGCTTTGCTCCAAGAAAAATGGAGCGGAATGGTGCAAAAATGCACAAACCGACCCTTGTGAAAACCCCCTCTGTTTTCCCTCTTTTCTTTCTTTTCTTTCTTTCTCTCCACAGCCAACACTCTCTAAAAATCCCCCTAAGTGTAAAGCCTCATAAATAAATCTCTAAAAGCCAAATGACCAAAATGCCCTTCCTATTAATTCTAAATCCTTTTGTCCAAGTAGGGCCATTTTAGTCATTTTACCCAAATCCCGCTAATCCTCAAGTGTCTCTAATATTTTCCCGTTGCTTTCCAACACCCGATAAACCACCAAATAAATATCCCCCATCATCAAAATAAATCTCAATCTATTCTCTGAATTCCTGCTTATACCCCCAGGCTCGCCTCGAGCCGGGTATAAATTCCCGTCATGAATTCCGCTAGCCTGCTCACTGGGATCGTCTCGAGTCACAAATCACAGATACACCCACATACCACTGTGGTCTCAACAATCATCACATATCAATGCAGTTATGCCCATCATGGCCAAAATTACAATTATGCTCTTCTAACACGATCCGGGCGTACATGCATACTAATATACATAGTCGTGCATCTCAGATAAACAAATAGTCATATAACATGCTTTAAATCATAACCATGCATTTAACTCATAAAATCACACATAAATCCTATCATGCCCTCCTGGCACGCTAATCAAGGCCCTTAAGCCTTATTAGCTAATTTGGGTCGTTACATTGAGGCGATAAGCCGGTGACCCAGGATAGAAGCCTAAGTAAGAGAAAACAAATAGAATACAGCCTCAAGGGTCAAGCAATATCAAAACATAATTTTTTTTTTGAAGGTTTTGACAAATACCTGCATGGAGGCTCACATATAGGCATCTTCTAGCTTAGTGTTAGGGACGTCATGCAAGGTTCCCCACTCGCCTTTGGGAATGTTTCCCAGATGATTGCTCATGGCTTCCCCATACTGGCTTGCCAGAGGATGATCTTCAGAAGCGAAAGCATAAGCTTGACCGGGGGAGATGTGTGCGCCGGCCGAGGCACGTTTTGACAGGGAAGGGGACTGAGAAGGTCCTGATCCATCCGTAGAGGTGCGGGGGGCAGAAGAGCACAGAGTCATCTCCTTAGGTAAAGAGGCGCCCGAGGATGCCTATCTAGAACACCCCCCGAGGGTAGAGGAGCCCCAACAAAAGAAGGAATGAAAAAATTCCTTTTAGGAATAGACGGGCGGGGGACGGAGGCGTTGAAGGCAAACTTGTCGCCAGGCATCGATGGTGGCACCCGAGAGGTAACACCGTCGGTATGTCCGTCGTTGACCACGTCCTTAGCCCTGCCAGCCAAAGAGGGTAGGCACGAGTAGTTCTCAGACTCCACCGCCTCCTCTATGTCCATATGATCACCCAATGGGTAAACATAGTCCGTATCAGTGGCCTTGTCGTAATTACCTTCATCATGTCCATATAGCCACGGACCTACGGAGCCAGACGAGACGGGACACAGACTTGCGAAGTCAGATGAGACAGAACATAAGGAGACGGCCTGGTCCGAGGTAAGCAGCTTGTGCAAGTGAAGGTTGCTCTCTGTAAAAAGGGCACAAGCTTGTTTGTATTCAACCGGCAAGTCTAGAATCTTCATCACTCGATTGCGAGCCGAAGATTTCAAGGTAGGGCCAATAACCCCTAAGAGAGCTACCATCAAGAGAAAAGAAATAACCGTAGTTAGATAAACCATAAAAGAAAAGAAGAAGTAAAAAGAGAAATCACTCATGTGTGAACTCAAGGTGAGAATTGTCTTACTTGGAACATTGAAGCGAGTGTGTTGGGTGAACCCGCTATAAGTGAAGAAGTAGTCTGTTTTCCATGAGCCCCTGTTTGAAATGGAGCCCTCCATGAGGGAATGCCCTTTATGGGCCCCGACTTTTTGAAGCTGATAGAACCCAGGAGCAAATGAATTCGCCCTAAGAGTGAAGAGGTAATGAACCTCACTCATGGAAGGCCCTCTGGAGTGCACCAGTTGGTAAAGCACGTATAGGCAGCTAAGCATCACCCATGAGTTGGGGGACAGTTGTAGAGGTGCCAGTTTGAAATAGTTAAGTACTTTGATGAAGAAGGGGTGAAGCGGCAGAACCCCCCCCCCCCCCCCCAACATTTGATGATGAAGTCGCTAAAGGCCACGAACCCTTCGGGCGGATCAGATGCACGTTCATCATGCTTTGGGATGACAAACTTGAGATCTGATGATAGCTAATGAGGTTTTAGCATGTTGGCAAGTTTAACGCTGGTAAGGGTAGGCCTGCCCGCGTCTTCGGAAGTGTCGAAAGTTCTCTTCGACATCTCAGGTACCTGGACAGAGACAGGCAGTTTGTGAGATATAGGCTTTCTCAAGGTCCTACGAGACCCCCCATGCATCTTATATCTACCAGCACTCTACTTGAGCCTAGGGCGTAAGACCGGGGGGAGCGGAGGAAGCATGGGTAGGATCATAGAAAGGAACTCAGGTTTAGCTGATTCAAAGTCATCGCTCTCGGGGAGGGGACCCCTATGACTAGAGCTGTAAATGTGGGCCAGCCCAGCCCGGTCCACATTTTCGTGCCTCCGAATAATTCGGGTCGGGCCGGACCGGGCCAGGTCAGCCCATTTTTGAAAGAGTAGGCCCAGCACGGCCCATGTCGTGCCGTGCTCGTGCTAGTGCCGTGTCGGACCCAAGTCGGGCCGGCCCACTTTCTATATTTGGGCCCAAATTTGGGCCACTTTTAGGCCCATTTTATTATTGCCAAAAAATGTGAGGATGGGGAATTGAACCCTCCACCTCCTCTTTAACAATCAATGGACTTACCACCAATCCAAATACATTTCTTTGTTTAAATCATAGTTTTAGATATTTTTATATACTTTTTAACAATACTTTACACAAAATTATATCAAAGATAATTATTAGAATTTGAATACCTACTAATAAATGCTAAAAAATGTAACTCACAAATCTTAAAATAAATTAATATAATTATAAAAATATAAACATTGAAAAAAATAAGACTATTATTATCATTTTAATTTATAAATAATTGACAAATAAAAATTTATTATCATTATTAATGTCAAAATATCGGGTTTTTAATCATGTCGTGCTTTCGGGCTAGTTTGTTCGTGCTTTCGTGTTGTGCCTTCGGGCTTGTCGTGTCGTGCCGTGCCGTGTCGTGCCAATTTTCAATTCGTGTCGTGCCTGGCCCAAGCCCATATTTTTTCGTGTCGTGTCATGCTCGTGCCTCCCAGGCTCGTGCCGGTTTCGTGTCGTGCCAAAAAGCCCGGCCCATATTTACAGCTCTACCTATGACTGGAAGTCTCGTCACCACAGAAAGAAAAAGGCTTTGGGGGCAAGTTTTCCTCTAGACAGGCGATTTCAGAAAGACAATCCTGAAGGGCTGAACGTAGCTGGGAAACGCATGTCTCGTGCCATGGGGAGAAACCTAAACCCTCATCACTAGTAATAGATTCTAGTTCCTTCTCCAGGCCCCGCGCCTTTTGCCTGAGGTATGACAATCTCTGTTGGTAGAGCATTCGCACACCCCCACGATTAGAGGACCTGCGAACGTCGGCCTCAGAGTCGGAGGATGACAACTCAATGAATTCAACATTAGAAGAACCCTTGGGACATCGCCTAGACGCCATAGGCCAGCTAAGACTCGAGGACGTATGTGCGTAAGGATAACCCTATATCTACAACATGAGTATAAGGGGTATAAAAAAATGTCCTATGCGTATGTACTTGAAGGCCATAAGAAAATAGAATGATAGCCTCTAAAGAATAAGTACATTACAACCAATGACCTTACCCCTGTGTAATAGATAATGGAAACATGCATAAGTGCTTGAAAGTGCACTTATAGACTCGAGGGCAAGTGTAAATGTTGAATAATTTCCTAAGAAATTTTTGAAGTAGTGTTCATTCTTGAAGGCTTTGTATAGCGAGGTCCGATGTGCCTATGCTAGGATGATAAGCTCAAGAGTCGAGATGCATAGACACATGCATCCAAGTATAGGTCTTCAAGGGCTGTCATATGAGGAACTCGCCATGTGCTAACCTATGCCTCGCTATGCGAGGCTACCTTGTGCTGCACCGTGCAAGGCTCCCACGCACACCCAAGCACCTAAACATGGGTACCCCGAGGCACCACCCTCCCTATGCGAGGTTCAAGTCTAGCCTCCCGCACGCACCATGTCTACGCGAGACATCACGTCTCGCCTCCAAGCATCCTGCGTCTCGCCATGCGAGGCTCCCACGCGCACCCAAGCACCCGAACACGGGTACCCTGAGGCACCACCCTCGCTATGCAAGGTTCAAGGCTAGCCTCCCGCACGCAACATGTCTACACGAGACATTGCGTCTCGCCTCCAACCATCCTGCGCCTCGCCATGTGAGGCTACCCTATGCCTCACTATGCGAGGCTACATTGTGCCACGCCATGCGAGGCTCCCACGCACACCCAAGCACCCGAACATGGGTACCCCGAGGCTCCACCCTCGCTATGCGAGGGTCAAGGCTAGCCTCCCACACGCACCATGTCTACGCGAGACATCGCGTCTTGCCTCCAAGCATCTTGCTCCTTGCCATGCGAGGCTACCCTATCCTGTCTATGCGAGGCTACATTGTGTCGCGCTGTGCAAGGCTCCCACATGCCTTATCTTCTCCTGACATGTAAAGTTTGAAACCTCCTCAATAGGCGTACGAGGAACACTTGGAAATATTAAGTGGGTATGTCAAATAGTCATTGGGTGCCAAGCTAGAATTAATGAGGATGATTAGGTAAGTCACTCATCATAACTCACAAGCTCCTCTACACTTATAAATATATAAAGGAACTTGGGGCAAAGGCGTATTTTGGAAATGTGAGAACAACCATCAGGTACAAGGTACGTGTACTGATATGGGATGTACGACCATGAAGAGGACAGAGGTGTGGCCATGAAAATTCGCGTTTGACGAGTAGTGGCAGTACGAACTTGTGCGGAGAGTGGAGGCACTACTTGAGCACCCCCAACCATATACCAGAGGCGACAGTACTATGTCCTGAGCCACTACACTGACCTTGTCAGGGTAGACACCACTATGCCATGAGCCACTACTCTGGGCTTGTCAGGGTAGACACCACTATGCCTTGAGCCACTACTTTGGCAATGTACCCATGTATGTCCCTATCCCCCGGGATTTGCTTGTATCAGGGGCCAATAGAGCCCACCTACAAATAGGCTTTGACCCCTCAGGTTAAGGGCTTGGAAAATTCATTGTATGGATAGACAATTAATGAAGATATGGCCTTTGCTCCATTGTAGCTCTGTATTTTCTTCTTTTTCAAGTTCTTTCCATCTTATTCTTAGCTATCTTTCACAATCTAATTTGAGTTTTCTGACCTTATATCGTTGATGAGTTCTTACCGTCAACACTTACTTTTAATCTAATTTAATTATAAATCAAATTTTCTTTTTTTTTTTTTTAAAAAAGTTAACGGGTCGAGGCAGACCCGCCCCAATTCAGCCAGGGCAGGTCGACCCGAACCGCTCCAAGGAGCTTATTGGGGCGAGGCGGGGCAGACCCGTCCCATTTGCATGCCTAACTAAGAAGTTGGGTTTAAAGTCGACTTTATGGATTCAGGCCCATTGTAATTTGTAAGTTCATATGTGTGCCCAAGAAGGAAATGACAATGATTATGTTTTATGTAGTTATGACATGTTTTATCAACTAATCATTTGGATTTACTATTATTTTAGACAAAATTATGACTTACAATGAGAGGGTTATACAGTTTTGTAAGATTTTATTTGACACTGAGGGAGGGGGAATTCAGACTTAGGACCTCCTCTTTATAAGGGGAGGGGCAGTACCACTAGGTTATGCATATGGCCACTAACTTTTTAAGATTTAAGAGGTTCTAAAATCCTTTTTTTAAAGATTTTTTTAGTAATAAAAACAACAATATAATTAAAAATTTGAATAAAAAATTGGGGGTAGGGGAATGGGAGGAGGACTAAAGCACTTGGAACTAATGAGTGTCATGTGTGATTATTTGTTAGACGACCTCAAATATATATATATATATCTCGATATATATTATAAAATTTAATTAATATTGAACTGTATATTTATAATTTGGGTCTATATCAGTAGAGGTCTCCATCTTTATGAAAAATATCACATACTGTTGGGAGAGAGTGAGATTACACCACCAAAAAAAAAGAATCTACACAAAATAATGGTTGAGAGAGATCGAAGAAAGATTGAGAAAGATGACGCAAACCCTAGTTGTAGAACAATCTTCTTCAACCTTGATGAACCTTCACAACCCTAGGAGAACCACCACTTTGAGCATTTTCCTTCTTCAAGTGCAAAAACACAAAACCAAGGCTTATACATGATTATTATCGATGTCCTAATTCTTTATTTCCTAGCCACCATTGATGTTTGACGCCTATTCTAAGAGGAAATGGGAATTGGAATTGAACATGCCTTAAAATGACAAATTCAAGCACTTTATTTATGAGTTTCTCGGAGAAAATGAGAGAGAGAGAGAGGGAGGTTATAGAGAGATTTGAGAGAGTGATCAAGTCTTGCAAAACTCTATGAGGACCCTTTTATAGTGTAGGCAACGTCATTAGGTCTAAGCAATAAGATTAGAGATAATTAGCTCATCATTTGGAGCTTATTTTACGTGTTTGTACGGACACATCAGGCAATATGTCGCATGCATGTAGGTGATGTATCAGTTGCTTAGGCTTGTGAGCCCCTTCACATTTAGGTGATGCAACACCTCTTAGGAGGCAATGCATGACCACCCTCTCTGACTTTTGACCCTTCAAATAATCCTAAGTGTTTATACCTAGCTTGTATATTAACACTTATCATTTGTATTTAATCAATCATAACATTCTCTTACTTGGTTATATACAAGCCTCAACCTCTAGCTCAAACAATTTTGGTGCATAAAGTAAAGTGTCATTCGATCTTATCGAAATCATTGGTAGCTTAAAATATTGAACTAAGTATTCCTTACGATAAAACCAGTGATACCTCACACACATCCACTAGATCTTTTTTTTTCCCATTTTTTTGCTTTAGCACTCATATGGCCATGTGCTCATCCCTTCATGAACTTTTCGGGGAGAAACTCCAACTCCCATGAGAGGAGACACTAGCTCTAAGTTCACATATAGCTGAAGTTCTTACAACATCTTTGCTACCTTTAGAGATGCTTGTTGCACTCGACTGAACTTCATGAAAAGCCCTAGGCTTAACCCTTACTCGGTAGCAACCAATGCTAACCATCTCAGATGGAACTCACCATAAATTTTAGTGTTGAAACTATTCACTTATCAATGACTTGTTCTTACCCATTGAACTCTTCCTGTTGATGTACACAAGTTTGGAGTTGGGTTGCCATCATCGGTGAATATATTATTCTAGGAGTTTTAGTCCCATCCCTTTTGAAGTGGAACTTACTTCTCACAAGAGGTTTTGTAAATGGAATCGCTAAGTTCTCACTTGTCTTAACATATGAGATCGATATGATTCCATCTTGAATCAATTGTCTCACATATTCATGTCTTAGACTAATATGTCTAGACTTTCAATTATATACACTATTATATGTTGGGGGTTAAGCTATGAACAACCTTTATTTTGTGATACAACTCAATAAAAAAGATACAGGTAATCAAACTTTAATGACAGTAAAACAGAAATTACATAAACATAAAGAGATCAAAGTGTAGAGTATACCTTTCTTGAAGAACAACCCGTAGAACATAAAATCACAAAGCTATGATTTTATGTGAAACACAAAAGTTGCAAGGCTTGACACAAATGTAGATTTGTTGTCCAAAAATCTCTATTCCTGACATTCTCTATGGAAATGCTTGAATTTAATACAATGGAATGAGATTGGGATACACAAGCCTTGGGTCTTCATATAAGCTATGCTATCTTGATGAAAATCTTGGAGAAAACTAGTAGTCTTGAAAGCTAGAGAGAGAGAGAGAGAGAGAGAAAGGTCTTCTTTTAGAGAGAGAGAGAGGGGGTGAGTGATCAATTGACCATTTAAATCACATAAACCCTTTAAATGGTATAGGACCCTCATAAGACTCAACCAATAAGATTAGAGAATTAAAATGTTTTTGAGTGAAAACGCGTAACCTTATAGACATGCATGTATGGCCTAGGCGATGCATCACCTAACACCAGGTGATGTATCGCTTGGTCCGTCTTGGGCTAGTTTTCACGGCTCTGGCGACGAGTCGCCTCCCAAGGGCGATGCATCGCCAACACCTCTGGCTTTGCACTCCAAAATTTATCTCAAATCATTTCCAAATGCTCCCAAACTTCTTGGGTACTCTTATATACTCTAAATAAACATTTTGAACCTAAAAATATGAATTATAAATGCCTATACCGAAAGTCAACTTTCACATGTTGACTTTTGTGAAATCATTTTTGTTTTTACACCTCTTCGTGCCTAAACAATTTCACTATATATTTAACAAATCACAACATTTCCCCACTTGGTTAAATACATCCCCACTTTCCTAGCCAAACAATATTGGTGCATAAAGTAAAGTTCCTTTGGGGTTTGAACTTTACCTTAGTGAAAACACTACAAAGCTTAAATAAAAATGCAAATGTATTCTTAAAAGATTGAACCAACATTACTAGTGATAAAAATCGGTAATGTCTCACACACCTCTATCAGATTACTTATGTATTTCCCAATGTTCATCCTCAGCACTATTAATGGCCTTGTGATCGATCCATTCATGAATAATCAGGAGATAAAACTCATACTCTCTTGAGAGGCTACACCACCCCTAGGTTCACATAGGTGAAATTCTTACAACATATTTTCTACCTTTAGTGATGCTTGTTGCCCTTCAACTGAATTTTATTAAAAGCGTACGGCTTAACCCTCATGTCCGATTGCAACAAACATTAACCCACCCTTGATGGGACCTTTATGTTGTTAATGTTGAAACTATTCCCTTATCGAATGACTTGTTCTGACCCATTGAACTCTACGCTCGATGTAAACGAGTTTTGAGTTGGGTTTCCATCATTGGGGAATTTATTTGTCAATGAGTTTTAGTCCCATCCCTTTATTTTTAGAACTAACCAAATCTCTCCGAAGAGGTTTGGTAAACGGATCCACTAAGTTCTCACATGATTTCACATATGAAATTGATATGATACTCTTATCAATCAATTCCCTCACATAGTCATGTCTTAGACTTATATGTCTAGACTTCCCATTATAAATTTTGTTGTAAGCTCTAATCAAAGTGACTTGATTATCATAATGTATCAAAATTGTCGATACATCAACAATGGTTTTCAAAATCTCCAACATGAGATCTCTTAGCCACTCGACCTCTTCCCTGATTGCTGCTAGAGCTACAAATTTAAACTCCATGGTTGATTGATAGATATATGTTTGTTTCTTAGAACTCTAAGAAATCGCTCCCCCACCAAGGGTGAACACCCAACCGGTTGTGGAGAGATTATATCCTACACTAGATATCCAACTTGCGTCGGAATATCCCTCGAGTACCTTAGGAAACTTAGAATATTGGAGGCATAACTCTTTTGTTAAGGTATCCAAATACTCTTTCAATGACCTTACAATATAAGCTACTTAGGTTGGTAGGAATCCTACTTAGTTTACTAACCCTAAATGCAATGTCCTCTCTAGTACAATGAATGACATACATAAAACTCGCAATTGCACTTGCTTACTCTAGTTGAGCCACCGCTCTCCCTTAATTATTTTCAAGCTTTTGACCTTGTTCGAAGGGCGTATTTGGCTCTTTGATATTAAGATGAATAGCTTGTCAAACATTTTCTCAACATAATGAGCTTGACCTCAGGCATACCCATCAACATTTTTTCTAACTTTAATACCTAATATGGAATCAACTTCTCCAAGGTTCTTCATCTTGAAGTTAGAAGATAGAATCCTCTTCGTTTCTATTACATATTTCATGTAATTACTCAATATCAACATATAGACACACGAAGATGACAAAGTCATCAAAAGTCTTAGAGTATAAGCACTTGTCCGCACTATTGTGTCTAAACTCATCCATAACAATGGCCTCGTCAAACTTCTCATGCCATTGTTTTGGTGCTTGTTTTAAACCATATAATGATGTAACAAGCCTACACACTTTATGTTTATTTTCCCTTACAACAAACTCTTCCAGTTGTTCCATGTACACCTCATCATCGAGGTTGCCATTTAGGAATGCCATTTTGACATCCATTTGATGAACATATAGGTCATGTATTGATGATAAGGCAAACAATAATCTTATAAATATTGTCCTTACTACCGGTGCATAGGTATCAAAATAATCTATGCCCTCCTTTTGTCTAAACCCTTTGGCCACCAATGTTGCCTTATAGGCTTTAATGATCCCATTAGTGTTGTATTTATTTTGAAATACCCACTTACAACCTATAGGCTTTGATCCTTGTGGTAGATCAATAATCTCCCAATATTGGTTAGACATAATTGAATCCATCTCATCATTTATTGCCACTTTCCAAAGGTTAGAGTCGCTTGAGGACATAACTTCTTGGAAAGTTTTATGATCATCCTCCACTTGAAGTACCATAGAATACTTCCAAGTAACTCCCTTATAGTTTCCCTCTACTAGGTAAAGTCTCCACTTGAGAGGTTTCATTTTGTTATCCAATCTCTTTGAGCCCACTACAAGAAAAACTAATTTTCACAACACATGGTTATATGACTATTGAAAAAGTATTATAAAAGCTAGTTAAAAAAATGGGACATAAAATGCGCTATAGCGTAAAATTGGCGGGTAAGTGAATTTATTTAGAGGGAACTGAAAACATATATCTTTATTTTTTTTCTACTTCTCTCTCTCGTGTTCTCCTCTATCTCGCCCAAATCACTCTCCCTCTGATAGCTTCTCTCATCTTTATCACATTCATCTTCTCTTACATCTAGATTCTAGTTAGTGTAGAGCTCAAGAAACGTGGCAGTGGCAATGGTGAATCGGAGAAAGGCGTGGTCGATTTGGCGAGTCAGGCTCACCTGATGGAGAAGGAAGATGCGGAGAGGTCTGGGAAGGAGAGGAAGGAGTTCGAGGAGAGGGAGAAGGCCTAGCTCAAGGCCATGGAGATGAAAAGGAAGAAGATGGAAGAACAAGAAGAATATGAGGAACAACGAAAGAAGGCACTGGACGAAGAGTCTCAGAAACAGCAGGTACTCTCTTTTTCCTCTCTCTATCTATCTTCCCACACCGCCGCCCATACCGGCAGCCACCGCCTCCCACCGTCGGCTTTTCCGACCATTTATCTCTTCTCATCCTTCCCTCTCCTCCACTATCCCTTACCCAGAAAATTAAAAAATTAACAAAGCAAAACAAAAGAGAGATTTTTTCGGTGTGTACTTTATTAAACAGTTTTGTGTGTGTTTTTATCTAGGGATTTATCTCGTATCTTTATCTTGAGTTCTTCCTAGGGTTTTATTCTGAATAATTTGAGAAGAGGGAAGAAAACAAAAGTTTGAAAAAGTTCTTAAAAAATATAGACAAAAAAAAAGTAGAAGGTTGAGTTTTGTTTTGGATTTAGAGATGGCCCAAGTTCAGGTTCAGCCTCAGAATGCGGCTCCCGGAGCTAACGCTGATGCGGCCAATGGTGGGAACAACCAATTCGTGACCACGTAGCTGTATGTTGGAGATCTTGACCAAAGTGTCACGGATCCACAGCTCTATGACCTGTTTAACCAGATGGGTCAGGTGGTTTCAGTTAGGGTTTGTAGGGACTTGACCAGCCGAAGATCACTTGGTTATGGATATGTCAATTATAGCAACCCCCAAGATGGTTAGTCCTTATTTCTTTCTTATATGGATAGTCCTTATTTCTTTCTTATAGTTATTATTTTAGGTAAAACAAAAATTCTTTGAAGGGCATTTTTATGAAATTTTTAGCTGAGTTTAATTAAAAAAAATTATTGTATAATGTTACTGTATTAATTGTTTGTTGTGAGAGAGCTGAATGATATTACACGTTTATCGTATATTTGTTATAGTGCTCCTTTATGTCCGTTTATAGCTTGGACCTGATATTTTATTTGCGCTATATCAATGAATTACGGACTCACTGATTGGAGAGAAAGAGTTTTATTGATATTACGATGAGTAAATTATAAAGGTCATCTATTTATTTGTTTATTTTTTTGGGTACAGAAAATGAGGGAAATTAAGGAGTGTAACTTGAAAATGGGTTTGGTCGCATAGCTTGCAGTGGTGGTTCACATGAGGGTCCTTAATTATTCAGTGGCATTAGTGGGATGGACAAGGGAATGTGGTGATGGAGCTTATGATAGGAATGCTTATGCTTATATAAGTGTTTAAAGGTTTTTATTTGGTTGTTGGGTGGAATTAATAGTGCTTGTGGCACTGAAATTACATAATATTGAATGATGTGTGTTTTCTTATGTAGTTGCATATTAAGGTTGTAACTCGTACTCTGTTCCGGCTGGTGTTGTGTCTAGGAGAACTTACGTTCTACACATTTTTCTCTTTCATAAACAATAATTTAAAACAGAGAGATGGAAAGGTAGTCTAACTATAGATTGGCATGCTATCAAGGAAACTAAATTTGAATCATTCATCTAATGAACATTGTTTTTTTCCCTTCCCCTTCTATATATATTTTTTTGGCTACAAAAAGAGCATAGTGAAAATAAGACTGAAAATAGCTATTCCTATTTGGCATTGGCTGGCCTAAACTCTTAGTCTGTTGCCAAGTTGTTGGTAGCTATTTAGACAGCTTCTGTTCTGGCTGAGCTAGCTATGATGTTCTTCTTTAATAAGCATTAGTAATATGAAATCTGCAAAAATGTTATCATATTAAGCCACAAAAAATTTGTTGTGATATATGTTGATAAGAGCGAATCAATTAGACTGTTGCTATGGAAATAAACTTATCATGTCTTTCTCCACCATCTTTTGCAGTCCTTATTTGTTCTTACAAATTTAGTTGAATTGATGACAGCTGCGATGGCTTTGGAAATGCTGAACTTTTCTCTTTTAAATGAAAGGCCAACTAGGGTTATGTACTCTCACCGTGATCCTAGTATTCACAAAAGTGGGGCTGGCAATATTTGTATCAAGGTATTTGTGTGTATTATCTAATTTTGTGTTTTGCTGCAACTTTAAAACGTCATAGCTATCTGCTGTGCTTACTTTATATATTATTTTCTCTTGTTGGGACTAACTTTTATTATTGTAAAATTGGTTACAGAAAACATTCCAACTATGGTTCATAATTGTCCAGTGTGTTTAAATTTGACATTTATTATGTTTGAACCCTTAATTGCATGAGTTTTTGGAGCAACCAATTATTTCTCCTTAACAATTGATAGTTTGTTGAGTTTATTATCCTGAGTGGAGTTGTTTGGATGGTGATGATAACTTCTAGAGGTTTGTGATTTTCTATAGAATTTTATAAAAAAAAATGCACCTAGCTTGAACTTTAATTTAAACACGTTAAAAGAAAGATTATAATTTTAGTAGATGTTTTCCTTGATAAGATACTCATATTGCTCTTACACTGGCAAACCACTCATAGTGGAGCAGATCAGCAATAGAAACTCAAAGGCTAAATGGGTTTTAGTGAGAAATGGACGATACTCTCTTTTATGTAGCCTTTAGTTAGACTTAAAAGTGGGCAACATGTAGTTTTAAAATTTTAAGAGTGCAAGTAGCATTGTTGATTGGACTTTTATAGCCTTTACATACTCTTTACAGACTACAATGATACACATATCTGATTGGCTTTCAGTAATTTCAATAGCATCAGTTTTATGATTATGTTGATATATTTAATGGTCAGAACTGTTAAATTAATGTACCAAGAAACTTTTGCTCATTTCTGTTTTTATATTCTTTGTATTTTGTATGCACAAACTTATGAATGCCTTGGTGTCTATATTCTTTTTTGTTTTTTATTATTTTTCATGGGTAGCTTGGCACATATTGTTTGTGACATGTTTTTATCACAGGTTGGACTCTTATTATGATCACAAGTTAAGATTGTAAACTCTCTTATGTTTAAGATATTCACTTTGGCAAGTGATGACCGATATATGATTTTTTGTAGTTTTTATTTGAATGAGTGCATTGAATTTTTTGTAATCCTTTGCTTGCAGATCCTTTTTCAATGGCACCGCAGAAAGCTCTTGAAACAATTGGGAAAAATTTGAGTGCTCAGTATGAAAGGTGGAAACAAAGGGTGAGGATATTATTGGCTTGTACAGAGTTCATATAATATTGTCTTAGATTTAATTTTATTTACCTTTGAAGATCTTTGAGCAGGCACGATATAAGGCCCAGCCTGATCCTACTCTTGGTGAAGTGAAGAAACTTTGTAATACATGTCGCCGATATGCCAAGTCTGAGAGGGTCCTATTTCATTATAATGGCCATGGTGTGCCTAAGCCGACTTCTAGTGGTGAAATTTGGGTTTTCAATAAGGTCTTCTATTTCTTTGAAACTCTTTTATGTGGTTTAATTTAAGGTCAATCACTAGAGTCTTGCTTGGTTTCTCACCAATGTTATTGGTACTACAGAGTTATACACAGTATATCCCTTTGCCAATCAATGACCTTGATTCCTTGTTGAAGACACCCTCCATATATATTTTTGATTGCTCTGCGGCTGGGAATATTGTGAATGCTTTTATTGAGGTAAAGCTTTAACTCAAAACCAATGTTTAAAAAAGCGTATTTGAGGCGCGCCTTGAGGCTAGCCTCACTGTGAGGCGTAAAAAAACAGTTTCAGGGCTTAAGCCCTGGTTTGATCCCTAGAGGCTTATGCCTCTGTGATGTGAGGCTGTCAAAGTGGACAGCCTTGAGGCTTTTTTGTGAGGCTTAAACCTCACATCAGTACCAGTTTTGGGCATTTTCAGACCATATTTTAAAGTCCAAATTTAGGGTTTTTAATTTAAAATTTAGGCCCATTTCACACTTTAAAACAAAGAAAAGTAAAGGCCCAATTCTTTTAATTAGAAACCCTAAAACCTTATTTCTCTAATATCATTTCTTCTACCCTAAAACACACGGTAGCACACTTCTCTTCCTTCTCCTCTCTTCTTCAGCAGCACACAGCAGTGACAGCCCACTTCTTCTTCTTCTCCTCTCTTCTTCGGCAGCACACAACACACTTCTTCTTCTTCTTCAGCAGCACACAGGCAGATAGCTTACTGCCCTACTGCCAGCCAAGAAACTCCATTGTTAGGTATTTTTTTAACATTTTTTTCCTTTGATAAAACTCTTGCTCTTTCTGTTACACTTGGAACTTAGACCTTTTTTCTTCTACCATTTCTTTTCTGTTATGTGTAGATTTTAAAATGATTAGAAGCTCACAAAAAAATATTGTTGGAGGAGCTAGTAGTGGTGATGGTACTAATAATACTAGTGGAGGGACTCATTCAAAATCAAACAGAAAAGATCCCGCTTGGAATCATGGTACTGAGATTGAGTTAGGAGAAGAAGGGAGTAAGAAAAATTATATTTATCTTGAATGTAAATATTGCAAAAAAATTATCAAGGGAGGTGTTAAGAGATTAAAGGATCACTTGGCACATACTAGGAAGAATGTAGCACCATGTAAGGAAGTACCCAATGAAGTTAAGAATGAATTTATTGAGTACTTGAAGCAATGTTTATTGAAAAAACAAGTTGCACAAATGAATATTGAAGAAATGATTGAGACAGGTTCTTACTTTAAGAAAGATGGTTCACAAATGGCTCCCATTTCTACTAGAGGTGTTCGGGGGCCAATGGATAGATTTGTGGCGAATGTGGGTGGTGATGATGGGCATTTTAAAGATGGGACAGCTACTGAAATATGTCGTATAACTCCAAAAAATGACAAGGAAATGCGTAATAAAGTTTGTATAGACATTGGTAGATGTTTCTATGAGAATGCCCTACCTTTTAATTTGGCTAATAGCCATTCTTTCATTAACATGTGTCGTTCTATTGGTAATTATGGTCGGGGATTGAAGCTTCCTAGTACGTATGAGCTTAGGACTTGGATATTGAAGGAAGAGCTAAAGACCACTGATGCTATAGTTGAGGACATTAAAAAGACATGGCCACAAACCGGAGTTTCAATAATGTCTGATGGGTGGTCTGACATTAGAAATAGAAACATAATCAATATCTTGGTCAATAATCCTAGTGGCACTGTTTTTTTGAAAAGTATCGATGCCTCTTCATTCATTAAAGATGCCAAAATGAGATGTTGGATGATGTTATCGAAGAAATTGGAGAACATCTTGTTATTCAAGTGGTTACCGACAATGCAGGTGCTTACAAAGCAGTAGGCACATTATTAATGGAGAAAAGAAAGCATCTCTATTGGACTCCATGTGCTGCGCATTGTCTTGATTTAATGCTTGAAAAAATTGGAGAACTACCACAGCATAAGAATGCCCTGCTCAAAGCAAAAAAACTGAGTAAATTTATTCACAACCACCCATGGGTACTGAGCTTGACAAGAAAGTTTGCCAAAAGGGATATTCTAAGACCAGTTGCCACAAGATTTGCAACTGCATTTTTAACATTGCAAAGCGTTTATCAACTGCATTCTGAAGAGTGGGCAAGTTGTGCTTGGGCATCAAAACCAGAAGGGAAAGAGGCAAGGAAAATAGTTTTAAAGAACAAGAATTTTTGGCAAAGTGTGGTTTATGCTATTAAGACCACAAAACCTTTGGTTGAAGTGTTGAGATTAGTTGATGCTGATAAAGAACCTGCTATGGGTTTTCTCTATAATGCCATGGATTTAGCTAAGGAAAAGATAGCTCATAACTTAGGTGAAGAAGAAAAAGATTACAAAGAGATATGGGATATCATAGATGACAAATGGGAATCTCAGTTGCATCGATATTTGCATGCTGCCGCATACTTTTTGAATCCCCGTTGTCAATATGCACCAGGATTTTCCAATCATCCAGAGGTCAAGTTGGGTTTGTTTCATTGTATGGACAAGCTTATACCAAACCCTGAAGAAAGAGAGAAAGTTGACCTCCAATGTAGCATTTTTCGCAACAAGGAAGGGTTCTTTGGATTCACCCAAGCCAAACAAACATTTGAAAAACGATCTCCTGGTAATTAAATTTTATAAGTCTTAACTCTATTTCTAGTCTTTATAAGTTTATTATATTTTTGTAGTATGTATAGTATACTTAATTGTTTTTTATAATCTAAAATTTTTAGTGAAATGGTGGATTCAATTTGGGGATGGCACTCCGGAGTTACAAAAGTTTGCAATTAAAATATTGGGTCTTACTTGCTCATCATCGGGATGTGAGCGAAATTGGAGCGCTTTCAATCAAGTTCATACAAAAAGAAGAAATCGGTTGACTACTCTAAGAATGCATTCTTTGGTGTATATCATGTTTAACAAAAGATTGAAGGATAGACATTTGAAGTTGAAATCTCTATCAAATGTGGATGATGGTTTGGTGATTGATGAGGAGATGCCATCAGATGATGAATGGGTCGTTGATGAAGATGGAAATTTTGAAGACATACAAAAGCCAAATGATGAGGACCTTGGAGTTGATAGAGGAACAGGATCAAGTTCTAGAGGAGGTTCGTAAACTCTACTCTGTGTGTTTAATTTAGCAGCCTATGATAATTAGTTGTTGACTTATTTTTTATTATTTTTCTATTTTAGTGAAAAGGAAGAGGGTAGTAGACTTGGATGAAGATGAATAGGAGGATATTGGTGGTGATAATGAAGAGGGTGGTGGTGATGAGAGGAATATACAATATGACGATTCTTCAAGCGATGATGAGTTGGAGTTGAACGATGATTTCTAAATCACCTTCATCATTTACTACTCAAGTTTATTTTAGGATAGTTTAATCTAGCATTCTAGTTCTAGAAACAAAACTTTTATCTTTAAATTATAATTTTATCCAAGTTTATGTTTGAGTTGTATGACACATTTTATGGTATGCTAAACTTTTATGAGACATTGAGTGTTTTATTTTATGATTTATAATTTCTAATTATTAACTATATATTTTTAGGTATCTAAAATATTTTTTTTTAATTAAAAATTTAAGGCTTACGCCTCAATACGCCTCAAGGCATACGTTTCGCTTCACAAAACAAAAACGCCTCGAGGCTTAAAAACGTCTTTTTAAACATTGCTCAAAACTATAATGAATTGATATATGTATTGATAATTAAGGTGCTACGTGACAAGAATTCATTATCTCTAATTCAGATATTTATATATAAATATATATATGTATATATAGTGACTTGATTTGATGGTTTGGCAGCTTCATGATTGGGTTGCTTCTAGCTCCTCTGAATCCACAAGGGATTGCATTCTCCTTGGAGCTTGTGAAGTACATGAGACTCTTCCACAAAGTGTTGAATTTCCTGCAAATGTGTTTACGTCTTGTCTCACAACACCTATTACGATGGCTTTGAGATGGTGAGCTTCTTTCCTTGTTCGTCTGTTAGGATCACCTATCGCGTTTATGCATCTTTATTTGAGATCATGCAGTTTTCTGGTTTTGCCTTGTGGTGTTTATTCCATATTGGCTGCTTCCTAGTTATTTTTAGTTTGTCAGTTGAAAGTTTTTTAGCTGTGCTGTTTGTTTAATGTTGTAGGAAGTTAGAAATGGCAGTACTTTCTGATTAGCATGATTAGTGATACTATAGTGTACTGTGCATGATTAGCATGCTATGAGACTGTATTATATTTTATGTACTTGTACAAATGTATGTATTTCCATGCTTAAGGCATACATTCATTAGAATGTCGTTTGTGGATTCTGCTTACATTATATAACCATATTTTGACTATGTCAATCCTTTAGGCTTTCCTCAAGCGTTTGGATTTGTGCTTATCTCATTATTTGTTTTTATTTCTTCTTTCAAATTTGTGATCAGTTTCGGATGGGTGCATTGTGTAACTATCAGATTTTGCTTGGTTTTATTTTCAGATGGAATTTACAGTTGCTGATAGATTTTTGGGACCAAGGACTAGTTCTTTTGTTAATTTTTGAAGATGTTTCATTTTTCATCTTTTATATTCGATGATAATGCATAAGAAAGTTTACATGTTTAATAAACATATGACAGTACACACACACATGCATCACATAGTTTTGACTAGCGGTCATCATTTTAAACAGTTTATGCATTTAGCCTTGTTCACTTCATGAAGACCTTAAAATAATAATATAAATAGATAAGTATTTATCTTAGTTTTCTATTTTCTTCTTTTGAAGTTTTCAATGTATCATTTAAGAAAAAACTGCAAGTTTGTTGTTGTGGTGGCAAGAACTTTTACTCTGTTATGGGATAGATTTAGTACCAAAACTAATATAAATGTCTGCTTCTATGTTGGTTTTCTGCTAGCATGAACTAAAGTCTATAAGATGCAGCATCAGGAATAGATATGATATGGTCTTATTGTGGCTACTTTAACTTTTACCTAAATAAGTTTTTATATATATATAAAAAAATAAATTATACATGTATATGTATAATATTTTTCCAATCAGGACATTTTTTCTCTATAAATATTAGGTTGACAAACAAGATCTATAGAAATACCTAGAGACTAGAATATTAGGCGCATGTATAACTATGATATTTTGAAATGGTCAGAGGGACATATTATATTATGACAATTTCTTACAGAATAAGCCAGAAGGATAGGTTGTCTTTTGAAATGGATAGTGGACATATTATTGGTTTACTTCTGCATGGTATATTTTGTTACTCTTGTGGAGTGGTAGGAATTCTTCTCAGTTGGTCATATTAGTTGGCAAGTTGCATTTTCACTATAACTTATATACTTAAATCCTATGCTTATTTACTATCATTGCTATTATTGCTATTTTAGCTTTAAGATCTGTAAAATTAAATTAAAGGTTTTAACCGAACACTCGGGGAAAAGTATGAATTGCTACTTTTGTTTCCCTCTAATTCATTTTGAGAGCATGTGAACACTTGATAATAAGATAACAACACCTTGACTTAGATTATACTCCGGTAATAGTGTGTTATTTTTCAACTATAATGATATTAATAATTGAGTTATTATTATTATTTAACAATTGAAATTGCAGACAACCTGGCTGGGTTTGAATATGCAGGGATTTGACTATAATGTAAAGAAATATTGATGAATCTCACAGCAAGTAAAGAAATTTGTATGGATTCTCAGTTTTTATATCCACCACGACGTCATTTTCTCTGCTCTTTTAACTGTTAATTGAAATATATTCAATAGGACCCTATTAATAATTACTATTCTCTGCTATGATTATTTGTGTGTGTGGTGCACAATGTTTTAGTAGTGTTGTAAAAGCAGCCAAGACCAGAAGACACTGCATCTGTTTTTGTTTCGTTTTGGCAAAATCACTCTAAATGCATAATGAGTTTCTTGATGTTTTACAATTCAGCCCTTAAAAAAAAGCTATCAAGTCTTAAGTTCTATAAATAGTAGCAATTAGTTTCTTATTATTTATTTTTTCACAAATTTCATAATTTATTAAGAAAAAAAGTATTTAATCCTAAATTTTAGAGATCATAAAAGACAAAGGTTGATGGCTGCATATATAAGAATATATAATCATCTTTGTTATATTAGTTAATTAAGTCTCCTTGAAATGTTATTGGAATGAAAATAAGAAAATTCACTTGTACTATTTTCAATTACTTTGCAAAGTTGTCTGATAACAATGTTAGCTTTTGACGGGGTAAAATGTTTGACAATTATTAAGATGTGAACTTAATTTCTAATTATGATTTAATGGATGAATATGATGCTCAGCATATAGATAATTGGTCTGAACTATGAATCGATTTATTTCGAAAGATAATAATCAATATCTCAGTATATTCTATATAAATTGGTGCTAGAGTTATCTTATGAATAATCAATACCTCAATAAAGTATTGTGTTGCTTTTTGGGTGAAGATGTTAATAATACTTTATTTATTTAAAGTATTTTTTAAAAATATATATGTATATATATTACGTATGTTGGTTTCTATATGTGTATTTATTAATTTTATTTGCTCAAAAAATGTTTGTTGTGTTTACAGTAACCATAGGTAGATGATAACAATGGTGTAACTTTTATATATATGATCAACCAGTTTTTTATGTATATTCCAATAATATGACTCTTTGAAAGTTTGAAGAGACATCAACTGTGACCAACTTGGTTATTGGGATTGGATTTGGATGGACAAATTATAAATAGACGACTCAACTATACATCCAATTATATTTCGTTGCTATCCTAAGATGGGAAATTGGTTTCTCCTTTGGGTTATACTTCTTCTTTCTCATTCTCTAATCCATTCATCTTCATTATCTCCTTTACCTTCTCCCTTGTGTCATTATGCTGACAGCTCTGCTTTGCTACAGTTCAGAAACTCATTTTCCATCAATCTTCCTGAATATTTTTTAGTTTTTATATATTATCATATATATAGTTATATATATAGAGAGAGAATGAATGTAGGCCAGATTTATCTGTTGGATTGGATGTCCTGTATTTTTCATTATGTATAGTTGGAGTGGAGTGGAGTGCAAAGACTATAGATTAAGACCTGAAAACAATAATATTCCTTGGATTTGGAACAAGTGTAAGTAGAGCTATACACTACAGGTCTACAGCCACAGGGTCATCAAAGCTCATCATGGCATGGGGTTCAATGGAAGAAGAAACAAAAACAAAACTAGGAGAAGGGACAGTAGAGCGAAAGTAACATTGTATGGACTCACAAGTCACAGCATGGGAACCCATCTCCAGATATTGACTTTGAATTTGAAAGTTTGCTCAATTTTGAAAGCTTCCCATCTCTAGATTCCAATTCTGGGATTGGAAGGATTACCAAATCAAGATGGAAAACTCAAACTATTTCTTGGAATTTGGAAGAGATCTACAGACATTAAGGACGTTTGTCTGTTCTTTTGCATTAAAAAGTGGTAAATAGACCAGGTTTCTTATGTTTGTCATAATGGACTCACTCTCCAAGTTTTTTTTCGGCCAAGCTCAAAAGGCCAAAATAGTTAGCTCTCTTATTTTGGTACTCAATATGTGTCTTTTCATGTTTCTGTTAAAATAATTAAAATATTTAAAAACTCTAGTAAATAGATAATCAACATCACCCACATGGACATAGACACGTATATGATATATATATATATATAGAAATACTTGTATTGACAAAAAATCTTGTCTTTTTTATTACTACTATTGCCAAATTCATCTTTGTCTCTTTGCTTGCATTATTCATTTTACTTTCATACCATGTTCCTTGAGTTTTTTTTAGTAATGTTAATACAAACTGTGACTTTAATTTTCAATTAATGCATGTAAATAATAGAAGTACTAAAGGTCCCCTGTTGTAATATATATATATATATATATATATATATATGGCAGTCCACATTCTACTTATACTTCATCAACAGTTTCTAGTGCTACACTAGTGTAACATCCTTGTAGTTTGACTCATTACAAATTGATGGAGTTATGTTTGTTGTATAAAAAGAAGATATGAACACCTGATCTTTTTAGTGAAGTGATTTCTGCTTACATTCTTCGTGCCTATAAACAGATTACCCTAGTTTCTAGAGGTTGCCGGGTTGGTATTAACAGATGATTTGAACATTTGAGCTGTAAGTTCGTGTGTAGATGTTTTCTGATGTGTTTATTTCAATGTTTAGCATCCACCGCTATCTTTAGTTTTATAACAAGACCTGCACTTAGGTGTAATATATGGGTCTTTGCCTATCAGTTTATATGTATGGATTATAGATTTGATCTGACCAACTGGTTTATTAGTTCTTTTAGTTTTTGAGAATTTTGTTATTCTGCTGATGTTAATGGAGGCTGAAAGTTCAGTTCTGATAGTTCTACCAAATTTTTCTTTCATCTCTTGATGTTTCCGATCTTGCTTCTTCCTTCTGAGACTTGTAATCGTACTATTCAGTGGTTTTTAATGCAATTTTTCTTTGTTATTTGACTTTCTTTCTGTTCCCAAAATCGTATTTGGATTCCCATTGATTGGATGGTAGCAGTTTCATGATGCATCTTGTTTCTCAGGTTTTGCAGACGCTCATTACTACATGAATCTCTTGATGAGTCGCTAATTGATAAAATCCCGGGCCGCCAAAGTGACCGCAAAACACTTCTGGGGGAATTAAATTGGATTTTCACTGCAGTGACTGATACCATTGCATGGAAAGTTCTGCCACATGGTAAAATTTGAAGAATGCCTTTTATACCTATCTATAGGTGTTACAGAGCTGCTTCTGTAACACGGAGTTTATGACAGAGGAGCTACAGTGTCCTGAATTTTTAATATGTACAGTTTATGATTGTTTGTTTCTTAGAATTTTTTCCCTTAGCTTGATTTTTTTTATGGATATTTGGAGACTATGGAAAGAGATCTAGTTCAACCGTAGAGTGACAAACAAGTTATTAATTGTGGTACTTCTCTTTTGTTGGCCATTTTGTGAGAAGATCAAGGATGAATGATATGATATTTCATGACTTCATTAGTTTTTCTTTTATGTTTTATTTACCAGATTCAACAAGTTAAGTGCAAAAGAAAATCTGATTTGCAAGGCTTTGGTGTGTTGACAATCGGAAGATTATGAATTTCTACCTTTACTTTTGAATATGCAACTGTTTAAAACTATTTTGTTGACTATTGTGAGAATTTTTTTTTTATGTTAATTAGACAGTGTTGAATATCTTTAGACGTTTGGATTATTTTTTAAATAATCTTGTATGTATTTTGACACAATTATTTGATTATGTGTTAAGAACTATGTAATTGGTATTCAAAAATATATTTGTACAATGTTAAGAGTGTTTTAAGTATATTAAATGAAGCAGGTTTGAATTAAAGAAATAAAAAATAATTATAATGTACAGGTTTATATAATAATAATTCAAGCTTGTCCAAATATTAGAATAATACAAAAAATGTGTTATGATCTCTTTTACAATAACACTGGCTTATAAGCATAAAATTATGTTATGCAAACTATTTTCTATAATGCAAAGTGTGTTATTATAAAGTGTATCATAACACTACTTTATAAGTACAAAAAAGTGTTATATAATCTACTTATAAATAGCATAATGAAATATTTATCTACCTATAAATTTTACACAACAAAAGTGTTATCGTAGGCTATACCATAACACATGTCTATAACTATGGAAAAGTGTTATGTAAAGCGCTCCGACTTACTAGAACACCGCTTTTCTTAACACATCAAAAAATGTTATAGTATATATTTGATAATACTTTTTCGGTCTTATTGAAAGTATTTTTTCTTGTAGTGGCCTTTGGATTCTTATAGGCAATGTCAGTTGTTTACCGAGTTTTTCGGAAACGAATACGAACGGAATAATAAAAAGACAAGACCTATAGAAATGCAGAAATGTAAATAAACAAACAGTGTTTTTACGTGGTTCAGGCGTTAACGAGCCCTAGTCCACGAGTCGATGTTATTATACTTGTAGAGAATAACAGTCAAACAGCTGGTGTATAAGGAACTCACAACCTCACAGTGTTTCTCTCGGGTTCTCTTGGAGAAGATGAAGCTAGAGAGATTTTAGTAGAGTTCTTGCTATGTGATTTGTTGGCCGTCCCTCCTATTGTAAAATGAGGGGGTCTTTATAGCTAGGGTTTTGGATTAGGGTTTTTCTCTACTCACATGAGTCTTAATTACACCAGCCATAAATAGGGGATACAATTACCGTAGTCACCTGGCTACCAGGCTCTATGTGGGTATATTTACGTGAAAGTATGGGGAATGCACAAAGGCAGCCGTCTTTTCCAAGTTGTCAGCGGAACAGTAG
Organism: Humulus lupulus; assembly: GCF_963169125.1. Lineage (NCBI taxonomy): Eukaryota > Viridiplantae > Streptophyta > Magnoliopsida > Rosales > Cannabaceae > Humulus > Humulus lupulus. The sequence goes on along the minus strand of NC_084796.1, from coordinate 45,357,224 downwards.
GCGAAATAGTACTTTTAGGCGTGTTGGGATGTGTGCGGCTTTGACCTGTCGGGCGTGTCAGGCGGGATTCTGTGTCAGGCGGATATCATTCCAACTATGCCTCCTCCATGACTCGACCGCCTGATCTTGTTCCGTGCAAGGCACGGAACTGTTTCCGCGAAGACCACTTGAAGAGCTTCTCCTGGAAGGAGCTTCCCCGAAGGATACCCCTTCGGGAGTCCGGGAGAGTTGACGAGCTTCCGTGTCGCGTTCTCTTGAAAGAGTAATCTGGACACTAAACGGGAGAGGCGAAGCCTTTCTGTCCATCCGCGAGCTCTGGTCACCTACCGTGAAAGACATTGATAATTCTGCTTCCCCGAGGATATCCATCTAAATGCTATCCGGAAATCTGGATAACATTTACCCCCCAAGGTCACGGAGCTTTGAGAGATCCGGGAGCTTGTACAGTCCTCCGGGTATTCCGGTTTCTTAGATTAGGCGAGGGGCCACCTCCTGTGTTCCTGGAAGGGTTCCTTTTTCCCGCCTGAGTGTTAGTATGAAAAAGAAAGGAAATTTCTTCTGTTTGAACTCAAGTACTCAAGTGCGGCAAGAGCCACGCGTCATGCCGGGAATGGCTCTGCGACCAAGACGTGTGCGTGAGGCGACTGGTTGAGTATGCGTGCGTCAGGCATCTGAGTAATGATTTGACGGTTTTTAATGGTACACCGGGCCCGAGGTGGTATAATGATGGGAAATAAATACTTTATTCCCATCCGAGGAGTCATAAATAGGATCGTCGCTTCATCTCCAGCCGTTGGATCTGATGCACACGGAATGGGAAGATCGGGACCGTCCATTTGAGGAATTCGAAACGATTTCTTTCCTGCTATAAAAACGAGGGAACGGACCTTTCTTCCTCTTTACGCTTTCAAATTCTCTATCTTTCGGATTTTCAGATTCCCAAACCTTCGAACTCTCAGGCTTCCAAGCTTCCGTTCCTTCGAACTTGCCACTTCTTTTGGTAAGGAATCTAGAAACTTTTCTTTTGATTTGGCAGTGGGTTTATTCGCCGAAGTTCAGGGTTTGAATCGCCGTTCGTCTTTGCAGCTTTTACTTCTCGCGATCGTGCTGTGCAGTGATCCGGTTACTCCTTCAACCTTCAACTACCTGAATACCAGTAAGTATTTCTACTTTGCTCTTTCCTCCCAAACCTAAGGTTGTTGGTAGTTGTTAGAGTTGAGTTTTCTGCCAGTATCGCCTATGTGCATGCGTGAATAGGGCTTTGATAGGCATGCGATGATGTGAGTCGATAAGTAATCTCTTTGCATGCTTTGACGATTTGCGTTTGGAAAGTCGTTCCTTGTCTTGCTTGCGCTGTTCTGGTTTGCTGTTTTAGGGCATAAGCATGAACGCCTTTAGGGTGTCTTTCTCTGGAAAAACACTTCTCTCGGCGGGCTTAGGCTCGGAGTCTGAGTTTGGTTCCTTGCTGTCCTTCGGGTGGCATGGTGCCAACCCCTCGGCAAGCTCGGTGGGGGCCTCTCCAAGCAGTTTTCGGGGAGGGTCTCCCCGACGCCTTTGATACCACTAGGGTATGACAAGGGTGCTGACTGCTTAGAGTGTTTTCTTCTTTGTTTCTTTTGTTCAGTGACGAACATCTCAAAGGAACAACTCATCGCTGTGGTAGAGGCGGATTCTGCCCAGGAGAAGGGTTCCCCTGTCGCCGGCGCAAAGGGGAAAGGAAAGACAAAAGTGGTCGCGGCTAGCCCACCGACTACCAATAGTTCAATCTGGGAGATGGACCAGAAGCCGAACCTGTTCAGGAACTATGGCATGCTGGAGCTGTACTCCTCAGAGGCAGGCCTGAAGAACATCCCAGGCCTGATGTGGCACCGTCTGTCGGTGCTGGGCGAGTCGGCTAGTCAGAGCCACGAGGGTTTTGGTACCTGGAGCTGGGCACACATAGTGTGTGGGGCGCACTTGCCCCTAAGAAGTTACTTTGCCAATTTCTGTGTGAAGGCGGGGATTGCCCCCTTCCAGTTGATTCCCCCCAGCTATAAGCTCCTAGCGGGGTGGTTCATCTTTTGTAAGTCCCGGAACCTGGAGGCTCCTACCCCGGAGGAGGTACTGTACTTCTACGGGTTGAAGTCTCAGCCCATGAGAGGTCATCCAGACAAGGTGGGATTTTACAGGCTGGAGAGGCACCCGGACGTGATGTGTCCCACCTGTCATACCGCGAGGGTTCCAGACCTCCGGGAGTACTGGTTCCTGACGACTGGCTTCCCACTGAAGAGGGTGCCAGCCCTATCTTTGGACTTCAAAGTCCCTGGTAAGTGCTCCTACCTCTCCTTTTCAACTTTGTTTCTTTACGTTTGATTCGCCTTTCCGGAGGATCTCTAATTCTTGTATTTGGATTTTGCAGAAGTCGTTCCGCGGACACCTCGCTGTGCGGAGATGATAAGGAGGTCAAAGTTCTACGAAGGGCTCTCGGAGGAAGAGTTGAAAGTGGAGGGACTTGTGACCTCCGAATCTTTGAGGGAGTATGGGCTACTCGCCTCTTTCCAAAACATTGAGCCAGTGAGCGGCAGGGGGCAAAGTCAGGTGTCAGCTGACATCCGGGAGCAGATTGCCCTGGAGCTGTCCAAGGTGATCAGCCAAGCAGCCCGGGACGAGAATACTTTATCCCCTAGTTGGGCGGAGAGGTTCCCCGACCCCCAGCCGGAGGAAGAGGAGATCGAGGCTCGCCACGCCGCAGCTTACCCCAACGAAGGGACTCCGGGGGCAGGTACCTCCGGGAGAGGTAAGACTAGTTTTCGATTGATCCACACCCCCAGCCTGTCTGAGGTTTCCCGGACCTCTCAGATGGGGTTCGATCCCCGCTTCCTTAGGCTAGATCCGCGTAGGATACCCTTTGACAAATATTGCGATAGGGTAGATGAGCTCCTCGGGTGTCTGAGTGACGGTAGTCTGCCAGAAGGTGTCATCATGGTTGACCCTTCTTCCCTTAGCATGTCATTCCCGGACTTCGAGGAGTACGGGAGCTTCCTGGAGCAGGAAGCGGTGTTTTGTTTTGCTCGAGGAAGGCCATCCACGTTTCTCGTGTATGGTCGTCCCTTTCAAACTTTTCTCTTTCTTGTTCCTTGTTCCCTGCTGGCGGACTTGCTTGTGCTTTTATGTTGTTGATTGTCTTGTCTTCTGCTTATCTTCTTTCACATTGCTTGCTGGTTCGTTAACCTTGCTTCGTACGTTCCTTGCAGAATTTCCCGAAGCCAAGATGTTGGGGAGAGTTACCTTACTCATCAAGAAAGCCGCCACCAGCCAAGATCCGTCCAAGGGGAAAGGACGAAAATCCGGAGCCGGTAGGGGAGGTAAAGCTGCCACATCCAAGAAGACAGGTGGCGAGGCGCATGTGTCTTGGGCGGTGGAGAGATCTCCTGCCAAGGGGCCCTCCGAGTCCATGGCGAACTCGAGTAGTAGCAGCGACGGGGAAGGGCTTGTGTTCCCCGTGAAGACGACTGGGGTGAGCAAGCGTCCCGGAGGAGATACTGAGGGCGCCAAGAAGAAACGCCTTAGGCACTCTTCTCCCGGTCGAAGGCAACAACAACAACAACAACAGCAACCACAACTACAACAACAGCAGCAACAAGAACAACAGAGACAATCACCAACGCCACAGCGGCAGCAACCACAACAGCCAAACCAGCAGCAACAACAAAGGCAATTACTTCCGTTGCCGCAGCAGCAAAAGCATCAACAACAACAAAGGCAGTCACCTCCGCCACCGCAGCAGCAAAAACAACAGCAACACCAGCAACAACAACAGACTGGGGCGGTAGTGTCTTCCCTTCCGTCCTTAATACCCCGTCTGCCTCCTCCTCCAGCCCAAAGGGAGTCCACCCTTTCGGGGTCTCCTTCTTCTCAGCAAACAAACCTTCCTCTGCCTGGCCTGAAGTTCCACTTCCCGCAGAAACCAACCCGTTTCCCCGCTACCCTCCTGGAGGGTGTAAGACGGGCCGATAATTTTTTGAAGAGGCGGTTGGAGGCTGAGAAGGCTGTTACTCAGGGAAGGGCAGACAACTTGTCTGCCGTGAAGAGAGCTGAGTTGGCCGAGGGGGTGAGGTCTCTTCACCCGGCTGGAGCGGTTTTGGATGGCCCAGCCTTGGAGAAGAGGCTGGTGCCTAGGCTCGGACGTGCATTGGCGCCGTTCGGAGCGGAGATGATGGAGGACATGGCCCTGAGCTTGTGCGAGCTCAATTCTAAGAAATGGGCCATCAGTAGCAGTAAGGATCCGCTGTTGCTGACACATGCCGTGAAGCAACAATTGTCCGGGGTAAGCCGTCAGTTAAGCTTTGGGATCATCTGTCTTAGCACATTTGGTTCTGCTTAACTCATTCTGTTGTCTTTCCTTGCAGGCCTCTCTGATCGCGGAACGCTCGTTCCGGGAGGTGGGTGCAGTTCTGGTTCAGCTGGAGGAGAGCCAGGTGGCTCGCCAGGCCTTGGAGGCGGAGAAGCAGAAACTGTCCCAACAGGTCGAGAGCACAAGGGGGGAGGCTTTGGAGAAGATTGACCAGGCCCGGCGCACGGCTGAGGAAGAAGCGGAGAAGAAATATCTTGCCAAATACCGAGAGTACCGGGCCAGCGCAGAGGCTGAGTTCAAACAGCGGTCGGATGACTTGAAGGCCGAAAACTTCAAGCTCCGGGAAGAGCTATCCCAAACCAGGGTGGAGAAGGATACCTTGGAAGCCCGCTTGCAATCGAAAAATGATCTCCTCCTTAAGCGGCAAGAGGGATATGCCACTCTTCAGAACAAGCTGCACGAGGAGGAGCAACTTCATAAGAGGAGTAGGGATCTCGTGTCTATGCTGGAGTTGGGGCTCGCCGAGAAGGATAAAGAGATCGAAGCCTTGCAATTCACCACCAGGGGGCATGTGACCGAGAAGCAATCCGTGCTGAACCAGAATAAGATACAGCGCAAGGAGATTGATTCTCTTAAGGGAGAGCGGGATGCATCCAAGACCGAGGTGGAAAAACTGAAAGATCAATTAGCTGTCGCGGAGGCAAAGCTGGCAACTTCCGAGGCGGAGCGCTTGAAGGAGAAGGAGGATGCCGAGGTGGTACTGAACAGGACGATTAATATATCGCACGTGGTCCTCATGCATCAACTCTGGAAAATGAACCCGGAGGTACTAGGCTATCTGGGAGAGGATGCCGACGCCATGAGGGAGAAGCTACAGGTGTGGGATCAAGGCCCGAAGGTGTACGTCCAAACTTACAACATTGACGAACCTGCTGGAGCCCCTGAGGCAGGAGATCCCGGAGAGGCGGGGACCTCTGAACCTGCCTGTGATGACGTTCCGCCTTCCAATGAGCCGACTCCGCCAGCCCCAGTTGAAACCGCTGACCTCGAGGCCTTGGACGCGGACGCTGCTGCCACCCCCAATGCTTGAAGGGGCCTTATCTTTAATTATTTTTCATTTGAGTTTTTCTTTGGGGCGAAGCTCCTTGTACTCTTTTCTCATTGCAGACATATTTGCCATAATTATAGCATTCTCCTTTCTTTTCTGCCGAGTTCTTTATTTAACTTTGCGTTTATGGTAGACTTTTATACGGTAGAAACTGCTGTAGGGGCGCATGAGGTTTTGGTTCCAACGGCCAGAACCTATGCACTTCCAACTTGAAGCTCTAACGGCTGATGTCTTTTCCCACGCAGTTTCTAGGTTACGAAGGTTTCCTGGTTCCAACGGCCAGACTCCTTTCACCGTATTTTAGCTTTCCTAAGGCAAATAGCCAATCCCGGGACTTGTAGTGATACTGTTCGCTGGGATTGCTAAGGTGAGCCGTTCCATGGCTCGGAACGGGAGTTCTTTTGGTGAGCGTCGCTAGACTTAAGGTTAGATCTTTGTGAAGCAAAACTAACTGTCGTTGCGAACCTCATGGTGGCTGACTTCAGGGACCTGGCATGGAGCCCTGCGAGGCAAGGCTCGTTGCTGTCAGGGAAATTGCCACGCCCACCAGGTGCGATCCCAGAGCAGGGGCTTTGCGAAGCAAGGCCTGCTGTGAGTGGGGGATCGACCATGTCTGCTCCTGGAGCTGAAACTTGCAGTGGTCGAGGAGCTCGCCATGCATTATTTTGTGAGATCCGGAGCTGAAGCCTGCGAAGCAAGGCTTACAACGGTCGCGGATCTTGCCATCTTTCGCCTTGCGGGACCCGGAGCTGGAGCTTGCGAAGCAAAGCTCTACAGCGGTCGCAGAGTATTCTGCAAAGGACTTGTCAGGGAGTTGGGGGTGTTTCGGCGTAGCTCTCTGAATGTGCCCCAACCCCCAGTCCTGTTCATCGCTGGGCTACAGGAGATAATTTTCATGATGCATAATGGCAGGCATTTCATTGGCAATTTTCACAAAAACACATAATGCGCACATGACACGTAATGCAAGTATGTTTATGGCAAAAACAAATAATGCGCACATGACACGTAATGCAAGTATGTTTATGGCAAAAACACATAATGCGCACATGACACGTAATGCAAGTATGTTTATGGCAATAACAAATTAACCTAAGCTTAACAATTTAAAAAATGCTAGCACACGAGTGGTGTTCTGCGTATATTTTTTTCAAGGGGCGTATGGCTATGCCTTAGCCATGTATACCCCCCCCAAGTGAGCGTGGGGTCCGGACGTCTCCGGACCGCGTGGTCACTTGTTGAAACGCAGCCTTGAACACAGGGATAAAAAATGCAGTAAAAGCGGAGTGAACCTCTCTGTGTTTCATTAAATTAGCCTGAGGCATGTGTTTTACAGCAGGGAGGATTATCTCCACATTTTACACTTTTGCTACGTCCACCAAGGACTTTCGACTAGATAGTCCGGGGCCTACTGATAGTAACGGCGGAGGTGCTCCGCGTTCCAGGCGCGCGGGACTTTAGATCCGTCGAGTCTCTTTAAGTGATACGTCCCATGGCCCACTTTTTCTTGTACTTCATAGGGGCCTTCCCAGTTGGGTCCGAGGACTCCCACTCCCGGATCCTGCGTAGCAGGAAATACTCTCCGGAGGACAAGATCCCCAACTTCGAATGTACGGCTCTTGACTCTTGTGTTAAAGTGTCGGGCTATCTTGCCTTGGTACATTTTTAGTTGGACCTGCGACTGCTCCCGGAGCTCTTCGATCATGTCCAGGGACTCCTGGAGAAGGGCGTGGTTCCGGGTAGGGTCGTAGGTGTCCTGCCTGTGAGAGGGGATCATAGTTTCTACTGGGATGACGGCCTCGCAACCGAAGGTCATGGAATAAGGTGTGTGCCCCGTCGAAGTTCTCTCTGTTGTGTGATAGGCCCAAAGTACTCGCGGAAGTTCTTCCGGCCAGTGAGCCTTGCAGGCTTGGAGTTTTTTCTTCAACGTGGTCTTTAAGATTTTGTTTACTGCCTCCACTTGCCCATTAGCTTGGGGTCTGGCGACTGCGGAAAAGCTTTTGATAATTCCATGCGAAGCACAGAAGTTCGTGAAATGTTCACTATCAAATTGCTTCCCGTTGTCGGACACAATTTTTCGTGGAAGCCCAAAACGACACACTATATTCCTGATGACAAAGTCCAGTGCCTTCTTAGACGTGACCGTGTTCATAGGTTCAGCTTCAACCCATTTGGTGAAGTAGTCTACCGCGACTATGACATACTTCACTCCGCCCCTTCCAGTTGGAAGGGAACCTACTAGGTCAATGCCCCAGACGACGAACGGCCAGGGGCTGGTCATTAAGGTAATTTCTGTAGAAGGCGCTCGCGGAACCTTGGCGTACCTCTGGCATTGCTCACATTTTCTGACATAATCCACACAATCCTTCTTCATGGTGGGCCAGAAGTATCCTTGTCGAAGGATCTTTTTGGAGAGGCTCAGCCCGGAGGTATGGTCGCCACAGAAGCCTCCGTGAACCTCATGGATGATGGCGCTGACTTCGGTTCCGGCAACACACCTAAGGAAGGGTATGGAAAACCCCCTGCGGTAAAGCTTTTCATCCATAACCATGCATCGGGGAGCTTGATACTGGAGCTTTCTTGCGTCTGCTTTATCAGTGGGGAGCTCTCCGGTGGTGAGAAATCTGAGGATGGGTCCCATCCAGGAATGGGAATGGTCGATGATGGCATTTACCCTCTGTGTCTCGGTACTAGGTGCTTCTAAGTGCCCGATGGGCACTAGGCCATATTGTTCAATCTTCGGGTCTGTTGCAAGCTTGACCAGCGTGTCCGCGAGTGAGTTCTGGTCCCGGGGGACCTGGCGGATGTGGTAGCCTTTGAAATGCTGCAGGAGGCCGCGGGAGAGAGACACGTAGGCAGCCATTTTTTCGCCTTTCGTCTGGTATTCCACGGATATTTGGTTTACCACAAGTAGGGAGTCGCTGTATACCTCGATTTTTTGGGCTCCGACTTCTCTGGCCAGTTGCAATCCGGCCAACATGGCTTCGTGTTCTGCCTCGTTGTTGGACGCTGGGAATGCGAAATGGATGGCCCTCTGGAGCTGATGTCCTTGGGGAGATATTAGGATGACCCCTGCTCCAGCTCCTTTTTCATTTGAGGCTCCGTCTACATAGACCTTCCATGTGGGAAGTTCCGGGACAAGATCTTCCGGGAGGTCATTCATTCCTGAGCATTCCACAATAAAGTCCGCGAGAGCTTGTCCTTTTATGGAAACACGTGGCTGGTAGTGGATGTCAAATTGGCTCAGTTCCATGGCCCATTTAAGCAATCTGCCAGAAGACTCGGGCTTCTGCAAGACTTGTCGAAGAGGGTGGTTGGTGAGTACTTTGATGGTGTGCGCTTGGAAATAGGGCCTTAGCTTCCGCGAAGCAATTAGCAAGCAGAGGGAGAGTTTTTCGATCATCGAATATCTGGACTCGGCGTCCAGTAACCTCTTGCTTACGTAATACACAGGGAGCTGGATACGGCCATCTTCCCGGACGAGAGCGGCACTCATTGCGTGCTCTGTCACAGCTAAGTATAAGAACAACGCCTCTCCTTCGACAGGTTTGGACAGAATGGGAGCTCGGGTTAAATGTTCCTTGAGGTGTTGGAAGGCTGCTTCGCATTCGGGGGTCCACTCGAACCTCTTGTTTCCTCGCAACACATTGAAGAAGGGGACACATTTGTCAGTGGCCTTAGATACGAAGCGGCTGAGCGCAGCTATCCTTCCGGTAACGCTTTGGACATCCTTATGCTTCCGTGGGGAAGGCATATCTATGAACGCCTTAATTTTCTCAGGGTTGGCCTCCACTCCGCGGGAGCTGACAATGAAACCGAGGAACTTCCCAGACGAGACCCCGAAAGTACATTTCTTCGGATTCAGTTTCATTCCATACTTTCGGATCACGGCGAAAGCTTCCTCAAGGTCGTCACTGTGGTCCCCGGAGGTCTTGGATTTTACCAACATGTCGTCTACGTACACCTCCATGTTCCTCCCCAGCTGGTCCTTGAACATCCTGTTCACTAGACGCTGGTACGTCGCCCCAGCATTCTTCAAACCGAAAGGCATGACCACGTAACAGTAGACACCTTTGTCCGTGAGGAAGCTGGTGTGTTCCTGGTCCGCGACATGCATCTTGATCTGGTTGTATCCGGAGTACGCATCCATGAAGGACAAGAGTTCATACCCGGAAGTAGTGTCTACCATCTGATCAATTCGTGGAAGAGGGAAACAATCTTTCGGGCAGGCTTTGTTTAGGTCCGTGAAGTCGATGCACATTCTCCAGGACCCATTGGGTTTCGGGACCAGAACCGGGTTGGCCAACCACACGGGATAGTGTGACTCCTGGAGAAAGCCTATGGACATTAACTTGTCCACTTCAGCTTTGACTGCTTCGGCCCTCACTGGGTCTAACGGCCTCCTCTTTTGGCGAACTGGAGTTGCAGATGGGTCTATGTTGAGTGCGTGGCACGCAACATTGGGATTAATCCCCGTCATATCAGCGTGGGACCATGCCAGGATATCCTGATTATTCTTCACAGTTGCCACGATCTTTTCTCGAATGGCCGATGGAAGGTTTTTCCCTACCTGAATGACTTTGGTGGGATCTCCCGGGTTGAGGATCACCTCTTCGACTTCCTCCATCGGCTCTATCGCTCTCTCGATCCCCACTCTAGGGTCGAGTTCGTCAACGTACGCCCCTTGGGCACCCCCAGTTTCTGGTAAATCTCCCGCTAAAGGAGCGGCAACAACCGCCTCCTGGACCGTGTAGACGGATCGGACGGAGACGTTATAACAGCTTCGTGCACTTCGTTGGTCTCCCCGGAGGGTGCCAATACGCCCGTCGTCGCATGGAAACTTCAGGCATAAGTGGCGTATCGAGGTTATGGCCCCGCAATCGATTAGGACCGGTTGGCCTAGGATAGCATTATACGCCGTGGGGCAGTCGACCACTACAAACGTGCAGTGCTTGAAGGCGCAAGCGTCGCTTTCTCCTCTGAGGGTGACTGGAAGTTGAATTTTGCCTAATGGCATGAGTGCATCCCCATTGAACCCCTGAAGCTGGATGGGGCATGGGGTCAGGTCTGTCTCGGTTAATCTGATAGCGTGGAAGGCAGCTTTGAAGAGGATATTTACGGAGCTTCCATTATCGACAAGGATCCGTGATACCTTCTTATTGGCAATCTGGGCTTCCACGACGAGGGGATCGTTGTGGGGGAAGTGCACATGTCGGGTGTCATCTTCCGTGAAGGTGATGGGAAGATCCATCATTCGGGGACGCTGAGCAGGTGACTGAACCAAGGCGCACATCTCTTCGGTGTGTTCTAACTCCCTCAAGTACCTTTTCTGGGAGTTGCGGGGGCTTCCGGCAAGGTGCGGTCCTCCGAAAATGGTGGCTACGTGTCCGTCAACAGGTGGCGGAGCAAGGCCGGGCGGATATGGGTTTCCGGGTCCCGAGCCAATAAGGCAATGGGTGCCGGAGGGGTTGGAGCAGGGAGCGCTGGGAACTGAGACCCAGGAACTTGGGGGTGACCGGCTCCAGGAGCGCTAGCGGTCCCCCTCTGTCCTGGAGAATAGGCAGCTCCGCGATACTACATCCTGTCTTTACAGCTCCGTACCCAGAGAAATGGGTTTGACTCGGCGTCGGAGCAGACGCAGAAGGCCCATACATGCTTGGAGCGAACTGGGCTCCTGGAAGCGTGAGGGCTGGCGCGGGAGCTTGCGAAGCAAAGCTCGGCGCAGTCACGGAAGGCGCCGGAGCTGGGGGAACTCCAAAGGCCTGCTGGTAGGCATCCTCAAGGTTGATGATTCCCTGAGCTCTTGACATGAATTCGGACAGCGTTTCTGCCCGTCTCCTTTGCATTTCCCCCCATAGCAGGGAGCCGACAGTAAGGCCCGATTGAAGGGCGATCAGCTTCATGTCGTCGCTGACCTTGGTTTTAGCAGCAGCTTCCATCATTCTCTGAATGAAAGCTTTGAGGTTCTCATTGGGTAGCTGCTTGATGTTGGTTAAGGAACCAACTTCCATGTCGTGGTCTCGGGCAGCAATGAACTGCCTTCTGAACGCGGACTGTAGCTCCTTCCAACTGTGGATGGATCCGGGAGCTAATCTTTTCCACCAGTCCTCCGCGGACTTGGCAAGGGTGAGTGAGAAGCACATGCATTTGGCATCTTCACTGACGCGCGCCACTTGCATCATTTTGTTGTATTTAGCTAGATGGGTGCGCGGGTCTGTCCTCCCCTCATATAATTCTATGTGGGGCATTTTGAAGTTATCCGGGAGGGACGTTTCCGCGATCCTACGAATACATGGTTCCGGGTCCTCCTCCTCGGAGTCTGACAGGGCCCCGCTTTGCTTCCGAACCAGCTTGGTCAAGGCAGCGATTTGTTCCTCGAGCCTCTTTGTATCACTCTCCGGGAGGTCACGTCCCCGGACCTTGTCATTAAGATGATTTCGCAGGTCATCTCCGCGAGGCCGGGCCTTTTCTCCTTTGGCCTTTTCATACTTGGCCTCCAACCTTCTTCTTAGATCCACCGTGGACCAGCTATCTTCGGAGTGCGTTTCCGCAGCCCGACTGTCCTGGTTGACGGAATCACTGGGGCGGTTGTTCCTTCCCCTAGGCCTGGGTGCCTTAGCACCGGGCCTTTTAGGCACAGAGTGCCCCCTTGGGGTTGAAGGACGTCTGGGCTTAGAAGCGCCAGAGACCTTCTGTGCACGGGGGGGGGGGGGGGGCAGTCGGCCTGGTGATCCACGCCTTTAGGAGGTGCAGGGGCGTTAGTGCATGCAGGCTCCCCAACCTTTTCTTTGCCCTTGTTAGGGGCGGTTTTGGATGGTCCAGCGGCGGCTGGATCCGGCATGGTGGCATCAGCACCACCTGGAACAAAGGCATCCTCGTCCGAGTCGCCTAGGTCTCCGAACTTGCTCTGGAGGCGCTCCATCACGCGCTGCATTTTTTCGGAGACGCGCTCCTGCTCAGCAAGCTTGGCCTTAGTGACCACCAGTTCTTCGACTACTTGGACCAGTTCTGGATCCTTCTCGTAGTAGTAGCCGTCTTTGTAGTAACCGTCTCGGACATACTCTTCCTCGCTTTCTAGGTATGTCGTATCTTCAGTGCTGACCCAATCCTGGCGGGATGTCGGGTCTTCACCGTGGTGGTCCAAGGGTTTGTTTTGTACCACATCTTCCATCATAGTAACGGGGTTGACCTTAGCACTTTTGTCAACCGCAGATTTTCTCGTAGTCACCATCTTTTCAGTACACAGAAAAAGAGCTGACTAACAACTTCCTACAGCTCTCAATGAAAGCACCAAAATGTTTACCGAGTTTTTCAGAAACGAATACGAACGGAATAATAAAAAGACAAGAGCTATAGAAATGCAGAAATGTAAATAAACAAACAGTGTTTTTACGTGGTTCAGGCGTTAACGAGCCCTAGTCCACGAGTCGATGTTATTATACTTGTAGAGAATAACAGTCAAACAGCTGGTGTATAAGGAACTCACAACCTCACAGTGTTTCTCTCGGGTTCTCTTGGAGAAGATGAAGCTAGAGAGATTTTAGTAGAGTTCTTGCTATGTGATTTGTTGGCCGTCCCTCCTATTGTAAAATGAGGGGGTCTTTATAGCTAGGGTTTTGGATTAGGGTTTTTCTCTACTCACATGAGTCTTAATTACACCAGCCATAAATAGGGGATACAATTACCGTAGTCACCTGGCTACCAGGCTCTATGTGGGTATATTTACGTGAAAGTATGGGGAATGCACAAAGGCAGCCGTCTTTTCCAAGTTGTCAGCGGAACAGTAGGCGAAATAGTACTTTTAGGCGTGCTGGGATGTGTGCGGCTTTGACCTGTCGGGCGTGTCAGGCGGGATTCTGTGTCAGGCGGATATCATTCCAACTATGCCTCCTCCATGACTCGATCGCCTGGTCTTGTTCTGTGCGAGGCACGAAACTGTTTCCGCGAAGACCACTTGAAGAGCTTCTCCTGGAAGGAGCTTCCCCGAAGGATACCCCTTCGGGAGTCCGGGAGAGTTGACGAGCTTCCGTGTCGCGTTCTCTTGAAAGAGTAATCTGGACACTAAACGGGAGAGGCGAAGCCTTTCTGTCCATCCGCGAGCTCTGGTCACCTACCGTGAAAGACATTGATAATTCTGCTTCCCCGAGGATATCCATCTAAACGCTATCCGGAAATCTGGATAACATCAGTTGCTCTACAACCCTTGAAGGTAACTCATCTTGAGTTCCTTCTTATGAGATTGGTTCTTGAGGCTTATTGTCACTGTTCAACAAACTCTCAAAGAACTCCACTTCTCTTGATTTAGTTATCACATTAGACTCCAAGTCTAATAGCCTATAGGCCTCTATTTGAGGCATAGCATACAAATACACATTTGATGGCTCTTGGACCCAACTTGGTCCTTTTAGGCTCTGTGCTCTTACAATAAGCAAGACACCTCCACAGTTTGAGAAACCCTAGGTTGGGCCTCTTTCCTCTCCATATCTCATATGATAAAATTTGATTCTTCTTTAGAGGAATTCAGTTAAGAATATGACAAGTGGTAAGCAAGGATTCTCCCCATAATGCAAAACTCAAATTTGCATGTAATAGCATATCATTTATCATTTCAACATATGTTCTATTTTTCCATTCTGGTATACAATTTTTTTTTTGGTGTATAAAGGGTTGTACATCATGTATTATACCATGCATCTCACAAAACACATTGAAAATATTGGAAAAGTATTCACTGCCCTTATCACTTCAAATTATTTTTATTTTATTTTCCAATTGACTTTCAACTTCGGCTTTATAGATTTTAAACATGCTAGAAGCCTCATCCATATTCTTAAGCAAGTACACATATCTGAATCTAGTGTAGGATCGTGGAATTTAAATCTAGATGCATGCTTTCAATTATTTTTCCAAAAATACAATAGAAACATAGAATAACATGACATACATATGAACATTAAATTTGTAAATTAACATAAACACAAAGATGTAGAAACTTGTGAATACACAGCAGAACTGGAACAACTCCTTCCTTCAATCTCTCTATCCCTTGATTCCTTTCTGTTGCAGAGTATTATTAGGAGATTGAACTAGATTAGCAACATAGTCTTCCTCACCAAGCCTTTGATCAACCTAGAACTAGTGTGGGCTGGTTCTCAACACATGAGATATAGATCTAGAAAAGAAGAAGAGAGAGAGAGAGTGACCAAGAAATGATTAGACTGTCCAGGTTTTTACTTACCAAGTGAATCAACTGATACTGACTACTGAAAACCCTAGTTATCATATTCCTTATATAGGCAAATTAATGAGATTTATTTAAATTTAAAATTAAATTAATTAAAAATAATAAACAAAAATATAAGCCTTGGGCTGCCATAAATAGACTTGGGCCCAATCTCTTTATTTTGAATTTAAATCCCAATTGGGCCTAAAATCAAAACATTTTTATTTATTTATCTTTTAATTAATTAATTAATTAAATCCTTATTCAAATTAACTTTTTGTAATTTGAAACATGATTTAATATTATTTATTTATATTGACACCAATTTATCAATAGTAATAAATTTGCCCAAAGATTCTCTTTTATTCTCTAAATCTCATATCTCTGTAAGATTTTCAAAAATTGACCTAGTCAACTTTTAAAATCTTATTTGATAATTAAATCAATTAATTGAGACATTCTAGATGATTTACTCAAAGGTGATGCAGGGACCATGGATCCATGAATACAAGCTACAATAAATTTCCGTGAGTTTATCTATTAAATAAATTATCTCACAATTTATTAATTCCTCATGACTCTATATATTTGGAATTGAACTCTTGAATTCATAGAACGTATTTTCCAAACCAAAAATACGTTATCTATTGTTATAACCATTACAGTCAGTCAATCCTCTATCGATAACTTACTAATGAGCCGGGTTCAAATTACTATTTTACCCCTCATTTGTATTTTATCCTTAACTCCCACTAAGTCCCTTGTAAATGATAAATCTGTGAACTTAATCACAGATATGAGTGCTCAATCATTTACCCTTTTAGATTAAGCTATCAAGGAAGTCATCTTTTCACCTCTCATATAGAAGCTATAAATTTCATATCTATGATTAATACTCTCACTCAATTACCCTGCTAAATCTCTAGGATATAAGTATGAGCTAGACCGTAGGGTAAGCTGGTAACAAACAAGTCAAAAGATTTAAATAATATAATTATCAGAATATCATCACTCAGAATTAAGATCAACTTGGCCTATGGTCAACGTTGTAACATTGATTAGATTTGATAGTAACAATACTTATTTATCTATCAATAATCAATATGGGTCCTAGTCCAATGTACCCATATACATTTGATCTTATCTACTTGGTCAATGCCTTGGATAAGACATCGCACCCTGAATGTGTAAGTAGGTTATATCGTAGATTACCAGATCAGTGAAAATCCAATGCACTGACTTAATCTTAGGACTTGTTCTTTTGAACATATAATTACAATCATAATCCACTGTGATCTAGTAACTATAATTGTAACTATTTATATGTTCAGGATTTTATAAATGTTTGTATTATTCCAATAATCATGTAATAAAACAAGCAAGTAACACGGTTGTCAAACTAAATGATTTATACTACATTTACTGACAATATAAAATCCCATTACATGTTCGACATGGTTTTATAAGGGCATAAAACCCAACATCTGGAACAATCATCAATAGAGGTAATAGAATACCTATGTTCACCTCTAGTAATTATTCCATTCAATTCACATAAATCACTATGTATCAAATATAACAAGTTAGTTTTTCTTTAAACACTTGGAAAATATTTCTTTATCATCATAGATTTAACACATAATTCATACTTATTATTCTAAACATCATTGCATACAATTATACCACATTTGATCACTCTTTTAATTGTAATATATCATATATAAGCAAGTCTATTGTGCCACAAAATAATAGAATCAAAACTAAGCACATAAGAGGAAGATGAACATGCATTATTATCAAAACCATTGTCTTTGGTACACAATTTAATCATCCCATCACACACATACCCTTTCCCCACAAAGTAATTCCCCATTGATAGAATTAGCTACTGGATTCAAACACTGCTTTGATGCCCGGTTTGCTTAACAAATTCCCACTCACAAGATTCCTGCTCTTACCCGGAACATACAAAACATTGGTCAATAAAACCTTCTTTCCGGATGTGAAGTAAAAATAAACATTCCCTTTGGACTATTTCTCATTTCCCATTTGGATCTCATGCCCATCCTTTGATTCTTCAATGGTCTTCAAAACCTCTCTATCATAAGCAACATGAATGGTGACAAAATTTTCATACCACCACCCTTGTACTTTCCCTTGGATGGCATTCACCTCTCTCAAGTTTGCAACCAAGTCCTCTTCAGTTGAGCTGACCTTGGATCCATGGTTATGGGGCTTTCGACACTTGGATTCTCTAGCCATGTGACCACTCTTGCTACAAACAAAACAATGGCCGCTCACACCCTTGAATTTCCCTTCATTCTTCCTTGAAGCTAGATAAGTATCTTTCTTTGATTGGGGATTCTTGTGAGACTTCCCTCTGGATTGAGAGCTATGGCATTAGCCTTGGATGTCCCAACATTGGACTCTTCCATACACTTGTCTCTGAAATGAGACTCATCATTAATCCTTAGGTGTTTCAAGATTTCTTTCAAAGATATCTCTTCATTCTTATGGAGAATATTCTTTCTATAGCCTCTCAAAGATGGAGGTAGTTTAGCTATAATCCCTCCCACAATGAAGGGTTCCGGCAATGTTATCTTAAGAGTAGACAACTTATTCATAATAACTTGAAGTTCATGTACTTGGGGGAGTAAGGGTTTAGCATCCCAGAATTTAAATTCCATGTATTGAGTGATAAAGAATTTCTTGGTACCTTCTTCTTCGGTATTGTACTTCTTCTCAAGATCTTCCCATATCTCCTTTAGCGATGTAGTATTTGTGTAGAGATCTTAAAGACAATTCGACAAAGCATTAAGTGTGTGGCCTGTACAAATGAGTTCATCATCTTCCATTTTCTTCCTTTCTTTAATCACTTATTGAGAATCACCATCCTTTGGAGGCTCGAAAGTCTTCAAATATTTGTCAAGAATGTAGTGCCCCTTCAAAGTTGTGAGGAGAAAATTGATCTTGTCTTGCCACCTTACTAGGTTTGAGCCATCAAACCTATTTAGTCTAACTATATCTTGAGACATGAACTTGAGGGCTGAGATTGAAGAGCTTTCTTCCATGACTTTCACTAGCACAAAAACCTTTAGAGATATACAAAATTTGACAAAAACAAAGGTAAAGAGACAGATTTTTTTTATTGTTGGGGGTTAGGCTATGAACAACCTTTATTTTGTGATACAACTCAAGACAAAAGATATAAGTAATCAAACTTTAATGACAGTAAAATACAAATTACATAAACATAGAGAGATCAAAGTGTAGAGTAGACCTTTCTTGAAGAACACCCCTTAGAAAATAAAATCACAAAGATATGAATGTATGTGAAACACAAAAGTGGCAACACTTGACACAAATGTAAATTTGTTGTCCAAAAATCTCTTTTCCTAGACTTCTCTATGGAAATGCTTGAAGCTACTACGATGAAATGAGACTGGGATACACAAGCCTTGAGTCTTCATACAAGCCAAGCTTTCTTGATGAAGATCTTGGAGAAAACTAGTAATCTTGAAATCTAGAGAGAGCAAGAGTTCTTTCTTAGGGAGAGAGAGAGAGAGAGAGAGAGAGAGGAGAGAGATCAATTCACCAATTAACTCATACCAACCCTTTAAATAGTATAGGACACTCATTAGACTCAACCAATGAGATTAGGGCATTTAAATTGAAGTTTTGGAGCTAAAACACGTAACCATAAGGACATGCACGTATGGGCAATGTATCGCCTGGCAGAAGGCGATGCATCGCCTAACACCAGGCAATGTATCGCCTGGTTAATCTTGGGCTAGTCTCAAATCATCCCCAAATGCTCCCAAACTTCTTGGGTACTCTTATATACTCCAAATAAACATTTTGGACCTAAAAAGATGATTTAGGAATGCCTATATCAAAAATCAACTTTACTATGTTGACTTTTTTTAAATCCTTATTTTTTTACACCTCTTCGTGCCTAAACAATTTCACCATATATTTAACCAATCACAAAATTATATGCTCTAGAAAGTGTGGACTAGCTATCACAATGTATTGAAATTGTTGATACAATATCTGCGGAAAAAGGGATATCCAACATGAGATCCATAAGCCACTCGACCTCTTTGCCGGTTGCCATATTCATTGATTCATTCTTTGGAAGTTAGGCACCGCTAGAGCTATAAAATTCACTTCCATGGTTGAGCATGATATACAAGTTTGCTTCTTTGATCCCCATGGGATTGAACCTCCTCCAAGAATAAACACTCAACTGGTGATGGAGAGATTATCTACCACTCCCAATATCTAACTAGCATCGGAATATCCTTCAAGTAACCAAGAATTCTCTCTGTGGCTTTCCAATGCTTAATACTTTGATTGCTAGTTAACCTACTAACTTTACTAAATGCATATGCAATATCAACTCTTGTGTAATGAGCAACGTCAATTAGGCTTCCTATTGCACTTGCATATTTCTATTGAGCCACTGCTTTTCCCTCATTCTTTTCAAACTTCATGTTTGAGTCGAATGGTGTATTTTCCTCTTTGATTTTGAGATGATTAAATTTGTCGAGCACTTTCTCAACATAGTGGGTTTGAGTCAACACAAAACCCCCACTTTTCCTTCTAACTTTGATACTGAGAATGGTATCCACCTCTCCAAAGTCTTTCATTTTAAAGTTAGAAGATAGAAACCTCTTCGTTTCTATTATTCCTCTCATGTCATTTCTCAAAATCAACATATTATCTTCATATAGACACACTAATATGACATAGTAATCATAGGTTTTAGAGTATAAGCACTTGTCCAAATTGTTGTGTCTAAATCAATTATAAACAATGACTTTCTCAAACTTCTCATGCTATTGTTTTGGAGCTTGTTTCAAACCATATAATGATTTGACAAGTCTACACACTTTATGTTCATTTCCTTGAAGAACAAAACCATCTGGTTGTTCCGTATATACCTCCTCCTTGAAATCCCTATTTAGGAATGTCGTTTGACATCTATTTGGTGAACATAAAGGTTATATATAGATTATAAGGTAAATAACAATCTTATAGAAGTAGTTCTTGCTACCAATGCATAAGTGTTAAAGTAATCTAGCCTCTTTTTGTTTAAACCCTTTGGCTACTAATCTAGCCTTAAAGGTTTGTATGGTGCCATTGGTATGAAATTTCCTTCTAAATACCCATTTTCACCCAATTGGTTTAGATCTCTTTGGAAGGTCAACCAATTGCAAAGTGTGGTTTGACATAATTGAATCCATTTCATCATTAATGGACTCATTCGAAAAAGTGGAGTCCCTTGAGGACATTGATTCTTTGAAAGTTTTGGGATCATCCTCTATTTGACGTACTATTAGATATTGTGAAGTGAATTCCTCATTATTACCTTCAACAAGGTATAGTGTCTCTATTTGAGAAAACTTCTCACTTGATTCCAAATATTTGAGTCTTTGGCTCCTTCTAGGCAATTTAGGGTGCTTACCAACAATTTTAGGAGTCTCCTATTGAGACTCTCTAGTTTGATTTGGTTTTATTTACTTATTGCCATCGCAGGACATATTCTCAAAGAACTCAACCTCACTTGATTAAATTATCACATTAGACTCCAATTCTTATTGTTATCCCAAAAATTGGAATATCTGACGTGGCACTAAACTTGGAGATGTGGAGCAGATTGAGGCAGACCCCTCGACAGGTTGGTCAGTGTATACCTGCAAGGTATACGACAAGTTACTGCTCGAAATACTATATCTAGAGGCTCAGCTACTCGGCAGGACCACCAGAAAACTTGCTGGTCAGTACGACAGGCAAACTAGTCGGAATACACTTGAAAAATGAATAACAGACATTGCTCGGTACGCTTTCCAGGGGAGCAGCTGGTCGGTATGATGAACAGACATACCTGCTCAGATGAAAGTAGTTTACACTCTCTGTTATCACTCCACAAGAATCACCTAACCACCCGCAAAGAGCGCCTAACAGCCCTGAAGACTTGGTCAAACCTCCTAACAAATAGGACAACAACCACATGCGAGAAGAAAGGGATATTTCCCCATCAGATATGCTCAAGTGCAATCCTTGGGCGAGAGGAATAGTATAAATACAAACTTTCCACCACGGTGGAGAAGGAGGGACACACAAAAATAGCCTATCGACTAGCACCAAAAACATATCGAGCAGCCTGGCTTGGTACTTAGCAGCGATTCTGCCCTACTGTATTGTCTTTTACACATAGAAATCCACTTATAATCCCTTGTGATCTTGTGTAAACCCTTAAGATCAATGCAAAACTAAGAGGACATAGGTCATTACCAATCCTGGTGTTCTCTATTATTTATTCCTCATTATTACTAGGTTATTGGCTCATTTATTGTTCATTGATTGTCTAATTGAAAGCTCTCGAATTAATTATTTGACTCCGCGTCAGTTGGCTAAAAAACCAGTCAACATTTTGGTGCTTTCATTGAGAGCCTAAAACAATCACATTCGGATTCTATAGCTGCAAGGATGGTAGTCTCAACCAGAAGGTCGAGGCAAGAGCCTCCAGAGCCCGAGGCTGAAGTCTCTCACTAAGTCCCGTCAATAAGAAATTTCAATGGGCAACGAAATGATTTGTCGCCTAGGAATCCATCTGGTGTTGGGGGGCACACCGCTGGGCCCACCGCAACAGGACGTAGAGCTACTGCTTCTGTTGGAATCACCCATGCATGAACGTCAGGTGGAGCTACTACGCGAGGTACTGACCAATCAGGACCTAGGGCTGGAGGTACAGGATAGTATGAGCACCATATAGATATTGAGGGACTTGACCCATAAATTGATCAGATAAGGGAAGTTGTTGGGCAGATGCAAGATCAACTTGCCTCCATGAACCAGGGACGAGTCGCTGCGTAGGAGGCCCTTAATGAAGCTTTCAAAAAACAAAGGAGAGATTTTCAAGAATGGATGGATCGGCATGATCGGGAGGTGCAGGCCCGTCAAGAAGACATGGAATGCCGGACACGATAGGTGGCTAAGTCCATCTGCAATTATATGCAGTAGCAGCAAACCCAAGGTGTGGTAACGACAATTGGAACTACTGCCTAAAACCAACAACGCCCTCCCATTTTTGGTTTCTGTGAAGGTGTCATACATGGGCCAGAGGCTCAACCTCAGGGTGGAAACCAGGGGCCGATTAGGAATCACAGATCTGGTCGGGGTGGCCAAGCGAAAAATAATAGGAAACCCTTACCAGCTAATGAGCAGGTCCTGCCAAGGGGTGGCATGGGACAATAGCAAGCAGGGTCAGGGTAGCAACGTGACAGGAATCCTGGTGTTGCAAAACGAGATGGCAATCCCCAAGCTCCATAACCAAATAGGAATGGTCAACCCCAAAACTTCCAACAGCAACCTGGTCGGTACAAACAATAACAAGAATACCGACCAAGGTCCCGAAGAGATGAGTCGAAGGATAGTAGTGTATATAGGCCCCATTATGCTGAAGGGTATGACCATGATGAGGCAGCAAGCCAAGGTCACCAACATAATAATCAAGGTCAGAGAGGTAACCAGTCCAAAGGACCATTTGTCCCACAAGGGTAGGAAATCCCTAACAACCAACCACCCCGAGGGGGAGGGTTCCAGGGAGTACCTCCAGTACTAGGAAGAGCAGACAGTCAAAATGTTGGGGGCAGGCCTTGGCCAAACTTTGTTTTCAATCGAATGGTGTTAGGAAACCTTATACATGATCTTTATTTATTTTCATGTAGATCTAATATTAAACAAATTAATATGAGATAACCTAGAACATGTTTTTAAAATTGAATTCAAAGAGAAATAATGATAAGAATACTTACATTATACGCAGCGGAATGAATGAGTTCTTCCTTCAGTTTCTCTAACCCTAGTATCCTTTCTGTTGTAGGGTATTACCAAGAAACTGAACCGATCTTCAATTTTCTTCATAATCTTCCAAAGTATCCTTAGAATCACCTAGACTAGAGTGGGAAATTCTCAACACATGAGATAGATACAGAGAGAAGAAGAGAGAAGAACAATAAGGCTTACAAAAGGACTTATGTTTATAGAGAATCTAAAAACTATCGCAAACTTGTGTTTTTGACTTCTGAACCTCTCTTTTTTGAATTGTCTCTTAACATTCCTTTTATAGACTCAATTAGGTCATTTATTTAATTAAAAAATCAATAAAATAATAGTCAATTAACAGCCCTAGGTCGAAATTATCATGGGCTTTAGGCCCGTGAAATTTCCCATTTGATTATAAACCTGTGGACTTAAAATCAAGGCATGCGTTATATTTAATTGATTTAATTAATTAAATAATTATTTAAATCTTTTATTAAATTAATTATTTATAATTTGAGCCTTGATTTAATTTTTTTTATTAATTTAGATATCAATTTATCTTAATTAATGAATTTATCCTAATTTCTCTTTTCTTCTCAAAATTACATATTTCTGTGAAACTATCCAAAATTGACCTGATCAACTTTGATAATTCTAATTGATGATTAAATCAATTAATTGAGACTATCTAGATGATTTTATCCAAGGTACAGTGGGGACCATGGGCCTATGAAATAAATCTCCAATAAGTTATCATAAATCTAACAAATGAATTTACTAACTTATTAATTCCTCGTGACTTCACTAAAGGATTGGAATTGCACTCTTGAATTCATAGAACGCTCTATAACAAATATAGATACACTATTTATTATCCATTGTTACAACCAAATTGTCACTCAATCCTCTATATACGGTCTACAATGAGATGAGACTGAAATACCATTTTACCCCTCTTTGTATTTTGTCCTTAAAACACTTAGTTCCTTGTAAATGATATTTCAGTAAACTAATTTAATTACTGAAATGAGATCTCTATCATTTAACACCTTGAACCAAACTAAAGGGAAACCATCGTTTCACTTCTTCATTAGAAGCAATAGATGTTCATATCTATGATTAACACCCCCACTCAATTATACTACCGAGTTCCTAAGATGTAAGTATGGGCTAGTCCGTAGGGTAAGTTGGTAACGAGCAAGTCAAAGAACTCAAATAATACAATCAGTTAGAATACTAACCACTCATAATTGAGATTGAATTGACCTATGGTCAACTTTATGATATGACTAGAATAGATAATAACAGTATGTTTACTTATCCTATCAACTGTCAATATCGATATTGTCCGATGTAACAAATACATCTAATCTTATCTACTTTGCTAATGTTCTGGAAAGAACATAACACTACAATGTGTAAGTAGATCATATCGTAGATTGGCAAGTCAGTGCAAATCTTGTGCACTGACTAATCTTAGGACTAACTTATTTTGAACATATAATCATATTTATATTCCACTGTGATTACGTCACTATAAATATTATTAGCTATATGCTCAGGGTTTAATAGAAGTTTATATTAAACAAATAATCATGAAAATAAAACATGTGAGCAAAGTGATTGACCAAGTCAAAAAAATGATTTCTATTATTTTATAGATAATAAATGAGATTACAAAGAAATTGGGTTATAATTAGGGCACAAAACCCTAACAAATGGGTCCCATGGGAGGTGAAGACCTTCGATATGCTCTTGATCGTAGCAAGGAAAATTGGGATTCAAACAATGTAGCTCCGCCTGAGCCTGTTTGGGACCCGAGAATGGATGAGGTCCACAATGCAGCACAACCCCAAGCAGTTGCAGATGCTAACATCCAAGCCCAGCTAGATCTGTTAACTTGGCTGGTAAGGGAATTGACAGCCCCCAAGTTAACAAATATTGAAATGGAAGGGCAGAAAGGTTCCCCATTTTAAGACCATATTAATCAGCTGCCCATACCTGTCAAATTCAAAATGCCAACATGGAAAATGTATATTGGGTTGGAGGACCCAGTATCTCATGTCCATAACTTTGAACTACAGACTGATTTATAGGGAGTTAGGGATGATGCCATGTGCAGGATCTTCCCAGCCACCCTATCAGAAATTTCCTAGCAGTGGTTTTTTTAAGTTACCACCAGGATCGATTACATCATGGGATGGATTTGTACGCACATTTTATTCCCATTATCCTCAACAATACCCCTTCCCGCCGAGCCGAATTGGTGAACATAAAACAGAAAAATGATGAACCTTTGAAGGATTACATTCAACGTTTTATGCGAGAAGCCACCATAGTGAAATCCTTAAGTCATGACTATAAATTAATAGCCATCAATTCAGGAATTAAGGTAAAGAGTCTGTTCTGGAGCAGCTTGAAAAAGAAGGCTGCACGTACCACTTAGGAGTTCCTTGATTGGGCAGAGGAACTCATCAAGCTTGAGGAAGCCAAGCAGACGATGGATTATCTAACTAAGGCGGTTACCGAGCAGAATAAAATAGATGCTGGAAATACCACAAATCTTGCAGAAGGAGCAAAGAATGGGGCCAAGAATGGAAAACGTAGTAATGGGGCTGGAAGCAGTGGTAACCAGAATGACAGCAAAAAGCCTAAGACCGCTGAGCAACCCAAGCCATGGGAATACGTTCCCAAATTTACTACTTACTCCATCCTGCTAGAGACCCACAGCTTCAACAACCTGCTCAACAACCACCTCCCCAATAGTATCAAAGCAATCAACCACTCCTACATCCACCAGTTGTTGGACGACTAGATATGATCTGTGGAGGACCACATTTGGTCGGTAACTACGGAAAGGCCCGAGAAAGATATGTCCGTTCCCTTAGACACGAGCGAGAGGAAGATGTACTGGCTGTCCAGGACCGTACTCCCAAACAACCTCGATACGAATGTGAACCCATCACATTCAGTGAGGAAGACACAAGTCACGTACATCATCTGCATAATGACCCTTTGGTGGTAGAGGTGCAAATTTCCAACATGATCGTGGCTCGGACGATGATTGATCATGGCTCATCTGCTAGCATTCTATCCAATAATACCCTAGAGAGGATGAGTTTAAGCATTAGAGACTTGGAACCATGCGAGAAGCTGATGTATGGGTGTACAGGGAGTGGTATGGCCCCCGCAGGAAGCATAAGGTTTCCCTTAACAGTAGGGTTAGCAATTAAAAGCAACACGGTAATGGCCTTCATAGGTTGACCGGCCCTGTGTGACCTCCAAGCAATCACCTCGGTTTTCCACTTATTACTCAAATTCCCAACCCGAGAAGGTGTAGGATGTCTTAAGGGGAACCAACTAGTGGCCAGAGAATGTTATAATTCATCAGTCAAAAAGGTAGGGAAGGCAGCCTGCATCGCACAGCCTGCAGGCCCCAGTCACCAAAAATAGGATGCAACCCAAAATGGGGGAGAGGACATAGACCCTCGTTTTGGGGATATTGATATGGGTTTGGGCCCATTCGAAGAACTAGAAGAGGTCCCGCTTGACCCAAAACACCCGACCAAGGTGGTCAAGGTAGGGAAAGGGTTGTATGGGGACATAAGATTTGCTTTGATCCAGTTCATATGGAACAACCAAGATGTATTTGCCTGGTCTCATGATGATATGGTAGGGATCTGCCCAACCATTATAAGCCACACCCTGAACGTCGATACCGAACACTTCAAGCCCGTACAGTAGAAAAGGAGGTTACTGGATCCAATGAGGGCAAGGGAATTAAAGGAAGAAGTTGAGAAGCTTTGAAATAACAACTTCATCAGGGAAGCCTTCTACCCAGTATGGGTGTCCAATCCTGTATGGGTTCCAAAGCCTAATAACAAGTGGAGAGTGTGCATAGATTTCACCGATTTAAATAAGGCATGCCCGAAAGATTGCTTCCCATTTCCAAGAATTGACAAATTAATGGATGCTACAGCCGTCCATTAGATCTTAACTTTTATGGATGCCTATTCGGGGTACAACTAGATTAGCATGCATCCACCCAACCAGGAGGACACTAGATTTCACACGAATGTGGGGGTGTATTGTTATAAAGTTATGTCGTTCGTCCTGAAAAACGATGGAGCCACGTATCAACGGCTGGTAAACCGTATGTTGAAAGACCAAATAGGAAATAACATGGAGGTTTATGTGGATGATAAGTTGGTAAAATCCAAAACGTTGGGGGCCACATTGAAGACTTGGAGGAATGCTTCAACATCTTGAGGCAGTATAGAATGAAATTGAACCCCCTAAAATGCTCTTTTGGTGTGGGGTCGGGAAATTTTTAGGGTATATAGTAAACTCTCGGGGAATTGAAGTAAACCTTGAAAAGATAAAGGCACAGCTGGACATGCCCTCTCCAACCAGGATCAAGGACGTCCAGAGTCTAAAAGGACACATAGCAGCACTCAGCATATTTGTGTCTAAATCCACTGATAAGTGTATTCCATTTTTTAATATTCTCAGAGGCACAAAGAAATTTGAATGGACTGAAAAATGTGAGCAAAGATTTAAAGCAACAGCTGGCACAACCCCCGATCCTTTCAAAACTTCTGGAGGGTGAAGAACTATGCATATACTTGGTAGTAACTCAACACGCTATCAGTGCAGCCTTGGTCAGAGAAGAAAACAAGATCCAACATCCAGTCTATTATGTCAGTAAAAGGCTGGTTGAAGCCAAGAGTTGGTATCCTCTAATTGAAAAATTAACTTACTGCCCGCTCCTGTCATCCAAAAAACTTCGCCCATACTTCCAAGCGCATCCCATAAAGGTTCTTACCGACCAACAATTGTGCCAACTCCTGGTAAAACCAGACCCTTCTGGTCGGCTACCCAAATGGTCTATAGAGCTTGGGCAGTATGAAATCACCTACCTCGAATAGCAATTAAAAAACCAGGCTCTTGCAGATTTTGTAGCTGAGTGTACCAAAGTATCAGAACCAGACAGAGTCATAGCCAAGCAGTCATCTGAGTATGAGCTACCGCACAACATGAATGTTGTATAGAATGCCAGACACCCAGAATCCAGCACTATTGATTCTGAAAAGAACAAAAATCCTGGAAACTACACATAGATGGCTCGTCTACCAACCAGTTGTCTGGAGCCGATCCCACTCTAATCACCCTCGAAGGGAAATGCATCCATTTTGCACTTAGTTTTGGATTTGAGGCATCTAATAACAAAGCACTAATTGCAGGCCTAAGATTAGCTAAAGAAGCGAAAGCTGAATCCTTGGAGATATATAGCGACTCACAGCTAGTTGTTAACCACGTCCTCGGAGAATATGTTGCTCGAGGAGAGAAAATGATGGCTTATCTCAGTAAAGTCAAAGATTTCCTTGCTCATATTAAGAGATACTTGCTCATATTAAGAGAACCAGAAAATGATGGCTCGACTAGCCAGCAGTGCTATTGTAGACAAAGTCAACTTGGTTCCTATAGAATACTTGGTTGAACCAAGTATCAACCTGCCAGAATCAATCTTTCTTATAGAAAACACTCCATCATGGATGACCCCGATTGCAGCTTATCTTAAACATGGCACCCTACCCAATAGTCACAATGAATCCAGAAAATTAATGAGGAAAGATGCTCGGTATATAATCCTGGATGGAGTTATGTACAGAAGGGGATGCTCCATGCCATTACTCAGGTGTGTCAACCAAAATGAATCAGGACAACTGCTGGAGGAAGTACATGAGGGTTTTTGTGGGAACCATGCAGGGGGGCAAAGTTTGTCCAAGAAGATTTTAAGGCAAGGCTACTTTTGGCCAACTATGAATGAGGATGCCTTTGCATATGTTATAATATGTGACAAGTATCAAAGATTTTACAAGATACCCCGAGCAACACCAAACTAACTTACTCAAATGTAGAGCCCGTGGCTTCTCGCTATTTGGGGCATTGATCTCATTGGTCGGTTATCGAAAGGAAAGGGAGGAGTACAATATGCAGTCGTGGCGGTTGACTACTTCACCAAATGAACGGAAGCCGAGCCTCTAGCATCCATCACTTCCAAAAAAGTACTGGATTTTGTGGTGAAAAATATAGTCTGTAGATTTGGTTTACCCCAGAAGATAGTGTCTAACAAAGACACCCAGATTAATAGTCAACTTTTTATGGATTTCTATGCCAAGCATGGCATCACAAAAAGTTTCTCTCCGGTCTTGCACCCTCAAGTCAAATGGGCAGGTAGAAGCAGTTAACAAAATTCTCAAAGATACTCTGAAGAAACTCTAGAAGAGGCTAAGCGAAACTTGCCAGAGAAACTGCCTGGAGTACTCTGGTCATACTGGACTACTGAGTGAACAACTACTAGGGATATCCCCTTTGCACTCACGTATGGGTATGAAGAAATGCTGCCAGTTGAGGTGACTCCACCATCTCACCAGTGTACAACATACGACTAAGATTGTAACCACCAATTGTTGGCCGAGTCGTTAGACCAGATTGAAGAAAGACGCATAAAGTCCAACATACACATGGCTGCTCACTAGCAAAAGGTGGCCCGGTACTTCAATTCCAGAGTTAAGGAATGAAAGTTTGACGTGGGTGATTTAGTCCTGTGAAGAGTATTCCCAGAAACTCAAGATGCTTCAGCAGGAGTGCTAGGGCCAAGCTGGGAAGGCCCCTACCAGGTCACAGAGATAGTACTGCCCGACACGTACAAGCTAGCACAATATGACCAAGATCTCTAGTTAGTAACCGTCCCCCATAACTGGAATGGGGAACACCTAAGGAAGTACTACCAATAAAGATCACTTTTAAGTGATCGTTGACTGGCCGGTACAGGCATGAACTGCCCATACCACCGACCAACTCAATTTAGCTATATTAATTATGCACAGGCACAATTTGCCTATTTATTGTAATAATTAATATTTATGAATGTAAGCTATGATTGTAAGGATGCAGCTTGTATGGTTAATTTTTAACCAATAAGACATGATTTTTGTCCATTTTTACAAGCCTTACTTTTACAATGATTATCTTACTAACTAGTGATTTATTTCACAGATTGTCAGCAGTGTATGAAACCTTTATAGGTTTTGGAAAACCCAAGTGGTCCCGAACAGGTTATTATGAGCAACTCTGGTCAGTTAGCAAGTGACCAAGAGGATAACCCAAGAGTTATGAATCCTGCTCAGTCATTTGGGGGGCACCATAGTCATACATGGACAAGCAAAGGAAAAAGCGTGTAATTAAAAGGACTTAGAAACATTAATTTTTATTAATGTTAAAGTGCTTGCGTGTTGCTTGTTATGTACCAAGCAACAAAAAGAGCCATAAAACAATTTCTGTAGATAGGGTTGAGCAGTTTTTGTTTACAACTCATTCGAAAAAATTGAACAACTCCGATTTATAAAGCCGTATAGCTCCAAACATAGCTGCACAACTCCATATAGAGCCGTCTAGCTCCAAACAGAGTCGCACAACTCTAAATAGAGTCGTATAGCTCCAAACAGAGCCGTATAGCTCCAAATAAAGTCGTATAGCTCCAAACAGAGCCGCACAACTCCAAACAGAGTTGCATAGCTCCAAAACTTCTCCGATTTATAGACAAGGAAGATACCCACTCTCTTACCAGGCATTAATGGAACTGCCCATTCTGCAATCCACTCAACTTCTGCAGGCACATCCCTCCAGTCACGTCTCCTCAACTGCCGCACAGGTCAACCCACTATTTAGTGACTACACAATCGTCGGTACAATTATGAAGAGAAGCCATCATGATAGTTTATGGTGTCAAAAAGAGGCGGGAAAGAGTGAAAAGTCATTTCTTGGAAACTTGAAGAAATAAAAAGGTTATTAACTATACCAGATGCTATGCCAAGTAGCAAGGAGCATATACCCCTAACCAGGCTGGACGGGATGGTCCCTAGAAGAAAGTTTCCATGTTGCTTAGCACCATTGCCAACTTGGGGGACTTGGGGGACAAATGTCATCCCAAAAATTGGCATATCTGACGTGGCACTAAACTTGGACATGTGGAGCAGACTGGGCATACCCCCCGGTAGGTTGGTCGGTGTATACCTACAGGGTATATGACAAGTTTCTGCTCGATATACTATCTCCAAAGGCTCAGCTACTCGGCAGGACCACCAGAAAACTTGCTGGTCAGTACGACAGGCAGAATAGTCGCAATACACTTGAAAAATGAATAACAGCCACTGCTCGGTTTATTTTCCAAGATAGAAGCTAGTCGGTATGACGAACAGACATACCTGCTTGGATGAAAGCAGTTACACTCTCCATTAGCACTCCGCAAGAATCGTCCAACCACCCACAAAGAGCGCCTAATAGCCCTGAAGACTTGGTCAAACCTCCTAACAAATAGGACATCAACCACCTACGAGAAGAAAGGGATATTTCCCCATCAGATATGCTCAGGTGGAACCCTTGGGCGAGAGGAACAGTATAAATACAAACTTTCCACCACAGTGGAGAAGGAGGGACACACAAAAATAGCCTACCGACTAGCACCAAAAACATACCGAGCAGCCTGGCTTGGTACTTAGCAGCGATTCTACGCTACTGTATTGTCTTTTACACATAGAAGTCAACTTGTAATCCCATGTGATCTTGTGTAAACCCTTAAGATCAATACAAATCTAAGAAGACATAGGTCATTACCAATCTTTGGGGCCGAACCTCTATAAATCCTGGTGTTCTCTATTATTTATTGTTCATTATTACTTGGTTCTTGGCTCATTTATTGTCTAATTGAAAGCTCTCTAATTAATTATTTGACTCCGCGACAGTTGGCTAAAAAATTAGTCAACACTAATAATCTATAAACTTTGTTATTTTTGGCATAACCTTCAAATGCACATCTTATAGCCCTTAGATCCAACTTGGTCCTTTTAGGTTTGGTGCTCTTGTAATAAGCAAGATGCCCCCACACTTTAAGATTACAAATGTTTGGTTTCTTTCCTTTCCATAACTCATATGGAGATATATTGTTTTTCTTCATGGAAATACAATTCAAAATATGACAAGCGGATAGCAAGGCTTCACCCCACAAAATAAAACTCAGTTTAGAATGTAACAGCATAGCATTAATCATTGCAAGAAATATTTTATTTTTGCTTTCTGCTATACCATTTTGTTTTGGAGTATAAGGGGTTGTATAGTCATGCATTATTCCATGCTCTACACAAAACAAGTTGAAATCATTTGAAAAATATTCACCATCCTAATCACTTCTAAGCACTTTAACTTTCCTTTCAAATTGATTTTCAACTTCTGTTTTATAAGCTTTAAACAAATTAAATGTGTCATATTTATTCTTGAGCAAATACATATGTGAACCTAGAGCAATCATCTATGAAAGTAATAAAATATTTACTTCCTCCTATAGTCTACATTCCATTTAGTTCACATAATTCACTATGTATCAAATCTAACAACTTAGAGTTTCTTTCAACACTTGGAATAAGTTTCTTTACCATCTTAGATATAACATATAATTCACATTTATCATGCTCAACATTATCACAATCAATCAATCCACATTTAATTGTTCTTTGAATTGTGCTAAATCCTATATGTGCAAGTCTAACATGCCATAAACTAATAGAATTTGAGTCAAGTATATAACAAGAAGAAGAGGGAGTTTTATTGTTCACATTGCCAATGGAAGTACAAATTATAAATATGCAATCACAAGCATATCCATTTCCCACAAACACATTTCCCTTGGACAAAGTAAGCTTGCTAGAATCTAACACAACCTTGATTCTTGGTTTTCCATACAAATTACCACTCACAAGGTTTCTACTCATTTTTGGTACATACAAAACATTGGTGAGTAGAACCTTCTTGCCGGATGTGAAGAACAAATCAATAGTCCCCTTGCCTTCAACCATGAACCTTTTCTCATTGCCCATTTGTATCGCATGCCCTTCCTTTGAAGGTTAAAAGGTCTTGAAAATAGATCTATCATAGGTAACATGAATTGTGGCACAAGTATCATAGCAGCACCCATTCACCTTTCCATGAATGGCATTAACTTCATTTAGTATTGCCACTAGCTCATCTTCGGTTAAGTTGACTCTTGCCTCATTGTTATGGTTCCTCTTGAACGAGATTCCTGCTCAATCCTCAAGTGAGTAAGGATTTCCTCCAATGAAATCTCCTCGTTCTTATGTAGGATCTTCTTTCTGCACCCCTTCCAAGATGGAGGCAACTTGGCTATAATGACACCCACTAGGAATTTTATCGGCAATACAATGTTGAGTGTATAATTTGCAACTCATCCATTTGACGGAGAAAGGGTTTCATATCATAGAACTTAAATTCCTTATATTGACTAATAAGGAATTTCTTTGTACATTCTTCTTCTGCTTTGTACTTATTTTCCAAGGCTTCCCAAATCCCCTTGGTGGTCTTGGTGTTGGTGTAGAGATTATACAAATGATTCGATAGCGCGTTGACAATGTGACCTCTACAAATTAATTCATATTCTTCGCGCTTCTTCATTTCTTTGATGACTTCTTGAGTATCATCTTTCTTGGCCGCTTCCAATGGTTTTAGGTCTTTATCCAAGACATAGAAGACCTTTAGAGTGGTTAGCAAGAATCTAATCTTATCTTGCCAATGAACAAAGTTAGTCCCATCAAACCTATCCAATCTTACAAAGTCTTGAGTCATGAACTTCAAAGCCGAAAAAGAGTTAGATTCTTCCATGATGTTCTATCTCAGATAATAGAGAATTAGAATACTGGGAGAGAGTGAGATTACACCGCCAAAAAAATAGAATCTACACAAAATAATGGTTGAGAGAGGCTAAAGAAAGATTGAGAAAGATAATGCAAACCTGTAATGACCAACTATTTCTAAGACATTGGTCCATTAAAAACTACTAGGAATAGCTACTATTTTGGGAAACATACATAAGAAATAACATAACTTTATTTAAAACCCCAAATTAAATATTGTGCAAAATACATAGTAAAATATGAAATAGAAAATACGGTATGGGTACCCATTGTTTAATACATAAAAAAACATAGAATTTAAATGTTTAAATAATAATTGCGGAAATACATCAAAACATAATCCAAAAGACTTAAAAATAACGTCATCCTCGATCGTCACGCAGTCCATTCAATCCATTCATCCTCAACACACAAGCCAAGCTGCCATGAATCTTTCCGCCTTCCATAATCATTTTCCTGCATCAAGCTAAAAATAAAGGAATGAGCCTAATGCCCAGCAAGGAAAATCTACCAACACATAAATCATAAACATATACTATAAAACATATGACTATAAAAATGTATATCATATAGGACTACAATATTAATGGCCATTAACTCATTAACATGGCATGTGATAAACCATCTAGGTCCTCTGTCTACTAATCGAGGTAGGTTATATCACATTGTAGTATATGATAACCCATCTAGGTCCTCTGTCTACTAATCGAGGTAGGGTAAATCATAACTCTAAACCATGAAAATGATAAAAATTCTTGGGGTTTGCTATCTAAGCAACTATAAGCCCCAAGCGACATAAAATTATTGGGGTTTGCTATCTAAGCAACTATAAGCCCCAAATGACTACAATACATATTTATATATATACATATCATAGCATAAAACATATCATAACAGAAACATACAAACACATAAAATCTATCCTATTTTCCTTACCAAAAACTGGGATAGTTAAGAACAGGAACATGATTGGAATACTCCTAAAAACCAACAGCAAAAATGGTGAGTTTCTAAAGAAAAAGAAGATGAAAAGAGAAAACTAAACCATCCAAGAAGAAACTTACCGAAAACCTTAATGTTCAAGGAACTTATACACCTAACCAAGAATCATAAACAAGAGTTAGGATCTGAAATAAAACAAGGAAACTAAAGAACTAAAAAGAACTGAAGTTAAGGATAAGAATACCTTGGTTGATCTTATGAATTGATCTAAAACTCAATACCAAAATCTCACTATATCTCACTTCCCAAGTCTTTAGAAAAGCTTATAATGATAAAGCTTTTAACCCAAAGACCCAAGTGTTTCTCTCTATAGTAACACTAGCAACTTGGAGGCTCTGAAGACTGCTTGAAGAATGAAGAAAATGGCTGAGTACTAGGTCCTACTTATAGAGTTCAAGGAGTGAAACTAACCCCTTTTAATTTGAATAAATAAATGAATATAAAATGAAAAATATTTGAATTTTCATTCAACAAATGCCCAGAACTCGATCAAAATCGTTCAAAGGAAAGTCTAAGTGGTTAAGGCTATATTTAAAAATTAAAATCACGAACTTTCAAAATGAGAGTTGAAGCCGATATATCGCCCCCTATAGGCGATATATCGCCTCCCCCCATATTCCCGAGCCCCGTTCGATCATTCGTGCAAAGTCAACGTGTTTTTCGTATCTTCCGTAGGCGATATATCGACCCCTATAGCTGCGAATATAGGCATATGTTGATATATCAAACACATATTTGCACTTATTTAGCATATTTTGAATTGATAAAACAACTTTGATTGAGTCATAATACGATCCTAACAGCTGCTGGAAAGTTCTTGAGCTTCTAGATCTTTTTATTTAAACTATTCATCAAAAATACTTAAATCCTTAAAAAAACATGATTATGAAAAGTGTCACACTCTTATTAATTCTATCTAAACCTTAGGTTATAATAAATATATTTCTACGACCAACAATATTAATCAAACCTTATGCTATAATTAATATTTCTAAACTATAAGTTAAACTTATAAAATCCATAACTGTTGCTATGAGTGTCTAACTACGTCCTGGGTTGAACCAAATTCTACGAAAACTAACATACTACAAGCTACTACTATACTACCACTACTACTACTATCTAGCTAGCTAAGTAAATATTCTGGGACACTACAAAACCCTAGTTTTAGAACAATATTCTTCAACCTTGATGAACCTTTAAAACCCTAGGAGAACCACCACTTTGAGCCTTTTCCTTCTTTAAATGAAAAAACACAAAACCAAGGCTTATACACGATTCTTATCACTATCCTAATTCCCTATTTCCTAGCCACCATTGATCCTTTAGGTATTTTCTAAGAGGAAATAGGAATTGGGATTGAACAAGCCTTAAACTCATAGACTCAAGCACTTTCTTTATGAGTTTCTTGGAGAAAACTAGCGATTCTTGAAAGCTAGAGAGAGAGAGAGAGAGGTTAGAGAGAGATTTGAGAGAGTCATCAAGTCTTCTAAAACTCTATGAGGACCCTATTATAGTGTAGGCACCTTCATTAGGTATAACTAATAGGATTAGAGATAATTAACTCATCATTTGAAGCTTATTTTACGTGTTTGTACGAACACGTCAGGCGATACGTTGCCTGGATGTAGGCGATGTATCACCTGCAAGGCGATAAGTCGCCTACTAGCAGGTGATGTATAGCTTGCTGGGGCTTTTGAGCCCCTTCACATTTTGGTGATGCAACACCTCTTAGGAGGCGACACATGACCACCCTCTCTGAGTTTTGACCCTTCCAATAGTTCTAAAATTGCTCCAAATGCTACCAAACTTTTTGGGGATCCTTAGATACCTCCATGTATCACTTTGGACCTAAAAATAAAATTTTAATGTGCCTACAATTGAAACTCAAATTTGACATTTACATTATGTGAAATTCACTAAGTGTTTATACCTAGCTTGTATATTAACACTTATCATTTGTATTTAACCAATCATAACACTTAGGTCCCTAAACATACTAAATGTGTATCACATAGGTCCTTTATGTTGGAAAATGATTTTTCAGAATGTGTAGTGGAAAGTAATTTATGACCCAACAGAAAGCGATTTATGACCCAATTAGTGTTTTGTTAATATATTCGATCATAAATCACCTTTCATTGCGAATTCTGTAAATTGTTTTCTAATAGAAAAAGACTTATGTGATACACATTTAGTAAGTTTTGTGACATACGTGATACAAATAAAGTTTGAAGACCTAAATGATAGTTTTCAGAAAGGTTAGAGACCTCTGCTGATTTAAACCCATTATAATTTCATGGTTATTTGATTGTAATTTATAATATAATATAAATACTATTTACAAATTATTAAAATACACACCGACTTGGGCTTAAGGGCATCATGCTAGCCTTAGGCCACAAATTTTTTAAAATTTTAATTAAAAAATAAATGAAAAATAACTAAATTATATAATTGTAATTAAATTTAAAAATCATTTCAAGAATTATGTCTCCTTAAATACAATTGTGCTAAGAGCACTTCTAATAGATTCTCTACTCCATTTTCCAAAATACCTCACTAAAATTCTATTTTTTCTATTTTACCTCAAACTTTTACATTACACCATATATCAGCTTCTCTATAATTTCTTTTTACAATATTTAAATATTATATTTTAAGATATTATTTGTTTATTTAAATAAAAAATGATAAGAGAGAAAAAATGAGAAAATAGTAAAAAATAATAATTAAATAAGTTTATCAAATGACTAGTAGTAGCTAAATGTGGAGAATGATTTATGTTACTATAGCTTAGCTAAATGTCTTAGCTATTATACATCATCTGCTAGAAGTGATATTTTGTGGATTTTGAGCTATATTTTACATATTTAGTTATTATACATAATCTATTGGGAGTGCTCTAAGCCCCTAAAAATATCGAGTGATCCTTGAATTTAAACCGTTTGTGAAGAAATTTGAAAAGATAATTATAAGAATGTATGATATTTTTAAATCACTCATCGAATAAAGAGATGTTATAATGCTTCTTAAAATTTTCTTAGTTGATAAATTCTTCTTTGAGTTATTTTTTTTATATCAATTAAGTAGTTAAATTTAATTTAGTAATTATCTTCATATTAATAGAATTTGACAAATATATTTTTGGGAGAGACACGATAGAATTTTGTTAGGGTTTATGCCCTAAAAGCATCTGTAAAGACAATTTATTTATTGGAAGTTAATGAACGTATATTTTTCTTAAAATTTAATGTTTGAATTATTGCTTGAATAATTATTATAACTATTAGAAAATTTCATACTAAACCTCAAGGGCAACCTAGTCCTTTCACCCTTTTGAAAAAATGCCACCTTTGACTTATTATTTCAGTAACAACACCAATTCCCAGGTTACTAGTAGTTACCAATCTCACAACCAAACAACAATTTCGTGACTCTCTGCTAACACCGCTGGACAGGATCTCCTCATGCTGAAAACACAGCATAAAGCGCAAAATTACACCCTCAACGGATTCAAATTACAAAAATGCGCATAATAGCCAAATTGGGCCCACATGCATATTTAATTAACTTAAACATGCATTTCTAATCACATAATCATTTATTTTACATATTAAAAAATTAAATCAATTATTACCCTCTCGACACGCTAATCAAGGCCCTAAGGTTGTTGGGACGCTACAACTTTAGCGCAAGAAGAAGCAAAGGTCCAGCTCCCGGTCTGTTATGCGAGCAAAAGGTTGTTAGGCGCGGAGTCCAAATACCCATTGATCGAAAATATAACATTTTTCTTACTGGCCTGTAATGACCCAACTACTATAGACTTTGGACCATTAATGACTACTATACATAGACACTAATTTTTAATAAAACTTACAAGTGAAATAATCATAACTTCATTAAAAACTTGTAAAAACAAATGTTAAACTACATAAAATTTAAAGTAGGATATGAGATCCCATTGTTTTTAAAAGAAAAACATAACATAATTGTAAATAAAATGGATTACATAATAAAGTGCGGAAAATACATATAAAACCATAATTAAAGAGACTTCATCCTCGAATCAAACACTCGGTCCTTCGATTCCATTCCGCCTCAATACACATCCCCAAGCTACCAAGAACCTTTCCGCCACCAAAGCTATTTTCCTGCACATATAAACATAAAGGAGTGAGCCTAATGCCCAGCAAGGAAAAATCGAACACATAAATCATACACATAAAATTCATAACGTAGCATATAATAAAACATATCATAAACATATGTCACACATACTATAATGGCCATTATTTCTTGGGGTCCCATAAACTAAACAAGTCATATGCCCATTAGATTTGTGGGGCTTGCTAGCTAAGTAAGTCATATGCCCATAAATTTATTGGGGCTTGTTAGTTGTACAGGTCATATGCCCAAGTCTACAAACATACATAACACACAAATCATAAGTTAACATAACACATAAATCGTAAGATAACATATGGCATAACACATAATATCCTATCCTATTTTCCTTACCAAAAGTATCGGGATATGAGAACAGGTTTGGGACTTTGGAACACTCCTAGAAACCATAAATAAAAGGGTGAGTATACTGAAGAAAGAGGAAAGAAAATAATGGAAGAACTATACCATCAAGAACACTCTTACCAAAAACCCTATGTTCAAGATCTTAGATTTCCTATCCAAGAATAAAGAATAAAGTTAGGGTGCTCAGTAGAAAACTATAAGAACTTAAGGAAAACAAAACCAAAATAAACTAAAGTTTGGAATACCTTGAATGCTTCTATGAACGATCTAAACCTTGAACCGAAATGTGCTATAAACCTTACTTGCCAAGTTTTTGGTAAGCTTATAATGATTAAGCTTATAATCCCCAACCCAAGTGTTTACACTCTCAAAAATAACCTAGCAGCTTGCAGCCTCTGAACTTAGCTTGATGAATGAATAAATGGCTGGGTACTAGGTCCTATTTATAGAGTTCAAGAATGAAAAGATCTTCATTTAACTTGAATAAAATAATGGCTTTTTAAGTGAAAAATATTTGAATTATCGTTCAGCAGAGGCTGAAGACTCGGTCAGAAAGATGCTGGACTTATTAAGAGGTTAAAGATTAAAATGAGAACATTTTCAAAAATATTCAAAATTATAGCAATGGAGCTGATATATCGCCCCTTGTAGGCGATATATCGCCTGGGCCAGCATGCCCGAGGCTCGTCGAGGTGATCGTGCAAAGTTACGTGTTTTTCGTATCCCCGTACTGCGATATATCGCCCCCTATAGCTGCGATATATCGGCATACGCTGAATATTTAAACATGAAATTGCACATTTTCAGCTTAATTTGAATTGAGTAAACAGCCTTGACTAAGTCCTCTAACATTTTCAAAGCTGCTGACAGACCCTAGGATATTCAAATTTTAATCTTAATAAACTTATTCCTCAAAAATACTTAATTATCATTAAACACACACATGACAAGTGTTACTTTCTTATTGGGTCTATCTAAACCTTATAATATAATAAATATCACCATCAATATCAATCGTATTAATCAAACCTTAGGTTAAAATTAATATTCTTAAACTATAGGTTAAACTTCGAAAATCTACAAGTGTTACTATGAGTGTCCAATTAAATCCCGGTCTGAACCATAATCCATAGTCATAAAAATACTACTACTATTACTATTATTACTACTATCTAACTAGCTAAGTAAAGTTCTTGGACTCTACAATTCTCCCCTACTAAAAAGAATTTCGTCCTCGAAATTTACTTACCAAATAACTCCGGATACCGGCCTTGCATGTCCTCCTCTAACTCCCACGTTGCCTCTCATTCAGAACTATTACTCCATAGGACTTTGACTATAGGAATGCTCTTGGACCGTAACTGCTTCACCCCCTATCCAGGATGCTAACCGGTTGTTCCTCGTAACTCAAGTCTTTCTGGAGTGCTATCGTATCGTACTTGAGGACGTGAGATGGGTCTGACACATATTTGCGTAGCATCGAGATGTGGAACACGTTGTGACTATCTGCTAGTGCTGGCGGTAGGGCTAATCTATATGCAACTACTCCCACTTTGTCCAATATCTCAAAAGGACCTATAAATCGGGGACTAAGCTTGCCTTTCTTCCCAAACCGCTTTACACCTTTCATAGGAGATATCTTCAAGAAGACTTGATCTCCGACTTTGAATTCCACATCACGTCACTTGGCATCCGCATAGCTTTTCTGACGGCTTTGAGCAGCAAGCATACGCTGTCTAATAAGCGTTACTGCTTCTTGAGCTTGTCTAATAGCTTCGGGACCTAGAAGCTACCTTTCTCCTACCTTGTCCCAGTGCAACGGTGATCGGCACCTTCTTCCATATAACAATTCATACGGTGCCATCTCGATCGTTGACTGGTAGCTATTGTTGTAAGAGAACTCTATTAGCGGCAAGTACTTATTCCATGATCCTCCGAAATCAAGTACACATGCGCGTAGCATATTTTCTAAAATCTGAATCGTACGCTCGGACTGCCCGTCTGTCTGAGGATGAAAAGCTGTACTAAGACTTAACTTAGTACCCATAGCTTGTTGCAAACTTCCCCAAAATCTCGATGTAAACACCGATCCTCTATCCGACACTATTGTCTTGGGGATTCCATGCAAGCGTACTATCTCTTGGACGTAGATGTCTGCATATTGGTCTGCCGTGTATGAAGGCTTAACAGGCAGGAAATGAGTCGACTTGGTTAGTCTATCTATTACTACCCAAGCAGAATCATGCTGCTTATTCGTCCTTGGCAAACCTGTCACGAAGTCCATGGCTATATCGTCCCACTTCCATTCTGGTACGCTAAGTGGTTGCAATAAGCCTGCAGGCCGCTGATGCTCTGCTTTCACTTGCTGGCATACAAGACACTTAAACACAAACTTTGCTATGTCCTTCTTCATCCCTGGCCACCAATAGATTGCCTTGATGTCATGAGTCATCTTGGTAGACCCTGGGTGAACTGAGTACGGGGTACTGTGCGCTTCTTCTAGAATCGTCTTCTTAATCCTTTGATCATTTGGCACACATACCCGATCCTTATATCTCAATAAACCTTGACTAGATATTGAGAAATCTGTGGTCTTGCCTTCTCTGACTACATCCATATGTGCTGCTAGTGTGTCGTCATGTCCCTGATCAATCCATATATCTTCTAGCAGATTCGACTAGATAGACAAGTTAGCCAGCTTGCCGACAACTACTTCTATTCTGGCATTGATCAGCTCTTGCTGCAGTGGTTTTTCTAATCCGGCTAATGTTGCTAAACTTCCATAACTTTTCTGGGTGGTATAAGATTTCGAAGTCGTAATCCTTTACTAACTCTAACCACCTGCGTTGCCTCATGTTGAGCTCCTTTTGAGTAAAGAAGTACTTTAAACTTTTGTGGTCCATATAAATCTCACACCGTTCTCCGTAAAGATAATGGCGCCAGATTTTCAACACAAAGACCACTGCTGCCAACTCCATATCGTGAGATGGATAGCGCTGCTCGTACTCCTTCAATTGTCGTGAGGTGTAGGCTATCACCTTGTCATTTTGCATCAGCATGCAACCTAATCCTTGCTTCGATGCATCGCAGTAGACTACAAACTTATAATTGGGTGTCGGTACACAGAGTACTGGTGCTGAGCAAAGCTTATCTTTAAGCAACTTGAAGCTTTCTTCACATCTATCATTCTAGTTGAATCTTTGTTGTTTCCGGGTCAGGTTGGTGAGCGGAGTGGCTATCTTAGAAAAGCCCTCTACGAACCTCCTATAATAACCTGCTAATCCTAGGAAGCTTCTTACTTCAGATGCGTTCTTTGGTCTTGGCCAATCCTTTACGACCTCTACCTTTGATGAGTCTACTGCATCTCCGTCTTTTGATATAATGTGCCCGAGGAACGCCACTTGCGAAAGCCAAAACTCGCATTTCTAGAATTTGGCGTAGAGTTGATGCTCCTTCAGTCGTGACAAAATCAACCTCAAATGTTCCTCGTGCTCTACTTCATCCTTAGAGTATACTAAGATATCATCGATGAACACAACGACGAATTTATCTAAGTAGTCCTTGAAGACCCTATTCATTAAGTCCATAAACGCGGCTGGTGTGTTAGTAAGACCAAAGGACATAACCAAGAACTCGCAATGTCCATAATGAGTTCTAAAGGCTATCTTAGGAATATCTTCTCCCTTTACCTTGAGCTGATGATACCCGGACCGTAAATCAATATTTGAAAATACAGTCGCGCCTCGGAGTTGATCAAACAAGTCGTAGATCCGGGGTAGCGGGTACTTGTTCTTAATCGTTACCTTGTTCAACTCGCGATAGTCTATACACATCCGCATACTTCCATCCTTCTTCTTCACGAATAACACCGGAGCTCCCCATGGCGAATGGCTCGGCCTAATAAAACCCAAGTCTAAGAGTTCTTGTAACTGTGTCTTTAACTCCTTGAGTTCCGTAGGTGCCATCCGGTATGGTGCCTTAGAGATAGGCTCGGTGCCCGGTACTAATTCTATCGTGAAGTCAATTTCCTGAGTCGGCGGCAATCCCGGCAAGTCATCAGGAAATACCTCTGGGAATTCTCTTACAATACGGACGTCTCCAACCTTAAGTGGTGACTCCTTTTCCACATTTGTGATGCTGGCTAAGAACGCTTGACATCCTTTCTCCATCATTCTTTGAGCTTTGAGAGATGATACTAACGGGGTGTGTAATCCTGAAGCTTGTCCCATGAAGCATAGTTCCTGGCCGTTAGGAGTCTCAAACATCACCTTCTTGCGTTTGCAGTCGATGGTTGCGCCATGTCGTGCTAGCCGGTCCATGCCTAGTATTACGTCGAAGTCCTTGATCACAAGTTCTATCAGGTCTCCTTCTAGTTCTACGCCCTCAATCTTGATCGGTATGCCTCGTACTATCCGTGATGATAGAACTACTTTGCCCGAAGGCAACTCGGTTACAAACCTAGTTCTAAATCTTTCACAAGGTTTGTCTAGTTTTTCTATCATTCCTAACGAGATATACGAATGAGTGGCTCCCGAATAAAATAATACAGAGCATATGTTATTGAGGATAGAAACCTGACCTGTGACCACCTTATTGCTAGCATCAGCCTCTCCTTGGGTTAAGGTAATAACCCTAGCAGGAACCATCTTGTCGTCTTTCATTCCTTCTGGCTTGCTCTGAGGACAATCTCTTTTCCGGTGTCCTTCCTGACCACAGCTAAAACATTCCTTGGTGTTTGCGCGACATTCTCCAGGATGTTTCTTCTAACACTTAGCACATGGTGGATATTCCACATAACCCGGCCTATTTCCCCCATTATTTGTTCGTGCCTCTTATCGCTGTCAGATTGCTTGTTATCAGGATGCCTTCTCTTCTGACCGTTACTGTTGTTGCCAAACTGATTGTTGCTATTATAGATGTTGTTCCGACTAGTCTGAGGTTGACTCTGCTGTCTAGGTTCAGGCTTACTGGCTTCCTCTTTACTTACATTAGCCTACAACCTCACTACTTGTATTGCCGTCTCAAGAACGTCGGCATATGTAGTATTCCTCGGGTTTGCTAGCTTAACCCCCATCTCGATCTTTGGTCGAAGTCCTTTAACAAACTTATTCACCCTCAAAAAATCAGTTGGAACCATCTCAGATGCGAACTTTGCTAGGCGGTCGAACTGACGAGCATACTCTGCCACTGATAAACCTCCTTGCTTCAAGTTGGTGAACTCCTAAACTCTTGAAGCGAGTAGAGCCGAATTGTAATACTTCTTGTGGAACAGCTCCACAAATCGAGTCCATGTCATG
The DNA here is from genome assembly GCF_963169125.1 of Humulus lupulus. Lineage (NCBI taxonomy): Eukaryota > Viridiplantae > Streptophyta > Magnoliopsida > Rosales > Cannabaceae > Humulus > Humulus lupulus. The sequence continues at coordinate 45,313,129 of NC_084796.1, read as the reverse complement.
GTGGCAACATCATGCGATTGCTGGACCAAGTCCCATCATATCCTGGCATCCTTCTTGAGCAATGACGAGACACAGGATATACGGTCTGCATTACTGAGATTCATGTGCGTCAAATTTGGCTCCACATTCCTTAGCCACTCTTCTGCCTCAAAGGGGTTTGCAGTCCCATCGAAGTTTGGAGCGTGCTGCTTGCGGAACCTCTCATAAACTGGCTCCATGTGCTGTAATAGATACGGTGCGTAGTTCGCCACTGGCCATCCCCCATATGGACCAACTTGTTGGGGTGCTGAGGCCATTTGCTGTGGCTGCAGCTGCGGCTGAGGCGGAGGCTGAGTCTGGGGCTGAGCTTGTTGTCGTTGCTGCTGCAAAAGTTCATCGACTTGTTGTCGCAGTCTGGCGATCTCCGCAGTGTTGTCAGCTGGCAGTGCCGGTGCGTTGCGGCTGGAAGTAGCACGCACTCCCCTTCTGCGAACTGGAGGGGCTTCATTGCTCACTGGAGCAGTATTGGAGGCGTTTCCGTTGGTGCGTGCAGATCTTCGGAGCGACATCGTAGCAGAGTTATAACAATTGAAAGAAACATGTTAGAACTTTACCTAATAGGCTCTAAGGCAAAAACTTATTCTAAAACAAACATAACTCGGACCTATTGATTATGACTTCTTATGGAAATTATATAAATCTTTATTTATTAGGGTGGGTTTCTATACTTTAGAAAAACAAGCCATCTTTATTATTTCTAAGTCTGTTTCTAACTATCCTATATGACTTAATTCTCAGGCTAGAAACTCATCTTTGTTCCAAAGTTAACCATATTGAGGGAGGGCTGGGATCAGTAAAATCGTTCCCACTACTATGGCCCCCTAACTCTCAATATAGAAACTTGGTTCATTGATTTGTATCCACCCTCACCGAACTTATTCATTATTTATTTTATTTATTATTTATTATGATTGCGAAATAAAAAATCAAACTCATACATGATAACAAAATAACATGATATTAATTTGGAAAAAAAAAGAGTTTTCACTTATTACAACCATAAAACAAACAATGAAAACTAACTATTCTAAAAATCAGGATCTTCTACATCCGATCCTTCATCTAGCATATCATCATCTAGCTCTTCATAATCTTCATTATCATGTGCCTCAAAATGTCCTCTAGGAAGGTTTGTAAAAATCCTATGTTTTTGCTCATTTGTAATATGAAATTCTGATTTTGCAGTGAACCTAATTAAAAAAAGTAATATCGCATTGCTGCTGGCAGTTCATCTTCATCATCCATTGTTTCCCATATCTCCTCTAAGGCTGCTCTTACGGGATGAAAATCTCTAAATAGTCTAATTACTAAAACGTATTGTTCCGTTGCTTTCATCATGATTTGCTTAGACTCTTGAAGGTGACCTATTTCTTTGTGGAATAAAATCAGTCTCCGATTGATTCTCTCTAGTGCTCCTACGGTGTTTCTTGGTTCTCTTATTCTTTTTAAAACCTTAATGGCTCGGATATCCTCATTGGTTAATGCTTCGTTCATACTTAACTGAAAACATAAATGCTAAAAATCGTTAACTATACACATAAGCAAAATAACTATAACTTAAATACTTACTTGGTGGTCAGATTCGGAGCTTTGAGTGTGTGTATCGAGGAGAACTTCATGCGAAGAAACCGTTGTCTCTGATACCAACTGTAATGACCCAACTACTCTAGAATTTGGACCATTAATGACTACTATACATAGACACTAATTTTTAATAAAACTTACAAGTGAAATAATCATAACTTCATTAAAAACTTGTAAAAACAAATGTTAAACTACATAAAATATAAAGTAGGATATGGGATCCCATTGTTTTTAAAAGAAAAACATAACATAATTGTAAATAAAATGGATTACATAATAAAGTGCGGAAAATACATATAAAACCATAATTAAAGAGACTTCATCCTCGAATCGAACACTCGGTCCTTCGATTCCATTCCGCCTCAATACACATCCCCAAGCTACCAAGAACCTTTCTGCCACCAAAGCTATTTTCCTGCACATATAAACATAAAGGAGTGAGCCTAATGCCCAGCAAGGAAAAATCTAACACATAAATCATATACATAAAATTCATAACGTAGCATATAATAAAACATGTCATAAACATATGTCACACATACTATAATGGCCATTATTACTTGGGGTCCCATAAACTAAACAAGTCATATGCCCATTAGATTTGTGGGGCTTGCTAGCTAAGTAAGTCATGTGCCCATAAATTTATTGGGCCTTGTTAGTTGTACAGGTCATATGCCCAAGTCTACAAACATACATAACACACAAATCATAAGTTAACATAACACATAAATCGTAAGATAACATATGGCATAACACATAATATCCTATCCTATTTTCCTTACCAAAAGTACCGAGATATGAGAACAGGTTTGGGACTTTGGAACACTCCTAGAAACCATAAATAAAATGGTGAGTATACTGAAGAAAGAGGAAAGAAAAGAATGGAGGAACTATACCATCAAGAATATACTTACCAAAAACCCTATGTTCAAGATCTTAGATTTCCTATCCAAGAATAAAGAATAAAGTTAGGGTGCTCAGTAGAAAACTATAAGAACTTAAGGAAAACAAAACCAAAATAAACTAGAGTTTGGAATACCTTGAATGCTTCTATGAACGATCTAAACCTTGAACCGAAATGTGCTATAATCCTTACTTGCCAAGTTTTTGGTAAGCTTATAATGATTAAGCTTATAATCCCCAACCCAAGTGTTTACACTCTCAAAAATAACCTAGCAACTTGCAGCCTCTGAACTTAGCTTGATGAATGAATAAATGGCTGGGTACTAGGTCCTATTTATAGAGTTCAAGAATGAAAAGATCTTCATTTAACTTGAATAAATAATGGCTTTTTAAGTGAAAAATATTTGAATTATCGTTCAGCAGAAGCTGAAGACTCGGTCAGAAAGATGCTGGACTTATCAAGAGGTTAAAGATTAAAATGAGAACGTTTTAAAAAATATTCAAAATTATAGCAAGGGAGCCGATATATCTCCCCTTGTAGGCGATATATCGCCTGGGCCAACATGCCCGAGGCTCATCGAGGTGATCGTGCGAAGATACGTGTTTTTCGTATCCCCGTACTGCGATATATCGCCCCCTATAGCTGCGATATATCGCCATACGCTGAATATTTAAACACGAAATTGCACATTTTCAGCTTAATTTGGATTGAGTAAACAGCCTTGACTAAGTCCTCTAACGTTTTCAAAGCTGCTAACAGACCCTAGGATATTCAAATTTTAATCTTAATAAACTTATTCATAAAAAATACTTAATTATCATTAAACATACACATGACAAGTGTTACTTTCTTATTGGGTCTATCTAAACCTTATAATATAATAAATATTACCATCAATATCAGTCATATTAATCAAACCTTAGGTTAAAATTAATATTCTTAAACTATAGGTTAAACTTCGAAAATCTACAAGTGTTACTATGAGTGTCCAATTAAATCCCGGTCTGAACCATAATCCATAGTCATAAAAATACTACTACTATTACTATTATTACTACTATCTAACTAGCTAAGTGAAGTTCTTGGACTCTACATGGCCGCCTCCAGGAAGCTGAGACCTTACTTTCAGGCCCACGCCATTAAGTTATTGACGAACCATCCCCTACGACAAGTATTGTAGAAACCCGAATCGTCGGGAAGACTATTGAAGTGGGCCATGGAGCTTACTTAGTTTGACATAGAATATGTCCCCAGGATTTCTATCAAGGGACAGGCCCTAGCCGACTTCATCTTAGGGTGCATCCAGGATTTTCTCTTGTAAGCAATTTCTCCCCTAAAACTTGCAGCAAATTCCATTGTCAAAAGCTCTCTAAAATCTAATACAATAGACTCGTGGACTAAGGCTCATTAACGCCCCAACCACATAAAAACTCTGTTTGTTTCTCTTTAATCCTTTCTTCCTAGCTCTTATTTCTTAATCTATTTCTAGTTTCCAAAATACTCGGTAAACAGATCCAATATACAATCCATTAGAAAATCTAGGATTCTAAATCTTGTAAGAACATGTTCTTAGCCACTCATGCTAATGAATCTCCAAAAAAATAGTCATTAGGATGTTTTACAAACAAACATTAATGAGTAAAACAAAAGATCCAATAGACATGAATAGGAAGTCATGACTTCTCGGGATTTAGACTGATCTACATATAATCATCTTATTGATATGACATAAATCTTCATGGAAAACGATATGTTTATAAAGATATAAATTCACATCGGTCCTGTCCTATTTAATTTAATTATATAAAGTACCTTCATTAAGAAGTCTATCCACGTCAGCGATCCAGATCTAGATCACTTGCATCCATGATGCTTAACATACCGTACTAGCAACCATTTGTTAAACATTATGTACTTTAATATGTTGCAAATTATTTTATTAATCATTTATGATCTTAATTATTCTCATCCTAATACAATATCATACTCTCATTAATGAAAATAGAATTTTTAGATATTTACATTAATTATTCAATAATAATTCAGAATTTCAATTATAAGAAAAAAAATGCATAAACCCTAACTCGATACACCTCCATAGAGAGTGACAACAAAGAGAACTTAACATTGAGTGCACAATACAAAGTAAATTACAATACATATTTATATATATACACATAATTTAGAACAAATGTAAGGGTTCAAATAATTCAATGTTAGATTATATTTTTAAGCCACAACTACAATAGTATACACTTTTACGCACTATTGTAGTGAATCATATATTTTTAGACATGTAGACTGGTTATGACTACAATTTGTTCTACATGACAATGTTCATTGTAGTCACAGTGAACCTCCTGCACGTTTTCAAGGAAATCTAAATAATTTTTGGTATGGAAATATAATTCCAAACTTTCAGTACCATCACGCATGCAAATATTATTTTAGACCCTATTTTCGGCACCCTAAATTTTTTAGAATTTCTCGAAAATGTATAAAAGGTTTGTTGTGACTACAATGAATACCATCATGTAAAAAACTAAGGTCTGTAAAAATATAAGATTCACCATGGTAGTGTATAAACGTGCACACCATTGTAGTCTTTCCATTTGTAACATCCTACTAAATGCAAAAAAATAAAATACTGAAATATTATCTTTTTAGCCACTGATAAAAAAGAAACTTTCCTTAAAAATCCATATAAAAAAATTTGGAAGTATGTGTTGGTATTAAATGATCAAATCAATGGGATGCAACGAAATATATGGGTCCATTTTAATAAATATTAATACCAGCCAGGATCATATACATATATAAATATTAAATCACATACAAATAGATCAGAAATTACCTCTTGTAGCCTATCAAGTGTCCTTGAGTCTTTTTGTATAAATCAACGATCTTCCTATCATGTGTTCTGAGATCTCACACCCTAATCTTCCAGACCAATCCTCAAACACACAAGGACGTGTATGGGCACGTAGGATTCAAAAGGTTGATTTATGTGACTCCCTAGATGTACTCAACACATAAGATCTAGAGAGTTTTGACAAAGATAAGGTTTAGATTAGTTTTCAGGTATAGAGAAAACTATCGCTTTAGAGAGAGAGTCTAATTATCCATTCATTATCTGAATATTACTTATATCAGATTTATAAAGATATTTAATCTAATTAAATAATCTTTATTTAATTAAAACATGATTCAAAATAAAATTGATTAGATATTTTCATTTAATTATATATTTAAATCATATTTAAAAAAGAATAATTAAATAACTGATTAAGCAAATTTATTTGAAATTTAAAATTCAAATCCCAGAGATAAAATCCCTGATGCTAGGCGCCACACACTGTACTGTACAGTGTGTGTCGCCCATCCCTATTAGGGTTGCCCTAATTTTCTCATTTGTTTATTTAATCAACTTTTAAGATAAGATATTTTTTTTTTGGTCAAGAAGAATTCCTTCATTGATCAAACAGACATGTACAAACAAGGGAACAAAGCCCAACAAGAAACCAGCAGCAAACAGCCAGCTACAACCTCAATACATACAAGAAATTTTCCTTAAGAACAGCTTAAGGTGAGGAAGAGCCTTCCTAATAGGAACACTATATAATCTGTATTTAACAACTGTAATTACTTCTTTAGCTATACAATTTGCTGTTAAAGAATAACCATCATATATGCACCTATTCCTATTCCTCCAAATTTGGTAAATCACAGCTGCAAGCACCAAGTTAATAATCAAGCTAAAACTGTTATGAAGACTAAGAGAGAGCCCCCTAGTCCAGTCCGAGTAACTAGAAGCCCAAGCATGGTACCCAAGCCAAGAAAATATGCAAGAAAGAATTCTCTTTGAAAGACAACAGTAAAAAAATAAGTGGTGGTGGCTCTCCCACTGGTCTTCACAAACAGGGCAAAGCAGGCTGTCTAAAAGAATGTTGCGTTTGGCCAAGTTGTCCCTAGTTAAAAGAAAAGAGTTCACTACCATCCACATAACAAACCTGTGCTTAGGAATGATAGTACGGCTCCAAACTGCTCTCTTATAGTCAACAAAATGCTGGTTTAGGAAGCTGTTATACAGCTTAGCAGGCTTGAAAATCCCAGAACTACCAGCAGCCTGAATCTCTTGTTCATTGAATCTCTTCCTAAGGTGACATAGCTTGCGCCAATACCAGCTACTGTCTTGTTTCAACTGATACTCCCAAAAGTTAGTCCCCTTTAGGTAAATATGCTGGATCCACTTCACCCAAAGAGAGTCTTGCTTTGTAGAGACAGCCCATACATACCTTGCCAAGAGAGCCCTATTCCAGCTAGCGCCATCCCTAAGACCAAGCCCACCATAAGCCTTAGGCAGGCACACTTGATGCCAAGAAGCTAAATGAAGCTTACTTCTGGTTCCCGAGGCCCCCCAAAGGAATTGTCTACATAATTTCTCAACTTCCTTAATGATGCTTTGAGGTAAGGTAAACACTGACATCCAGTAATTTCTCAAACCAAATAGGACAGTTTGAATGAGAAGCAATCTGCCAGCATAAGATAAATGCTTACTAGACCATGTAAACAGTTTAGCTCATCTTTTGGATAATAATTTCGCAATCAACATGCTTCCACTTAGTAGGTCTTAGAGGAACCCCAAGGTAATGCAGAGGAAAAGAGGCTGCTGACAGTTGGATAACCTGCAGAATCTCTGATCTAACAGCTTCAACAACCCCACCAAAATATATTTGAGACTTCTTAGAATTGATAGTAAGCCCAGAAGCATCACTAAACTCTTTAAGAGAAGCCTTTAGGACAGTCACTGCCGAAACAGACCCTTTGCAAAACAGGATCACATCGTCTGCAAAGCAAAGGTTAACAAGCTTCAAACTCTTACATAAAGGGTGAAACCGAAAAGCAGAGGAGTTGGCACCAAGTTGAAGGCATCTAGTCATGTATTCCATGATGAGAACAAAGAGAAGAGGGGACATTGGGTCTCCTTGGCGCAGACCTTTGCCCCCCTTGAATTTGCATTGGACCCAACCATTAATTTGCAGAGAGTAAGAAGAACTCCCGACACACTTCATAACCCAGCCAATAAACTTTGAAGGAAAACAGTAGGCCTTCAACAGATTCTCCAAAAACTGCCAATCAACCATATCATATGCCTTACTAATGTCAATTTTAATCGCACACCGCAGAGAAGTATTAGCTCTGCCATAATTCTTAATTAAGTCTTGAAGAATCATGATATTATGAGCTATGGATCTACCACGAACAAACGCACCTTGATTAGCTTGAATGATTTGAGGGAGCACCACTGAAAGCCTGGAACATAATAACTTAGCTATGACCTTGTACAGGGTTGAACAACAAGCAATGGGTCTATAATCGGAGGCTCTAGCTGGACTTGGGACTTTAGGTATCAGGGATAGGGAGGTTTCGTGCAGCTCTTGAGGAAACTGGTCTGTGGTGAAGCCATGAGTGATTGCAGCGTAGATGTCCTGACCTATATGCTTCCACACTGATTTGAAAAAACCAGACCCATACCCGTCTGGACCAGGCGATTTAGAGCTAGGAATACTAAACAAAGCTGCTTTTATTTCCTTGACTGAGAAAGGCTTTAAGAGATAAAGTTGCTGCTCTACAGAAAGCTTAGAGCCTAAGACCATACACCTTTGATCCACTAATCCTGAGGCCATACTGGAACTGCCCAAATGGCTCTGAAAATGATCAACAAAGTGGCTAACCACCTCCTTAAAGTCATCTATCAAAACTCCATGATCATTAATATAAGAAGTAATGGAATTCTCAGCTTTCCTCTTCTTCAGGAACACATGAAAAAATGAGGAATTAATATCACCCTGCCTGATCCAATTTATTTTGCTACGCTGGACAAGAAAACTATGATAAATCTTTTCTTGGTAATGAAACTCAGCAGCTCTTAATTTGACAACCTCCTGCAAATGAAGGTCTTGAGGCTTTTCTTGAGCCTGAAGTTGGGCAGCTTGAAAAGCATCCATAGCCGAATGGTAGCTAGAACCAATATCACCAAACCTGTCCCTATTAAGCTGCCTAAGCTTGTGCTTCAGACGAACAAGTCTAGTATAAATCGCCTTCAACCCAGTAGCATGAACGGGGACTCTCCAACTATTCAACACAACTTGAATAAACTCAGGGTGACTAGCCCAAAAGTTATAATATCTGAATAGTTTTGTTCCAATAGTCTCCAAAGGAATGATAGAAACTATACAAGAGCAATGGTCTGACACCACCTCCCAATTGAACACAGCCAAACAGTTCGGAAAATAATCCAGCCACTTTTCATTAATGAGAGCATGATCAATTTTGGAGAAGATCCTAGCTAATCCTTCTTGGTTGTTTGTCCAAGTAAAATAAGAACCCGTACTTTTGATAGCTTCCATTTTAGCATTAGTTTTCCAGCCTATAGGATCAGCCAATTCAACACTAGATATAGAGCAACCACCAGACCTATCATCCCCTGAAAAAGGGGCATTAAAATCCCCAAGAACCAGCCAAGCCTCAACAGTAAGAGAAATGCGAGCTAGATCATACCAAAGGCTCCTCCTACTATCAACTGAATTAAATCCATACACGAACGTAACATAGAAAATATTATGGATACCAATCAACTTAACCTGACAGTGAACCAGCTGAGAAGCGTCTTCCAATATACTCACCTTAGCTATTCCCTTCCGCCAAAGAATTAACAGTCTTCCTTCAGTATTTGGGCTGGAAAAATAGTCCCAATTAGGAAATCGATGTCCCATAAACTCATCTATTTTATTACCTCGAAGTTTAGTTTCCAGTAAACCACTAATACCAATCTTATTCTTTCTAAACATTTCTTGGACTGAAATTTGTTTATTCACCTTGTTCAGCCCCCTTATATTCCAACTCAAGATAGGACATTTATCCATTAGAAGAGCTACCAGTAACATCCCCGGATTTTCCATCCCGAACCTGTTCTTGAAGAACATCAAAGTGATTTCCCTGAATATGAGCCAAGACAGCCACATTAGATAAACCAGCCAAAATACCGTGTCTCTGATAGCTGACCCGTCTAGGTGTTTGCCACTGTGTTTCCTTATTCTGTTCTGTAACCAGCCCAGACTTATTCTTCTCGGAATTAGACATGTCACCTTCACCCATTCCTGAATCTTTAAGAGTTTTAGACCCCTCCATTTCCTTGCTAGGACCCCTAACTACATCTCCCTCTAAGTTTCCTGGTTTAACCAACGGTTTCTCTACAGTAGGCTGAGCTACTTTCTCCGCCCACACTGCCTTAAGATTCTTTCGACATTCTGCCATATTGTGCCCAAAACCAGAGCAACTCTTACACTTAGTAGGCACCCACTCATACTCTATTCCTTGATCAACCACCTGACCATGCTCATTGATAAACTGGAAACTTTGTGGGGGATTATCTGTGATTTCCATCTCCACTAACACCCTAGCAAATTGAATACGCAAGCGCTCTTTAGTGAATTTGTCCACCATAAGAGGTTTACCAATCGTACTAACCAACGCACTAAGACACTTGCTCCCCCAATATTGCAGCCCAAGATCGTGAAGACGAATCCATAACGGAACCGAACGAACCAAGCGAATCACACTAAGATCGGCTGTCCAAGGCCTAACAATAACAGGTTTCCTATCAAAATGTATTACTCCATTCTCAAGAACATGGTCTCTAGTAGCTTCGTCATTGAACTTCACCAAAGTTAGCCCCAAAGTCATTCTAGAAATCTGGGCTATCCCTAGATGACCCCAGACCCTTTTTATGAAACCCTCAAACACGGCCATTAGAGGGTTTGCTCCAAGAACCATGCAAACCACAGCAGAGCTCCAATTTGCAGACTGTATCCTCACCTCTTCAACATCCACTTGCGCCAGCTTCTGCCCATTCCTAAATATAGGTTCTGTGTATTCAAGATTGGGTTCAGAAAATGACAATTTGCTCGATTGAAATTGTTGCCAGACATGCTGAGAGTCCGACTGAAAATCCCCTTCCCGGACCCTATCACCATCGTCGCATCTGTCCGCCCAAGAAACCGTATTCATCTCTGCATCCAATCCATCACCCAGCTCCTCAAAAGGCTGGGAACCCAAACCCTGTCGGGCCATCTTAGCATCTTGCAAAAACCTAGACCCAGGTGATTCACCCAAATGTTTACCCTTCCCTGACTCGTCAGCTTGATTGCCCACAGATCCAATCTCCTGTCGGTCCTCTTGCATAACCTGCTCTAGCCGAACATCAGGTGAAATCTCAGGCTTACAAACCGGCTTCTTCCTCTTCGCCATGGAAGAGAGCAAACCGATCTTTCAGCTTTTATTCTCTATTAGTTGATTAGTTGTAATTTTCTTGTTCTTTAAGATAAGATATTTATTCCAACATAAATATCAGTTAATTTAAAAGTAACTTTATCTTAAAATATCAGTTTTAAATTAAATAAATAAATATCATATTTTAAATAGGATATTTATTATTTTCTCTCTTTATATTAATTCAAACAAGATTGATATTAATTTTAACCTAAATTTTTTTAAAATAAAAACTATATAGTTAAATAATTAATTATTTCACAGTTAATCAATTACTCATAATTATCAAATAATTATTTCTTTTCCCTGAAAAATTAATGCCTTTGCAATTTAGCCTTTTCTCTTAACAGATCTTTCTTTTGACATCCTTACCCTTGACAGTGTAGGACAGAGGTGATCTAGGGACCATGGACCTATAATACGAAGCTCTAATAAATCAGATTATTAATTAAACTCTTTAATCTAATAATCTTATTTATTAATTTCATGATTACTCCACTATAAATATGGAATTGCACTCTAAGTATTTATAGAATTTTATTTACAAAGTTTTCTCTAGTAGTCCATTGATATAATCAATATATATATATATATAGTTCTGTCCTCCATTATTGGTTCGTTAATTAGAGCTGGTCAAAATTACCGTTTTACCCTTCTAATTACCTCTTGATCCTTAAGTACCATTAATTCACTAGTGAATAATTAATCTATAATCTAATTATAGATTTAAGCTCAAAAACTATTCATTTCAAGAATCAACCCTTCAGGGAACCAATATTTGATCCATTAGGAAAGCATGGATTCCAATATTTTAATTCATGTTCCTAGCCATCCATGATATTGAATCTCCAAAAAAAATTCATTAGCCTCATTATTCTAAGAGACCTTAACGAGTGAATCAAGAGTCCAATAAACATAAACAGGAGTTCATGAATACTCAAGATTTAGACTGATCTACAAGTGATCATTTATTATGACAAGAATTAAATCTTTATGTCAAACGACAAGTTTATAAAGATAATTAATTCTCATCGGTCATGTCATATATAATCTCTATTATATACATCACCTTTACTAAGATGTCTATCCACATAAGTAATCTGAATCTAGACTACTTGCATCTCATATGCTTAGCAAATCGTACTTGTAACGCCCTAAACTCTAGGGACCATTACAGTATGCATTTTAAACAGTGCTAAACTCGCTAATCGAGTCATTTTGCCATAATAGTGTAAATAAGTATAATTAGCAGTTTAGGGTTAAAAATTTTGGTTAAGATACAACGTTTCACTAAAACGTTTACTGTATACATTGTGATCCCAAAAATATAATTTAAAGGTTAATTACAACAAAAGATTTACAACCAGCCGATCTAAGTGGCAAAATAGGGTTTAACCCTAGTTCCTTTTTCAACCCTCGGTCGTGGTGGTCGAGTAGCCGCATATGTAGATATCGTCACCTAAGCTCTCCAACTCAAGGATGGTCCATCTTTCTTTTGCCTTTACCTGCACCACATAGCACCCATGAGTCGAAGCTCAGCAAGAAAACTTAATATGCTCATGAACAAGTAATAACATGTTACTAAGTCATAATAGGCATGCCTAGCAGTAATAACCCTACTCATGCATGCAAGTAGGTACAAATAAATGTTTATGGAGTTCTGCGCTATGAGTAGATGACTAATAAGTCTCTCGCTCTGAGGTAGATAACTAATAAGTCTCTCTGATTAGTTGACTAATAACTCATTCTCTGTTTAGATGACTAGTAAGTCTATCTTTGTGTAGATGACTAATAAGCCTATCTCAGTTAGATGACTGATAAGTCTATCTCAGTTAGATGACTGATAAGTCTATCTCTGTATGGATAACTAATAAGCCCATCCCAGTCAGATGACTGATAAGTCTTTCTCGGAGGTCCCATACCCTTCTAGTCATGTGGCGTGTAGATCACCATAGCCTTTCTAGCTTCGGCTCTAAATAACTAGACCTTAGATTAGACAAGCGCTTTCGATTTTCATCGAACTTAAGATCAGTCAGGCATTAATGCTCAAGATGATTCATTCAATGCTTATCTCGATTAGATCTAATCTTTATCGGCTTGCGTTAAACACGCTAAAACCATCCTTGACTCATAAGCCAATGCCATACGACCAGTGCTCGGTACTACAGCCGAACTTGACTTGTAAGTCACAGCTTCACAGTTAATACCGACACTATTGCCTATTCTGACAAATAAGTCAGTGCCATTCACAAGTGAACAAGATTTGCTAAGCATTTGATATGCGATCAATGTCCACATTTAAACACTCAACATGCCTCAATAATAACCATGCATGTCACATATAGGGTACAGTTTTCTTACCTTTGGTCCAAGCACAGGTTTCCAATAAACGAGCCACAAGCACGATCTTGATTACAATCCCCTAGCGATAACCGAGTGACAACCATAATATAAAACCTCACCAAAATGAGTAATAAAAGGTTCCCGGACCAAGACCTAGCCTTCGAGACGTCGAATCCCACTAAATCGGGTAGTAGGAACGATCTCGAGGCCTAAGGTTTGAGTTCCCACGATCAAAACACCACTTTGGCCACAAATGCCCTCAAGCGCCGCGACCTCACCTCACTGAGCTGCGACCCCTAGCCTTAACAGAGGCGCCAGCCTCAAGCACCTGTACCAAGCGCCACGGCCAGCCTCCCAAGCGTCGTGGCCCCAAGGCCCTTCAGCACCATCGCTCACCTACACTAAGCTCGGGCCGCAGCACCCAAGAACAGGGCTGCGGCCCCACCTCGAAACCCAGCCAAAACCTCATTTTTACCATTTTTAAACCTTCCAAAAACCTACCCAAATATCTCCAAATTCCAAAATCAAAGTTCCCAAACATCCCTATGATCCAAAACCAACAAAACCCAAGCTTCAATTCAGTCAAAAACTCATCAAAACACAAAATCCAATTCAAGTTTAAAACCTTTAAAAACTTAGAACTTAAAACTTGGATTACCTCTGATTGAGTTGTTTCCAAACTAAATCCTCCAGCTAATAAGCTTCTAATCTTCCCTAGAATCGCTATGCCTGGATCCTCGCTTGAATCCGAGTCCTAGAACTCAAGTTTCCTTCAAATGTGATCGGGTGTCGAAAATGGAACTTTGAAGGAGAGAGAGAACGTTCTTTTTATTTCTTAACAGGTTACTTCAAGCTTAAGTAGCCTCAAGCAAATTCCTAATGCTCGGGGTCCCAAAAACGTCCCTAGGGGTAAAATAGTCAAAACTTCCAGAATTTCCCCCTAATCTTACAACTCCTAATTTATAATCAAATATTTATTCCCATTACCCAATATCCCGGTAATTTGCTAAATATCCCTTGACTCACTCCGAGTCAAGAATAAATCCCGTTGTGACTTTCCCACTAGCTTACCTCCTAGGATCGTCTCATGGTGAGTAACACTAGCATAACCAAATAATAATGAAGCACCACACACATACCATATATATGCCAAATATGCCTGAAATAGCCAAAATATGAAAATCACCCAATTAATAAAAAAAAATGGGTTCACATGCATATTTAATACACCTAAACATGCATATTATCATTTAATTGCATAATAAATCAATTATGGCCCTCCCGGCCTCCTAATCAAGGTCCTAAACCTTATTAGGAAATTTGGGGCATTACAATACTAGTAACCATTCATTAAAGATTCCTTACTTTAATAAGTTACTGACTATTTTATTCATTATATATGATCTTAATTCTCTCGTACTAATACAAGATCATATTCTCATGAATGAATATGGAATTTTCTTGATATTATTATATAATTAATTCAAACAATAATTATAACATTCAAATATAATAAAATTGTACTTTTATTTCAAACCAATAAAATTTCTTTACATGCTTTTAGGGCATTAATCCTAACAATATGCAAATACTTAAAATAAATACAACCATCTTAACAAAATAACATCCAGAGTGAGCCTTAAATGTTTAAAGTTAAGCGAAAGAAATTCAAAAGTCTCTAACTCCACACGGCCAGGCCACATGTAATTTAAAGGTTAACTTATCTGGAGTCTAATAGTATTCAACAATTCCTCCTTATTATGTTGGTCAAACCCGTTCACCTCTTAGTTGTTACTGTTTCCAATAACATGCTCGGATTAATTATGGCAATTAGACAAACTATAATTATTTTAGGCATTTACATTACTATTAAATTATTAATATATTTATCCTAGAAATAATTCTTAATATTATGGAATTAATTCTAAGACTCCATAGACCAAAATTATATTTTTGTTATAAATTAACTAAGAAATCTTTTATTGAGCACAAAGAAAATTTTGTGAATATTATAGTATTTTTAATAAAATAATTGGCCTAGGTAAAATAGTAAAGGACTTAGAATAGATTTTTGTTAGTTTAGAATTGAATCTAAGTTCTTATCATCAAATTGTTAGCGGTACGACGCGAAACTTAAGACCAAGGCATTGCTATTGGTATCCCAATACTTTAAGGCTTGTTTAAGCATGACTTGTATTTACTATATATTTATGACCAATTTTAAAAAAAAAATCTTATTGATTTAAGAATGTAGACTTAACGCTATTTATTTCTTAAAAAATAGTTACTACTATTTATGAATTTAAAGAAATCCTCAAAGAAAATCAACGATCATTTTACTAATATCTACAAATACAATAATAAATTCATTTTTACAATTTAATGGACATTGCTCAGTAAAATGTGGATACAATGTGGCTATGGCCATCGGTAGTTCGCTACCCTCCTTGTCTAGCGATGTCCTCTCATCACGGTGGAATATATTTGGGGAATTAAAATCTCACAGAAAATCTTACACTTTGCATGTTGAGGGTTTCATGAAATCCTCCCCACTCTTAGTGGCTTACACCGTCGTAATATTTCAACTCATAATACTTGCCCATCATGTGGTTTTTGGGAGGACTCTAATGCACATTTTGGTTTTTTGAGTCCTTCTGCTTATGACATATGGAATCAATTGGACTATCCTTTTCTTTCACTTCCAAAAGAAGATATCTCTTTCATGGAACTTTTATTCTATGCATGTGAAAGGGAAGCTTTTGAGAGATTGTTAGTTGTCGCTTGGGTAGTGTGGTTTGAAAGAAATAAGAGAACACATGGACAACAAGCAAGACAGCCACAAGTGATCCAATGGTTATCACATTATTGTGACTCCATAAGATAAGCATAACTGCTTGAGAAATCAAGCCCCAATAAGAGAATGTTCAGACAAAGAAGAGAAGAATCAAGAAATCATACTCTATCTTATACCAAGTCACAACCTCTCATACCAAAATCATCTTACCCACCATCCTGGTAATCCATTCACCAGTTCCAGAATTATTTACACTCATGTTTATATTAAAGCGCCCAAAGGTCATAATAACCCCGACAACCTCTAGTATTCAGCCTTCACTTGTTGAAAGGTTAGATGCTTAGCCACCACTATAAACATTTCAAATCTTGATACACCTTCATGATTCCTAAGTGTAGCGAGGATGGAGTGGTACAAGATTTATCCAGAATCTCTCTCTTGATGCCAGCATCCATTAGAACACGTATCTGTTCCTCATATCTCAACATTTCCATGTTAAAATAGTAGGGTTCTTAGCCACTCCTATAAGATTCTCTTCATGTATTTCATTGTTTGTAGAGGTATATCTTCCAATTATCAATCAAATATTCTATGCCAATCCTAGTCGTTTCCTCAATTGACTTTGATGTAATCCGTTTCGAATAGTATACCTGGCATGGGCCTTTCCAACCCAAGGCATCAGCCTCCACGTTAGTTTTCCCTAGATAATAAATGATTTCACCGTCAATCCTTCACCAGTTCTCACCAACGACTTTATCTCATATTCAATCCCCTATGAGTGACAAAACTCTTTAAACTTTTATGCCAGTGTATGTCTCACACTTCTTTCCCCATAAGTATTGTCGCCTTACCTTAAACACAGCTATCATTACTGCCAACTCAATGTCCCATGTAGAATATCTATGTTCTTATTCCCTTAACCATCATGAAGCATGAGCAGTCACCTTTCAAACCAACACACGACATATCCTTAGTACGTGTCATGTCGCGCCACCAAACACTACAAATTTCTCGCTTATAAACAACGAAGACAATATTTGTTGTACCATCTTTGTATATCAACCCACCACATACTTATACTAATACCATGTCGCGATGATTAACCTCTTCTTCAACTCTTGGAAGCTCAGTTCGCATTAAAAAATTCAGACAAACCTCAAGTTCTCACGTTAAATTAGTCAAGGGTATTATAATCCTCAAAGATTCTTTAATCAAATGTTGAAGGTATTCTGCCAGTCCCGAGAAACCTTTGACCTCTGAAGTGTTCCTTTGGCCAATTCCTTACTGCTTCTATCTAACCAAGTCATGCACGATCCCGTCGTTTCCCATAATGTGACTCCAAACATCACTTGGAGAAATCATAACCCATCCTTTCGAAACCTACCTGTAATCTATGTCTTCTTAGCCTCTGTAATATCAGACTAAGATGTCGCTCAGATTCTATCTCTGATTGGAAGTGGGCCATAACATTCCCAATAAATTCAAATACAAAACAATAATCCTCGAACTCTCTATTTGTCGCATCCACGTAGGTCGCTGAAGCGTTAGTCAGTTCGAAAGCCTTCACTTAAAATCCACAACACCCATACTTAGTGCAAGAGATAATTCTTGAAATGTCTTCTTCCTTGATCCTCAACTGGTAATAACCAGATCGAGGGTCAATTCTTAGGAGCATTGTCTTACCTTGAAACCGGTCAAACAAATCTTCAATCCTTGGCAGTGGATGTTTATTCTTGATAATCAGCTTATTCAGCTATCTGTATTCAATACATATTCTCACTAACTTATCCTTCTTCTTAACAAATGATGTTGATGCACGCCATGGTGAGAAGCTCTATCTAATCAATCCCAAGTCGAGTAACTCCTTCAACTGAACCTTAAATTCCTTCCACTCTTCTGGCACCACTATAAATGATGCCTTGAGTACCAATTCTATCCCTGATGTCAATCAATAACAACCTCGATCTCCCGATGTGATGGCAGTCCCGGTAGACCTTCTCGACCAACCTGTGCAACCCTTGTGGAATTCACATCACTAGCAAAAATTATGTGCATCTTCCTTGGGATAGGTCTCTAACCTTCAATATCATAGTCATTAGATTGTAAGGCTCATTCACAATGCCCACAACCACAAGCAAGTTTCCTCCTTCAAACTCAAATGTCACCACTTTTCGCTTGCAGTCTAGGATCGTTCCCACTTGGCCAACCAATCCATACCTGGTAGCACGTCGAACTCTTTCACTACTAATTCTATCAGGCCCGTAAACAACACCCTATTATTCACCTCTACTGCTGATGGCCTAATCCCACCTCTAGAGGCTACCGATTCTCAATAGGTGACAACGCCCTACTTTCCACAACATACGTGACCTGAAATCAACTCGGTTCATTAATAACCTCACAAAATAAGCCATTGCATGCCTAATACCAAAGTAAATTCATATTGTATAAGAAGAGTCGATGCTAGAAATCTGACATGCCGCCATATAGGAACTAGCCTTAGCCTCCGTCTGTGTCAAATTAACTACTCAAATTGAAATTGAATTGTCATCTTCTCTCCATTCCTCCTTCTTCAATTACGAGCACTCTCTCCTGAAATGACCCACCACGCTGCATAGAAATACATGTCTTACAATGACATTATCCCAAATGGCATCTCCTGCACCTAGCACACTTTGGGTAAGTCTTCCAGTTCTCACTCCTGCCTTAGCAGCTACTCTGAGTACTGTCCGAGGGTGCTAAATAGGTTTGTAGCCTTTCTCTTCTGATCACTGGGGCCTCTGCTCCTATCCAATCTAGTACACGGTGGTACCATCCTCTGAACATCGTGCCTTACGGTGCTCTCCCTCCAAATCGCATCCTCTGCGCTCTTAATAGTAAGGGCCTTCTCTATTGCCTGAGCATAGGTAGAAACCTCAAGCACTGGAGCGATTCTAACACATGGGCTACCCTGAAATTCAGGCCTCGCACAAATCACTCCTTCCGAGCAATATTACTTGGCACAAATTCCAAAGAAAACTTGGCTAACCCATAAAATTTAATGGCATACTCTGTCATTGTCATGTTCCTAAACTAGATTCATAAATTTGTTCATCTTTGCAGCTCGAATTGTGTCATTGTAATACTTTTCGTTGAACAACTGTTTGAATTCCTCCCAGACCATCATAACAATTTTTTGCGTCTGAGATACCAATTCTCACCAAGTCCGGGTGTCACCCCATAACATACATGTGGCAGACCACTCTGTCATTACCTGCCACCCTCAAAAGGTCGAGGATGAAGCTGATCATGCCCATCCAGTGCTCAACTCTGAAGTGGATTTAGGCCTCCCTTGAAAGCTGGAGGGTAGTGTCTTTGAAACCTCTCAACCAGTGGTTCTCATGTGTTGTAAACCCCAGGTTGTGTCAAAATCGGTGCCACAACCAGTGAAGCAAAGGAGCAGTGTTCCATGGCAGAACCTACTGTCTCAACCACTTGATCTCTTCTTCTTGTCTTTCTAGTATCACTTGCATATTTGAAAACATATGTTGCCAATTCTAAGGGGCAAGCAGAAGGCCCTGATTATCATTTCTAGCCTTGATATCAATCCTATATGGTCCAATTGACTACCTTGGATGCATAACTTCCAAGTATGTCTGCAATCAATTACTCTGCCCATCAGGCATGATAATCGTACCCAGAAACTGATCCTCAATCAAACCAAACAACCACAACATTCACATGCAGCAACAATGCTAAAACACATGTTTGTAATATTCATAAATTAATCAACAGGCCCTGCTTAAGTAGTATATATCATGCTATCTATTCTAGCATGTAGATAAGGCATATAGTTCAATAGACATTTAAACAGGTATTCAACCCACTAACCACTATACCATGAGTCGAGCTTGTATTCGGTCAATCTTCATGAACCATAAGCCTTGGCAGCTCTGATACCAAGTTGTAACGTCCTAGTATTCCAAGACCATTACACCGTGTGTTTAAAACAATGTTTAACACTATAAGCGAGTCATTTGGACTCAAAAGTGTAATTAAAGCTCAACGGTAGTCTAGGTACTAAAAATTTTGGTCGATAAAATTCAACTTTTCATTTGAACATTGACATGGGATCCCAAAATTTTATAACTAAAGTTAGTTATATTAAACATTACAAAAATAGCTGACCTAAGCGGCAAAATCAAACCACTGTTCTAAGTTCCTCAAAATAACTTGACCTTGTTGGCCAAGTAGACCGAATATGTACACGCCGCTCCAAAGCTCTCCAACTCATGGTTGGTGTAACGACCTGACTTAAAATCCATTAATTTACTAAATACTTCATATTTAAGTAAATTAATGTTTACATGAATCTCTTTAAAAAAAACAAAACTTTTATTGAAAGAAACATGAATTAACACCTTTTTACAAACATGCAACTCGAGATCTTGATATTTCAAATAAATCTATTTTACATGCACGTCGTAAGTAAAAATTAATGTTTAATAAACAACATAAAACCAAAGGTTGAAGCCTTTTATAACAAAAATGCATAAGTAGCACCCTTTTAAACCCCTAGGTCAACCAATCACGACATGTACACATTAGATTGAGCCTGCTCCAACTCATTGCCTCATCTACTATGTTTTTTCCCTTACCTGCAACACAGAGTACCCGTGAGCTAGCGCCCAACAAGAAGAGCTATGTAGGTCACAACCCCAAAGCCCAAACTATGAAAACCTAATTTATATACTATTCATAATCTATACCTTAACATAAATAGAGTTAAAAAATAATTCATATCGTGTCACATCATCTCATCATACAATTGTAAAACGTATTAGCGATGTCATACCGGTCGTAAACCAGTGCTAACCTGGTCAAGTGTGTAACTAAGCACAAGAAATGTAAGCATGCAGTTTATAATAAAGTAAACACGCATTTTCATGACGTAAGCATGTCACACAAGTATACAACAAACAAACAACGTAAGCAAGTGTTGATAGTTTATAGTAGCGAGTGGTGTCCCACCCTAAACTCCACGACCTCGGACACTTACCTGTTCCAATAACTACCCTGTCCAACATCTTACCAAACACCAAACAATGTCATAACATAAACATAGGTTATAACAACTCTGCTCAAGTGTATTCATACCCATGTCAATGTAAGCATGCAACAACGTACATAAACATGCAATATTCATAAACTCATAACATACATAACAAAATCATAACCATAACATACATAAACTTAATTAGATCACATATACATAAATTTGTGCCTTCAAATGCACACCCTGTGTTACAATGACCATTCTTCTTACCTTAATTCCAACAATTAAGTTGATAAAATAATCCAAGTGTGATTCTGTTCAAGCATCTCTAGCCAAACCTAAACAAAACCGATCAAAATCGATTAATACTAAGCTTAGTTCATTATTCTGACTCTAAAGTATTAACATCTAAACTTGTCTTAGGCTCTATGACTGTATATCTTTTCACAAGCTTTCCAACCATATAAAGAACACCCAAATTCGACATCGGGGTCAAAATACGAAACCAAAAAATTATAACAAAAAAATGTATGTGAGTCGCGGCACCTTCCCATAGAGCCGTAGGGCTACTGAAGTCAGAGAACAAATTTCAGCCTAAAATAGACGCATTTGAGCCATAGCACTCATCACTTGATCCGCAGTGTCACTGCGAAAAAAACCCCGAAATTTATGGGATTTCTCAACCCTTTCGACTCAAAACATCCCAAAACACTAGGAAACTCAAATCTGCCTCACAACAGCTATCCTAACATGTTTCTAACCCTTGGAACCCAGATATTAACATCTCTAAACCTATATTATACATTCATCAACCTAGAAACAATAACAACAATCTCATAATTTTAAAAACTTAAATTGACAAAAACCTTAAACAGAAGTTAAACACTTACAGATCAAGATCCAGCCACCAACACTCAAACCCTTGCCGCCTATGAGATTCCTAGCCCTTCAATAGCCTAGGTTGGTGATCTCCTTCAACCTCAAGCTTTAAAAAAAATCTCAGATCAAGAATGAGAGATTGTTCTTGGTCTATTTCCCCTTCCGTCTATCACCCAAAACCAGATCTGAAAATCGTACTAATCTAAACCTAATTTTCTTATTAATATATTATTTAATCTAACCTAATTCGTATAAAACCAAATGACCTTTCTGTCCCCAGCCTCAAATTTATCCTTAATAATCACTTAAGACCCTTATTGCAATTTCCAACCAAAACTAATAGCTTTAACTTTTGATAATTACGCTTTCTATCATAAAACCCATAATTCCACTTTGACCCCCCAATACATAACTTCTATTACACTTTGGCCCCTAATACTTGATGAAACATGTGTGAGTGGATTGCTTGATAGAACACATAAATGAACATACATCATAAATATTGCATATCATAATTCATATAATTAAACACATAATGTCATACAATTTACCATAATACCATTTCTAGTAAAAGTAGATATTACAATTGGCACTTAAACCCTCAATACTTGAAGGAATCGTGTCTTGCCGCTACCATACATACAAATATCATAATCATGAAATAAATCACACATTATCATGAAATAATAATAAAAAAATAATTCACATATGCATCAACATAAATTACCGAATTGCCCTCACAGGCCAAAATTACCACAATACCCATGAAATGTAGAGGCGGATATTACAGTTGGCTACCCATAGCTCACCCTTACCTTCACCATAAAGCACCTGTGAGCCAAGACCCAACAAGAAAATCCCTACAAGGCATAATAATAATTCAATTATTCGTAAGCAATGAACTTATGCTTGAAGGGCAATAAATGCAATCATTCCAATCATATACATCATAAAAATGTTTCACAAATTACAAGTACATTTATTTCAATCATATGAATCATTTACACGCCCAGGAAAATAGCCCAGCCAAATGGTCGAATCGTGCGAGATGCGTACTCAGGCACTCAACTTACGGTTTGTGCCCGGCGAGTGGGGATTGCACCCTGAAACCATACTCGCTTTCACGACCTACGTTCCACATGCTTGCCAAACAGCCCCACGATCAATGTGATGGCCGACCGACCCCACGTTCAACATGATGGAGGAATATAGATTGTACCATACATTCACAGACAATTTAATGTTAGCATGCCTCACAGCCAATCAACTCTATGTGGATATGCCAATTTTCTTACCTCAAGTCCTGAGCAAGTTAACGAGGTGACCCTTAGCACAATCCCTTTCACCTGAGCCTAGCAGCAATCCCTCTAAATTCTTCAGCAACTCTAACTCCCTTAGCTTGATGACGCCCCTAGCAGCCTTCAGTCCTCAACCACAAAATCAATTCCAACTCAGATCACCCCTAGGTTTAGAATTATAGGAGAAGCTCTTCTAAAACCCAAAGAAAGCAAAGGGAGAGAGAGTGAAAAAGAGAACGTGGAATTTTGTTCTGCCTAAGCTGAGTCTTCAGCTATATCAATGAGAAAAGACTATTTTTCCCATGCCATATCTATCTTCCAAGTAGTGGTGTTCGTGGTGCGGGTGGTGCGGTTTTTCTCTAATTTTTTGGACCGCACCGCATATGCAGTTTGAACCATTTTCCAAACCGCAACCCGCACTGCATAGACCTCAAACCGCATAAACTGCACCGCAAAAATGCGGTGTGGTGCGGTGCGGTGTGGGCGGTTTATACCTATCGCCAAATAATTTAACAATTAAATAATATAATTAAGAGAAATTCATAATAAATCTCATAACTATAGAGTGTTTAACAAAATAATTAAATGTACAACAAGCTAATAAACTTTAAGCAAAACAATAAAAATATAACAAAGAAAAAATGTAATATAAAAGTAAATATTATTTTAATTAAGGAGGAATATCTTTAGATTGAAGTAGAATATGTGTTAGCATCCCATGAAACATTATATTTTTTTTTCTAGATATTGTGTATATTATATTATATAAATATTTATGCATTAACTTTAAATGTAGTAAAATTGAAAAAAAATAATATAAAAAAGTCAATATATATAATGATGCTGTGCGGTATGATTTGAACCGCATTTATAAAATTTAAAATCGCAAACCGCACCACACCGCGCGATTTGGCAAAAATACAAACTGCAACCACACCGCGAAGGGTTCTAAACTGCAAATTGCGGTGCGGTGTGATGCGGTATAGGCAGTTTGTGCGGTGTGGGTGGTTTTATGAACACCCCTACTTCCAAGTTCCCAAGGGTGTTCTGGTCATTTGGAACCAATTCCAACTAAACCTTAAATTTCACTTACAATTCCCAATTAATTCCAATAATCCTCAAAATACCAATATTTTCCTAAAATATAACTCATACTGCAATAATTCTCGGTAATCCACCTAATTACCAAAATACCCATAGGCCCACCCCGAGCCGGGTATTTATCGCCATTGTGACCAATTCCCCTTACTTTGCTCAAAAGGACTGACTCGTGCCGAATATCTCAAATACATCCACATAGTAATGCGGTCTCAAACATATAGTACATATAATTACAATTATACCCTCATCGGGTCAAATTTACAAAAGTGCGCCTTTTTAACAAAAGCGGGCCTTTAAGCATATTTAATACACATAAACATGCATACACAATCATATCATAATATAATTCTTACAATCCACATAATCACATATTTATTCAATTAGTTAACACATAATTACTCCATGTGCCCTCCCGACATGCTAATCAAGGCACTAAGCCTTATAGGAATTTTGGGACGTTACAATACTAGTGTATTGATTGCTAGAAATAGGGTATTACATAAGTTGTGGGAAGGGGCTCAATTAGAGACAATGAATAGGGGTGCTTAGACCCTTATGGTATTGTGCGGTAGGTACCCCACCTATGATAGCAAAGTGGAGACGATTTCTGCCTTTGACATTCTTTTAGTCCAGTTCAAGTTCGTGACAATTATTATCGGTTCTGTTCAAGTGCGTGACAATTAAAATTAGGTCTGGTTCGAGTCTGTAACAATTACTATTAGGGTCTAGTTCAAGTCTGTGACCCTCTGTCCGGTTCAAGTTTGTGACATCCAGTCTGGTTCAAGTTCGTGACATCTAACTATGGGTTAAGCATACTTGTAAAACCTAGAAGTGTCGATGAGCAAGTGCAACTCTGGTTACACTCTTGATAATACTTATGTCCTAGGTAACACGAAGGTTACCCTGGTTGGGGATTTAGGGCAGGTTTATTAGTGCTGAGAGTTGGGTCTCCACTATTGTTTGTTTTAAGAGGGCGCCTAAACACCTTGATTCTATTGGCAACTCCCAAGTTGGCTTCTAGGATTTTTGGTTATGAATATTGTTCCTATATAATTCTGCTTATTCTGGGATTTTTTGCGTGCATGATTGATTTGACTATTATCGGGCATAACCATAAGTTTGCCAGGACGCTTTGGCATTCTTGAATTGTCTGTTTAGGGTTTGAGTTTATCTGGAACCCTAATCTGTAAGTGGTTTGATTTCCAGTCAATGACTTGGTCATTGACCCCTGTCTTCTTTTATGATTTCATGTTGTAAGTTTGAACTCACTAAACATTTTTGCTTACCTAGTTATTTCATGATGTAGGTAAGTGTAAGTGCAAATTGGAGCAGTGAGCGTTGAAGTCTGTTGCAGAAGTGTACATGTAGCTTCCCAAATTTGCTAATAAGGCTTAGGGCCTTGATTAGCGTGTAGGGAGGGCAATAATTGATTTAATTATGCTAATATATGAATTTGATGATTATATGATTAGAAATGCATGTTTAGGTGAATTAAATATGCATGTAGGCCCCATTTGGTTATTAGGGGCATATTTATAATTTTAGCCCGTTGTGGGCATAAATGTGAAATATGTGTATATTGTGATTGATACCACGAGTGAGTGGCGATTTATTTGTGATACACAATCCGAGACGGTCCTAGGGAGCAATTTAGCTAAATAGTCACAAGGGGGTCGAATACCTGGCTGGGGAGGAGCCTAGGGGTATTTTCAGAACACAGTTGGTGTTCAGAATTTACCGAGTGACGGGCAGAAACTAAGTAATTATTTGGAAATATCGGGATTAAACGGGGATCTATAGGAGCACTCATGGAATTAGTGGGACATGGCAAATGGCAGAATTCCCCTTGGTGGCATTAAAGGATTGAGGATAGGCTGAGGGGCATTTTAGGCATTTTGGGACTTAGGCAGTTGGGGATTACACTAAGCTACCATATCATTCTGGAAACCAAAAGGAAACAGAGTAGTCAAACCCTCTAGTTTTCTCTCTCTCGGTTCTTCCTCTCTTTCTCTTAGAAACTTATGCAAGCTTTGGGAAATTCAAGTGGTTGAGGTTGTGGATTTGAGGCTGAAGCTTTAGGAAATCTGAAGTTTGTGGCAATTGAAGTTAGCTCAGGGTCGAATCTAGTATCGAGGTAAGCATCTAACTTAATCTTCATGTTGAATTCTGCTAGGATTATACGTTTGCATGAGAGTTTAATTCTAAGTTTGATTTTGGGTGTTTGATAAGTGTGTGGAGTTGTTTGTGGTTTTGTTATGATGTTTAGTTTATGTGAAAGAGAATTCTAGGCCTAAATTTGAGTTTGGCTAATGATTGGGGTGTGAAATTAGGGCTTAGGCTTGAGGAAAAATGCAGAGATGGGGTTGATTTTCTGGGTTTGGGGGCTGGGGTCGTGGCCCTGTTCTTCAAGCACCTTGGCTCGTGTGCTCGAAGAGGCTGGAAAGCCTCTGTTTTACCTAGGCGCGCTGCGGCGTAAGGTATAGCGTGCTTCGGCCCGTGTTCCTCAGTAGAGAGGCATTTTGCCTCTTACTTGGGCGTGTCGCAACTCAAATGCAAAACTATGGCTATTTGAGGGTTTTAAGCTTGGGAACCCAAATATTAAGGCTCGGGAAGGATTCTACTGCCCGATTTGGTAGAATCCAAGGTCTCGGAGGCTAGATTAATATTTTGAAGTTATTTATTGGTTTAGAACTTGATGGATGGTTATTATGAATGCGTTGTGACTAGGTTTTCAACCAAGCTCGGATTAGAGGACTGTGCTCGGGATCGCGGTGCTCAGATAGCTCGGGACACAGGTAAGGAAACTGTTGTACTCATAGAGCAGGACGTGCCCCTATTGTTTGTATTGCAAGGCGCATCCGTAATGTCTATCTTTAGTATGTGTTTAATATCTGTGAATATTATGCTATGTGATGCATGTATGTGAGTGAACAACGAAGGTTGGGAACGGGGAAGGCCGAGAACAGCAAGAAGCCGGGTACGGCAAGGGGCCGGGATCGTCATTGAGCACGCTACGTGCAGGCCGTTAGGGCGAGACCCTCCTAGGGTGCTGGATCCACCCTCTCGGTGAAGACCGCAAACCCATGGCCTGGTAAAGCGCCTGGGATGGCATTGGCCGCTATGTGTTTAGCTCGTTGGCTATTTTGTTGTATACTGTGGATCACTATGCATATGTTATATGATTTGTGTTAAGTTTTCTTAATGGGCTTTGGCTCACAGTGCTCTATGGTGCAGGTAAGGGCAAATGAAAGGTTGACCAACCATGAGTACATAGAGCGTGGAGTGACAGGTACATGTTCGGCCATCCTTGGTTACCACGGCCAGGGTTATTTTGGAAAAAATGTACTGTAATGATTGTTTTGTCGCCTAGGTCGACCTTAAATGTATTTTTGGGTTGTAAAGTATTTTCTAAACAGTATTTTGGGATCCCGTCTGTATAACTTTCTATAATTTCAATGAATGACTAAATTTTCATACTGTATGTCTTTAAACGAGTTTTATTTTAGTCTAGTCATATTTTTAACCTAAAACCTCGATTAGCGTGCTAATGACACATTTTTAACTCACATAGTAACAACTCTAAGGAAGTAGGGCGTTATAGTACATATGGCTCGACCTTTGGGGAATGTTTTGAGAAAATATCTTTTGGGGCTAACACTATTTTATTGGTTATGTTTACTTTAAATGATTAAGAATAGAAGTAACTGGTTAATTGTGCACACACAACTTTCTCTTTTTAAATTTTTTATGTGAATTTTTGGGACATATTTATAATGAAAATGTTATTTTTCGCATTCTTTTGGTTATGTATTTTGGGCCTTTTCACTATTATTAAGTTTTTTTGCTAATCTAAACCTTTACAAAGCTACTATTATTAAGTATTTTGCTATCCCTAGCTTAGTTATTTGATCATTCATTATTCGCTCCAATGAGGATCTAACCACTTTGGTTAGAATAGGGATAATGATTTTTTTTTCTCTTCATCCTAAATTGAATATGTTACTTATATTTGTTGATTGGTATTACATGTGTCTTATCTGCTTTTCAAGCTGAAGCTTTGGCACTCCTAGTGGGACTTAATTGGACTCAACATCTGGGTATTCAACTAAATGATGTTTTTTAGAATCTCTCTTGTTGGTTTCAATCTTGAAGAATAACCCCATGTATCAAAATAAATTTGGTGTATTTTTTTTTTTATATTAAAGCTCTATTATTTAATTTTTTTTGAGGCATCTCTCTTATGTTGGTTGCATTTTAACAATACGACCTATGGATTATCTAAGTATGCCTTTTGTCTAGACAATGAGTTTTGTTAGATGGAAAAAAATCTCTCCTATAGTGTTTTTCATTCATAATAGTCATATATTTTATTCGGACAAAGTACCAGAGATCTTTACATAAAATACTTAATTTGACTAAAAAAAAATTATATTCTTATGGTCAAATATTTATTTTTTCTTTTCAATTTTATGAGTTTAAAGGAAACTTTTATATTTTTATGGTTTTGTTTTGTTTTATTTTTTAAATTGGTTTTATGTTATTTAAGGTTTTTTTAGTTGGTGTTTAGTTGTTATGATATATATTATTTTTTTTTGTTTATTTTGGATTGATGCAGTGAGTTGTTTTTAAATTATTTTTTCAGTTGTTTTATCTCATATCGTATTTTTATAATTATGAAACTTTGAAAATAGTATTTTGAAAACTTTGACTTTTTATTTTGAAAAAAAATTAGAAACAGTAAAATAAAAAAAAAAATGTATTTAAGAAAAAACCCTTTCCTTTCCTTTTTTTTTTTTTTCAGCCCACCATATGATCGTTCATACGACATTAAGTTTTGTCGTTCGATTACAAAAAAGAAGGCTTTTCCCAAGAATTCGCCAAGTACCGGAGAGGAATGATCAAGTATAAATTAATGTCGTACCGGAGGAACACACCGTGACGGGAAGTACCTTCAAAATAAGTGTAAGAAAAAGAGAGCACATGATGAAGGAACCCCGGAAAAGGAAGCAGCTCAAGCCACTTGGCGAGCCACATTCCTTGCCCAAGAAGAAATCTTCAGCCAAACCCACCAAAGATCCATACCCAACTTACGATCCACCAACCCCAGACGAATGCCGAGCCGTACGAGACTCACTCTTGGCTCTTCATGGCTTTCCCCAAGAGTTCGCCAAGTACCGGAGGCAGAGACCAAGTGAAGATCTCCCCCCTGATGAAAATGGCTCTTCTTTTTCTGCGGACGGTGCTCCGAAGCCTGGCCCTTCTGAAAAGGATGACTCGGGTGGTAATTTGACGGAAAAGGAAACTGTTTTGGACGGTTTAGTGAGCACTGTGTTGTCGCAGAATACCACCGAGCTCAATTCACAAAGGGCTTTCGCTTCTCTTAAGTCTGCATTTCCCACCTGGGAAAATGTATGTTTCTCTTTACTCTAGTTTTTTTTTTAATAGATTGTTTTTAATGATTTGGGGATTAATTTTGCTTGTTTTGGAATTTGTTATTGTTATTTTGCTGGGTTAAGCATATTTAAGTTCTGGTTATATAGTGTAATATGCTGTAATTAATTCAAGTCAAATGATTAATGATGAATTATGTGAAGTTGTTTTGATAGTATGTGGCAAATTAACGATGTGTTTTTGTTTTTGGGCATGGGAGCAAGGTTTTGGGTGCTGATTCAAAAAGTATAGAGAATGCTATTAGGTGTGGAGGTTTGGCGCCAACAAAAGCTTCATGTATTAAAAACTTATTGAGTTGCTTGCTTGAGAGAAAAGGGAAGTTATGCTTGGAGTACTTGAGAGACTTTTCAGTTGATGAAGTCAAGGCTGAACTCTCTCTATTTAAAGGAATTGGCCCCAAAACGGTAATCTTTCTAACAATTATATATTTTCCTGTGTTTGTCTTCAATATTGATTATTTTACCTATGAAAACAAAGTAAAAATCGACCAAAAAGTTATATAAGAGAAACACCCTTTGTTGGAACATATCTCAAACTCATTCTTTTCTCTGGTTCAAATGGTATATAAACTATAAAGATTTTTTATTTCTATATTGTTCAAGGGTTTGGTAAAATAATAGGCCATATTATTTTCGTATAAAGATTTAAATTGGATGATAGGTTGCTTGCGTGTTGATGTTCCATCTGCAGCATGATGATTTTCCAGTGGACACACATGTGAGTACTTTATCGGTTCGATTGTTTTCATATAATGCAAATTACATAGTTATACTGAAAAAGATGTAAACCAGGTGTTTGAGATTGCAAAAGCTCTTGGTTGGTTACCAGCTGTGGCTGACAGGAACAAGGCCTATCTTCATCTCAACCAACGTATCCCCAATAAACTGAAATTTGATCTGAACTGTCTTTTATATACACATGGTAAAGTCTGCCGCAGATGCATCAAGAAAGAGGGAACCCAGATAAAAAAAGAATTAAATGATGATTCCTGCCCTTTATTACATCATTGCAGAAGAAGTTAGTTTGGAATCACTTGGCATATTTGAGTGTAAGTATTTTGTAAGACTGCCTTGATTCTGCTTTTCAATTTTTACTCTAAGAGCTTAGCATGCTGCATCTGCTTTCCTTATTAGGGTGAAAAGGACACTGGGTTCTATTTGACTGGTTGTTAAAACTCTTTCACCAATGATTGACTGTACAATTTGCAATGAAGTCAATTCAATCATTAGCCTCCAAAACGTAATTTCCCCTGTTTGGATTTTATATACGAGGTTAGTTGACTAGAACACGTCTAGTTAGATTTCTTTCCTGGAAGTAATACTTCATTTTGAATTCGTGCACCGATCATTTAATAACAGAACTCATATTTTTCGTCTCTTTCATGTGCAAAAGCTTGAAAGTGTGGTTGTCCTTAAAAGTTCATAATTGTCAACTGCAGAAGTTCCTCTATGGAATAGTTTAGTTTAGGCACAACATAGTTTATCAAGTATATATATATATATATATATATATATATGGCGATATTATGTAGTTTACTATACGGTGTAGTCATTGTATCGAATATATAAAACGATGGATCAACGAACTTGGTGAGGTTTAATATGGAAATAGTTACGTATTTGATAAAAAAATTTGTGCATTTAATTCTCATCCGTTGAAGTTTATTTCAACGATTAAGATTATTGACTACATTATCTACTACGTAGTTAACTAAACAATATCTTTGCGCTATATATATATATATATATATATGTTTGGTATAAATATTTAATCCTTTTCACGACTCTACAAAAAAGAGTAGATATGCTTACTTCATGACCCACTTCCACTATTTTAATATCTTTCTTTAAGCAATTATTCCTTCCCAACTTTTGGGTAAAACAGTATGTGAAAAGACTCGCACACCAGAAAAGTTAAGAGAAGCATATAATTGATTGCAGCCTGGCTGCAATCACCATATTGCAAAATGCAGCATTATCAGATAAATAAGTTATTTATTATTCAGTAAAAATAAAATAAATAAATAAATAAAGTGATGGTTCCTCACAAAGACACAACATTTAGGAAAACCATCAAAGAAATTAGTTTTAAAGGTAG
Organism: Humulus lupulus; assembly: GCF_963169125.1. Classification (NCBI taxonomy): domain Eukaryota; kingdom Viridiplantae; phylum Streptophyta; class Magnoliopsida; order Rosales; family Cannabaceae; genus Humulus; species Humulus lupulus. The sequence goes on along the minus strand of NC_084796.1, from coordinate 45,281,273 downwards.
TGCTGTTCTCCTAGCTTATATCCTATCGCTTTTTAAATTTTGGTGATACATTACAATATTTTTATTTTTATTTAAACTTGTTTTAAAATGTCCATCAATTCTTATGATATCATTGCCATATTTGTGGTGAAACCGCCAAACCAGTTGTGGGATAGACCATAGATTTTCTCACTAATACCTTTTCGGTTTGGAAATTTGCATACATGGAAACATATTAAAGCTATTGTCCATGTGATATGTATGACTAATACCCGAATTGATTTCTTTATTACATTTTACTTTTTTTAGTTATAACTTCATCTGCACAACTTATCATAATAATGTAGACTACAAATTATAAAATGGATCCACTAGGTTTCAAAGGAAACTAACCAACCTTGTAGGATTTACTTTAACATCAATTAGGGGAATAAGGGAAACACAAAATACTTGGTTCTACTAGTTAAGTCTTTCCTGAAAAACTGACAGTTTACATTTTGGTACTCATGGGAGAAAAAAGCCTTAGATTATTTGGTTTTGAAGTGAATCCTCATGCTGATGGCAAGAGTCATTCGGAAGAAAACAGAAGTTTGATGTCCATAGATGAAGCTGGTTTCCAAGTGGAAGATACTGATGCAAAATCAGATGGTTCAATATGTCAACTAGAGCAAAAGAAGTATAGATGTGAGTTCTGTCATAGAGAGTTCATTAACTCACAGGCATTGGGAGGTCACCAGAATGCCCACAGTAAGGAGAGGCTAAAGAAGAAAAGAATGCTACTACAAATTAAGAAAGCCAAGCTTTATCCTCAACCAAAGGAAAGCTCCACTGGTTTGACTTTTTATCATTCAACCCAATGTTATATAGATATTTCTTCTCCTAAGTTAACTTTTTACAGAGAGCCTCTCATTAGCTTCAACTCTTCAGATCAAAAGCAAGTCTAGATATAAATCCTGTAGCCCTGTGTGGCTAGTTGGTCTCATGTTTCAGTTCCTTGTCATGTACTTGAGTTTTCTACTTTCCAAAGAGTTAATCTCTGTTAATTGATATTTACAGAAACTATTATGTTTGGCTGAAACAAATGAAAGGTAGATTAGTGATTGACAGTGACAACGTTGATCACTGAACTTGGTATGAACTTAAATTATCAATTCCATTTCATGTTTTTAATCTCTTGTACAAAGCCATGTAATGATGTTCCTTTCTAATTTTCTTTTTGCCATATGCATTTTTTGGCATTCTTTCCTTTGATTCTTTCCCTTCTGCTGATTAGATTGCAAATTAAGGAGATTATATAGATCCACCTTCATCAAACATGAGTGGATTTTTTTAATTTTCTGTTTTTATATATATATATATATAGGTTTTTTCTTTGGTAGGGGCTATGTTCCCCTATCACGAATAGTTTTTGGTACAATTTTTTTTATAACCGTGTTTATTTTAATTATTTAGAACATCCTGTAAATTTTCGGAAAATTCCAAATAATTTACAGTGTCGAAAACAAGGTTCAAACAAGACGTTGCATGCGTGACTAATTTTTTTATGCTCATGGAAAACAACATGTTTGAATGTAGTATTCAATACTGTAAATTATTCAGAATTTTCTGAAAATTTGTATGATATTATAAATAATTACAATATACACAATCATACAAAAAATCGCACAAAAATTATTCACTGTTGGAGAATACAAAAGAGGTGCACCCGTGCGCCGCCTCTTTTTCTAGCCCATACTATAGAAACACCCTATATTTATATAGTTACTATTTGCCATCTCTCATCTTTTGTAATCTCAACAAAAGGATACTTTATTCTTGAAGATGGAGAAAAGGAGTTAAAAAGCTCCTTTATAATTCACAAATAATATCTCAAATCACAAAATGTTTATAGTATATCACATATCTATACACGAATTTATATATTATATAACCGCAAAGAAAATTAACATATCAAATCCATTCATGCATAAAATCACTCACACCAGACCTCTAATTCTTTCTAATATTAAGAACTATTCATTTTCTTTCTTCTCATTATAGGAATATAAGGTCATGAGAAACCACTAAAATAATTCTTTTTTTTTTTCTTTCTAAATGCTTTTGAGATTTAGTTAAAAGCATCACACTTTCTCCTAACCTCTCCCTTTCGGCCAGTCTTGACTTCATAGACACTCAATTTCTCCATGGCGTGAGAAAATGCATCGAAGAATCGTTGTTGATCAGTTGCGTATAATTCAATGATCGGTTTTGTTCTTGGATCCTTGAGCATAGCATTGTCTGAAGACAAAAGTCCCAAACCTTTCTTCAAGTTCTTGTAGTACATGTTGTCAAACTTCCCTGGTGTCATAACATCATTGAAGGCAGACATGCCTGGGTCTTTTGTGTAATTGGCACAGGTAATCTTCAATGCTGCGGCAAACAATGGGTGGATCTCTGGGTCAGTAGTGTTGGGTTTGTTGAAATGGAATAACCGGTCGGCGAACTCTTTGCAATGAGAGAATCCGATGGTGTGGGCGCCGGTTAACGCCACCATTTCTTGGACAGTAAAACCTTTGTTTTCAAAGAGTTTGATCATCTGGTCCATGGTGTGATTGACCCTTGGAATGCTTCCTTCTACAAGAGAAGCTTTGGACACCATGCCATCCTTGCGTCCAAGTCGAACCTATGTAAAGATATAATCAATTAATTTTATTGTAAAAAAGAATAGAAAAGAAAAGAAAGAAATCCTAATAAGAACAAACATGCAAAATGGCTAGCTAGTATAGTAGTTAGTACCTTATAAAAAGGGCCACCAACCATGATGATGAGGTCCCGGGTGGTCTGAGCGAGGATGTCTGAACAAGAGACAATGCCAGGGCAAGAAAGCTCAAGAGCAGTCTTGGCACGAACAACAACATCAAATGCATCACCGGGGAGGGAGAAGTTAAGGTCGGCGTCACGTTCGGTGTCCTTGGCATGATTTGAAGAGATTAACACAGAGGCATCGCAACCCTCCACCATGCAGTCATGGAAGAAGAGCCGGAGAGTGCCTGCGGCGGTGGTGGGATTTGATATCTGTTTTGCTGTGACGGTCTCCCTTATGATCTTCCCAAAATCAGGACATTTTTTGTTGTAATAGTCAAGAGAGAGCTTTGATTCGACGATGACGAAAGGACTAAAGGAGAGAAGGACGAGGAGGAGAAGAGGAGGAAACACCATGGCTGAGAAGTGGAATTGAAGATGAAATAGGGGGAGTTTGAGACCTGCCTCCTAGCTAGGTCGTAGTAATTTCCTCAAAGGAGACCTAACTAGCTAGGTAGCCCTTATATTGTTTGGAAAAAAGTAATTGTGTTGAAAATGAAAAGAGAAACTTAAGAAATAATTGGTTAGAGAAAATGGAGTAAAGAGAGTTGGAAGGGAAATAAGGTTGTGAATTTTGTGGAAGGGAGAGATTTTAGGAGAGTTTTTCTAATATTATAATCAAGCTATTTTGTTAGTGTTCTGTTTTTTTTTTTTGCATGAATTCTCACGTAGGGTTAGAGTTTTTATTTTTATTTTTTATAAACAAAATCTCATATTTTGGCATGAGAATAAGAGAGATGAAAGGTACGTAGATAGAATTAGTAAATGAAGATATTGATTATTTTTATTCTATTTTTAAATAAAAATTGAGTAGTTAATGAGCATAAAGAAAACAGAGCCATCTATAAGAAAGTAAATTTGAAAACTATTGTTAACCGAAAATTGGTGTTCCGTAATTAAGGAGACTTTCAAGCATGCATGTTTTCCCTTTGCTTTAGGTGGGATATGATTTTTCTATATATTTAAGTTAATGACAACGTTTATATATATTTATATAGATTCCAATGTAGCTTTGCTTGGGTATTATGTTTGGTGCTATTTTAAATTGAAAATTGGAGTAATTTATAGTATTATTAAAGCAGTTTAGGAATAAAATTGTATTGATGATGTTGTACATTATATTCTAATGTAGAATGATAAAGATGTTAGAATGTTTTCTCCTATATATATTTACTTAGTTTTATTTAGAAACTAGAAAACATAGTTGTCATTCACACAGTTTTTTGTAATGATTAAAAAATATATATTTTTAAATATTTTTTGGGAGATTGTGTATAAGAGATTATTTTTCACCCTACCCGTACTACATGCTCCTTATATAGATACGAAATGACGTCTTGACTGTAATTTTTTTTATGATAATGTTCATTATATAACGAGCCTTATGCATGTTTTCGAGAAATTCTAAATAATTAAAGTGCCAAAAATACAATTCAAACTACTTGTTGTACATGTGTTTTTATTTAATATTAATATTATTTTATACGTTTTGCGTTGTTTTTTTTTGTTTATTATATAAATTTTTTAAGGTTTTTATAGTTTTAGGGTAGAAAATTTATAAATTATGATATTTTGAACAAACATTCATTTTTTTAAATAAATATTTTTATTAATATAACTAATAACGTTCTTAATCAAATTAATGTCATGTGTATACATGTTGATATTTTTAATTGTTAAGATATTTTTGTTTTAAATTTGAAATATTAAAACAATAAATCTTGAAGATAAATGTCATATGATTCATTTATTATTATAATTATTAAAAAAATTAGTTATTTCTGAATATTTTATTTAAATATAAATAAAAATATTTTAATTTTAAATTTGAAATGTGAAAACAATAAAAAGATAAATACAGATGTTTTTTTTTATGTAAATGTCAATTATATGTGATTATTTATTATTATAATTATTTAAAAATTAGTTATTTATAAATAAAATAAGATATTTTAAATTTTGAATTTGACATATGAAACAATAAAAATATTCTCATGAATTGGAAAATTTTCAAGATAAATGTGAATTTATGTATGTTTGATTTATTATAATAATTATTATAAAATTAGTTATTAATAAATATTAAAAAAAAAAGAGTAACAGAAGAGGTGTTGCTGTTATTGGTGATTTTATATATTTTATTTTTTTACTTATATAATAATCATAAATTAAATAAAATAGAATATTAAATGTAGAAAAATTAGAAATAGATTAGAGATTTTGACTTGAATTCTCATTTTATTTTAAAAAAAACGTGTGACATTTTCTAATTTTGATATTGTCATTTAAAATATATCTGACGACGAACTTTATATGTATTATTTGTGTTTTTGCCAAATAAAATTGCTTCAATTAGCTTATCACATTATTGTCAATGCAATGATAGTATCCCAAGTTTTGATTTGTTGATTATTTGAGTTTAGGAACAAAAGGAACTTGAGTAACTTAATTCTATATAGCCAAGTTTTAAGGATTTTTTGCTTCCTATTATTGAGTTCTTTTATGCATAAAGATTGTTTACTTCATTTAGAATTGATGAAATGGATTTCTGGACATGATTATTGTTTACCTTGTATGGTAACTTCCTAAATGTGCGAATATGTTATTGATTAGTGACATTATTTATACTTAGTTTTAGAATTTGGCAGGTGTGATAAATTATTATATACTGTTGCTACTAAAAGTTATTACCATACATATTCATATATTAAATCTTCTATGTGGCAGCATATTTTGATGGGATGATAAATTTAGATTTTTTCCACTCTATTTACTCGTATCTCTTTCAAAAAAAGAAAAGGATTATTGAGAGATTATAGGTTTTTCTATCACAATTATAAGATTGAATTCAAATTGTACCAAAACTTCACATACAATAATAATAATAATAATAATAATAATAATAACAATAATTATAATATATTTAATAATATCCATCGAGAGTAATATTTAATTAATTTAAATTTAAATTTATATTCATATAAAAAAAGATTTTTTTTTATAAATTATCTTTAATTTTAAAAAAGTCTACAAAAATATATATGAACATATTATTATAAATAAAAAATTAATATCTTATTTAAATTTAAAATAATAATAATAAACTAATTAACCACAAATAAGCAGATAAAAAATAATATGGTTATATCAAATTTTTTCTATTTTTTATTCATTTTAAATAATAATAGTAGTTAAATATAATATAAATATATTAGAACTCGCAATAGCTTCCACACCATTGGAGATGGTGGAAAATCTTTCGATTAATGTTGTTACAAAATCTATTTGAAGATTTATCGATTAATTTATACTTACTAATTTATTAAAACTTTGATGTCTCTATTTTCCTAACCACCTCCAACAATCTCAATATCACCCACACAACATAAACATCCAATAACATCTAAAACATGATAGAAAAATAAGATGAAAATATTAGAATATCAAGATCAATAATTTAAAATAAAAAATTTAATGATTAACAAACACTAATAATTAAATAAATACCCAAACTTTAAAGATTAACAAATATTAATAATTGAATAAATACCCGAGAGATTTGTGTTATCATTAACACGTAAATCAATCAAATTTGGAGGTATGAATTTGAATTCATTGAAAATTGAAATTGAAAATTGTTGACGCGGTTCTTCACCAACAGGTAATTAAGAAAAGAAGAGAAAGGGATTAGTGCTTAGGTTGAACCGAAACATATATATGATCTTAGGAAATGAAATGGTGACTCAAAATACGTTTTTTAAGTGGTTCAAAGGTTAAAATCCTTCTACTCCACTAGACAGTATTATTGCTATATACTAGGTATTTGATTACAGGGTATTTCTTACAATCGAGAATCCAACCCCATTAACTCCCAAGGTCTCCATATTTATAGGAGAAGGCACCTGAGAGTTGGTAAGAAGGTCATCCCGTGACCTTCTTGCCTATCATGTCAACTCTGTGACATTCATGATTAATTCCTAAACCTGACACATGAGTGTGGTCAAATCAATAGGTAAGGGGATAATGGGCCGCACGGCCCAAACTAGTCGTGGGAGTCTGAATACGCATGTTCCTGCTGCGTGTCCGAGAAGTCAGGGATATATCCAACACGTGATGTCTGATACATGCACGTTTACCTTGCGTGGTTGACTTTATAAGGGGTCACAGCCTCCAACTCCAGCTCGTATCACGAGCTAGATCTTCACTCGACCTGCGGCCTTCCGAGTCCAGACTCAATCCTTAGGCAATCTTGGCGAACCCTTAGGTTACCCCCGAGCTAAGGAGGTAGGACCTTACGATGGCAGCTCCGGTCCTGGGGATGTCTGCCTGGTAATCATGATTAGGCCGTACCTCAGCTCGCTAATCAGCCCGTGGGAAAATCAGGGCGTACAAAAATATAGAGAGAAGAAGAGAGAAAAAAAAGAAATTAAAGTAGAAGAAAATATGAGATCAATAGAGAATGTTTAGAATATATAGATTCACAAAGAGATATTTATCTATATTTAAATAATATCATAAAAATATCTTATTTAAATTAAAAAAATTACATTTATTATTATTATAATCTATAAAATGAATAAAAAAATTAGATTAAAGGAGAAAATAGATAGTGGTTTGAATAGTTTTCAGAGTGCCTCATCATCTCCTTGGTGTTCTCCTTTATATAGATTTATATAATATAAATTTAATTATCATTTAAATTTTAAATAAATACACAATGTCAAGCATATTAAAAAAATCAAGCCAAAACACCGTCTATAGTTTTAAAAGAAATAAAGAATATCATACTTTTTATTTAAAAAATCGTTAAAGTAATAATCCGTTAGACACACTTTTTACATATAAAAATATGATACATTCTAGTTTTAAGGTAAATTATTTGACGTTGTTTATTAGTTTGAAATTTAGTGTTCCTAATAATTTAAATTTTGATATTTTTTATGTTTTGATTTATAATAAATAACATTTTTGCCCCCCGAACTATTAACACTGTCTGGTTGTGCCCCCAAATAATTCGCGATTTTTTAAATTCCCCCCAAACTATTCCCATTACTGAGTTGTGGGACTTCTGCTACTTTCTGTCCTATATGGCTAACGGGGAGCAGATTTGACATTTTTGGCACTGACGTGACAGTGCCACGTGTATAATTAAAATTTTAAAACTATTTAATTTAAAAAATTAAAACTCAATTTTACTAAAAAAATTAATTCAAATTAAATAATTAATTGAAAATCAATAAACACGAACAATGTTGAACAAATTGAATAGAACCAGAAATCTATTCATAAACTTAAATATACATATTTCCATTCAAAAACTCCTAAATCTAGACATACAATGAGTAAGAAAAATCTATAAATCTCACCAAAATACAACTTCAATATGTATAACTAAAGCCAAAATAATATATTCAGATATGCACATCCCCGACCACAGCCAAAGCAAATCGACACATCTACACATCCCCAACCTCATCCATAAAACTCAGAATTTATACCTCAAAAATCAACAAACAAAATCTAGTAGCCAAAGAACAAAAACCCAGAAATTTCAACATCACAGATTACCATCCACAGCGGCGTCCAAGCGGAGATCTGAAGCCAAGAACCCATCCGCGACTCCATGCCCAGCTGCAAGAACCCATCCACGCCTCCTCTGCAACCCGCAACTCCATCCGCCTCCGTGCCCATCCTATTGCGCAGGTGCGCGAGCCCAATCGAGGCACCCACGTGATTCCAGGCGCGCGCATCCCCGAACCCAGCTTCAAGAACCCAGATACTAAGCACCCCGCGCGACACCTGTGTTCCATCTCTTTGACCAAGTCAGCGTTCCCAGAAAAATGAGCCTCCACAGACCTATCTCTCCTATTCCGAACCCAACCCTTCAAACCCAACTGGTTTACGTTCTCAATAGTCCAGTTCCTGTAAAACACGCCCTAAACCCAACCCTTAATCACAACCCTCACCTGCAAGCACACAATACCTAGAAAAACCCATTACACTAAAACTCAAATTTATGCATTAATAGTTGATTCGAAACAATCCCATTACTCAGAAATAGAGCAAAGAACGTCGTTTTGGTGGATGTGGATTGGGTTGAGTCTGGAGTGTCGAAAGATTAGGAGGACGAGAGTGAAGATTATGGAGAAAATTGATAAGAAAATTGATTTTCAATTAATTATTTAATTTAAATTAAATATTTTTAAAATTTTAATTATACACGCGGCACTGTCACGTTAGTGCCAAAAATGCCAAATATGCTTCCCGTTAGCCACATAGGACAGAAAGTAACAGAAGTCCCACAACTCAGTAACGAGAATAGTTTGGGGGGAATTTAAAATATCGTGAATTATTCGGGGGGCACAATCAGACAGTGCTAATAGTTCGGGGGGCAAAAATGCTATTTATTCTTTTATTTATATATTATATATGGTGATTTTAATCAACTACTTTTTTTAATTTTCTTTTAGAAAAAATATTCAATATAATAAAATATTAAGACATTCTAAATAAAAAATTTGAATTTAAAAAGTTAATTTGATCAAATTTTAATTAAAAAATTAAAGCGAACTAAAATTTATATATAAATATATATTATTCAATTAATGGTCAGAACAATTAAAATAAGTAATTTCTCATTAAAAAAACTATACTACAAAATAATAAATATGTAAGTTTATGTCTTATATCACTATTACATATATGTTTGGATAAAAAAAAAGTATTAAGTGACAAAATAAAAATTTGATAAAAGAAATAAAAGAATAAATGTAAACATATAAAAAAATTTTGGTTATAGTTTTTAAAATATAATTGATAGAGTAATTTAAATACTTTAATACGAAATTTTAAAATATGTGATGATAAATTGTTATGGCCCATTTATTTATTTATTTATTTTTTTTATTTTCAATTTTTTTTTTACCTTATTTAGATGACTTTATTATATTTTTATTTTTTTTAATCTATTTACCTTATTTAGACAACTTTAAAAAAATTGTTGTTAGAAAACAATAAAAGAAAAATGTTAAATCTAACGGAGACCAACAATTTCCGTTAAACTCACATTTATAATATATAAAGATATATAGACGATTGATGCACTCACACATCCACCACTTTTCCAGACTAGTCACACAGCAACAATGAATACAATAATATGATAAATCAATGTATATATATATGTGTGTGTGATGTATTAAAATAATGGTTAATTTTGCTCATAGTTGGTACAAATTATCTATCAAATGTACTTGCATCCTAAAACTTACTTGCTATAGCTTGTTTTTGTTATCGGCTGTCTTGGCACCAAATAGTTATATTAGTTAATAGGTGGGAAATTTAGTCAAATCATGTGATTTGTGTAGGGATAAAAATGTAATGTTAATATTAGTAGGCAAATTAACTACTACTTATTGGGTGAATTTGGACCTTCAACAAGTAATTTACTTATATTTAGCAGCAACAATAGAAGTAAATTAAGTAATGAGTTATATCCAGTGTATACCCGTGCAACAACATGTTGGAACTTAGTTTTGGGTACTGTAAACTATTCGGAATTTTCTGAAAATTTGCAGGATGCTCTAAATAGCTACAATATACATAGTCATAAAAAAAAATCGCGCTGAAAACTGTTCACGGTGAGAATGACGTAAATGACTTATTATTTTACATTGTAAATTTTGTACCAATTTAATATTATAACTTGTTATTTTACATTGTAAATTTTGTACCACTTTAATATTAGTTAATAGGTGGGCAATTTAGTCAAATCATGACTTATGCGTAGATGGTATTATAATAGTTGTAATTAATTAATTTGAGGTATCCTTAATTTGATTGTTGTAAACAATTAAATCAAATTATCTCTCTATTATAAATATTGAAAAAGGGTGGCATGTATCTATTGAGAAAAATGTTTCAAAAAACTTGATAATGGTCTATGAAAATAACAGTCAAGAGCATATGAACTAAATCCAGAAACTTAAGAAGGAAAAACAACTAAAGTAGTCACAAATGGTTGTATGTAGCTGTTGAGAAAAATGTTTCAAAATACTTAATAATGGTCTATGAAAATAACAATCAAGAACATATAAACTAAATCTAGAAACTTGAAATAGGAAAATGAACCAAAATGGTGACAAATGGTTGATGCAAGGCATACCAACTAGATTGGAAGGAGTCTTGTGTCGATAGAGTTGGAAAGTTTGTGTCATTCCTTGTGTAAGATGATGTTCATTCCCGAGTTGTAGAGGTCATTTCAGACCTCAAGTGACACGTTTGCCTATTATGGTCCCGACCTCCACAAAGCGCACATTGTCGATTGCCTTGTATGCCATCATTTGGTCTTCTTTTAGAATTGTTTAGGGTACCCATGCCTTTCGTCCTCACCCTAATAGGATCTTGTACAATATTTGGATTATCATGATGGGTTTTAGTTGTTTTTTAGTACCTATTTTAGTACTTTGTCCATGCTCGTGAGCCTCTTGAAATATGGTCATCAATTTTGTGAGCTCATTCTTTGCCATTTGAAATGTGGTGTCATTGTGTGATGCATAGAAACTCAATGACTGTCCTAAAGAATTGAGTGCCCCAGACCTGCGGTCAATTATAAAATTCTCTATTACGACACGAAGATAGGAAGGTAAAATTCACTTAACAATTAGTTCATAAATAAAGAAAAGAGATTTAGTTTTTACCTTGAAGTTTGAATCATCTTTTGATGATCAATTGAGGGTTCAAGTAGTGGTATATTGGAAAAACTTTTAACATCCTTTCGCCAACGAGTTAAAATTAGGGACTCTGGTATAACTTGTATGTCAAGACTTTTCATTGTACACCATATATGTCTGCAAAGAATACCATCAGACTCAAATAACAAACACGAACACTTGAACTCATTGGTCAGTTTGGTGTAATGAACTCTGTGCCTTGATTCACCACACTAGAATCTCACAAAAGAGAACAAAAAGTAGTCCTCATGATTCTCCTTATCTGAAATTTAATATGATGCCTCATGCACAAGCTCTTCTTCTACTTTATAATAAATATTTTGTGTGAATATTTCAGAGGCCTTTTTGTAATACGGTATCAAGTAATTATTCTTACCATCTGGAATATGAAGAAGGGTGTGTACGCTTTTGTGGTCATTTAAGGCTTTGTTGTTGCACATCGTGTTGATGGCTAGGTTAATCTGTGCAACAAAATCTCGTAAAGAATAATTAGCTTTTAGAAATCTCTTTAGTTGATTGTTCATTGATTCACATCTTTGAGTTGTTCGTGTGCATCCATAGAACACCCCTCTCAAGTACGTCTCTGACAATTGTTCGTGTGTGTTGTATTTAGTACGACACCTTGAATTCTCTTGAAGGCCAAACCTTGCCAACAAATCAACCCATTTTTCTTCAAATTATTCCCATGTGTAGTAGGTGTATATTAAGTCATAGAATCCTTGGTTGAACTCTGGAATCTTAATGTTCTACATTGCATTGTTTCCCAAATTCCATGCACAGAGTCGATGGGTAGAATTACTTAAAAGATGGTTGAAAACAAATCCAATTTTTTCATCATTTTCAATGAGCACTACTTCCGGCTTTTTGTTGCCCACGTAGTCTAGGAAAACCCTCAAGAACCAACAATAGGTGTCTTCTGTCTCATCCACTATCATTGCGCACCCAAACACACAAGTCTTAAAGTGTTGATTGACGCCAAAAACGATTGTCAATGGCTTATTATACTTGTTGGTCATGTACGTTTAGTCGAATGCAATGACCTCACCGAATAACATGTAGTCCTTTCTACTCACTCCATCAGTCCAGAAAAGATTTGCCAAGTGATTTTGCTCATCTAACTTGCTCGACATATATATAAGGATCCTTTGTTGATAGTCCGTCCAAGAAATCCAATGCACCTTCTAAGTCACTTGGTAGGTTGTCTAGTTTTCTTAAAGTGGCAACTTTGTTGTACACATCTCTTAGTTGAAAAGGAAGATTATCATACCCACCCAATTGTAGGCCATGTGTGCTACTACTGAACTAGTTTTTATCCCACATCTATTCATGCTCATTACATGGGAAGCCAATGATTCTAGAACCTCGCGGTTTGAACGTAAGAAATGCATTTGTGATGGGATCACCAAATTATGACTGTGAACCGGTACAAATTCCTCACACTGCCAAAGGTTTGTGTCTTTCATTCTAAGGATTCATATCACAACCTGGCACTTGCATCATGTTATTTCCTTTGCACGCTTCTTTTGGTTTGGCATGTTAAAAAAAAAATTCTCTTTCGAAAACTTTCATTAGAACAAACCCACCGAGGAAAGCTAATAATGTTGTCCCTGTATGTGGTGTCGTCGATCTTAACACTAAATCCAACCCACTTGGTGTAAGTCTTGTTTTAAGGCTACCATTTATCTAGAGTCTCCATCTCCTTGCCCATAATATCAATATTATCTATTTCGGCTACTGGTTTGGATAGTTGAAGGGAGCCAAGATGTAACATCCCAAAATTCCTAGTAAGGCTTAGTGCCTTGATTAGTGTGTCAAGAGGGCATAATGTTGGGAATATATGGATTTATACTTTGCAAATCAATAATTAATTATGGGAATAGTTCAATATTTGAAACCCTAAATGCTAAGCAAGAACCTTATTCAAAGTATGAATATTAATCTTGATAATCAAATAAACATGTTCATGATATGAATGTCAATCTTGAATATAAGAAACGAAATGATTAAAATGATGATAAGATGAACTTAGAAACATTTAGTCATCAATACTAACAATGAAAACACAATAGAGTAACATAAAACAAAGTTAGGGTTAGATAGATATGCCCTTTGATTTAGAACAACTTGAATCTTTAAACTTGGGGAACTTCTAAGGATTATACACAATAAGAATGACATTGTTCAAAATCTCTATTCCAAGCCTTCCCATTTGCTTGAAGCTTCAACTAAGTAGAATGAGATTTTGGAAACAAGCCTTAAAATTCATGCAAGTCAAGCAAAGCTTGATGAGTTTCTTAGAGAAAACATTGATCGTTGAGAGCTATGATCTTTGAGAGCTAGAAAGAGAGAGGTTAGAGAGAGAGAGAGAGAGTTGGAAAGTGTGATCAAGAATTTACAACTCTAATAACCCATATATATAGTGTAGGCATCATCATTAGTCTAACTAATTGGATTAGAGCATTAAAAACACATCATTTGGAACATTCTACGTAAAATGTACAACCCTAAAACACCATCCAATCGATACGTAAAATTTGATCTTTTGAAGCCCTTCACATTTTTGTTACTACTATGCCACTTAGGGGGTGACGTATCGCCACCCCCTCTGACTTTGGGCCCCTCCAATGGTCCTAAAATTGCTCCAAATTCTACAAAACTTTTTTGGAATGTTTGGATACCTCATTGTATCACTTTAGACCCATAAAAGTCACTTTTAGATGCATTCTACACAATATCATGTTTCACTTCCCCTTAAGTGAAAATCATTAAGTGTTTTGCACCTCAACGTATAAACTTCTTGACCATTATATTTAACCAATCTCAATGCATAATTGGATATATATATATGTGATATTATGTGATTTTATTGAATATATATGAGTTATATTATGATATGACTACCTTTGCATGTTTAAGTGTATTAAATGTGCTTAAAAGTCAGCTTTTGTTAAAAATGAGTATTTTCGTAATTTTGACATGTTGAGGGTATAATTGTAATTATATGTGTTATATGTTTGAGACCACATTATTATGTGAATATATTTGAGATATTCGGCATGAGTCGGTCCTATTGAGCAATGTAGCGGATAAGTCACAATAGGGAAAAACACCCAGCTTGAGGTTAGCCTAGGGGTATTTTGGTAATTTAGTGAATTACCAGGGGTTATCGGAGTATGAGATATATTTGGGAAAAAGTTGGTATTTGGAAGATTAGTGGAATGAATTGGGAATTGTAAGTGAAATTTGAGGTTTAGTGGGAAATTAGTGTAAATGACCTTTTTGCCCTTGTGTAGCTTTGTTGGAAGATTTAAGAAGCAGGGGTATATTAGTATTTTAGCAAAGTTTGTGGCTCACTTTTTCACACATGTTCCCTCTTGCTCTCTCTCACTCTATAACTGCTTGGAAGAAATGAGTGTGGTATGCGATCGTGTGGTTCTATGGCCGCATAGATGGATTGAATGCGTGCTTGAATTGGGTTATAACTACTAAGCATGATAATTATAATTTATATCTCGTTGACTATCTGTTATATGAGTTTGAATTTTCTTGCTAAGCCTTGGCCCACAGGTGCTACGTGGTGAAGGTAAGGGAAAAAATAAGCTGGACCAACCATGAGTTGAAGAACTTAGGGGACGATGTGTACATATGCAGCTTGCTCGATCACATAGTTGAGAATTCTTTTGAGGATCTAGAACTATAGTTCATTTTGCCACTTAGGATGGCTATTTTATGTTCTGTTTATCCTGTACCTGTTTATAAACTCTTTTTTGGGATCCCATGTATATACTAAACTCTTTTAATGAAAAGTAATACTTTAACCTATTTATTAACTTTAATTACACGCTTAAGTCCAAATGATTTGCTTATTGAGTTTAGTACTATTTTAAACACATAGTGTAATAGTCCTGGATTAGTAGGGTGTTACAACTTGGTATCAGAGCTGCCAAGGTTTAATGATTTCTGAAGATTGGTTGTGCATGTACACTCGCTGCTAAAGATAAGCTTGACTCACGGTTCGGTAACTAATGATGTGATTATGTGCTTAATTGTTTAAATGAAGTATATATGCCTTATCTGCATGCTTGAATAGGGAGCTTGAGCTACATTGATGGGGCATGGCCTTTGACGGTTATGTGAATGTTAAAGATGTGCTTATCAGCACTACTGTTGCTTGTGAATACTAAGAACATGCTTATTAGCACTATGGTTGAGCATGCGTGTCAAAAGACATGCTTATTAGCATGATTGCTATATGTGAACGCTATTGAAATGCTTTTTAGCATTGTTGATGCATTTGTATAAGCTTATTTTCTCGGTATTGGACCATGGGGTGATGTTGGGTACTGTTATCATTGCCTTACGAGCTGAGTCATTGATTGCAGATATACTTGGAAATTATGCTTCCAAGGAGATCAGATAGACTAGCCGGCACTGAAACTCAAGCTAAAGATGATAACTAGGGTTAGAACCCTGCACCATCCCTTGGGAACTGACAGTAGATGTTTGCTAAAAAGCAAGCTAGATTACAGAGATAGGAGGATAAGATCCACTTGTTGAGACTATAGGTTTCGCCAGGGAACGCTGCACCAGTTGTGCCACCTGCATTGGCACCAGTTGTATAATAGGAAGAGGTTGAGAATAGATGGGAGCCTTTATATGAGCTGTTTAGAAAGCAACACCCTCCTACCTTTGAGGGAAGGTCAGGCCCACTGCGAGTTGAGAATTAGATGAGTATGATTACTTCTATCCCAGACTTTATGAGGGTGGCAGGTAATGAGAGAGTGGCATGTGCCACGTTTATGTTTCGGGAGGATGCCAGTATCTGGTGGGAGGTGGTATCCTAGACTCGGGATGTGACTACACTGAGCTGGGAAGATTTTAGAGACCTGTTTAATGAGAAGTATTACAATGATGCAATCAGAGCTACAAAACTAGATGAGTTTACCAATCTGGTTCAGGGCACCAAGATAGTGACATAATATGCTCTGAAGTTTGATAGGTTGGCCAAGTTCGCTTCTGACTTGGTGCCAACTGATGTAACAAGAAAGGTTCGACTTGTTTGAGGGCTAAATGCTATGATAGCTCGGGATGTCAGGATCACTTTTGTACCTAGAGTTATGACATATGCTCAGGTAGTGGAGAAGACCCTTACTGCTGAGGGCACAGAGAACAAGATTTGGCATGAAAGTGCCACCTGGCAAGATATAAGGAGCATGGTACCTCCATTTGCAGGATCTGGTAGGGGCGGAGGCCCTAGTGACAAGAAGAGGAAGACCCCAGACACTTCTATAGTTTTAGGCCCAGACAGGAGGTCTCGAGGCATTCAGGTTGGCTGCCAGGGTGGCAATGAGATTTGGAGGAATTATCTGGAGTGTGCCAGATGTAGGAGATGCCATCTGGGAGAATGCCAAGCGAAGGCATGCTTTTTATGTGGAGTAGTTAGGCACCTCAGGAAGGATTTCCCGAAGTCGAAGAAGGAGGAACCAAAGAAGGCGGACAACTTGACTCTAGCTCGAGTGTTTGCCTTGACGCAATCAGAGGCTGAGGCTAGTCCCTCAGTAGTGGCATGTTAGCTTTCTAGTGTTGGTTCTTCTTATAATGTGCTGATTGATTCTAGTGCTGCGTATTCTTTTGTATCTAGTAGACTGACAGACTGATTGTATAGACCATGTAATTATTGTAATGTGGGGTTTGAGACTTATACCTACTAGGGAGTTGGTAGTCTCTAGGATATGGATAAGATCCTTTCCAATAGAGGTGGACAGTAGAGAGTTATCAATGGACCTGATTGAGCTAGCCATGGAGGATTTTGATATGATTTTGGGTATAGACTGGTTAGCCAAGTATGGGGTAACCATAGATTGTACAAGGATGGTGACTTTTGAGCCTGAGGGTGAGGATGCATTTGTATTTGTGGGTACTATGAATGTACCCCACACTCCTATGATATCAACATTGAGGGCTAGAGACCTATTGAGAGGTGGTTGCATGGGATTCCTAGCTAGTGTAGTGGATACCACTAAGGTTGTACCAGTTGGTCTTGAAGAGACTAGATTGGTCCGTGAGTTTCTGGATGTATTCCCAGAGGACTTATCGGGGGATGGAACCAATGTCTAGGGCACCATATAGAATGGCTCCAGCAGAATTGAAAGAATTGAAGGTACAGTTACAAGATCTACTTGATTTGGGGTTTATCATGCCTAGCTTCTCACCATGGGGTGCACCAGTATTGTTTGTGAAAGAAGAAGGGTGGGTCAATGAGAATGTGTATTGATCAAGGGAGCTGAATAACTTGACTACCAAGAGAAAGTATCCACTACCAAGAATAGATGACTTATTTGATCAGTTGCAAGGCAAGACAATGTTTTCAAAGATTGATCTTCGATCTTGTTATCACTAGCCGAGGTTCAAAGAGGAGGATATTCCAAAGACAATGTTTTGCACGAGATATGGGCATTATGAGTTTTTAGTCATGTCTTTTGGATTGAATAATGCCCCACTTCTTTTTATGGAACTGATGAACAAAGTGTTAAAGGATTATTTGGACATATTCGTGATTGTCTTCATCAACGACATCTTGGTTTATTCTCAGACAGGAGCAGAGTATGAGCAACATCTCTGGTTGCTATTACAAAGGTTGATGGAACACATATTGTATGCCAAATTCAAGAAGTGTGAGTTTTGGTTACCTCATGTGACCTTTCTTGGTCACATTGTCAGCAAGGATGGGATTAAGGTTGATCTCGCCAAGATTGAAGCAGTTAGGGATTGGCAGGATACTATCGACATTTCATAGAAGGATTCTCAAGAATTGCTACACATTTGACAGAGTTGACACACAAGAACTTGAAGTTTGTATGGTCAGACAGATGTGAGAACAACTTCCAGGAGTTGAAGCAGAGATTGATCACTGCTTCGGTACTAAGTCTTCATTCAAATTAGGAGAATTTTTTGGTATATTGCATTGCATCAAGACAAGGATTAGGCTGTGTTCTTATGCAGGCTGGGAAGGTGATTGCCTATGCATCATGACAATTAAAGTAGCATGAACAGCAATACCCTACTCATGACTTGGAGTTGGCAACAGTGGTATTTGTACTGAAGGTGCGGCGACACTATTTATATGGAGAGAAGTGTGAGAAATACACCGATCATAAGAGTTTGAAGTTCTTCTTTACTCAGAAGGATCTGGATATGAGACAGTTATGGCTGGGCCAATTTGGAAGTGCATATGCGCTTGTACAACTCTATACCCGCTTGGAAGAAATGAGTGCGGTAAGCGCTCGTGTGGCTCTATGGCTGCATAGATGGATTGAATGCATGCTTGAATTGGGTTATAACTTCTAAGCATGATAATTATAATTTATATCCCGTTGACTATCTATTATATGTGTTTGAATTTTCTTGCTGAGCTTTGGCTCACGAGTGTTACGTGATGCAGGTAAAGGCAAAGAGAAGTTGGACCAGCCATAAGTTGAAGGGTTTAAGGGGTGATGTGTACATATGTGTCCTGCTCAATCACCACAGTCGAGACTTCTTTTGATGATCTAGAACTATAGTTCATTTTGCCGCTTAGGACGACTGTTTTGTGTTCTGTTTATCTTGTACCTATTTATAAACTCTATTATGGGATCCCATGTATTTACTGAACTATTTTTATTATAAGTAATACTCTTTTGGTCAAAAAATTTAGTACCTAAGACCATTTCCAATGGATGGTGTATAATTTGTGTCACATGTGGCCCAAAATATGTGTCAATGATATATTTGACCAACTTTTTGCAGTTTTACTCTAATGCACAATGTGCAAACTAGCTAAAAAAAGTCAATATAGCTATTAATGTCTATTGAAAATATACAAAACACAATTAAATTTTTTATTATAAGATAAATTAAAATTTTAATAATTTGTATTAATTAGTGGCAAAGAAGTAATAAAAAAATGTGATATTTATTGTGGGCCAAATTTGGCCCATGCTATATTTTGTGCCAAATTTGGCACAACTTTTAGCATGTGTCAAATTCGACACATATTTCAGACCACCATTGGAGTTCAATTTTATGAAGATGAGCTAAAAAATGGCTATACACCACTTTTAGATCACTCCATTGGAGATGCTCTGACCTATTTATTAACTTTAATTAAACGTTTATGTCCAAATGACTTGCTTATCGAGTTTAGCACTATTTTAAACACACAGTGTAACGGTCCTGTGTTAGTAGGGCATTACACACGAATTTCTTCCCAATGAGGATTAGATGATAAATCAATGTTCAGCATATCTCCTTGCAACGCATGAAAATCTTTTAAGATATCAATATGTGAATCCCTAATTGCTTTTATATATTTTTTAGTGTAGTCTAAAGCATTTGTAAGCAAGAGGTGCATATGTGAATCCATGAACAAAGATTTATCTCGTATGTAAGTACTCAAATATAACAATATCTATGTATTTTTGCTAGCACAAAATATAACAATATTTATACTCAAATAAATAATGGTTCTTGAAGACCTATATTTATCCTCAAAAGTAAATAATGCTTGCTGAACACCTATGTTTATACTCAGCAATATTCTCAATTATACACAATGTACAAAGTTGAAGATAGTGGTTGAAATATATACCTTAAAAATGCTTCGTCTTATGAAGATATTGCTTGAGAAATGCTACAAAGTTTTGGCCTTATAACTCCTTAGTGTGTTCAAATGGCTGAATGAGCTTGTATAAATTGTAGTTAGCTCAAATGAAATGGTAGATATGGTGGCATATAGCATCATTTATTATTTTATCTATGTCTTGCAGTGCACTTAATTAAAAGTTTAAGAACTGCACAATTTTTTTACGTTGACTCTATATTTGGTTTATTAATTTAATTAACCACACAAGGCTCAAATGTATAAAAGCCTAAAACCGCTTATCTTTCAAGTGTTTGGGCTGACTATGTAAAATGACCCAATCTCCCTTAACAAAGATCATGTGTTGTTCAATATAAGCATAAGTCCAATCACCCTCATCAACATTTTATTATATCATCAAGTTTCTTTTTAAGTTTTATATTTAATCCATCCAGAAAGAGAATTTTTGGACTATTATGAATTGCATTATACTTGGTTTTAAACATAAGTCCCACTCATATATAATAGTTGGAATATGCCTATCCACATTTGATTTATCATGAAAAAGTTTACTATATCATCAACATTATATATGGTTTTAGACATAAGGCCCACTCAAAGTTTATTTTATTATTTGACTATGCTATAGTTGGAATAGTTCATATCTAGAGTATTTGAGTATACTAAATACGTTAGGTGATGGTGGTATTATTTGCTCCCATTATATAGGCATCAATTATTGTCCAAGTTTGGTATTATTTGAGTATACACGTTGCATGGCTGTTGCAAGAAGAAAAATAATGGGAACCCATTAAGTAAATAAATTGTTCAGTAAACACGAAGACGTACTCTTTGTCACGATGCATGTCTGCCATGTCATGGGTTAGAAGAGTACTGTGGAAGAAACCCAAAATACAACACTAGCTTAAAAAGACCTAAACTTAAAAGAAAGTACTAGTAAACATGATGAAAATGCAACATCATCAAAAGAAAACAACTTGGTCATGCAGTGGAGACGCACGCAATGAAGATGTTTGATGACCAAGTAGTCAGTCCCCAAATGGGTCAAGCTCAGTGAATCTCAATAACCTCCTCGACGTTACATTCACAGAGGTAGTCAGTAGCTACCTCCATGAAAGCTTCAACGCATTTGACCAGTTCTTTTTTGTAGCGTCTTGGAATTTTACTTAGCTAGATAGTAGTAGCTTGTGCTATAGTATTTTAGTTTTCGTGATTATTGGTTCAAGCCGGTATTTATTTGCAAACTCATAGAGATACTTATGGATTTTATAAGTTTAACCTATAGTTTAGAAATATTAATTTTATCATAAGGTTTGATTAATATAGCTGGTCCTAGAAATATTATTTATTATAACATAAGGTTTAGATAGAATAATTAAGAATGTGACATTTGTCACATGTATGTTTATTAAGGATTTAAGGATTTTAGATGAATAAATTAATAAAGGATAAACCTAGCAAGTCTAGAGCCTTCCATCAGTTGTTAGAATCTCATATTACTCAGTCAAAGTGGTTTAAACAACTTCAAGTGTGCTGAAAGTGTGCAAAAATGTGTTAAAATATCAGCGTAAGCCGATATATCGCAGCTATAGAGGCTGATATATCACCTATGATGATACAGAAAACATGTCAACTTCGTACGAATGAAACCACAGAGCCTCGGGAATATGGGGGAGGCAATATATCACCTATAGGGGGCGATATATCGGCTCCACTTGCATATGTTGAAAGTCTGTGGAATACAAGCTAGAAACGACCCTCAACTACTTGGACTTGCTCTTGAATGATTTTGACCGAGTTCTGGGCATCTGTTGAGCAGAAAATCCCATTTTTATTCATTTAAAAGGGAATTAATTTCACTCCTTGAACTATATAAATAGGACCCTTCACTCAGCCATTTGCATCATCATTCAAGGACTTCTCAAAGCCTCCAAGCTGCTAATTTCGTTCTAGAGAGAAACACTAGGGTTTTGGGGTTAAAATCTTTCAAATCTAAGATTTTCTAAACACTTGGGAAGTAAGCTAGAGTGTGATTTCGGTATTGAGGTGTAGATCAAAGTTCTAAGCTGTCTAAGGTAATCTTAATCCTCAACTTTAGTTCATTATAGTACCTCTTATTCTTTTCTTTTTCTTTAAATCCTAACTTGTTATAATGACTTTTGGTTAGGTGTTTGATTTTCTTGAAACTTATGGTTTTCGGTAAGTTCTTATCTTGATGGTTTAGATCTTATTTTTATCTTCTTTGCATTTGGAAACTTATGATCATACTGTTTGGTTTTAGGAGTTTCCAATCTCGCACTTGTCTCCAATACCCCGATTTTTAGTACGGAAAATAAGTTAGATTTTATGTGTTATGATTATGTTTATATGCTATGTGTATGTATGTATGTATGTATGTATGTATGTATGTATGTATGCATGTATGTATGTATGTATGCAAGCATGCATGCATGTATGTATGTATGTATGCATGTATGTATGTATGTATGTATGTATGTATGTATGTATGTATGTATGTATGTATGTATGTATGTATGTATGTATGTATGTATGTTGTTTGTATGTTTGTAGTCGCTTGGGAAATATGATTGCTTAGATAGCAAATAAGCAAATCCTGAGATTTTTTATCATTATCGTAGACTATAGTTGTGTTTAAACCTACCTCTAAATAGTAGCAAGAGGACCTAGATGGTTTCCATCACATACTACGGTAATGAGTTAATGGCCATTGATTTGTAGTCTTATGTTTTATGTTTTTTTTACATCTTATGATTTATGATATGCTTCAGTAGTTTTTCCTTACTGGGCATTAGGCTCATTCCTTTTTATTTAGATGGGGCAGGTAAATGAACATGGAAGGCGGGACAGATCCATGGTGGCTTTGGCATGTAGATTGAGCGAGAACTAAATGAATGGACTGATGGGAACGATCGATGATGACGCTTATGTTTCGAGTCTTTTTTATTTATGTATTTATGATTTTCGCATTTAGTATTTGAATAATTTAATTAAAGGTTTTGTTTTTCTTTATGATTTTATGTAATAACAATGGGTTCCTGTATTTTTTTTTTGGATTTTCTAGATAAAGTTTCATTATTTTATGTATGTATCCAAAGATAGTAGTTATTGTCTTAGTAGTTTTTAAATGTCCGAGGTCTTTAAGTTATTCGAGTCTTTATAGTTGGTATCAGAACCACGACTCATATGCATGAAGTTCTCCTTGATACACATGCAAAAGCTCTGGATCTAATCGCTAATGTAAGTGTTTATGTTATGAATATTATGTTTATATTAAAAGCTGACGTTTTAGTTATTATGTTTTTAGTCAAAATGAATGGAGCTTTGACTTATTAAGATATTCGAGCCATTAAGGCATTGAAAATAGTTAGAGAGCAAAGGGATACAATAGGAGTGGTAGAAAGAATCACTCAGCGAATGGTCATATTGCACAAGGAGATAGTTCACCTTCAAAACGCTAGGCAAATTATGATGAGAGCCATGGAACAATATGTCCTAGTAATTAGGCTTTTCAAGGATTTCCCTTCTGTAGTTTCAAAATTGGAAGAATTCAGGAAGACTATGGATAATGAAGATGATTTACTCATAGCCATGAGATATTATTTTTCTTATACTTAGGTTTACCTGTAGGTTTGAGTTTCAATTCACCAATGAATAAAAGCATAATATCCTAATGAATATTCTTCATGGTAGTCTCAAGGCTTATGATACTAATGATTATGAGGAAATAACTGATGATATCCTAGATGAAGGGTCAGATGTAGAAGATCCTAATTTTTAGAAATTTTACCCTAGTTATTATTAGTATAGAAGTAAAAACCTCTTCCAAATGAATAAGGTTGCTATTTTTGAATGGCATGTTTGAATTTGAATTATTTTGTTTTTTCACAATCATAATTAATTTAGAATAAATTCAATAAATAATGACTGAGTTCGGTGAGGGTGGATACAAATCAATGGATCGGGTTCTGTATTGAGAGTTTAGGGGGCCATAGTAGTGAGAACGATTTTACTGATCCCAGCCCTCCCTCAATATGATTAACTTTGGAGCAACAACAAGTTTCAAGCCTGAGAATTAAGTCATATAGGATGGTTAGAAACAAACTTAGAAAATAATAAAGATGGCCTAATAGTTTAAGTATAGAAACACACCCTAATTTAAAAAGACGACTTAAAAAAAATTCATAAGAAATCATAACTGATAGGTCTGAGTTATGTTTGCTTAGACTAAGTTTTTCCTTAAAAACTATTAGGGTAAGTTCTAACGTGTTTTTTTAACTGTTAGAACTTTGCTGAAGATGTCACTCTAAAGGTCTGCATGCACGAACAACAATGCCCCCAACACCGCCAACGAGACTAACGAGGCCCCTCCAGTCCGAAGAAGGGGAATGCGTGCTACCACTGCTGCTGCTAATAGAAATTCACCACCTCTAGTTGACAACAACGCTGAAATTATCTGGTCATGGCAACAAGTAGAAGAACTAATGCAGCAACAACGACAACAGCCTCAGTTGCAGCCTCAGCTGCAGCCTCAGCCAGCGGCTCAAGCACCCCAGCAAGAGCAGAATATAGGATATCCATATGGCGGATGGCCGATGGAAAATTATGCCCCTTATCCAACTCAGTACATAGAACTAGTCTACGAACATTTCCGAAAGCAACACACTCCAAATTTTGAAAGGACAACCAATCCCTTTCAGGCTGAAGAATGGCTTAGGAATGTAGAGCCGCTTTTGGCACACATGAACCTCGGCAACACGGATTGAATATCTTGCGTTTATTCCCTACTAAAAAAGGATGCCAGAATTTGGTGCGATTTGGTACAGCAGACTCATGATATCACTACCATGACTTAGGCCAGATTTGTGGAGCTGTTTCACAAAAAGCACTACAACTCGACAGTCATCGCTACGAGGGTGGAAGAGTTTTCCAGTCTGAAGCAGGGCAATTTGACGGTAGTCGAGTATGTTTGAAAATTTGATCGTCTAGCCAAGTTTGCACCAGAGTTAGTCCCAAATGACTACTTGAGGGTTACCAAGTTCACTAGGGGACTCAGATCCAAGATTGAGCCAGGAGTCAAGCTTGCAAACCCTAGAACCATTTCTTACGCTGATGTCCTCAAAACAGATATAGAAGTGGAAAGACTCCAAGAAAATGTTAGAAATGAGGAGGCAAGCAAGTTTGAACCCAAACAACAGAATCAGACTCAGAATGGTATAAACCACAACAACAACCAGCATAATAATAATGGGTAGAAAATAAAGCATCCCGATAATAAGCAAACCGACGCTGACAAACGAACACAGACTAACAATGGTAATAATATGTTGGGTTATATGGAGTACCCTCAGTGCTCCAAGTGCCAGAAAATACATCCTGGGGAGTGTCGTGCAAACACCAAGGGTTGTTACAATTGTGGCCAGGAAGGTCATCACAAAAGAGATTGTTCACAGCTCAAACCAGAAGAAAAGAAGGACAACAAGATGGTGCCAGCCAGAGTCTTTGCCTTGACCCAGGGAGAAGTTTAAACTAGTAACAAGATGGTCACAGGTCAGCTTCCTATCCTCGATAATATATGTTTAGTATTGTTTGATTCAGGAGCAACACACTCGTATATCTCGTTAGGAATGATTGAGAAATTAGACAAACCTTGTGAAAGATTTAGAACTAGGTTTGTAACGGAACTACCTTCATGCGAAGTTGTTCTATCATCACGAATAGTACGAGGAGTACCGATCAAAGTCGAGGGCACAGAGCTAGAAGGGGACCTGATAAAGAGATCAAATACTTCAATGTAATACTGGGCATGGACTGGCTAGCGAGACATGGCGCAATCATCGACTGCAGATGCAAGCAAGTGACGTTCGAAACCCCTGAGGGTCAGAAACTATGTTTTATGGGAAAGTTCTAAGTTGTCTAAGGTACTCTTAATCCTCAAGTCTAGTTCATTATAGTTCCTCTTATTCTTTTATTTTTCTTTAAATCCTAACTTGTTATAATGGCTTTTGGTTAAGTGTTTGATTTTCTTGAAACTTAAGGTTTTCGGTAAGTTCTTATCTTGATGGTTTAGATCTTCTTTTTATCTTCTTTTCTTAAGGAAACTTATGTTCTTACTGTTTGGCTTTAGGAGTTTCCAATCCCACACTTGGCTCCAATACCCCAATTTTTAGTAAGGAAATTAAGTTAGATTTTATGTGTTATGTATGTATGTATGTATGCATGTATGTATGTATGCATGCATGCATGGATGCATGGATGCATGCATGTATGTATGTATGTATGTATGTATGTATGTATGTATGTATGTATGTATGTATGTATGTATGTATGTATGTATGTATGTATGTATGTATGTTTTTTTTATGTTTGTAGTCGCTTGGGAAATATGATTGCTTAGATACCAAATAAGCAAATCCCGAGATTTTTTTATCATTATCATAAACTATAGTTGTATTTAAACCTACCTCTAAATACTAGAAAGAAGACCTAGATGGTTTTTATCACATACTACGGTAATGAGTTAATGTCCATTAATTTGTAGTTTTATGTTCTATGTTTTTTCTTATGTCTTATGATTTATGATATGCTTTAGTAGTTTTTGTTAGGAAAACTTATACAGGATCTTTATTTATTTTCATGTAGATCTAATATTAAACAAATTAATATTAGATAACCTAGAACATGTTTCTAAAATTGAATTCAAAGAGAAACAAAGATAAGAATACTTACAGTATACACAACGGAATGAAAGAGTCCTCCATTAAGTTTCTCTAACTCTTATATCCTTTCTGTTGTAGAGTATTATCAAGAAGCTGAACCGTTTTTCTAATTTCTTCACAGTCTTCCAATGTATCCTTAGAATCACCTAGACTAGAGTGGGAAATTCTCAACACATGAGATAGATACAGAGAGAAGAAGAGAAAATAACAAAGAGGCTTATAAAAGGACTTGTGTTTAGAGAGAATCTAAGACTATCAGAAAACCAGTGATAAAACTTGTCTGCGTCTCAGAAAACTGAACTAGTACTCCTTTTATAGACTCAATTAGGACATTTAATTTAATTAAAAAATCAATAAAATAATAGCCAATTTAAAGCCCTGGGTCGAAATTATCATGGGCTTTAGCCCATTAGACTTAAAAACAAAGCCTGTATTATTGTCTATTGATTTAATTAATTAAATAATTATTTAAATATTTTATCAAATTAATTATTTATAATTTAAACCTATTTATTAATTTAGATAGCAATTTATCTTAATGAATAAATCTGCTATAATTTCTCTTTTCTTCTCAAAATTACATAACTCTATGAAACTATCCAAAATTGACCTGGTCAACTTTGATAATTTTAATTGATAATTAAATCAATTAATTGAGAATATGTAGATGATTTTATCCAAGGTACAATGGGGACCATGGGCCTATGAAATCAAGATCCAATAAGTTATCATTAATCTAACAAATAATTTACTAACTTATTAATTCCTTGTGACTCCACTATAGACTCGGAATTGCACTCTTGAATTCATAGAACGCTCTATAACAAATATAGATATGCTATTAATTATCCATTGTTAAAACTATAATTGTCACTCAATGCTCTATAGATGGTCTACAATGAGAAAGGACTAAAATACCGTTTTACCCCTCATTGTATTTTATCTTTAAAACACTTAGTTCCTTGTAAATGATATTTCAGTAAATTAATTTAATTACTGAAATGAGATCTCTATCATTTAACACTTTGAACCAAACTAAAAGGAAACTATCGTTTCACTTCTTCATAAGAAGTTATAGATGTTCATATCTATGATTAACACTCCCACTCAGTTATACTACCGAGTTCCCAAGAAGTACGTATGGGCTAGTCCGTAGGGTAAGCTGGTAACGAACAGGTCAACGAACTCAAATAATACAATCAGTTAGAATACTAACCACTTAGAATTGAGATTGAATTTACCTATGGTCAGCTATATGATATGACTAGAATAGATAATAATGGTATGTTTACTTATCTTATCAACTGTCAATATCGGTCTTGTCCGATGTAACAAATACATAAGATCTTATCTACTTTGCTAATGTTCTGGAAAGAACATAACACTGTGATGTATAAGTAGATCATATCGTAGATTACCAGCTCAGTGTAAATCCTGTGCACTGACTAATCTTAGGATTAACTTATTTTGAACATATACACATATTTATATTGCACTGTGATTACGTCACTATAAATATGATTAGCTATATGCTCGGGATTTAATAGAAGTTTATATTAAAAAATAATCATGAAAATAAAACATGTGAGCAAAGTGATTGACCAAGTCAAAAAATGATTTCTATTCTTTTATTGATAATAAAATGAGATTACAAAGAATTTGGTTTTTAATTAGGGCATAAAACCCCAACAAACTCCCACTTGCACTAATTGAAACTAAAGCCTTAATTCTACTAATCTCATTTCCTTGATATGCTTATCAAATGTAGTTTCTGGTAGTGTCTTTGTAAACGTATCCACAAGATTGTCTTCAGTTGCAATCTTCATAACCTTCACATCTCCCATGGACACATATTCCCGAATAATGTGATACTTCCTTTCTATATGCTTACTCCTTTTGTGACTTCGAGGTTCTTTCGAGTTGGTTATCGCTCCTGTATTGTCACAAAACAACACAAGCGATTTATCTATTTCTGGAATAACACCAAGATTAGAATAGAACTTCTTTAGCCAGACTATTTCCTTAGCTGCTTCTGACGCGGCTATGTACTTAGCCTCCATGGTGGAATTTGAGATTGCAGACTGCTTTACGCTTCTCCAAATCATAGCTCCACCCCTGTAATGCCCCAAAATCCCTAATGTGGTTTAATGGTCGGATTAGTAGGCCGGGAGGGCCATAATTGATTAATTATGCCATTAAACTATTATATGCATGTTTATATGAATTATATTATAATATGATGTTAAATGCATGCATGTGGGTCCATATTTCATTACAGGGGTATTTTGGTGATTTGGCCCGTTGAGGGCATAATTGTATATTTTCGTGCATGCTTGTGACTTATTGTTGAGGCCACATTATAGTGTGGATTTGTTCGAGCTATTTGGCATGAGACGATCTTTGAATGCAATTAGCAGTGTGGTCATAATGGGATTAAGTTCGAGGCTCGGGGTGAGTCTCAGGGTGATTTAATGATTAGAGCGTTGCCGAGAATTAAAGGGTAACGGGATATGAATTTTTGGTATTTGAGAATATCGAGAATAGCGGGAATTGGAGGGTGTTAATTATGATTAACGAAACATGTGGGAAAGGAAGGTTATACCCTTGGGAGCTTTTAGAAACCTTTATTTGACCTAGGGGTATTTTAGTCTTTTCACCCCTAGGATTGTTATATGCCATTGAAGGCTGTAAAAGTTACCCAAAACAGAGCAAGTTCAAAACCTCTCCCGTACACCATTTCTTCTCCTTCTTCCCTTCAATTTTTGAACCCTAATTTGAAGAAACAAGCTAGGAAACCAAAGGTTGGAGCTTAGAAACTTGGTTCATCCATTGAAAAGGACTCAAATCCCATTTGAGGTAAGAAATCATCCATGAACTTTAAACTTTGCTCTGTTTTTCTTATAGTTTTCAGCTTATAGTTTTTGATGTGGATAGTTCGGAATTAGTGGAGGTTTTTGAGTAAGATTGCTTGGGTTTTGATAAGGGTGTGATGTAGATGAAGTTTAGGGGTTGAATTGGATGTTTGGAGTAGGTTTGGAGGGTTGGTTTCAAGGGAAATCGCAAGAAGGGAAAACCAGAAAGATTCTGGTCTGCAATTGGTGCAACAACGCTAGGCAGGGCAAAGAGCTGGGCCTCTCTAACTTGAAATAGTGCCTCAACGCCATTTAATAGGGCTGCAGCGCTGGTCCATTTTCCAGCAAGCCTATTTTAGGGCTCGAAATGACTTTTAAGGCTCGGGGATGGGTTCCTTTACCCCGTTTGGGTAGATTAAGATTCCCGAGAGTGTGGGATTGATCCCGGAAGCGTGGTTTTAGATTGTGAACCTCTTATTGATTTAATTTATTAATGGATTCCAATTGATTATGACTAGGTGACCGCTAAGGAACTAAAATGTTGATCGTTCTCAAGGGTCGTTCTTATATTATTTCTCACTCGAACCCGAGGTAAGAAAACTGCACCATGTGTATACAACATGCGTGGTTGTTTTTGAGGCATGTTGGTTATTAAATGTGGACATTGATTGCATATTAAATGCTTAGCAAATCTTGCTTACTTGTGTATGGCACTGACTATTCAGAATCGGCACTGGTCGCGTATTACTGACCTGGGAGTCAGGAACGGCATAAGCGTCATGAACGCAGAGCCGATAAAAGATTAGATCTAATCGATATCAGCATTGAATGACTCTAGGAGCATTAATGTTGGACCGACCCTAAGGTCGATGAAAATTATAAGCGCTTGACTAGTCTAAGATTAGTTACTCAAAGCCAGGGCCAAAGGCCTAGGTGACTGTTTGTCACATGGCTAGGGAGCGGAATCCCATGGTTGTGACTCTATGGTCACGTGGTAGGTTATGTTGGTGACTAGTTCATAAAGCACCTATCCTGTTTAAGCTAGTGAAAGGATCTCTTATTTGTAAAGCCCAAGTGACCCTATCGTCACATGGCTTATGGGAACGAAACCCACCTTAGTGACTTTTGCTACTGTCACTCCTTTATTTTGGACCAAAAGTCCTGAATGATTATTATGATCATTATTGATATTATGTTCATGCAGTATTGTGTTTCCTTGTTGGGATTTGGCTCATGGGTGATATGTGGCGCTGGTAAAGGAAAAGAGAAACTCACCCAACCTTGAGTGGAGAGCTTAGGTGGCGATGTGTACATATGCGGCCGCTTGACCACCACGACCAAGGAGTTCTCAGGGGAACTAGGGGGTTTACCCTATTTTTTCCGCTTAGATTGGCGGGTTGTAAATTTTACACAGTAATGACCATTTTTCACTGTAAACAACTTGTAAACGTTTTTATGGGCCCACGAATAATTTTATGTTTTAAATAAAATATATCCTTTCCTTTTGATTGGTTTTCCACCATAACCTATTAATAACACCTAGAAGCACATTTTTAACCAAAGAAATCGGTTAGCGAGTTAAATTCACGGTTCAACGTTGACCGTAAAGGTCTTGGGGTAACCAGGGAATTACAACTTGGTATCAGAGCGTGCCAAGGTTAGGGTTCCTGTAGACTAGTTGGGCATGTACACTCACCACTGAAGACAAGATCGACTCATGGTTTGGTAACTATTTATGTAGTTATATGTATAACTGCTTAAATATAGTATAAATGCTTTACCTATTTACATGAGACACCATGTTAAACCTGTGCCTTGAATATTGCATCTTCAGCAACCGTGTGCTAAATAGTATTGAAATTGCTGGATCATACTTGTTAGTATTGTTGATCGAGAATTATTATGTGATGCATGCTAAGTGCTAAATGCTATAATCATGTATCTATTTGTATATTGGTATGACTGTGGAATATGATGATTATCTGCTTGTTCTTGGACCGTAAGGCGGCAAGAGGTTTAGTTATCACTACCTGACTGGCCATATTGACTATTGTTTTAGCAAGGTTTAAGTTGATAAGAATGAATCCAGGGCAGACAGATACATCTGCTGGCCAGAGTGATCTAGGCCAGAATAATAATAATCAGGGTCAAGAGAATGACTAGGGACAGATTCCACAGCCAACTCCTGCAAACTGGCAGGGAATGTTTAATGACCTGCAGGCTATAGTATTGAGGCAGGGAGAAGAACTCCGCCTCCTGAGACAACATCAAGTTCCTGCA
The DNA here is from genome assembly GCF_963169125.1 of Humulus lupulus. Classification (NCBI taxonomy): domain Eukaryota; kingdom Viridiplantae; phylum Streptophyta; class Magnoliopsida; order Rosales; family Cannabaceae; genus Humulus; species Humulus lupulus. The sequence goes on along the minus strand of NC_084796.1, from coordinate 45,249,214 downwards.
ATGGCCAGTGTATCTGAGGCACCTCCTGTATCGGTGCCAGCAGCTGGGCAGCTGCCCAAGGTTAGTAATAAATCGGAGCCTCTCTATGAAAGGTTCAGGAAGCAACAACCTCCAATTTTCAAAGGCAGTGCAAATCCTACCAAAGCTGAGCAGTGGATGAGCATGATTACCACCATCCTGGACTTCATGAGGGTGACTGGTAATGAGAGGGTGGCCTGTGCCACATATATGTTTCGGGAAGATGCCCAAATTTGGTGGAAAGTTATATCCCAGACCAGAAACGTTAATGCCCTGAGTTGGGAAGAGTTTCAGACTCTGTTCAACGAGAAGTACTACAATGATGCCATCAGGGTGGCAAAGGCTGAGGAGTTCATTAGGTTACTTCAGGGGAGTTTGTTAGTGACTGAGTATGCCCTGGAGTTTGATAGATTGGAAAAGTTTTCCATGGAGTTGGTGCCCACTGATGGGACCAGGAGGGATAGATTTCTCCAGGGGCTACAGCCTAGGCTAGCTCGTGATGTTCGCATTACCACTGTGGCTGGGGTTACTACCTATGCACAGGTGGTCGAGAAGGCACTCACAGCTGAGAGTGCAGAGAACAAGATTTGGGGAGATATTGCAGCCAGGAAGGAGTTCAGGAGGACAGGTCCTCCATTTGAGGATTTTGGTAAGGGTGGAGGCCCCAATGATCAGAAGAGGAAGGTTCCTAACACCTTCCCAGCTCCAGGTCCTGACAAGCGACCCCATGGTATTTCAATGGGTCGTCAAGGTGGTAATGAAGAATGGAAGTCTTATCCTGAATGCCCTAGATGCAAGAGGCATCATTTGGGAGAGTGTAGGGCAAGGGCCTGCTTCTCATGTGGAGCAGTGGGTCATCTTAAGAAAGATTTCCCTAAGGCAAGAAAAGAAGAGCCCAGGAAAGCGGACAGCTCGACCCCAGCTTGAGTGTTTGCATTGACACAAGCAGAAGCTGAGGCTTCTCCCTCAGTAGTTACAGGTCAGCTTCTTAGTGCTGGAACCCCTTATAATGTTTTGATTGACTCTGGTGCTACAAATTCTTTTGTTGCTAGTAGAATTATTGATAGATTGTGTAGACCTTGTGATTTTTATGCTGTGGGGTTTGGAACTTTGTTACCCACTGGGGAGTTAGTGGTATCCAGGAGATGGGTCAGATCTTTGCCAGTGATATTGGAGGGCAGAGAGTTGTCAGTGGATTTGATAGAGTTGGTTATGACTGACTTCGACATGATTCTTGGTATGGACTTGTTAGTGAAGTATGGGGAAACCATTGATTGCAGAAGGAAGATGGTCACCTTTGAGTCTGAAGGTGAGGATCCTTTTGTGTTTGTTGGTACTGTGCATGGACCTTGCATACCTATGATTTTTGTTTTGACGGCTAGAGATCTTCTGCAAGGGGGTTGCATTGGATTCTTAGCCAGTGTGGTTGACACTACTCAGGTCGTGCCAGTGAGACCAGAATATACCAGATTAGTTTGTGAATTCCTGGATGTGTTTCTAAAAGATTTACCAGGGTTGCCACCACACAGAGAAATATAGTTCTTGATAGAACTGGCACCAGGGACGGAGCTAGTGTCTAGAGCACCTTACAGAATGGTCCCAGCTGAGTTGAAAGAATTAAAGGTAAAGTTGCAAGACTTGTTGGATTTGGGTTTTATCAGACCTAGTTTTTCACCTTGGGGAGCACCAGTTCTATTTGTGAAAAAGAAAGATGGTTATCTGAGGATGTGTATTGATTACAGAGAACTGAATAAGTTAACAATCAAGAACAAGTATCCTTTGCCAAGGATAGATGATTTGTTTGATCATTTGCAAGGTAAGAAGGCATTCTCAAAGATCGACCTTCGTTCTGGTTATCATCAGTTGAGGGTCAAGGAGGGAGGCATACCAAAAACTACTTTCCGTACCAGGTATGGGCATTATGAGTTCTTAGTCATGTCTTTTGGATTGACTAATGCCCCTGCTGTTTTTATGGATATGATGAATAGAGTGTTCGAGGATTATCTGGACCCGTTTGTGATCGTCTTCATCGATGATATCCTGGTATATTCTCAGTCTGAGTCAGAGCATGAGCAGCATCTGAGGTTGGTTCTACAGTGACTGAGGGAGCACAGACTGTTTGCAAAATTCAAGAAATGTGAATTCTGGTTATCTCAGGTATCCTTTCTTGGGCACATTGTCAGTAAGGAGGGGATTAAGGTAGATCCAGCGAAGATTGAAGCAGTCAGGGATTGGCCAAGGCCAAAGAATGCTTATGAGGTTAGAAGTTTCCTTGGGTTGGCAGGTTATTATAGGCGTTTCATGGAAGGGTTCTCTAAGATTGCTACTTCATTGACTGAGCAGACACGCAAGAGTCAGAAATTTGTGTGGTCAGACAAGTGTGAGAACAACTTCCAGGAACTGAAGCGGAGATTGATTACAGCTCCAGTTCTGAGTCTTCCAACAGATCAGGAGAAATTTGTGATTTATTGTGATGCTTCACATCAGGGTTTGGGCTGTGTTCTGATGCAATCAGAAAAGGTAATTGCTTATGCCTCACGTCAGCTGAAGGAGTATGAAAAGAGATATCCCATTCATGATTTAGAGTTGGCGACTGTGGTCTTTGCTTTAAAGATATGGAGGTATTATCTTTATGGGGAGAAGTGTGAGATCTATACATACCACAAGAGCTTGAAATACTTCTTCACGCAGAAAGACTTGAATATGAGAGAGAGGAATTGGCTGGAGTTAGTAAAAGATTATAACTGTGAGATTTTGTATCATCTAGAAAAGGCAAACGTGGTAGCTGATGCTATAAGCTGGAAGGGTCTGGGGCAGATTTATGGTGCGAGGCTAATAGCCAGAGAGTTAGCAGATGATATGACCAGAGCTGGTATAGAGTTGCTGGTGGGCCAGTTGGCTAATATTACGCTACAGTGTACACTGTTGGAAAGGATCAAGGAGGGTCAGTTGAGTGATCCACAGCTGATCAAGATCAGAGAGGTTGTTTGGACTAGAGCATCCAAAGATTATACAGTGTCTAATTTGGGCTTATTGAGATACAAGGGTCGGATATGTGTTCCGTTAAACACTGCTATAAGGTGAGAGATTCTGGATGAATCTCATACTACACCTTACTCTTTGCATCCAGGCACCACGAAGATGTATCAGGATGTGAGATCGTTGTATTGGTGGCCGGGGATGAAGAGAGATGTAGTAGAATATGTGGCTAAGTGCTTGGCTTGTCAATAGGTCAAGGCTGAGCATCAGAGGCCAGCATGGTTATTGCAGCCTCTGGATATTCCAGAGTGGAAGTGGGAGGACATCACGATGGAATTTGTGGTGGGCTTACCCAGGACTATTGGTCAGCATGATTCCATTTGGGTGATAGTGGATTGCTATCTAAGTCAGCTCAATTCTTGCCAGTAAGGACTACTTATACCGTTGATCAGTATGCAGATCTCTATGTGAGAGAGATCGTGCACCTCCATGGAGCATCGAGGTCGATCATGTCAGATCGTGACCCCACTTTTACTTCCAAGTTCTGGGGAAGTCTACAGAAGGTCATGGGAACACAGTTGAAGTTCAGTACTACTTATCATCCTCAGACAGATGGGCAATCTGAGAGGACGATTCAGATATTGGAAGACATGCTGCGAGCATGTATGCTGGACTTTGGTGGATCTTAGAGTAAGTATCTACCTTTGATAGAATTCTCCTACAACAACAATTATCAGTCTACCATTGGGGTTGCACCTTATTAGATGTTGTATGGTAGGAGGTGAAAATCTCCCATTCATTGGGATGAGACAGGTGAAAGGAGATACTTGGGTCCTAAGGCATTTCAGAGGACCAGTGAGGCCATTGAGAAGATTAGAGCTCAGATGATCGCTTCTCAGAGTAGACAGAAGAGCTATACAGATCCCAAGCGCAGGAACGTGGAGTTCCAAGTGGGAGACTATGTTTTCCTTAGAGTCTCGCCATGGAAAGGGGTGAGAAGATTTGGGAAGAAGGGCAAGCTGAGCTCTAGATCTGTAGGTTCATTTGAGATCCTGGAGAGGATGGTGCATGCTTGTGACTTATTGTTGAGGCCACATTATAATGTGGATTTGTTCGAGCTATTCGGCATGAGACGATCTTTGAATGCAATTAGCAGTGTGGTCATAACGAGATTAAGTTCGAGGCTCGGGGTGAGTCTCAGGGTGATTTAATGATTAGAGCGTTGCCGAGAATTAAAGGGTAACATGATATGAATTTTTGGTATTTGAGAATATCGAGAATAGCAGGAATTGGAGGGTGTTAATTATGATTAACAAAATAGGTGGGAAAGGGTGGTTTTACCCTTGGGAGCTTTTAGAAACCTTTATTTGACCTAGGGGTATTTTAGTCTTTTCACTCCTAGGATTGATATATGCCATTGAAGGCTGTAGAAGTTACCCAAAACAGAGCAAGTTCAAATCTCTCCCGTACACCATTTCTTCTCTTTCTTCCCTTCAATTTTTGAATCCCAATTTGAAGAAACAAGCTAGGAAACCAAAGGTTGGAGCTTAGAAACTTGGTTCATCCATTGAAAAGGACTCAAATCCCATTTGAGGTAAGAAATCATCCATAAACTTTAAGCTTTGCTCTGTTTTTCTTATAGTTTTCAGCTTATAATTTTTGATGTGGATAGTTGGGAATTAGTGGATGTTTTTGAGTAAGATTGCTTGGGTTTTGATGAGGGTGTGATGTAGATAAAGTTTAGGGGTTGAATTGGATGTTTGGGATTGGTTTGGAGGGTTGGTTTCAAGGGAAATCGCAAGGAGGGAAAACCAGAAAGATTCTGATTTGTAATTGGCGCAGCAGGGCCATTCCAGGCGCAACAGCGCTAGGCAGGGCAGAGAGTTGGGCCTCTCTAACTTGAAATAGCGCCTCAGCATCATTTAATAGGGCTGTAGTGCTGGTCCATTTTCCAGCAAGCCTATTTTAGGGCTTAGAATGACTTTTAAGGCTCGGGGATGGGTTCCTTTACCCCGTTTGGGTAGATTAAGATTCCTGAGAGTGTGGGATTGATCCCGGAAGCGTGGTTTTAGATTGTGAACCTCTTATTGATTTACTTTATTAATGGATTCCAATTGATTATGACTAGGTGACCGCTAAGGAACTAAAATGTTGATCGTTCTCAAGGGTCGTTCTTATATTATTTCTCACTCGAACCCGAGGTAAGAAAACTGCACCATGTGTATACAACATGCGTGGTTGTTTTTGAGGCATGTTGGTTATTAAATGTGGACATTGATTGCATATTAAATGCTTAGCAAATCTTGCTTACTTGTGTATGGCACTGACTATTCAGAATCAGCACTGGTCGCGTTTACTGACCTGGGAGTCAGGAACGGCATAAGCGTCATGAACGCAGAGCCGATAAAAGATTAGATCTAATCGATATCAGCATTGAATGACTCTAGGAGCATTAATGTTGGACCGACCCTAAGGTCGATGAAAATTATAAGCGCTTGACTAGTCTAAGACTAGTTACTTAGAGCCAGGGCCAAAGGCCTAGGTGACTGTTTGTCACATGGCTAGGGAGCGGAATCCCATGGTTGTGACTCTATGGTCACGTGGTAGGTTATGTTGGTGACTAGTTCATAAAGCACCTATCTGTTTAAGCTAGTGAAAGGATCACTTATTTGTAAAGGCCAGGTGACCCCATCGTCACATGGCTTATGGGAACGGAACCCACCTTAGTGACTTTTGCTACTGTCACTCCTTTATTTTGGACTAAAAGTCCTGAATGATTATTATGATCATTGTTGATAGTATATTCATACAGTATTGTGTTTTTTGCTGGGCTTTGGCTCATGGGTGATATGTGGTGCAGGTAAAGGAAAAGAGAAGCTCACCCAGCCTTGAGTGGAGAGCTTAGGTGGCGATGTGTACATATGCGGCCACTTGACCACCACAGCCAAGGAGTTCTCAGGGGAAATAGGGGGTTTACCCTATTTTTGCCACTTAGATTGGCGGGTCGTAAATTTTACATAGTAATGACCATTTTGCATTGTAAACAGCTTGTAAATGTTTTTATGGGCCCATGAACAGTTTTATGTTTTAAATAAAATGTATCCTTTCATTTTGATTGGTTTTCCACCTTAACCTATTAATAACTCGTAGAAGCTAATTTTAACCAAAGAACTCGATTAGCGAGTTAAATTCATGGTTCAACGTTCACCGTAACGGTCTTGGGGTAACCAGGGAGTTACAACCCCCAAGAGTAAACACCATTCCAGAAGTAGACTTCCTGTCATTGACATCAGTCTGAAAATCTGAATCGGTGTAGCCTACAGGGTTCAGAACACTACCCTTGTAGACTAACATATAATCCCTAGTCCGTCTCAAATACTTCAGGATATGCTTAACTGCTATCCAATGTTCTGGTCCTGGGTTTGACTGATAACTTCTCACTACTCCCACTGCATAGCAGATATCTGGCCTAGTACACAACATGGCATGCATTAGACTTCCAACTGCAGATGCGTAAGGAACTTTTTTCATTACATCTTCCTCTTTAGGAGTCTGGGGAGACTGCTTATTTGAAAGGTGAATTCCATGGCAGGACGGTAGATGCCCTTTCTTAGAATTTGTCATTGAGAAACGTTCAAGCACTTTATCCATGTAAGCAGCTTGAGATAGAGCTAAGAGTTTGTCCTTACTATCCCTGATAATCTGGATACTTAGAACATAACTTGTTTCACCCAAATCCTTCATTTGGAATTGAGTGCTCAGCCAATTCTTCACATCTAATAATTTCTTAACATTGTTTCCAGTGAGTAAGATATCATCCACATAAAGAACTAGGAATACCACTATTTGATTTGCCTTCAGTTGGTAAACACAAGGCTCATCAATATTTTGTTGAAAGCCATAGGTTTTGATTATTTCATCAAACCTATGATTCCAGAAACGAGAAGCTTACTTAAGTCCATAGATGGACCTCTTCAACTTGCAAACTTTTCCTTCTTGTCCAGCTACTTTAAATCCATCTGGCTAATCCATATAAATGACTTCGGCAAGCTTTCCATTAAGAAAAGCTGTCTTGACGTCCATTTTCCAAATCTCATAGTCGAGAGCGGCTGCTATGGATAGGAGGATGTGAATGGACTTGAGCATGGCTACCGGACTAAAAGTTTCCTCATAGTCCACGCCTTCTCTATGGGTATAACCCTTTGCCACTAATCGAGCTTTATAAGTCTCGATATTTCCATCAACACCTCATTTCTTCTTGTAGATCCACTTGCTCCCAATGGCCGTAAAGTCACTAGGTGCTTCCACAAGATCCCAGACGGAATTTGAGTACATGGACTCCATTTCTTGTTTCACGGCTTCGAGCCATAGTTCCTTTTCAGGGCTAGCCATTGCCTATTTGAAAGACAATGGATAATCATCACTAGTGTCACCAACAACCATATTGGTTTCACCATCCAAATCATAGCGAACTGGGTTCCTAAAAACCCTCCCACTACAACGAGGCTCCGTGACTGTTTGCTCAGGAACAGTGGTACTTTCTTCATTTAAATCGACTTGCGTCAGTTGGACATGACGAGTGGGAATTTCATCATCAACTTGCGTTGATGACGATGGAGCATTGGTTGGAGTCAATTCTTTAACCATCTCCTCTAAAACTACTTTGTTGCGAGGTTTAAAGTTCTGGACATAGTCATTTTCTAGAAAAGTAGCATTTATAGAAGTAAACACTTTCTTTTCTGAATGACTATAGAAAAGTCCACCCCGAGTACCTTTAGGATAGCCAACAAACATGCAAACTTTAGTTCCCGGTTCTAGCTTTGCCTCCTTTTTCCTCAGGACGTGGGCGGGACACCCCTAGATTCTATAATGGCGTAAACTAGGTTCAGGACCATTCCAGCGTTCTAAAGGTGTTTTGGGGATTGATTTAGACGACACGACATTGAGAATGTCGTTCGCGGTTTCAATTGCATGTCCCCAGAACGAAGTTGGTAGAGTTGAGTAACTAAGCATGCATATAACCATTTCCAATAAAGTTCTGTTCCGGCGTTCCGCTACACCATTTTGCTGCGGAGTACTTGTGTAATGTCCTGCATTTTCGGGTACCTTTAAATGACTCGGGTCGGGATTTTTCCCCGAGTTAAGAATATTTTGTTAAATAATATTATATTTTTTTGGAAATTATTCCATGAGTTATTGCTAGCAAAATTATGAATTTTGTGATTTAAAAGTCAAGATAAGACTTTCGGTCCTGGACCGACACAAAAACCCTGATTGGGTAAAAATCTCAGAAAATAAAATGAAAAACTATGGCAAATATATTTTGAGCATAAAATACATTCATAAAAATTAAAGTTTGGTCAAAAATAATAAACCTAAAGGGAAATGGAAATTTTAGGGCATTTTGTGTTAAATGCTTAATTTTACCGAAATAGGGAATTTTATTCCACGAATGGACCTTAGGTTAAATTTTATTGTGTGATTAATTAAATTAATGTGAGAGACATTTAATTTAATTATTTAATGTTAAGTTTTGTGATTAAAACTTAATAAGAGTGAAAAAAGTATCAAAAGTCAATTTGAACTTTTCTTATGAAATATTTATTAACCCTTATAAAAAAAATATAAAACATAGATAAAATGAAAAGGGTGGCCGACCATGTGATTTTGTAGAGTTGTGTGAACCCAATTTAATTAGTTTAATCCCATTATTTAAAAAGTTAGGGATAATGTCAAGTGGGCAAGTGGGAAGAAAAACACTTAAGTGTTTTGTGATATTTTGAAGAGTTTTGTGAGCCATTCTAACCCCAAAACCGACCACACCTCTCTCCCATTCACTCTCATCTGATTTTTGAAGACTCTCTCAAGTTTTCTCTCCATTTTCAACCCCAAGAACACCAAGGAGACTTGGAAGCTAAGTCTTGGTCTAGGAAGTGTTTTCCCTATGGTAAAGTTTCATTAATCTAGACTTTTGTAAAGTTTTAATCATAGAGTTTCAAATAGCTAATTATCTATATTATTGGGGAAAGTTGATTAGGGTTTATAAAGGTTTTGAAGGAGCCAAAGCTAGTAGGAAGACCCACACCTTAAGCAAGAACACCAAAGAGGTAAAAAGTTTACTTTTATGGTTGTTATTGTATGATTTTTAGTTTTAAGCATTATTTTGTATAGTTAATGCTTAAAGTATATTATTGGTGGTGTAATAAGGTTATGATTTTTGTTTTATAATTTTATAATGCTTGTGTATTGATTTTTGAAAATAGGAACCAAAACCCCCAAGGGTTTTGTAGGAAACCTTAAAACAAAATACATGTTTTGAGTTGTGACTTCCAAGGGGTCTAGCATCCACTATATATTGATTTTGTAAAATTTAATTATACTGTAATGTTTTTGAGATTGAGTACATAAGATTGAGCTTTTGAAACACTAAAAAAATGTTTAGAAATGAGCAAGTTATGCTATTTCAAAGTTTAGGTAAAAAACTATTTTTTTGTATTCTTATTTTCGGAACTAAGTTTGGATAGCCACTGTATAGGACAAATGAACCCAATTTTTTCTAAAATTTTGTGGACATATTGTTGACATAACCTAGTATTCCACTGTAAAATTTGGTAAGAAAATACAGAACGGTTTGAAAATTATTAACTGTCAAAGTTTGGAAAAAATAAGGGCTTGAAAATAAGGTAATTTTTACCTCATTGTTGGAAAATGATTTCACCAATAAAAAATGCTCATTTTGACCTAAGATTTTACAAAGACCTAAATGGCATACCAAAAATAGAATTGGGAAATTTTGGTAACAATTGGGTAAGTAAATTTCAAATTATGAACTAACAAATTATGTAGTTAAAAATATGAAAAATATGCTTTTCACACTTAGTGAAAAAATGAGATTTTGGAACTTAAGGTAAAAAGTAAAATTTTGCTTATTTCAAGATATAAACTTGGTAAGTCTTGAAAACATAATTTTACCAAAATACCACTTTGAGTTTAGTGTAAATTATTTTTATTAAAGAATTTTTATTCTTTTAAAAAAAAGAGATTTAATTTATTAATAGTTAATAAATTTAAAAGAGGGTTTAAAACACTATATTTTGAGAAAATAATTAAGTGAATTATTTTTCTAGTAAGTAAAATAGATTAATTAATTTTGGAAGATTAACTAGTCAAGAAGGGAAATTCTTAACGGCTTTCCTAATTAAGACAAATTAGGCAATTTTCTTAAAACGATTTTTAGAGATTAAAACCTTAAGAAAAATAAAAGGGAAATTAAGAGTTTATTTTCTTTAAAAATAATTAAGGAATTTATTAGTATTTTCTGGATATAATACCAGCTAAAATCTTTCATATTTTAACAGACTTGTTGAAAGTGCGATTTAATAGCGATACCTTGAAAGAATAAGATTTTTAGCGGAATGTGGGAAAATACTATTGTGATACTCGAGCCTAGGTATCGAGACCTTAGGATAGGTCTCCCCGAGACTTATAGTGTAGTCTCAAATATTTTTGTATGAATTTCCTTAATGGGTTTAAAACTGAATAAGGATCATAAATCCTTACAAATGATTTTGAAAATGACCAAACTGCCGAAAATAATAATAATGAATTATGTGCAATAATTAATCCGAGTATACTGTATGGATAACTACAGTATTGGCTAAGCGTAACTTGACTGAACGTTGGAGGGTGAAAACCTGCTGAGTGCTAAGGACTCCAAGTAAGTCAACTTATATTGTATGTCTGCAACATGAAACGATTATTGTATTGTATGTTAGTATAGGGATACATGCACATATATAGATTGTCATAGAAAGCTGCTTAGAGACGTTAGTCTAGTGAGTGCTGATTTAGAAAATATGAACGGTAGATATTCATCATATCCTAGATGGTTGATCCCCGTCACATTGCTTGATTTTATTATGTCTGGCTCATTACCGCGACGAGTGGCCAAGAGGTGAGGATTAGCTGGTTAAACCTAGGGGCGCCAAAATAAATGGGACCTAAGGGCCCTCATGCTTACTTAATCAGTGAACGGTTAGAACCCGAGCAAGTGCTCTGATAAGTTATTCCCGAATAGCAGCCGTGAATATTGGCCATTCAGTGAGAGTGCCTCGAGATACTAGGGGTTGCCAAATTGAGTGAGGTTGAACACCCTAGGGGCAACTGCTCACCAACACCACTGATTAGCATTGAAGTCTCTGTAAAACTGTGTAAATTCGATTTCACTCTTGGATAAGTAGTGATGCCCTAGGTAACGCGATAGTTACTCTTGATGGAGATATTTATTGGCTAGATCTTAGTGTTGAGACTCGGTTCTCTCTTATAGATTAGAAATTATGTTGGAGGGCGTGTTACGCCTGAATTGTTGGAAATTGTCGAGTGTTGGTCTCGAATTATATTGTGATATGATATATCTACTTGCTCTGGGATTTTCTGAGTGCAGGGATATATTTGTTCATAAGATATAGTTATGATATAATATATCTGCTTGCTCTGGGATTTTCTGAGTGCAGGGATATATTTGTTGATAAGATATAGTTGTGATATAATATGTTTACTTGTTCTGGGATTAACTGAGTGTAGGAATTTATCTGTTTATAGGAAATAATTTATCATTGGTTATCAGGCATGACCATAAGTTTTCCAAGACGCTTTTGCATTCTTGAAATTGATTGTGTAGGGTCCGGATGGATCCGGAACCCTAATTCTCTGCATGCTTTGTTTTAAGGTTGAACTTACTAAGCGTTTTCGCTTACCTAGTTGTTTCATGTTGTAGGTAAGAGCAAGGGCAAGGCAGAGCAGTGAGTGCTGAAGTCTACCTTGCAAATATACATGTGGACCGACCTTTTGGGAAGCCGTTTTATTTTTGGAAATGTTGTGTAATTTTCCTAAACTAGGCTCACTCTACTCTTTATAAAATATGTTTGTAACTAAATGTTAAGTATGGCCATATGACTTTTTAAAAAGTTTTTTTATATACGGGTTTTTGAGACATTTTGTTAAATGAAAACATTTATTTTTTCGCATTATCGAGTCTTCAAAATCTGGGTCGTTACAACCTGGGGCAGTAAGTTGTGATAAAATCCCAAGTTTAGTTAAATGATCTTGGAACTGCATATCTAAATATTCTCCACCCCTATCAGATCACAAGATCTTTAACGTTTTACCTAATTGGTTCTGAGCCATTGCTAGGAATTTCTAAAACTTTGAAAATGTTTCTGATTTCCTATGCATTAGGTAAAGACATGTGTATCTAGAGTAATCATCAATGAAAGTGACGAAATACTCAAAACCACCCCTGGCTTGTACATTCAAAGGTCCACAAACATCTAAATGCACAAGACCAAGTGGTTCTTTGGCCTTATCACCCTTTGCAGAGAATGGACGCTTGGTCAGTTTGCCTTTGTTGACACGGTTCTTCGGCAACAGATAATTATAAGAATAAGGAGAGGGATTAGTGCTAAATAATGAACCGTAATAGATGAATGATCTCAAAGTAAAATTATAACTCGAATACTTTTTTAGGTGGTTCAAAGATTAAAATCCTTCTAGTCCACCATCCAATATTATTGATATATCTCTGATATTCCTTACATGGTATTTCTTTACAAATTAGAAGCCAACCCTTTGCAACTCCCAGGGTCTCCATATTTATAGGGAGAGGGCACCTGGGTGTTGGTAAGGGGGGGGGGGGGTCATCCCGTGACCTTCTTACCCATCATGTCACTTCTATGACATTCATGATTAATTCCTAAAACCTCACAATGAAGTGTATTCTAATCAATAGGTAAGGGGGATAATGGGCCGCATGGCCCAACCCAGTTCTGGGTGCCTGAACATGCACGTTTATGCTGCGTGTCCGAGAATTCAGGAATGGAGTAAACACGTGATGTCTGATATATGCATGTTTACATTGCGTGGTTGACTTTATAAGAGGTCAGAGGTGTCACCTCAAGCTCGTATCCCGAGCTTGATATAGTCTCAGCCCGTGGTGTCCACACTGCTGACCCGATGCCTTTGTAATCGCACTAAACCAATGGTTATCTCGAACTAAAGAGGTAGAGCCTTGTGACAGCAGCTCCGGGTCGGTGGCTTCCATGTGGCTGATAGAATTATGCCCTTTTCCAGCTTGCTAATAACCCGTGGATATTAAGGGCGTACATTTGCCCCCCAATCCCCTGCTCGTGGCACATGACGTGTAACGCCCTGGATAGCCAAGACCGTTACACTATGTGTTTATAAGGTGCCAGACTTGCTAATCAAGTTATTTACGTAAAATCGTGTTACTGAATCAGTAGAGGAACTAAGGTTAAAAGTGTTTTGGTCTCAAAAGTTATATTTTCATTTCTAAGCATTGTTTATTTACATGGGATCCCAAAAATGACAGTTTAAAAGCTCTTTACAAAAAGGTTACAAAGTTTAAACACACTGACTGGCCATACTAAGGCAAAAACGAGCAGTTAGGTAGTCCCTGTCCTGGTCCACTCCTCGATCGTGGTGATCGAGCAGCTAGCTATGTACATTTCACCTTGGAGCTCTCCACCTCGGGCTTGGTCCAACCTTCCCTTGCCTTAACCTGCACCACGTAGCACCCGTGAGCCAAGGCCCAGCAAGAAAGCATGATAACATAGTAAGATCAGCAACACTAAACAAATATTTCACAATGCTCAACCGAGAATTCAACATTTCATACATTTATCCAATCAGCAATAACAGTTGTCATTCAGACAATTAATTAACTATATTCACAGCACAATATTCACGTTCATAACCAATAGATTGTCATACCCATCAAATAACATTCAGGGTTGGCGCCCTTAGTCGCACCCTCTATTTGGCACACTGTCTTCGGCTCAATAGAGCCGCCCCCAGTGTAATACTCACTGACTCTGGCCAGCTTAACCAAGCTCAGTGATAAACAAGCTGCCTCAGCTCCCAGTGGCTGAGCCGCGCCCCAGTGCGCAAATAATGATTCCGACACCCTTAGGCCGATAATCGCATGTCCCATGGCGTAATAACACCATCTCACGACATGATAAACAAATATAGGGAGCTCTTAGTCCCATCGTGTCCACATGATTATTCATACTCACATAATAATGCATACAAACATAGGGAACACTTAGTCCCAACCTAACCACATACTCAGGTGCAGCTTTCTTACCTTTCAATTTACTGGTTCCCGATGCCACGTAGCCACAAGCACGGTCCTCTACCCCGAGCCTCTCCAAAGTCCTAATCACAACACAAACATAATATTCTTTGTCATTAACCAATCCAAGACTACCTTCCCAGTACCTAACCCACACTCTCGGAACCCCCAAAACCTTAGAACAACACCCCGGAGACATCCCCCGAACCCCCGGAGCAAAGGCCAAAAATTGCAAAATATAACACCCTGAAATTTGCCTTGTGCCGCGGCACCACTTTCTTGTGCCGCGGCACCCATCAATCAGAGACTCCAGGCCGCGGCACACAAAACCCGTGCCGCGGCACGCCTTCGCAGCCCAAAATTCTGGGTTTTTCCTTCGCATTTTCCCGAGCTCCAACCTCTCCAAATCACCCCAAACGACATCCTAAGTCCCAAAACCAACTCTAAACCCCTAACAAACCTCACAACAACCCAAAGACATCATACCCAAGCTCACTCACACCTTCAATCCTAAAAGTCACTCTTGAATTTCACACTTAACAACTCAAACCAGAAAATTAAGAACAACTTGAACTCAAACACAAACCACACTCCAAACTCCCTATACCTTAACAGAAACAAGCCTAATAATCACAAAGAAACCTTACCTTGAGTGGTGAGTCCAACCTCCAGCTCTAAACCTCCTTCCCCCTTGATTTCCCAATTCTGAGTTCATACAAAACCAGCCACCAATTTGTTTCAATTCATATTCATCTCTACAAATTCAGACTTGAAACTTAAACATATTATAGCCAAATCCTTACCTCTGAGTTTTCTTGGCCTAAGCTTGGTTGACAACCTCAATCACCCCCTTGATTCTCCTTCCAAGAGCTAGAGTTCAGCTTCTCTTTTCCTTCTTTCTTTTGTTCTACTTCTAGGTCGCCAATATTCAACATAAACCAACTCCCAAAGTGTTATACGTAAATGTTATTCCTTCAGCTCAAACTCATCTATTTACTACCAAATTACCATTTTAACCCTCCATTAATATCACTTACTAACTAAACCTCAAGGGCTTATTTGTCCTTTCCCTATCTTTACAATTCTACCACTTTCCCAATAAAACCTGTTACTCTCTATAGTTACTAACAGTTACGCAGGTTACCAAATCACCAGTTACCATTATCTAGTTTCCTAGGACCGTCTTGGCACGTGCATCACATTTATATCACAGCACCCACACAGTACAATTCACATATCATAATTATCACATAATATAATTCACATATCATATAACATGCTTAAAATCATAGTCATCACACATAATTCTCATCATGCCCTCCCGGCACACTAATCAAGGCCCTTAAGCCTTATTAGTGAATTTGGGTCGTTACAACTATCCCCTCCTAATGAGAATTTCGTCCTCGAAATTTACCCGAGCAATTCAGGACACAAATTCCGCACAACTCATTCCAGCTATCCCGGTCATTCCTTGACCCTACCATTTCTGGTGTGTTACCTTAACTCAAGGTACAATCTTATTCCTCAAAACCTCAGTCTTTCAATTTCATGCTTAAACCGGTCACCCCACATGGAATATCTTCATTTTAATCTGTAGATCCTTATCAATTAACACATGAGTTTCTCCAATCCATGTCCCTAACATGGAATAAAAAAATCCACTGCGTATAGCTAACGGTGCCCAAAGATGTAGTCAACTTAAAAACAACCTCACTGATCCCCTACCGGATCCAAACAGCCTTGATACCCTGGGGTCCATCTAGCTCTTCACCTCTCTATCTCTGGCGACATCCCACAAAAGCTACCATCTTCTACTCGAAACTCCATACCCCTGTTTCCCAATTCAATAAAACTTTTCCATCTACTTTGAAAAGTGAGTTTCATGCTCTAATCCTTTAATAATCTCAATGATCCCCTGAACTATCTCCAGATCCAAATACAACCTATCACTTGTCTCATTCCAACGAAGGGATGATATACAATCCTTCTTATATTCCATTTTATCAAGTGTTCTTCCAATAACCAAATAACTTCCTTTCTCTCTGATTTACCATCAGTCTGAAAATAATAAAACTCGTCAGATTCTGCTTATCTGTTCATTGCCTTTCTTAATCCTCCCAAGACCTGAGAGTATGATAAAGTCCTTGTTCAATGAAATTAACTCTGAATTCCATGGAGGCTTACCACCCACCTCGCTTAAAGTTCTGAGTACTGGTCAGCTGTATAAATTATTCTTACTGATAAAAGCAAGTTCTCCCCAAACGTTGATCCATGATGACCCCACCATCTTGGCAACCTCTCTGCAATACCTATCACCATATTTCCTTATTCCCATTATAACATACTCAAAGGTGGCGATGCCTATCACAAACTGCTATCAGAATAAGAATTTTGTTCCTCATTCATTATATTCTTCTCCATCTAGGCCTCCAATAAAAACCTTCAAATTATTGTACCTTTTTCCTAATGTCTAGATGAAAGGACCAAGAGAATAGTACGAGATTCATCCAGAATTTCTATGTAATTTCGGTGTCCATCAGAGTCCAAATTTGGTCCTTATATCACTATAAACTTACACATAACACTGTAGAATCCTTTGCTAATTCAATTAAGACTTGCCTTTAATTCCTTTCATTTGGGTTTTCCTTAACTGTCATTCTTGTTCCTGTATAAGATAATAATTCCAGGTATCCACTGGCCTACTAGATACTCCACTCTAGTTCTAGTCGGATCCTCTAACCAACACCATGCATAGATCATCACTTCCTCCTGTCTTGAGGTATCATAGCAACACAACAATTGATTCTAATCTATAAGAAGACGTGAATCTCACCCAACTACCGGTACCATCATGCTTGCTTAGGGAAACTCTTACTTCCAAGGCATTCTTCAACCTTAACAAAGTTCCAACCAGAATACATCACTGTGTCGTCGATCAAGACAATTACAAGTCCAATTCAGATAATCTTTGAATACTCTTTTCACCTATTTCACAAAAATAGTTTGGCATTGACCAAACCCTCAACACATAACCTAGCATCCTCAGTGCCCTTATCCAACATGATAGCAACCTCCTATCTATCCTCTTCCCTGTTCTCCAACTGGTAATAACCAGGTCGAAGATCCCTAACCGCACCTGATCTCTAGCTGGTAATAACCAGATCAAAGATCCTTAACTATTTCTGATCTCTAGCTGGTAATAACCAGATCAAAGATCCTAACTATTCCTGATCTCTAGCTGGTAATAACCATATCAAAGATCATTCCTGAAGTATGTCATCCTACTCGCAATTAAGACCTTAACTCTCATCGTTTTGTTAAAACCATTCAATACAACATTTTAGATCTAATTCCATCCCTGACACCAGTCTTATCCCCATTCCATCTCTTTACGCAGACGAACTCCCTGACGAATTCTTTGGAAACTTATTTGGAAACCCATAAACCAACCCAGTCTGTCTTGTCCCACTGATACAACTCAAGTAGTGTCCATCACATCAACTAAGGCTCTAATCATTTCCCTTGCAGTAGACCTCACACTCCAGGTATAAACGCCAGCCACTGCAAGGATTTCCCCTTTTTAAACTCAAGAGTTACCACTCCTTTCTTACAACCCATCACCGTTCCCCCTGCTTGACCGACTCTTCATGTTCAAAACCCTCACGTTGTAACTGTCTTCGAGAATACTTCAAGTAGTAGCTGATACATTCATCGGCCTTAGTGTGCTTCTGATCAACTCTTTCCGTACCTGATCTCCTCCCTTCCTGTACTTAACCTGGAATACCTTTGAAGAATGAAGTTACTAACCTCTGAAACCTTACCTCTGACCTTACTGCTTTAGTCGTGATATCATCAGTATAGTAATCGTTCACATTCCACTTCTAACTGGGGAGTAATTCAACTCGTCATTAATGAATCCTGAATGCAAACCATTCATGTCATTAAAGTACAAACGACTAGAAATCCTTACTAGTAATGCATCACACCCCTCTCGGTACAAGTAATAATTTCCTAAGATGTCTCTTTCCTTGATCCTTATCTAGTAATAATCAGACCGATAATCAACTCCTAAAGACACCGTCCTGTCTTGTAACAAGGCATTTAAACTCTTCATCCCCAGTATCATCTCTCATTGCGTCCCTGATACCAACTTCTTCCATACCCAAATTCCAAACTGTGCCCGAAAGCTGCATTCTCATCTACTTTCCTACTGACTAATCTAATTCCCATTCAGTCCAATCAATATACTTCAAGAAATACTCATGACTGTCCAAAGTTGTCCCTAATATAACATATTAACTTTCCTCAACATATACCCATCTGAATCCTTCCTAATAGACGCACAACACCAACTCCTTTCAGCTCTCTTCCCAACCAAAGCAAAGGCTATCCAATCCACTAGTCACTTCTGAGAAACTAACCTTGGGCTTTAAATGAATAAAGTATCCCAGTCCTCCCTGCCTCAATGGCCAACCTGTGCACTGAACCCCTTTCCTGTCCAACCCAGGAACTATAAAACCACCAAAGGTTCTCATTCTTCCGATCACTGAGTAGCCACACCTACTATATTTCGACGAACGAAAATATCATCATATGTATTCCCTTCACCATAGATAATGAGGCCCTCTCTCTCTACTGCCCAAGCACAGACAACCAACTCAGAGTTTAACTCACAAATGACTTATCATCCTCGGCTTCATCCATTTGTACCGTAATCCAAAGTGGACCGACCAACCCACCAAACTCAGCAATATGTATTATCGCTATCCTGCCACTTTCGACCTCTTTTTTTTACCACAATTGCCTAGTAAGGTTACTTGTCCCAATTTATCCTTCTCATATCACTAAGAATGGGGTTAGCCACACCCATTCACTAATTGATTCCTGAACAAACCCAAACCTTCCTCGAAACTTAGAGGATAAGACTTCCGTACAATAATTCTTGTCTGTTCCTCCTCAGTAATTTGCCTTTTTCATCCATCCAATAAATTCCATCAGACCTCACAGCCTGACTCATATATCAACAAACACCAGCTGCGAATCTCTAGGGAAGGTGGAGGATTCCAACCCCTAACTATCATCTTCTATCCCTACCAAAACAAAAACTGAATCCAATTGACCATTCTCAATACATACACCCTGAATTAATCTGTCTTCACCGACTAAACTTCTCAGCCCTGACGTTTATACCCAAAACCAACTCAAGGCAGATCCAAACAATTATAACAATCAAACACACATAAAACATATTAAACACCCATATTATGCATAAATTATCGAATCTCTTTATCATTAGATGCGTTCATACCTTTTATGCCCTCATGCCAATAAACGGGTATATCTTATAAGTTCAATTTAACATATAACAAATTGCAATCCCTATATCGCCATTATCCATGTATTCAACCACATGCAAGATCAATACTACCCAACATGCCTAAATAGCACCACACAGCAGTCAAGGGCCAGGCCCCATCAGTATCTCATGCTTCCTATTCATCAAACAGATATCAACAATCATATCTCACTCAAATCATTTAAGCACATCATCATGCATATACAATTACCAAACCCTGAGTTGAGCTTGTCTCCCGCGGCGAATGTACATATCCAGCTAGTCTTCAGGACCCATAAACCTAGGACGCTCTGATACCAAGTTGTAACGCCCTGGATAGCCAAGACCGTTACACTATGTGTTTATAAGGTGCCAGACTTGCTAATCAAGTTATTTACGTAAAATCGTGTTACTGAATCAGTAGAGGAGCTAAGGTTAAAAGTGTTTTGGTCTCAAAAGTTATACTTTCATTTCTAAGCATTGTTTATTTACATGGGATCCCAAAAATGACAGTTTAAAAGCTCTTTACAAAAAGGTTACAAAGTTTAAACACACTGACTGGCCATACTAAGGCAAAAATGAGCAGTTAGGTAGTCCCTGTCCTGGTCCACTCCTCGATCGTGGTGATCGAGCAGCTAGCTATGTACATTTCACCTTGGAGCTCTCCACCTCGGGCTTGGTCCAACCTTCCCTTGCCTTAACCTGCACCACGTAGCACCCGTGAGCCAAGGCCCAGCAAGAAAGCATGATAACATAGTAAGATCAGCAACACTAAACAAATATTTCACAATGCTCAACCGAGAATTCAACATTTCATACATTTATCCAATCAGCAATAACAGTTGTCATTCAGACAATTAATTAACTATATTCACAGCACAATATTCACGTTCATAACCAATAGATTGTCATACCCATCAAATAACATTCAGGGTTGGCGCCCTTAGTCGCACCCTCTATTTGGCACACTGTCTTCGGCTCAATAGAGCCACCCCCAGTGTAATACTCACTGACTCTGGCCAGCTTAACCAAGCTCAGTGATAAACAAGCTGCCTCAGCTCCCAGTGGCTGAGCCGCGCCCCAGTGCGCAAATAATGATTCCGACACCCTTAGGCCGGTAATCGCATGTCCCATGGCGTAATAACACCATCTCACGACATGATAAACAAATATAGGGAGCTCTTAGTCCCATCGTGTCCACATGATTATTCATACTCACATAATAATGCATACAAACATAGGGAACACTTAGTCCCAACCTAACCACATACTCAGGTGCAGCTTTCTTACCTTTCAATTTACTGGTTCCCGATGCCACGTAGCCACAAGCACGGTCCTCTACCCCGAGCCTCTCCAAAGTCCTAATCACAAAACAAACATAATATTCTTTGTCATTAACCAATCCAAGACTACCTTCCCGGTACCTAACCCACACTCTCGGAACCCCCAAAACCTTAGAACAACACCCCGGAGACATCCCCCGAACCCCCGGAGCAAAGGCCAAAAATTGCAAAATATAACACCCTGAAATTTGCCTTGTGCCGCGGCACCCATCAATCAGAGACTCCAGGCCGCGGCACACAAAACCCGTGCCGCGGCACGCCTTCGCAGCCCAAAATTCTGGGTTTTTCCTTCGCATTTTCCCGAGCTCCAACCTCTCCAAATCACCCCAAACGACATCCTAAGTCCCAAAACCAACTCTAAACCCCTAACAAACCTCACAACAACCCAAAGACATCATACCCAAGCTCACTCACACCTTCAATCCTAAAAGTCACTCTTGAATTTCACACTTAACAACTCAAACCAGAAAATTAAGAACAGCTTGAACTCAAACACAAACCACACTCCAAACTCCCTATACCTTAACAGAAACAAGCCTATTAATCACACAGAAACCTTACCTTGAGTGGTGAGTCCAACCTCCAGCTCTAAACCTCCTTCCTCCTTGATTTCCCAATTCTGAGTTCATACAAAACCAGCCACCAATTTGTTTCAATTCATATTCATCTCTACAAATTCAGACTTGAAACTTAAACATATCATAGCCAAATCCTTACCTCTGAGTTTTCTTGGCCTAAGCTTGGTTGACAACCTCAATCCCCCTTGATTCTCCTTCCAAGAGATAGAGTTCAACTTCTCTTTTCCTTCTTTCTTTTGTTCTACTTCTAGGTCTCCAATATTCAACATAAACCAACTCCCAAAGTGTTATACGTAAATGTTATTCCTTTAGCTCAAACTCATCTATTTACTACCAAATTACCATTTTAACCCTCCATTAATATCACTTACTAACTAAACCTCAAGGGCTTATTTGTCCTTTCCCTATCTTTACAATTCTACCACTTTCCCAATAAAACCTGTTACTCTCTATAGTTACTAACAGTTACGCAGGTTACCAAATCACCAGTTACCATTATCTAGTTTCCTAGGACCGTCTTGGCACATGCATCACATTTATATCACAGCACCCACACAGTACAATTCACATATCATAATTATCACATAATATAATTCACATATCATATAACATGCTTAAAATCATAGTCATCACACATAATTCTCATCATGCCCTCCCGGCACACTAATCAAGGCCCTTAAGCCTTATTAGTGAATTTGGGTCGTTACATGACGTCACCTGGGGCCACAGTGGGGGCTTTTAGGCTTCTGTGTGGACTCTTCATATTCCGCCCATTACGCTGGTATCAGATATGTGGAGCATCGTGGTTGGTGACGGTCTGTCTTCCAAGAACCGCATTAAATGGCCTAGCCTATCTTTGGCCATCATTTCGTCTTTCGAGTAGTGATCCTCGTATCCCACATCAAGACAATCGAACGACCCTCATCCTTTGGCCTTTTACCCTCATCCCACCTTTCGCATGAGCTACCCTTTCATTTGAAAATTTTCTCATCTCCTTTCTTCTCAGTCTCAAAACCCTTTCTTTCTTCTGGTCACTGTTCCCAACGTTCCAGAGGTTCAGACACGAGGGCTCTTTCGTGACTCCGGTACCAGCGATTCCAATAGGATTTCAACCCAGACGCTCCTTTCAGTCTCTACACAGCAAAAATTTCTGTAAGTCCTCTGTTCGTTGCATGCTTTAAATGTTTTCCCTTTCTCTCTCTTAGGTAAACTTTCTCTTTAGTCGCATGCAGTAGGTTATTTGTCTTTTGTTCTTCTTTGCTGGTATTTTATGTGTGGGTTTTTATCCTAGGGGTATCGACCGTAGGAAAAAGTGCTTAGGAGCATGACTCATAAGATACAACTCTGGGGTGATTTTCAGGGTAAATTTTTTTATGCCTGTTTGGAACAACAAGCTTTTAGGGTGCAAAAACCGGGTAGCTTAGGGGACATGCTTCACAGGCGGTTTTGCCTATACAAACTTTCCTTCCAAGGCAAACTTTTATTCTGACCCTCCTGACACACAGATTCCGAGTAATCGAGGACCCGTTGGGAGCACAGGCGCGTGTTCATAGAACCGCGTGTTCTCACTCGCCGCGGGCTGAGATTACCTCAGCCCATGTAAAGGAAACCCTTTGCGCTAGATTCTTTCTTATGCTTAGGTCTCCTTTTCTAAATTTTCTTCGTTGTTCGTTAGGCGACCAAATAGGACCCAAGAAGAGCGCATCCAAGAAGAGTGCTGGCAGCTCATCTTCCCAACAAACCAGTAAGGGGAAAGAGGTGGCCACAGACTCCCTGATCCCCAACTTTGGCCCCACTGTGGAGAAGGAGGTTGAGGTGGGGCCTGACGCCTTTTTCGAGGCCGAGAGGATTTCCTCGAAGGTCACCACCCAAGGGAAAGTTAACAAAATTATGCTTTCCCATAATATTGAGATAGGGAGGGGCGCCTTGGACGCCCGACCTCCCCTTGAGGGTGAGCGGAGCTATGCACCGCTCGACGATGAGTACGCTGCCTGGAGCGATGAGCATCTCAAGGCTGGGGCCTTCCTCCCACTGGACCAGTACTTCACAGATTTTTTAAATTACGTGAAGTTGGCCCCCTTCCAGCTCCCCCCTAACTTCTACCGTCTGTTAGCGGGGGTGAAGTATTTATTCCTGAAGCAGGAATGGGAGGTCCCCACGCCGGCAGACATCCTTTATTTCTTTTTTCTTAAAGCTAGCCCGGAGCAACGGGGGCGAGGTGACGGGTTCTACTACCTGACCCGTTTTCCTAATTCGGCTGCAGTCATCGAGCTGCCCAACCACCCCAATGACTTCAAGGATCAATTCTTCATGTCAAAGGGGTTTTGCAAATGCGAATACCATTACTTCAACCGTCCTCATAAGATCCTTCTATCTTCAGCTCGTAAGTTGGTTGCTGATTAGCCTTTTTTTATTCGTTCCTGACTTAGAAACTATCATGCAGCTGTTTTCACCAAGACGACCAAGTCAGTGACCCTTGGGGGTCAATACGAAACCTTGGCAGGGCTCCCCCCAAGTGAAAATGATTACTGCCAGATCGTGTCTGACGAGACGATGCTTGCGTGTAAGTTAATTTCCCCGGGCTAGACTCTGGCCTTGAGGAGACCGCGGACCATCCCCACTGCTCGTGAGATGGCGCCCATCCCCAAGGAGGAGCCCGCGGATGAGGATGAGGACGAGGTGCCCCTCGTGTGCTGGAAGCGGGATCTGGAGGTCGCCCAGGAAGCCAATGCAGAGAGGACCCAGTCTGGGGCAGCAGCCGGCCCCTCCGGCCAAGGTAACCCTTATTTATTTAGGGACTTAGACAGGGCCACTGCAGACCTACAACTTGCTAGGTTTAAGCCCAGCCAACCCGTTCATCACCACCAAAACGACCCCGACCACGACATCACCCTGCTCCAATGTGTCGACCAGCTCGTGCTATGTTATGACATGAGCCGCCCTAGGGTTACTATAGTAGTAGATAATACCTTGGCCTTTAGTTCGGCCTTTTTTGAGGAGTACGAGACCAATCTTAGATCGTGGCCCTCCCTCCTGGAGGTTGTAGTAGCTCCGGGTCTTAGGCAGTACGTAGAAGAGTCCAGTCCAGAGGCGGATCCGGACCCAGAGCCTCCTTTAGCTCGTGAAGTCATTATCTTAGACTCCTCCGTAGAAGCTCCGGGGCCGGAGGTCGTGACAATAGATTCCTCCTCTAGCTCAGAGGGTAGGACCCTTCTCAATACATACTTAAGCTCTGCTTTCTTTTCTTTGTTTCGCACAAATATTTTTACATGTGTATTAATGCTTTGCTGTCTTTGTTTCAAACGAGGAGATGTCGCAGTCCGGGGGCAATGATCTTCGAGCTATGTTCCCTGGAGGAAACCCTTCCTCCGGGTCTTCTGGGCCCATGGTGAAGAGGCTCCGGATGGCGAAGAAAGCTATCGGGACTACCTCCAAGTCTCTAGCCAAGGGGAAAAACCAAGCCCTTGCTGCTCTAGAGAAAGTGCCTCCACCCCCTCCTGCAATGGAGAAGATGATGGCTCCACCTCCCCCGCGACCTCCTGTCTCTACTCGGGAACAGGAGGCGCCCACTGGAACCTTGTCAGCTCCGACCCCCGATGTGCGCGTCCCGGTCAATCCCCAGGCCTTGGAGAAAGTCCCCGAGGTCTTTAGGGGGACGGTCTACGAAACCGCGACTTACATGGTGGACCACTACTACAACGCCACCTCGAGGGACTTGCGGGATATTGAAACAAGGAGCCCCGAGAACGTGATGGAGTCTTCATTGGGGATGACCAACACGGTAAGTTGGCTTTGCCACTGGTTCTTCCTGTTTGTTTGTATTATATTTTTTTTCCTAAGGCACTTGCCTTATTATATTTTGGTCTTGCAGGCGGCTTTGGCCCTCCATCGGAGCATATCTCGGTCCAGGGCCAGGATCGAGGAGATCAGGGGCGAGCACCAGGCTGCCCAGGTCGCCCTTGCGTCTGCCCAACAATAGGAAAGGGATGCTAAGGCGGCCCTGGCAACTACCCGAGAAAATGAGAGGATCACGCAGGCCGCCTCGGTTGCTGCGCAGATCGAGCTAGAGGCATCTCGGACCAAGCTCCAGGAGGCAGAGGCCACCAGGGTAACCCTAGATGCTGCGAAGATCGAACTTGCGGAGGCCAAGGCTGCCCGGGCCGCATTAGACGCCGCGAAGGTCGAGGTCGAGGAGGCCAAGGCTGCTCTGGCGGCGGAGAGGGCAGCTTCCAGCTCCTCCATGGAGGCCATGTTGTACCACTGCTGGGTCTTCAACTCGGATGGTGACTTCTCCTTCCCGGGGCCGGACGTGTGGGAGTCCTTCTTGGAGAAGTTTAAAGCTTGCCTTCAACAAGAGGCGCCCTCCGAGACCGGGGAGACTTCCACTGCCACTGAGCAGGATGGCGAGGGGGTGACTTCATCAGAGCGGCCTGGCGGGGCTTAGGATTTTTCTCCTTTCCTTTTATCGTTTACTTTTTTTTTTGTAATTTTTCACCACGAGGTTTTTATCCTCGAAAAAATTGGTATCCCCAACTTTATTTCAATTTATTTACATATTTTTGCCCCGACCTTATGGTTACTTCTCTTCTATGCATTTGGTGAAAACTTGGTTTCTATTGGTGTTGTGATTGACATCTTATGCTTTTCTAGGAAAAAAAACATGTTAATCAACTTGAACCAACTTCTAAGACTTAAGTCCTGGTTGTATCCAGGACATTAATTTAAAAACCTAGTTCGTGTTAATCCTTTATCGATATCTCGTGCTTTCTAAGAAAAACATCGATCAACCAATTTGAACTAACTTCTAAGTTTTAGGACCTGGTTGAATCCATGACATTAATTTGAAAACTTAGTTCGTGTTAATCCTTTATCGATATCTCATGCTTTTTAATAAAAACATCGATCAACCAATTTGAACTAACTTCTAAGTTTTAGGACCTGGTTGAATCCAGGACATTAATTTGAAAACTTAGTTCGTGTTAATCCTTTATCGACATCTCGTGCTTTTTAAGAAAAACATCGATCAACCAATTTGAACTAACTTCTAAGTTTTTAGGATGACCTGGTTATATCCAGGATACAACTTAGTTCGCGTTAATCCTTTATCGATATCTCGTGCTTTTTAAGAAAAACATCGATCAACCAATTTGAATTAACTTCTAAGTTTTTTTTGGACGACCTGGTTATATCCTGGACATATTCCCCCCAAGTAATTAAGAAAGGGTCTTTTGTGGTTACTTGATGTTACATCCACAAATATACACAATAATGTAAAAAGATTTAATTCTCACTACTTAATAAAAAAAAGACGACTTTTCTGATTAAGCCTTACA
The DNA here is from genome assembly GCF_963169125.1 of Humulus lupulus. Lineage (NCBI taxonomy): Eukaryota > Viridiplantae > Streptophyta > Magnoliopsida > Rosales > Cannabaceae > Humulus > Humulus lupulus. The sequence continues at coordinate 45,222,476 of NC_084796.1, read as the reverse complement.
AAGGTATCATTGATTATATTTCTTCAAATGGATAGCGTTCCAAGTTCGTGGGACTGCTTCTCCATTAAGCCGAGCTAACTTGTAGGTTCCTTCTTTTATGACCTCGGTTATTTGGTTGGGCCCTTCCAGTTCGGTCCCAATACTCCATCCTTGGGATCCTTACTGGCTAGGAAGACTCTTCGAAGGACCAGGTCGCCAATGCTAAAGGCGCGTTTCCTTACCTTTGAGTTGAAATAACGAGTGATATTTTGTTGATAATGTGCGAGCTGTAGCTGTGAATCTTCTTGTCTTTCGTCAACCAGGTCGAGGGACGCGCAGAGCAATTCATCGTTGCAGTCTTGTTCAAATGCCTGGACTTTATGTAAGGCTACCTTTACTTCGACGGGAAGAACTGCCTCACTCCCGAAAGCCAGGGAGAAAGGAGTATGACCCGTCGGCGTTCGATGCGAGGTCCGGTATGCCCACAGTACCTAGGGGAGTTGTTTTGGCCAGACTCCCTTGGCTTCGTCTAGTCTTTTCTTAAGGCTTGCCTTTAGCGTCTTATTGACGGCCTCGACCTGCCCATTTGGCTGGGGATAGGCCACGGAGGAGAAGCTCTTAACAATGCCATGCTTCTCACAGAATTTGGTGAAGAGGTTGCTATCGAACTGCGTTCCATTATCTGACATGATCTTCTTTGGCAACCCGAATCGGCAGATAATGATTTTGACCACGAAGTCGAGGACTCTTTTTGAAGTGATCGTTGCCAGGGGCTCTGCTTCTGCCCACTTGGTGAAGTAGTCAATAGCCACCACCATGTAATAGACTCCTCCTTTTCCAGTAGGGAGGGCACCAACCAAGTCAATTCCCCAGACTGCGAATGGCCACGGGGATGAGATCATCTTCAGCTCGACCGGGGGAGCTTGGGCAACTGTGGCAAATCGATGGCACTTGTCACATTTTTTGACATAGGAGATCGAGTCCTTTGACAGAGTGGGCCAGTAATATCCTTCCCTTAATATCTTCATGGCCATGCTTTTCCCCCCAGCGTGATCTCCGCAGAAACCCTCGTGCACCTCCTGTAAAATGGTCTTCGCCTCGCCTGGCAGAACACATCGTAGGAGAGGTAAAGAGTGTCCACGTCGGTATAATATCCCATCCATCACTGTATACCTTGGAGACTGGTAAAGTACCCATCTTGCGTCATTTCGCTCTTCAGGTAACTTTCCTGTTGTGAGATATTCAAGGATAGGGGTCATCTAGGTTGGTCTGGCGTCGATCATCTTGACCTCCGCCCCGACTTCCTCTATGCTTGGTTTCTCCAAGAACTCTACCGGCACTAACCCCAAAGTCTCCGCCTCCCCGGAGGTAGCGAGCTTTGTGAGGGCGTCCGCATTGGCATTCTGTTCCCAAGGTATCTGCTCGATTGATCCACGCTCGAATGCATACAGTTCTTTCTTTACCTTGGCCAAGTAAGCAGCCATATTGGTTCCCCGTGCTTGGTATTCCCCTAACACTTGGTTTACCACGAGCTGGGAATCGCTGTAACACTGAACGGAGCTGGCCTTCAGCTCCTGGGCCACCCTTAGCCCGGCCAATAAAGCTTCGTACTCAGCCTCATTATTGGACGCTTTGAATCTGAATTGCAGCGCCGAGTGTAATTGATGTCCTTCTGGGGATATCAGTATGATTCCAGCCCCGAAGCCGTTCTCGTTAGACGAGCCATCTACGAAGACCCTCCATGAGGCCAGGGCTAAGGAGGCCTGAGCTGAATCTTCTACAGGATCTTCTCGGAATCCTGTGCACTCTACCACAAAATCAGCCAGGGCCTGACTTTTTATTGCAGTTCGTGGTATGTAGAAAATCTCAAATTGGCTGAGTTCAATAGCCCACTTCAATAGACGTCCTGATGCTTCAGGTTTTTGCAAAACCTGCCTTAAAGGCTGATCGGTTATGTCATGTATTGAGTGGGACTGGAAATATGGCCTGAGCTTTCGGGAGGCCGTAATGAGAAAGAAAGCCATCTTCTCGATCAACGGGTATAGGGATTCAGCTCTGAGAAGCCTCTTGCTGATGTAATAGACTGGCTTTTGAGATCGGTCCTCTTCTCGGACTAATACGGCGCTAGCTGCATCTTCCGTGATAGCTAGGTAAAGGAAAAGAGGCTCTCCTTCTGTTGGTTTGAATAATACGGGCGGCTCAGCTAAATGTGCTTTCAGGTCGAGGAAGGTACGTTCGCACTCCTCAGTCCACTCGAATTTCTTATTCCCCCGGAGCAGGTTATAGAATGGCAGGCACTTGTCGGTAGATCTAGAAATAAACCGATTAAGGGCCGCCACCCTTCCTGTCAGACTTTGAACGCCCTTTTGCAATCAGGGTGAGGGCATCTCGAGTAGCAACCTGATCTTATCGGGGTTTGCTTCGATTCCCATGGTTTTAACAATGAAACCCAGGAATTTTCCTGATGCGACCCCGAAAGTGCATTTTGTGGGTTAAGCCTCATGTCGTATTCTCTCAATATCTTAAAGCATTCCTCCAGATCGGAAACATGGTTATCGGCAGTTTTCGACTTGACCAGCATGTCGTCAACATACACTTCCATGTTCTTCCCGATCTGGTTGGCAAACATCCTATTTACCAACCTTTGGTATGTAGCTCTGGCGTTCTTCAGCCCGGAGGGCATGACCTTGTAATAATAAACGTTAGTTGGGGTCATGAAGCTAGTGTGCTCCTAGTCTGCTGGATTCATGGTGATCTGATTATAGCCCGAATATGCATCCATAAAACACATGAGTTCGTGCCCCGCCGTGGCGTCTACCAATTGGTCGATCCTTGGCAAGGGGAAGAAGTCTTTGGGGCAGGCTTTTTTTAGATCGGAGAAGTCGATGAAGGTTCGCCATTTCTCATTGGGCTTCAGGACCAACACAGGATTGGCGACCCATATCGGGAACTTAGCCTCACGGATAAAGCTGCACTTTAAGAGCCGGGCTACTTCCTCTTCTAGGGCTTTAGCTCAGGTTGTTCCTAGGCGCCTTTGTTTCTGGGATTTTGCAGGCACGCTTTTATCCAAGTGGAGGGTGTGCATGATGACGCTCGGATTGATCCCTACCATGTCTTCATGAGACTAGGCGAACACGTCTAGATTCTCCTGCAGAAACTTAATCAGCTCCGCCTTCCCTTCGCTACAAAGATTTTTCCCAAGCTTCACCACCTTTGAGGGATCTCGTGGATCAATGTTTACCTCCTCGAGCTCTTCAATGGCCTGGAGCTCGGATCTATCCTCGCCTACTCTGGGGTTGATATCATTATTTAGGGTGATATTCTCCCCTTTGGCACTCTGAGGTTTTTCAATCTCAGGACTAGACACAAGTTCCTGAGATTCCTCATTTTCGCCCTGGAATGTCATCGTTACCTGCCCGGGTTTTGATCTTCCCTTCATAGAAATGCTGTAGCATTCCCTGGCAGCGAGTTGGTCACCTAAGACCATGCATATCCCCGAGGAAGAGGGGAATTTCAGCGCGAGGTGGCGGATGGAGGTTATGGCTTCAAACGCTATCAGAGTAGGTCGGCCCAAAATGGCATTGTACGCGGCGGGAAAATCGATGACCACAAACTCGAGGAGTTTCGAGACTGTCCGAAGTCCCTCTCCCAAGGTGATCACCAGCTCGATCGTTCCTATTTTCGTCGATCCTTCTCCAGAGAATCCGCATAGCATCATGGAGGTGGCTTTCAGCTCGGTGACAGATAAACCCATCTTGTCCAGTTTAACTGGAATAGTAGGTTTACCGAGCTCCCATTATCGACTAGTACTCTCCTAACCCTCCGGTTAGCGAGCTGAATGGCTACGACCAGAGGGTCGTTGTGAGGGAACTAGACGTGGCTGGCATCTTCCTCGGTGAATATGATTGGTTGCCTCTCCAATCGTTGTTTCTTGGGTAGATGCTGCTCAGGGAAGAACTCCACTCCATTATGAGCCTTAAGTTTGTTAACATATCTCTTTTGGGAACCCCTGCTCGTGCCAGCCAGATGGGGACCTCCGGAGATCGTGGAGATCTCTCGTCCTATCACAGGAGGAGGGACGTCCTGATCTACCCGAGACCCGGGCTGATTTATCGGGACTTCCGGAGCTGGATGGCCGGCGGGAACTCTATTCCGTGCATACTGAGCCAAGGGTCCAACTCTGATGAGAGTCTCGATCTCATCCTTCAGGTGCCTACAATCATTGGTGTTGTGGCCAATGTCGTTGTGGAACCGACAAAACTTGGAAGGGTCTCGCTTGCCCTTCTGGTGCTTCAACAGTTCTGGCTTCTTCCAGGGGAGGCGAGCAGAGTTTGCTTGGAAAATTTTCTCCCTAGTATGTGTGAGCTCGGTATAAGTCGCGTAGACCGGCTTAAATTTTTCTACAGACTTGTTCTTCTTTGGGCTGTGCTGGTTGCCCTCGCTGCTCCCTTTTCTCTTGCCTCCACCAAACTGGTTATTCTGTGTAACGGTTGAGAAACATAAAATAAGAATCGCGAGGGACTATATCTTTTTGAGCTCCAACCATTTCTAGGAAGCTAGACACTTCGCCCTGGAATTTCAACATCAAGCGCATGCACTGACCTGTCGTCGCCTTCTACACCTATTCTATCGCAACTATCAATCACTTTTGCTGGGGGCAGGTTCTGACCACACGATGGACCAAGAAGACATCACCTAGAGACTTATTCATCTCCTTTTATGGGTATAGGAGCATTCACAAAAAAACATTCCTTATGTTTATTCTATATGTAAACAAATGCAATCCAAAACCACTCACCCCTAGGAGCACCAATTAGCATGGATTGCCAATTCTTATTAATCATAGCAGTCATCACCAGCTTCGACCCTTTCCCTTTCTCGGATTTCCTAATGTGTCGCTGTCACGACGTCCGTTCCCACTCCAGCGGGCTGTTCAGGGGCCTGGCTGGTTCCCACGGCTGATGCTCGTGCCTCCTCCAGGTTGATCCATCCCTGGGCCCTATTTAGGAATTTGTTTACGGTGCTGACTCCCTTTCTCTGTATCTCTTCCCAGAGTCCGCCTCCGATGAGGATCCCAGTCCTCAAGGCCACGAGCTTGGAGCTGTCATCTGCGTCTCTGGCTCGAGCAGCGACATTCGCGAATCTGCTCAGGTAAGCCTTCAAAGGCTCGTCGGGTTGCTGCCTCATGTTTGCCAGGGTATCGGCCTTGATGCGGGCAGCCTGAGAAGCTCGGAATGCCCTTTTAAAGTCGGCAGAGAAGGTTTTCCATGAGCTGATTAATTGCTTTTTACTCTTCTTGAACCATTGCCTGGCCGGCCCGGTCAAGGTGGAAGGAAATATTAAACATCTCAGCTCAGGACCAATGTTGTGGGCCATCATTAGGGTGTTGAACATGCCCAGATGATTTGACGGGTCCCCGTATCCGTTGAACTTGGACAAGTGAGGCATATGTAAACCATGTGGATACGCCGTTGCTGCTATGCTGGGGGCGAAGAGCTCGAGTTCGTCTCCTGATTCATACTCATCTTTTACTTTTTCCGACAGGAGCTTCCTCATCAACTCCTCCATCTGAGCCAGATGCTCAAGGGTTTTGTCCTGACTTCCTTGGTTGTTCCGGGGCTGTTCAATAGCTCCGGTTCCATTGTACGTGTTAGGCGGGTTATTGTCCCTCCTATCTTGAGATAGGTTATATGGGATGTTCCCGCTGTCACGCACTTCAGACAGGCCTTCCCCTTGGCGAGCACGACTGCCATTTCCAACTGGGTCTCCTCTTTTAGATTTTAGACGATCTCGGAGGTCGCCCCTCGGGGCGGCCTGAGGACTTTGCGTCGAGATCAAGCGCTGGCGCAGGTCTCCGCCAGAGAGGTCACTTCGACGGCTTCCGGTCCAATAGCTTCCATTTGAGAAGCTCGGAGCCCGCCTCTAGGGATGAGGATCCGGGACTTCTCTGGGCGCTTGGCTATGATGGGAAGGTCCGACGGAAGGAGGATTTCTCCTGCTGCTCCCATGAGCCGGAATGTCTCGAACTGGACGGGGAGGAGACGGGTATCTTATCAATGAAGGAGGATGCCTGACCGGGGACGCGATCCTAGTCCCATCAGGGCGGATCAAGTTAGGTTGCGGCCGCTCTGCTCTACCATCCTCCGCGTCCTGTGCTCGGTGGTCTGAGCGGGGTGCAGGACGGTTGGCCGGGGTGGGCTGTCATTGCGAGCCCTCCCCGGATCTCCTTCGCGAGCTTCCTCGAGCCCTCCTGGGTGCGCTCGAGGGCAGAAGTGAGCTGGGAGTTGAGGTCCGGACCGATCGGCTGAACTGCTGCTCGGCCCTAGGAAGTTCCTCAAATGTGGTTTCCCGGTGGTGCGACGTGGGAGTAGAATTTGATGTTGGGGGTCTGACTGACCGACTGGGCCTGGACCGATTACCCCGGCGGGACTTATGAGTCTCACTGCGCCCCTTTCCGACGTTAGCGTCAGTCGTAAGAGGGGGTAGTCGGGCCAAAACCTTTTGAATCTGCTGGTTTGCTTTCGCCAATTGACTCCTCAATTGTGCATTTTCCATTTCTACCGCTGTGTATAAATTCAGGCTCGGATTGGGCGGCCGGGGAGCCGAACTTCCAGTGTCGTCTTGGCCCAGTGCCTGCTTGCCCGGCCGTCGCTGAACCTCAGGGTTCTGATCATCGGACATGGCGGCATGATGGGCCTCTTGCCCATCACGTTGGTCCGCCTAGTTACCATGTCTTGAGCGAGTAACTACCATGGTTGGGTATTTATGATAGCACCAATCTAAAAGCTCTCAATGAAAGCACCAAACTGTTGACGCAGTTCTTCGACAACAGATAATTATAAGAATAAGGAGAGGGATTAGTGCTAAATAATGAACCGTAATAGATGAATGATCTCAAAGTAAAATTATAACTCGAATACTTTTTTAGGTGGTTCAAAGGTTAAAATCCTTCTAGTCCACCAACCAATATTATTGATATATCTCTGATATTCCTTACAAGGTATTTCTTTACAAATTAGAAGCCAACCCTTTGCAACTCCCAGGGTCTCCATATTTATAGGGAGAGGGCACCTGGGTGTTGGTAAGGGGGGTCATCCCGTGACCTTCTTACCCATCATGTCACTTCTGTGACATTCATGATTAATTCCTAAAACCTCACAGTGAAGTGTGGTCTAATAAATAGGTAAGGGGGATAATGGGCCGCATGGCCCAACCCAGTTATGGGGGCCTGAACACGCACGTTTATGCTGCGTGTCCAAGAATTCAGGAATGGGGTAGACACGTGATGTCTGATATATGCACGCTTACATTGTGTGGTTGACTTTATAAGAGGTCAGAGGTGTCACCTCAAGCTCGTATCCCGAGCTTGATATAGTCTCAGCCCGTGGTGTCCACACTGCTGACCCGATGCCTCAGTAATCGCACTAAACCTTTGGTTATCTCGAACTAAAGAGGTAGAGCCTTGTGACAGCAGCTCCGGGTAGGTGGCTTCCACGTGGCTGATAGAATTATGGCCTTTTCCAGCTCGCTAATAACCCGTGGATATTTAGGGCGTACAACCTTCTAGACAAGATTCACAGACAGGTAATTCACCTAAGGTGAGTTCCCTCGAAGGTCCATCCTTTGTAAGTCTTTGAATCCTATCATAGCCAATGTGACCTAGTCTCAAGTGCCATAAATACGTCATATTATCATTATCGGTCTTTTCACGCTTATTGGTCCTAGGTTTAGCTGCTTTGAATAAATCATTATTAAGAGCGAAGGGTTCGTTAGGACGCATAATATAAAGCCCGTTTTCCAAACATGCAATACACAATTGTGATCGATTGAAAGAAATAGATATATTAAAACTTGTCAAATTCATAAAAAATCGTAACATGGAAACTGAAATTAAATTTCTACTAAAATATGGAATAAAAAATACATCATTTAAAATTAAAAATTTATTTCCGAACTTCAGACGAGCTCTTCCTCTAGCTTGGACCGCAACGAACGCTCTGTTCCCAACTCTAAGCTTTAAGCCGCCTTTGTGCACTTCCTCCTACAATTCAAGAAGTTGTAAAGAGTTACAAACATTGTTAGTAGATCCAGAATCAATAATCCAAATAGAGTTATCATTCTCAAAAACACATGTTTCCAAGATAAATGAACTATAATCATTACCTTTGTTTTTAGCTGCTAGAAACTTGGGGCAATCCTGTTTCCAATGCCCCTTCTCTTTGTGGTGAAAACACTTACATTTACCTATTCTTGTTTTTCTTATTCTTCCCCTTAGGCGTCTGTGCACTTGGTTTTGCACTCGCCTTTGTAGCCTTTTCAGGCTTGGGGTTGTTGTTTTGTCCACCTTTCCTCTTGTTTCCAGCATTTAAAGACGAAGCTTGGTTAGCTTCAGCCTTAGCTGGATCAGCAGCAGTAGTAGTAGTTGTCTTCTTTTCTCCTCCCATACTAGGTCCACCCATGATAGACTCAAAAGTCTGAAGCTCATTCATGAGCTGCGTCAGACCATAATAGAGTTTATTCAACACATATTTGGTGGTGAATGGCAGGAAAGCTAGAGAGAGACTGTTGAGGATTAATCCAACTTGACTTTCCTCATCTATTATGGCTCCATGCAGTTCAGCTTCCTGAAAGTAGCTTGTCATCTTGATCAGGTGATCATGAACATGTTGAGAAGGTGCCATTCGAGCATTGACATATTTCTTGGTGGCCTCAAAATGAGTATGCACTGACTAGGCACCAAACATGTCTTGGAGCTAATCCATGCTTTCGTAGGCTATCTCGACATTCTCCATCTTTGTCTTGAGAGTGTCGACCATACTAGTCAACATGTAGTACTGCGCCTTGTTGTTAGCCGCCTGCCAACGCTCATACTTGTCTCTCACAGACTTGGTTGCTCCTTCAGCTGGAACTTTCGGGGATTCCTCAGTCATGACGAACTTGGAGTTATCACCAATCAACACAATGTTGATGTTCTGCTTCCATTTAAGGAAGTTTTCTCCAGTGAGTTTCTCCATCAAAAGTTGAGAAAGGATGGGAGTAGACACAACCATAACTTAAAACTACAAATTATCAATAAAATAGAAATCAATCACATTTGCTCAATAAAACTTCTATTCACACAAATTTCAAGAAATAGCACAACATACACCAAAATATGTAAGATATGAGAAAAAAATACCAAAAATAATCATATCTCTATTTCTTTAGGTTTTTAACTAATCTATGATATCCTTGTCCTGGTTGGCGAGAGTCAAAAAATACCACTAGTTAAATAGAGTTGTAAACTCATTTAATAATGGACACCATTATTAACAACCTAATATTCAATCAAAGAAGAAAACAAAATCTCTTATTTTATGAGTTAGACCCACAGTTTCGATAATCATAGATTTAGTCCTAGTAGTCACCGTAGGGGTGAGTCTAGTAGAATTTGGTTTATAATTATCTATCTTTCGAGATCTAACCTTGTCAAATTAACTAATGAACACCTTCCGTAGGGGGACGAATCAAAGCACCTCGAGGCCCCATTAAGCTATCGACTATGTTCAACCAACGGTGGAGATCAAATATAAATTCTTAAAATAACCTTATTATTAAATTAAAAAAATAGTATTTTTATTATTTATTTTTAGAAAATTAATGACTATGGTTCTCCAAAAAGTGAAAAATATTAAAATTTTAAAACCAAAGTCCTATAATTTCCTATTATTCTAAAGTGTCACATTGAAACAAATTCAATTAATTTAGAATTAATTTGTTGCTAATCAATATTTAGGTTTAACTAATATAATGAACCTACACAATTAAGTCCAACTCAGGTAAATGAGCCATAACAATTGGGCTTGTATGAAGGAGGGCTGGGTCCAGTATGTCGTTCTCACTACAAATGCCCCCTCTCTTCCATACAAGGTCCAAAAGACAGGAATTTAAAATTTTGTTTTATTAATTGTTATTAATTGATTAGGCCCACTATATTCATGCAAAGCAAATGGGCATTCACAAGTGGAATCACCCACAAGAGAGGAATTTAAACTTTACATTTTCTAATGGGCCCAAATAAAACCTGTCATTTTATGAATATTATATTTGGCAAAATACCACATATCTAACAAACATATGGGCCACTATATGCATCTAAGCCCAATTGCAAAAATGCCACATATAGTGCAAACAGACATGTTATAATTAGATGGGCCAAATCATGTTACTATTTGAGCAATTCTATGAATTTATGCAAAAATACCACAATTTATTTCATTTGCAAAAATACCACAATTAATTATCTACAATTAAAAAAAAATCGAATTAATTAAATTTTTACAAAAATAAGTCAATTTAAATGAAATTTATCAACAATTAACACTAGTTAATTTAAATTTCATTTATCAACAATCAACTTTGTTTAGGTTAATTTGAAAAAAATATTAATTTAATTTAAATAAGATTTATCAACAATTAACCAAAGTTAATTTAATTCTCATTTATTAAAAAAATATTTTATTAATTAGTTGAAAAAATGATATTTTTCAAAATTTAAATTTTAAAATCAGTATCTGTTATCCCCAAAAATGGAGATTGATGACGCGGCAATGGAGGTGACAAGGAGTTCACCCATGGTCCGTAAAAGACACATTAAATAGTCAATAAATACATTAACTCCTCAGAGTTGTGAGAAAGTGACCCGGTAGACTGATGAAGAGTTTTGACTGCTTGAGAGTGTCACGTCCAAGCCAAGTACATCCGAGGAGCAGTCTAAGTGCCTGGTCGGACCTTGGTCTGATGAAAGGCCAAGGTGAGGTCGGACCTTTGTCCTAGGAGAGCTAAGGAGAGTGCATCCTAGGAGATCCCAAGGGTGTGGTCCAAGGAAAGCTAAGGAGAGTGCATCCTAGGAGAGCTAAGGAGAATGCATCCTAGGAGATCCCAAGGGTGTGGTCTGAGGAGACCCCAAGGGTGTGGTCCGAGGAGAGCCCAAGAATTTGGTCTTTATGCATATGTCCAACCAGTGCATGGTTTTCCAAATAAAGAAATGGCATGCTAGAGGAGAGTATCATGTTAGAGGAGAGAAGTGCATGTCCAGCACTTGCGTGTCCTACCAGCAAGTGTATGTCCGACTAGCATGTGTATGATCAACCAGAGTGGAGGTGAGATGGATCAACTAGCTAGAGGAGGACTAAGTCAAGATTCCCAGAAACGGCTTCAACAAGATACGCGAGAATCTCTCATTCTTCCCACAAATGGGGGGGTTTTGTTACATTTTGAATGTCTTTTGTAATTTAAATGTAATAAATATAATAAAATATCCCTATTCTAGGGGATATCAGATATGTGATCCTAAGCATATAAATATGTGGCTTATGGGATTAGAAGGAGGCTTCTGCTTCTTCTTTCTAGACTTTTGAGAAATTTGGGTCTGAGGATTCTAGAGAGAGAAAGTGCTGATATTTGAAAGAATTCTTGTATTTTTGCATTCTGTACTGAAGAAACTCAGTTGGCTCAGTCCATCTGATCTTGAGTACAGATCTATAATCACAACTCTAAGTGGATTAGGCTATTACCGACTGATCGGGGCTGAACCACTATAAAATCTCCTGTGTTATTTACTTTTCTTGATGAAACTGTCTGTGTCGTTTAAATTCTGTTGAAGGTTTATCGTTTTTGACGTTCTCACGTCGTTGGCTAAAAACACAGTCAACAGTATCTTAACTGTTTTTCAAAATATATCTTGTGTTGTTACAACTATAGCTAATATTTTAATCATTAAAAAAATATTAATAGTTATAACAATCCAAAATATGTCAAAACAGTTAATCAAATTCAAATATCTATAAAAATATCTAACTAACAATATTCAAATTTAAAATAATTTAAATATTAAAAACTATAGAATAAAAAGATATTTATATTTTCAAATAAAGATTTAATAAAAAAATCAAGAATTTAAATGAAAATATCTTAAATATCTGATATCATAATTCTAATATTTGAACATATTAAAAGATTTAAAATTAAGTTGTGTATGCCCTGAGTATCAGCACGTACCTTGTTGAGGCAGCTCGAAAGAAGCGAACGAATAAAGAGCCATTACCGAGGTGCCATGTGTTCACATATCATCCGGAGAAATTTGGTACGATCTCCTAAACAAATAGCTCGAGCTGGCGGATCGTTCAGCTGTTTATCACTTGGAACCATTGTCAACATGGCATCAAAAAACACGAGCTAGCACTGCATTAAGCTCGTGGTACATCAGAGGCCTGACATATCCCAAGATCTTTATAAAGTCAACCACATAATATAAATGTGCATATAACAAACATCACGTGTCTGTTTTATTCCTGAATTCCCGGATACGCAATATAAACATGCGTGATCAGACATCCCACAACTAATTTAGGCCATGCGGCCCATTATCAATTTTTACCTACTGATTAGACCACACTTCAGTGTAAGGTTTAGACATTAATCATCAATGTCACAGAGATGACATGAGGGATAAAGAGATCACGGGATGACCCCAATGCCTACTCAGAGATCATTCTCCTATAAATACCAAGACCCTGGGTAGTGCAAAGGGTTGGATTCTTCTTGTAATGAAAATACTCTATAAGAAATAACAAGGATAGATCAATAATATTGACTCATGGACTAGGAGGATTTTAACCTCTGAACCACATAAAAAGGGAGTGACCATCTTTCTTTGCAATTAGTTTCCATATTCTCGATTATTATCATTTTCTTAATACGGTTTATCATTCTGCACTAATCCATCCTGTTTATTCATATAATTCACTGTTGGCGAAAAACCACATCAACAGTTTGGTGCTTTCATTGAGAGGGTTTAGATTGGTGCTATCACGAAAACTTGATCATGGTGGTCACTCATTCGAGGCATGGTAATGAGGCAGATCAGCATGATGGCCAGGAGGCTCACCATACCGCCGTATCCAACGAGCCAGACCCAGAGGTCCAGCAGCGATCGGGAAAGCAGCCGATGGGCCATGACGACACTGGGAGTTCATCGCCCCTACCTCCAAATCCGAAACTAGGTTACCTGACAACGGTAAAAATGGAAAATATGCAGTTGAGGAGTCATTTAGCCAAAGTAAATAATCAAATCGAGGAAGGCCTGACTACCCCCTCTTACAACTGACGTTAACGTCGGAAAGAGACAAAGAAGGTCTCACAAGTCCCGCAGGGATAGTCAGCCCAGGCCCAGTCGGTCAGTTAGAACCTCAACCCCGAGTTTTGCGCCTTTGTCGCACCATAACCAGGAAACTATGTTTGATGAGTTTCCCAGGGCCCACCAGCAAGTCAGTCGGTCAGTTAGAACCTCAACCCCGAGTTTTGCGCCTTTGTCGCACCATAACCAGGAAACTATGTTTGATGAGTTTCCCAGGGCCCACCAGCAAGTCAGTCGGTTAGTCGGTACTTCAACTCCAAGTTCAGCTCCACCGTCGAGCGCATCCAGGAGAGCTCATGGCAACTCGCGGAGGAGGTCCAGGGAAAGCTCGTGCAGAAAACCTGCCCCAGCCAGTCCTCTTGTGCAGCAGTTAGATCGCCGGGTGCAGGAAGATGGAGGCAGTGGGATAGAGCGACCGCGAACTATTTTGATTTGGCCAGACGGGACTAGGATCGCTTCAGTTAGGCATCCCCTTCGCCGATAAGATATCCATCCCCTCCTCGTCCTGCTCGAGACATTCCTACATACGAGAACAGCAGGAGGAATCCTCCTCCTGCCGTTCCTGCTCATCGCCCGTGAGAGCGCTGGACTATCTTGGATCCTGTCCCCCGGCAGCAGGCTCTGAGCTTTTCCAATGGGAGCTATTGGACCGAAGGCCACCGAAGTGGTAAATCTGGTGGAGACCTGCGAAATCATCTAAGTTTGGCGCAAAGCCCTCGGGTCGCCTCGAGGACCGACCTTCGAGATTGCCTCAACTCGCAGATGGGAGAACAGTCCAGAAACAAAAGCCGTGCTCGCCGAGAAGATGGTCCTTTCAAAATACGCGACAGCGGGAATGCCCCACCAAACCAAGCTCATGCTTGGAGGGACAATAACCTGCCTAATGCGAACAACGGGACAAGAGTTGTTGAACAACCCCAGAACAACCCAGGGGTCAAAGACCAAACCCTCGAAAGCCTAGCTCAAATGGAGGAACTAATGAAGAGGCTCCTGTTAGAGAAGGGAAAAGACAAATACGACTCAGGGGATGATCTCGAGCTTTTTGCCCCCAACTTCGCAACAACGGCATACCCGAATTCGATGGAGACGGAGATCTGTCAGGTCACTTGGGGATTTTCAACACCCTGATGATGGCCCATAATATTGGGCCTGAGCTGAGATGCCTGATATTCCCTTCGACTCTGATCAGGCTAGCTAGGCAATGGTTCAAATAGTGTAAGAAACAGTGGATCAGCTCGTGGAAGAATTTCTCTGCTGACTTTAAGAGGGAATTCTAAGCCTCTCAAGCAGCTCGCGTCAAAGCAGATACCCTGGCGAATGTAAAGCAATAACCTGGGGAACCCTTAAAAGCTTATCAGAGCAGGTTCGCCAACGCTGCTGCCCGAGCTAGGGACGCGGCCGAAAGTTATAGACTCATGGCTATGAGAACTGGAATTTAGTACCTTCATGATCTGAAAAGAGTTTAGGTGATTTTATAATCTGTCATCTCATTGGAGGAAGAAGAATAGTTGACTAGTATTAACAATTGGGTAATCAAAGCAATTGAAATCATATCCCTAAGTTCACATCCATTGTTAAACCCTTTTTTATTTGTTGTGTTGCTTGTTGTGTTTTCTGCATTATTATTTTAAAACCAAATTTTATTGTTGCCAAATAGAAATATAAATCCAATTTGGTTAGTACTTAGCTGCAATTCCCTTGGGTTCGACCTCACCTGCGTGAGTTACTACTTGTATGATACGTGCACTTGCGTGTAATAAAAATATCGCAACAAGTTTTTGGCACCGTTGCTGGGGAATTGTTTAGTTGATATTACGTTAATTGGATTAAATTCTAATTTGGTTTTCTTTTCACTTTTTGCTAACTTGTTTGTGTCAAATTCTTCTTATCTCATCTCAGGCACCATTGGTTTATGCGACGTCAAGGACCAGCTGCAAGAGTGCCTGTTGATCCTGAGATAGAGAAGACTTGTCGGCAAAACAGAAGAAACAAAAGGTTGGAAAGAGTTATACAAAGGATTGAGCAAGAGGAAGTTATGGCCAACAATGGTAATAATGGGGGTGTTGTAGAAGATCAGGCTAATGATCAGAATCCACCTGACCGAAGCCTAAGGGACTATGTGTTGCCAACAATGACGGGGGTCCAGTCTTGTATAAGACCACCCGCCGTAGATGCAAACAATTTTGAGATAAAGCCAGCCATACTTCAGATGGTTCAATCCACAGTCCAGTTTGGGGGACTACCCACTGAAGACCCAAACATGCATCTCTCTAACTTCATGGAGCTCTGTCAAACATTTAAGATGAATGGAGTTAGTGATGATGCTATCAGACTTAGATTGTTCCCATTTTCTCTGAGGGAGCGAGCTAAGAGTTGGTTGGTATCTTTGCCACATAACTCAATCAATACATGGAATGATCTAGCACTGAAGTTCCTCTCCAAGTTCTTCCCTCCAGCTAAAGCAGTAAGTTGAGAGGAGAGATCAATAATTTTTCTCAATTGGATAATAAGTCTCTTTATGAAGCTTGGGAGAGATTCAAAGATTTGATAAGAAAGTGCCCGCATCACGGAATAGAGAAATGGATGCTTGTCCATAATTTTTATAATGGGTTGTGTTGCACTACTCGCACACTCATTGATGTAGCAGCTGGTGGTGCGTTTATGAGAAAGAGCGCCAATGAGGCATATGACTTGTTGGAGGAAATGGCCATGAATAATCAGCAGTGGCCAAGTGAAAGAAGCTCTTCAAGGAAAGTGGCCGGTATGTATGAAGTGGATGCAATTTCGAAGTTGACTGCTCAAGTTGAGGCCTTGACTAAGCAATTGCAAGGCAATATAATTACAGCTCCAGTGCAACAGGCCCATACCCTGTGTGAAGTATGTGGGGGCCCTCATGCCTATGAACAGTGTCAGTATGCTGATGTAAACAACATGCCTATGGAGCAAGCTCAGGCTATTGGGAATTTTCCTCGACAGAGCAACAATAACCCTTACTCCAATTCCTTCAATCAAGGGTGGAGGAATCATCCCAATTTTTCTTGGAAGAATGATCAGCAAGGCCAATCTTTAAACCAACAACAACCACAAGGGTTCTTTAAGCCGAGATTTAGGCCGCAGCAACAACCTCAACCGCCCACTCATCATCAACAACAACAAAATTTTGGTGGAAATTCTAATGCTCAGTCAGATGTGTTGAATCAATTCATGGCTGAAACTCGATCTTCTATTAGAAATCTAAAGACCCAAATGGGACAATTGGCTAGTCTCATGGCTAATCGTGCCCAAGGTAACTTGCCTAGCACCACTGAAGTCAATCCGAAAGAGAATTGCAAGGCAATCACGTTAAGAAGTGGGAAGAATTATGAGGGACCAAGCGAGAAGCAGCCAGTTGAAGAAGTGGGTCAGGATCAACAGGCACATGCACCGACATAAGAGGAAAAGAAGCACAGTGAGAAGAAGGCTACTGAAGGCATACCAACAAAAGAAGCTTCGCCACCAATTAGTATTGAGCATCACATAAAGATTCCCTACCCCCAAAGGCTCCGTAAGAACAACATGGACAAGCAGTTTACTAAATTCCTGGAAGTATTCAAGAAACTGCACATCAACATTCCATTTGCGGAGGCCTTAGAGCAAATGTCGAGCTATGTCAAATTCATGAAGGACATCTTGTCCAAGAAGAGGAAGATGGAGGACTTTGAAACTGTGGCATTGACGGAAGAGTGTAGTGCTATACTGCAAAAGAAGCTCCCTCCTAAACTGAGAGATCCTGGGAGTTTCACAATACCATGCACTATTGGGAGAATTGAGGGAATAAATGCTCTTTGTGATTTGGGGGCTAGTATCAACCTGATGCCATTGTCAGTTTTCAAGAGTTGCAACTTGGAGAAGCCAAGCCCACAACTGTAACTTTGCAACTAGCTGGCCGTTCGTTGGCACATCCAAGATGGGTAATTGAAGATGTCCTTGTCAAAGTAGACAAGTTTATTTTTCCTGTCGATTTCATAGTTCTTGACATGGAAGATGATAGCAATGTTCCCATTATCCTTGGGAGGCCCTTCTTGGCAACAGGCCAAGCACTTATAGATGTTCAGAAGGGTGAGTTGAAGTTGAGAGTGCAAGGGGAAGAAGTTGTATTCAATGTGCTCAAGGCCATGACTTATCCTGAAGCTAGTGACAATTGCTTTTCGGTTGATGTAATGGGTAACTTAGTGGAAGTGAGAAAACTGATAAATGATCCACTTGAGTTGAGTTTTGTTGAAGATGAGGTTAGTGATCAAGATGGAAAGGAAGCTATGGAGTACGCAAAATGGCTTAATTCTTATGGGCCATTAAAGAGGAAATACTTTGAAGAGCTTGGGGCAGTGCCAAAAAGGTCATTGCCCTCAGTTGAGAAGCCCCCGGAGTGCCCTCAGTTGAGAAGCCCCCGGAGTTAGAACTGAAGGTGCTTCCTAACCATCTGAGGTATGAGTTTTTGGGTGAAAACAAGACACTTCCGGTTATAGTTTCAACTTCACTTTCTGATGTAGAGACTGAAAAATTGTTGAGAATTTTGAGAGAGCACATGAAGGCCATTGGGTGGACTTTGGCAGACATCAAGGGGATCAACCCCTCTACTGTTATGCACCGGATTTTAATGGAGGACAGAGTCAAACCAACCATAGATGCCCAAAGAAGACTTAATCCGCCAATGAAGGAAATTGTGAGAAAGGAAGTGGTGTAGTGGTTAGATGCAGGGGTGGCTTACCCAATTTCTGACAGTGAGTGGGTGAGTCCGGTTCAGGTAGTACCTAAAAAGGGGGGAATGACGGTAGTGAAGAATGAAAAGAACGAGTTAAGTCCAACAAGAACTGTTACTGGTTGGAGAATATGCATTGACTACCGCAAGCTCAACAAGGCAACAAGGAAAGATCATTTTCCCCTTCCATTCATTGATCAGATGTTAGACAGATTGGCGGGTCAGGAGTATTATTGTTTGGTTACTCCGGGTATCATCAAATAGTCATTGCACCAGAGGACCAAGAGAAAATGACATTTACATGTCCTTATGGCACATTTGCTTTTCGAAGAATGCCATTTGGGCTATGTAACGCACCAGCAACTTTCCAACGGTGTATGATGGCTATTTTTTCTGACTTGGTTGAAAATTGTATAGAAATTTTCAGGGATGATTTCTCAGTGTTTGGCTCGTCGTTTGACCATTGTTTGAGGAACTTGGAGCTGGTATTGATTCGATGTGAAGAATCCAATTTGGTGCTTAATTGGGAGAAGTTCCATTTCATGGTTAGAGAGGGGATTGTTTTGGGACACAAGATCTCACAGGAAGGGATTGAGGTAGACAGAGCCAAGGTGTCTACTATTGAAAATTTTCCCCCTCCAGTTTCGATAAAAGGGATTCGTAGTTTTTTGGGTCATGCTGGTTTCTACAGACGGTTTATAAAGGATTTCTCAAAGATCTCCAAGCCATTGTCTAATTTTCTTACTAATGGAGTGCCCTTTGAGTTTGGAAAGGAGTGTATGGAGGCTTTTCAAACTCTTAAGGAAAAATTGATTTCGGCACCTATAGTCATTGCACCGAATTGGGAGCTTCCATTCGAGTTGATGTGTGACGCAAATGATTATGCTGTCGGGGCCGTGTTGGGTCAACGAGTTGACAAGGTTTTTCGCACCATCTACTATGCTAGTAGGACCTTGAATGATGCTCAGTTGAATTATGCTACTACTGAAAAGGAGATGTTGGCCATAGTCTTCGCTTGTGACAAGTTCAGGCCATATTTAATCGGGAATAAGGTTATTGTGTACACAGACCATTCGGCGATCAAATACCTTATGACCAAGAAGGATGCCAAGCCAAGACTAATCCGATGGGTCCTTCTCCTCCAGGAGTTTGAATTAGAAATCAGAGACAAGAAGGGTACCGAGAACCTAGTAGCAGATCACTTGTCAAGACTGGAGTCAGAAGAGAGTCAGAATATGAAGGAAGTCCAGATAAATGATGAGTTCCCTGATGAGCAATTGTTTGCTTTAAAGGAAAGTTTGATGGTTCCATGGTTTGCTGTTATGTCAACTTTCTAGCTGCAAACATCACACCTTCTGACATGACAAGACAACAATTGAAGAAATTCTTTTCTAAGGTAAAGCACTATTATTGGGAAGAGCCAATCCTCTACAAGCACTGCGCCGATCAGATAATCAGAAGATGTGTGCCTGAAGAGGAGATGTACTCTATCCTGAATCATTGTCATAGCTTGCAGCGTGGAGGTCACTTTGGTGGGACAAGGACTGCTGCAAAGGTTCTACAAAGTGGTTTCTTCTGGCCAACTCTCTTTAAGGATGCTCATGAGTTTGTCAAGGCATGTGATCATTGTCAGAGGACTGGTAATATTTCAAGAAGGAACGAGATGCCTTTGACTGGTATTTTAGAAGTGGAACTGTTTGATGTGTGGGGTATTGACTTCATGGGTCCTTTTCCGTCATCATACAACAATCTGTTTATTTTGCTAGCTATGGACTACGTTTCTAAGTGGGTGGAAGCGACTACAACTCCTGATAATGATGGTAAAACAGTTCTTACTTTTCTCCAAAAGTACATTTTTACCCGGTTTGGTACTCCTAGAGCTATAATTAGTGATGAAGGGAGTCATTTTTGTAACAAGCAATTTGAAGTGTTACTTGCGAGATATGGAGTTAGACATAGAAAAGCATTACCTTATCACCCATAGAGTAATGGACAAGCTGAGATTTCCAACCGGGAAATTAAGTTAATCTTGGAGAAGACGGTACAGCGTTCAAAAAAAACTGGTCTAAGAAACTCGATGATGCCTTGTGGGCATACAGAATAGCTTTCAAAACACCTATTGGTATGTCACCATATAGGTTGGTCTTTGGGAAAGCGTGTCATCTTCCAGTGGAACTTGAGCATAGAGCATTTTGGGCCATGAAGACCTTGAACATGGACTTGGTAGCAGCTGGTGAGAAGAGGCTTTTGCAATTGAACGAGTTGGAGGAGTTTAGAAACGAAGCCTATGAGAACACCAAGATTTACAAGGAGAGGACTAAGAAGTGGCATGACCAGAACCTTGTTAGGAAGGAATTTCAACCAGGTCAACAGGTATTACTCTTTAATTCAAGATTGAAACTTTTTCCGGTCAAGCTGAAATCGAGATGGTCTGGTCCTTTCACGGTATTACAAGTGTTTCCTTATGGCTCCGTTGAAGTAACAAGTGAAAAGACTGGCAAGTTTAAAGTAAGTGGTCAGCGGTTGAAGCTCTACTTGGGTGGTCAGTTTGATCAAACCAAGTCTGCCATCCTCTTGGCGCCGCAGTAAAGAGGAAACCAGCGTCTGGCTATATGACGTTAACGACAGCGCCATTGGGAGGTATCCCAAATTGTATTTAGTTTTGCATTTTAATCTTTGGTTTGGAACAATTAGTATTTTTAAGTGTTTTTATTTCTTATTTTTTTTATTGTATTCTGTAAAGAAAAAAAAAAGGGAGAAAACCGTGAAAAGAAGAAATTTTTTTTTTCAATTAGGGCCGCGACGCAGAGTGTAGCGCCGCGGCGCTTAGGGGTATTAGCACCGTGGCGAGGTTCTAGGCAGAGAACAGAAAAAAATTGAAGCAGTATTAGCGTCGCGGCCCCTGTTCTTGCGCCGCGACTCCTGGAGCACGAGTATTCATTAGCGCCGCGACGCTAACACGGGCCACCATTTATAACCTAAAAAATTTCCCCATTTTTTTTTTAGACCCTCCAAAATACCCCATCCGCCTTCCTTCATCTTCTTCGCCTCTCCTCCACCCAAATCACCCTATAACCTCCATAACCACCAATATTTCACTCATCTTTCATAATTTCTTCATCCCTTTCCATAAAAATCACTTCCCCCATCATTTTCTTTGTTCCTTTTCACCTAATTTCCTCAAGAATACCATTTTGCCCACTCATTTTAACCCTAATCCGAAAATCCCATTATCTTCCTCAATATTGTTCATTTCTCCAAGCTTTGGCCAACAATGGTGGATTATCAATGGGTTTCTCATTAATGTAATTGATCTTGCCTCTCATCTTTTCAATTTAATGAGACTCCTTTGGTTATTGGAAAATCTAGTGTTAATTGCGTTTGATTATGGATTAAGTGGTGCATTTTGGATATTTTTGATATTGTGAAAAATTGGATTGGAGAATTGTGGTTTGTGAAGAAATTTTCTGATTTTGGGAAGTGCTAAAAACAAGGGGAGGTGCTGCCAAAAATTCTAGTGATTTTACAAGTTTGTATTTTGGGAGTTATTTTACTCAATGGGTAAAGGTCCTGTAAATGCTTCAGGTGCTTCATCGTCTCGCCCTCCTCGTGTCTCCACAAGGGCGGATTATGACACCTCAAGATTTGTGAGCAAAGAGGCTCAAGAACGGTTTGTGGTGTTGTCAAGGAAACCTATTCTTGAAGAAAGAGGTATGGAATTTAGTTCAGAACCCCTGGAAAACCAGCCAATGTATGAGCCTATTCGAGCTGAGATTGCTCGACGGCAGTGGGGCCAATTTGTTGACTGTAATGGCAAGGCTAATCACACGTTGACATATGAATTCCTTGCTAATTGGCCAGAAAGAGAAAATAATGATGTCATGGTGCGGGGCAAGAAGATACCAGTTACTCTTGCAGCATTTAATCAGTTGTATGAGGTACCTGACTTTCCAATGGAAGAAGAAGAGTTGCGGGTACTGGGGGCCGATAATCTAGATTATGTTGACATTGCGGAAACATTGGGTTTTCCTGGAGCAAGAATTCATTTGAAGGATGGTGAGCCAAACTGTATGTATCGCTGTGAACTTAACCAAGTGGCTCGTGCTTGGTGTTATTTTGTGAGTGCCCGATTGATTCCGAACAATCATCTGTCTAACATCCCTATTGACCGGCTCAAGGTGACATATGCTATTTTAAAAGGGTACAACCTAAACATTGGGAGGTATATTCGGGAAAGTATCAATCATATAATTCAGGGTACCACTACTGGCGGGTTGGGACATGGAAATTTCATTACTGAACTATGCATTACGTATGGCGAACCTCAATACTTAACTGACATGAAGGTGCCTCCGCAAAAGCCAGTCGGGATGGCCATGGTGAATCGCCTCATTCTGCCGCATCCCTATGATGCCCCGCAAGTTCCGAGAGGAAGAGGTCGCCGCCGACAAAGGACCGATGATGGTGAGGATGAGCCCGATGTTTTAGGTGGTCACATGGATCCTGCTATGCAGTACACTCATGCTCAGTTGAATTACCTTATTCAGCAAAACATGCATATGCAGACTTATATGGGGTAGCGGAGTGCTTATGATGCGAACCATATTCAGTAGCTGAATAATTTGGTATCTCGGTGGTCTTTGGATGAAGAAGATGAGAATTACTTTTCCCTATCACCGCGTTTCACTCCTTATGATAAACCACCGCCACCCAACCCATTTTGAGGGGTTTTCCGGTAAGTTTCTCTCTTTTCGGTTGTCATGTTCACATTGGGGACAATGTGAAATAAAGTTTGGGGGAGGGACTTACTTTTCTGTTTTAGTTTAGTTTAGTTAATAAAAATTTTGTTGTTTACTTTTGTTATCTTCATTGTTGTGTGTGTCAAAAGTTAAGCCGATGATACGTATAAATGACGTTGTTGTCACTTGTCAAATGGAAATTGTGTTTAATCGTGTGCTTGATTTGATCACTCTTTGGATTAATTTTGGTGCCTTTTGGAAATTTTAGTATATGTTGCAAATGTGAATAAGTGGATTATGCTATACATGTCTTACTTGGGTTTGAGGTATGAATTGATGAAAAGGATAGAACTTGCATTGCTTGCCTTTTGAGACGAAATCCTTGATGACATGTGTTTTGGAATATGATTTAGGCAATCTTTTGGAACGTTTGGGCCTTTCAAGCTTAACCTTATCATTATTATCCCTAGTTTGCCTATTTGTGCCTTAACTTGTTTGATTGATTGTATAACCACTTCATTAAGCCAAAAATGTACCAATTATTATTTTTCCCTGTCCTGTGAATTATGCCATAAGCCTAGAAATAAGTTTGGGGGAACGAATTGTAATTGGGTAAAAAAAAGAAAAAGGTATTGGTGTGAGTGGATGAACGATGTAATTTTTCGATTGAGACAAGTGTAAAATGTAAAAGTACTTGCAACATCACTAAATTTTGATATTTTTCTTCAAAAAAAAAAAAAAAGGTGATGAATAATTAAATAAAGTGATGTTGGAGCATTGATTATGAGTTCTCAATCGATGGAAAGTGGGTGAATTAGGGGATGGTAATTGAATGCAATGTGGGTTGTTTGATTGGTTTTTTATGTGCTTATGGTATAATGAAGCCTAAATGTCTTTTTTATCTACCATTACCTAAGCCAAAATGTTATGAACCTTTGAAGTCCTTTTGATTCCATAACATGTGTTGTTGACATTAGTGGAGAAAGGCAAGTGTATTGAATTTTGGTTAGTGGATTATTGGAATGAGTGGGGCATGTATGGTGTTATCTAGTTATTCATTTGTTATTTGCAAGGTATAATCTAATTTCCAATTGAGGCATTTAGATTAATTGTTGGAGTTTTTGAATTGAAATTCTGGTTGATCAACAATTGAAGTTTTGTGAGTGATGACGGCGTAATTTAAAGAAAACTGGAGGCTTAACTTGTCATGTCTGTTTGTTTTTGTTTAATGTGTCATTTCCTTACTCGAAGACGAGTAAAAAGAAAGTTTGGGGGAGTTTGTTAGGCTAATTTTATCCTCCCTTTTTAAGTGTCTTTATTAGTGTCTTTTTAATGGTTTTTGTGTTTTTGGAGCGAATTTATGCTTGTTTTAGCTTGATTTCAGGTTAAGCATATGTTTTGGGCATTTGGAGTGGATTGTGGAGAAAATATGCTAAACTAAAGGGTTATTCAAGTTTTTGCTGAAATTGTATTAGGGCTGCGGCGCCAGAATTAGCGCCACGACGCTAATGCGTATTAGAGCCGCGGCGAGCCCTTTTCCAGAAACCCGAGATTTCGCAATTTCCGAGTAGAGCCGCGGCGCTGTCGTCCGTACGCCTCATAATTTTAAGGGAAATTTTGTCATTTTGGGAAAAATAGAGAATGAGGTCTTCATTTTTAATTGGGGGATCACAATTTTTGAAAAAGAGACAGAAAGAGGTCGAAAAAAAGAAGAAGAAGCGTGGAACGAGCATGGGCAATCTGTGACAATTCCCAACCTAGTTTGATTTTCTCTTCTTTAATTTCCTATGTTATTGTTTATGTTTACTTTGATTATGGATATGAATACTGAGATTATGAGCTAAACTCCTATTTAGGGATTTGATGGATATTGACTGAGATTATTCCATGGATTAATGCTATTTGATTGTTCTTTCTTCCTTGTTTATGTGATTTGTTCATCTTTGTGCTTAATACATGTTTGAGATTGATCACCTTAAGCATGATTCATCATCCTAATATGAAATCTGAAAAGTGAATATTAGGAATGCTCTAAATGAATGAACATAGGTTTTGATGTGAAACGAAAGTATTCGCATAGCTTATGTGACTTTTAGATTATTGCTTAATGCGAATTGCTTGTTGTACTATCTCAGAGATGCAGTAGTTGACATGCAATTTAGTACCTTCATGATCTGAAAAGAGTTTAGGTGATTTTATAATCTGTCATCTCATTGGAGGAAGAAGAATAGTTGACTAGTATTAACAATTGGGTAATCAAAGCAATTGAAATCATATCCCTAAGTTCACATCCATTGTTAAACCCTTTTTTATTTGTTGTGTTGCTTGTTGTGTTTTCTGCATTATTATTTTAAAACCAAATTTTATTGTTGCCAAATAGAAATATAAATCCAATTTGGTTAGTACTTAGCTGCAATTCCCTTGGGTTCGACCTCACCTGCGTGAGTTACTACTTGTATGATACGTGCACTTGCGTGTAATAAAAATATCGCAACACCAGCCAAGTCCCTGATCAGCCCGTTGGAATGGAAACGGACGTCGCGAATACAACTCAGACCGTTGCCTAGAATAACCAAGGGGGGGGGGGAAGCAAGAGAAAGAGAAACGACGAGGGCGGCCAGCACGACCCAAAGAAGAACCAGCCTGCAGAAAAATTCAAACTGATCTACGCAGTTTATACCGATCTCACAAGCACTAAGGAGCACATTTTCCTAGCGAATTATGCCCGCCTTCCCTGGAAAAGGCCAGAGCCCTTGAAAAATTAGAAGGCTAAGAGAGACCCTTCAAAATTCTGTCGATTCCACAACGACATTGGTCACAACACCGATGATTGCAGGCATCTGAAGGATGAGCTCGAGACACTTATTTGGGCCAGACCCTTGGTTTAGTATGCCCGGAATTGGGTCACTCCTAATCAGCCCGCCAGGCAAAACGTTCAATCAGCTTCGGAAGCTCCAGCAAATCTGACCAGAGCCCATGGAGGACAAAACCTCCCTCCTCCAATAATAGGAGGAGAGATAACCACCATTTATGGGGGCCCCTATTTGGCAAGCTCGAGCGAGGTGCTCAGAAAAGATACATCAACGAATTAAAGTCTCATAATAGAATTGAATTTATCCCAGAGCAACCCATATTCAAACAACAGTGATTGGAGAGACAGCCAATCAGTTTCATCGAAGAAGATGCCAGTCATGTCCAGTTCCCACATAATGATCCTCTAGTTGTAACCGCCCAGCTTGCAAACCGGAGAGTCAGGAGGGTACTAACTAGTTGATAATGGGAGTTCGGTGAACTTGTTGTTTCGGTCCACGTTAGAAAAAATGGGGCTGTCAGTGACCGAACTGAAGGCCACTTCCATCATACTGTATGGGTTCTCTTATGAAAGGTCGATAGTGATAGGTACGATTGAATTAGTAATAACCTTGGGAGAGGGACCACGAACTGTCTCCAAACTCCTCGAGTTTGTGATCATCGACTTTCCCACAGTGTACAACGCAATTTTGGTTCGACCTAAGTTGATGGCATTTGGAGCCATAACTTCTATCTGCCACCTCGCAGTCAAATTCCCCTCCCCTACTGGGATATGTACTGTTCGAGGTGATCAGCTCGCTGCTAGGGAATGCTATAGAATTTCCATGAAGGGAAAATCACTACCCGGGCAGCAGACGATGACCATTCAGGGCGAAAGCGAGGAACCCCAGGAAACGAGAACTAGCTCTGGGATAGAGGAATCTCGGCCAGGAAACGACATAGGCACCACCCTGAGTGATGATATCGACCCTAGAATTGGCAAGGATAAGTCCGAGCTCCAGGATATCGAAGAGCTTGAAGAAGTAAATATCGACCCTCAAAACCCTTCGAGGATCGTTAGGCTCGGGAAAAACCTTGAGTGCGAAAGAAAGGCAAAGTTGCTGAAATTCCTGCAAGAAAATTTAGACGTTTTCGCCTGGTCTTATGAAGACATGGTGGGGATCAGCTCGAGCATCATCATGCATACCCTCAGCTTGGACAAAAGCATGCATGCGAAGTCGCAGAAACAAAGGCGTCTGGGCATGACCCGAACTGCAGTCCTGGAAGAAGAAGTTGCTCAGCTTTTAAAATGCAGTTTTATCCGCGAGGCAACATACCCGATCTGGGTTGCCAATCCTGTTCTGGTCCCGAAGCCCAACGGGAAATGGCGGACCTGTGTCAACTTTTCTGACCTGAATAAAGCATGTCCCAAGGATTTCTTCCCCCTACCAAGGATCGACCAGTTGGTGGATGCCACGGCAGGACACGAGCTCATGTTCTTCATGGATGCGTACTCTGGTTACAACCAGATCACTATGAATCCTGCAGATCAGGAGCATACCAGATTCATGACCCTAACCAATGTTTATTGTTACAAAGTCATGCCCTTCGGGCTGAAAAACGCTGGAGCTACATATCAGAGATTGGTCAACAAAATGTTCGTTGATCAGATTGGGAGAAACATGGAAGTGTATGTTGACGACATGTTGGTCAAGTAAAAAACTGCCGATGACCATGTTCCCGATCTGAGAGAATGTTTTGAGATCCTAAGGAAGTATGGTATGGGGTTGAATCTCCAAAAATGTACCTTCGGGGTTGCATCAGGAAAATTTCAGGGTTTCATAGTCAACACTATAGGAATAGAGGCGAACCCCGTCAAAATCAGATCGCTACTCGAAATGCCATCACCCCAGTCACGAAAAGACGTCCAAAGTCTGACAGGAAGGGTGGCAGCCCTAAATCGGTTCAATTCCAAATCTAATGACAAATGTTTGCCATTATATAACCTGCTCCAGGGAAATAAAAAGTTCGAGTGGACCGAAGAGTGCGAGCGTGCCTTCCTCGACCTAAAAGCACATTTAGTCGAGCCGCCCGTGTGTTCTAGGCCAACAGTGGGAGAGCCTCTTTTTCTTTACCTAGCTGTCATGAAAGATGCGGCTAGCACCGTGCTGGTCTGGGAAGAGGACCGCTCTCAGAAGCCAGTCTATTACATTAGAAAAAGGCTCCTCGAAGCTAAATCTTGATATCCGTTGATGGAAAAAATGACTTTCTGCCTTATCACGGCCTCCATAAAGCTTAGACCGTATTTCCAGTCCCATTCAATCCACGTCATAACTGATCAACCTTTAAGACAGGTACTGCAGAAATCTGAGGCATCAGGACGTCTTTTGAAATGGGCTATCGAGCTCAGCCAATTCGAGATACTGTATGTACCACGAACTGAGATCAAAAGCCAAGCTCTAGCTGATTTCATGGCGGAATGCACTGGATTCCAAGAGGAACCGATGGAAGAACCGATGCAGGCCTTCTGGAAAGTCTTTGTGGATGGTTCATCTAATGAGAACGGGTCTAGATCTAGAATCATTTTGATATCCCCAGAGGGACATCGTTTCCACTCTGCGTTACAATTCGAGTTTGAAGTGTCCAACAACAAGCCGAGTACGAAGCTTTATTGGCTGGGCTGAGGGTGGCCAAGAAGCTGAAGGCTAGGGCCATCCAGTACTATAGCGATTCCCAGCTCGTGGTAAACTAGGTATCAGGGGAATACCAAGCGCGGGGAATCAAGATGGTGGCCTACATGGCCAAGGTAAAGAAGGAGTTGCTCGAATTTGAATACAACCTAGTCGAACAAATCCCTCGGGAGCAGAATGCCAATGCTGATGCCCTAGCAAAGCTGGCCACCTCCAAGGAAGCCGAGACCTTGAGCCTGACACCGGTGGAGTTCTTGGAGAGACCAAGTGTGGTAGAGAGTACAAGGGAGATCGAGATGATCGATGCCAGGCCAACCTAGATGACTCCCATAGTCGAGTATCTTACAATAGGGAAGTTACCCGAAGAACGAAAGGACACAAGAAAGATACTCTACCGAGCTCCGAGGTATACAGTCGTAGACAGAACATTGTACAAGCGCGATCTCTCTCTGCCTCATCTATGGTGCGTTTTACCAGAAGAAGCTAAAGCTATCTTGCAGGAGGTGCATGAAGGCTTTTGTGGAGATCACGCCGGGGGGAAAAGTCTGGCCTTGAAGATATTGAGGCAAGGATATTATTGGCCCACTTTATCAAAGGACTCAATTTCTTATGTCTGAAAGTGTGACAAGTGCCAGCGGTTCGCCATGATTGTCTGACCTCCACCAGTCGATCTGAAGATGATCTCGTCCCCGTGGTCGTTTGCGGTCTGGGGGATTGACTTAGTTGGAGCCCTACCCACGACAAAAAGAGGAGTTCGCTATGCGATAGTGGTCGCTGACTACATCACGAAGTGGGCAGAAGCGGAGCCCCTGGCGATAATAACATCAAAGAGAGTCCTCGATTTTGTGGTTAAGAATATTTTCTGCTGGTTCGGACTTCCAAGGAAGATCGTGTCAGACAACAGAACCCAGTTCGATAGCGACCTCTTCATCGAATTTTACGGAAGGCACGACATAATTGAAAGGTTTTCCTCAGTGGCCTGCCCCCATACTAATGGGTAGGTCGAGGGTGTGAATAAGACGCTCAAGGCGAGTCTTAATAAGAAGCTGGACGAGGCCAAGGGAGTTTGGCCCGAGCCGATCCCGCAGGTGCTATGGGCGTACCGAACCTCAAACCAAACTTCGACGGGGCACACCCCTTTTTCCTTGAATTTTGGGAGTGAAGCCGTCCTTCTTGTCGAAACAAAGATAGCCTCGCATAGGGTCCAGGCCTTCAGCCAATAGCAGAATGACGAATTGCTCAGCGCGTCCCTCAACCTGATTGATGAAAAGCGAGAAGATTCACAACTACGCCTCGCACATTATCAGCAAAAGATCACTCATTTTTTTAATTCAAAGGTTAAAAGGCGTGCTTTTGAATTAGGAGACCTGGTACTTCGAAGGGTGTTTTTCGCGGGCAAGGACCCCAAAGATGGTTCCTTAGGCCCGAACTGGGAAGGGCCCTATCAGATCATCGAAATCGTACAAGAAGGCACTTTCAAGTTAGCCCGGCTTAATGGAGAAATGGTGCCACAGACTTGGAATGCTGTGCATTTGAGAAAATATTATCAGTGATCAAATCACTCATTTATGTAAGGCTTGCGTATAAAATCCAATTAGCTATATGTATAAAAAAAATTATAATGGGTTATTAGCTCATTTTTGTCTGTACGATTTTGTTTGTGTAATTAGTTCAAGTAGCCACGCAAGTCCACTTCCTGGTTACTTGGGGGGCAGATCACCCGACCAGGTTCTGAAACTTAGAAGTTGGTTAAATTGATTAGCCAAATGTTTTTTAGAAAAACACGAGGTGTCGATAAAACTAACGCGAACTAAGTTTTTAAAATTAAATATCCTGGACCCGACCAGGTTCTAAAACTTAGAAGTTGGTTAACTTGATTAACCAAGTGTTTTTTAGAAAAACACGAGGTGTCGATAAAACTAACGCGAACTAAGTTTTTAAAATTAAATATCTTGGAGCCGACCAGGTTCTAAAACTTAGAAGTTGGTTAAATTGATTAACCAAATGTTTTTTAGAAAAAACACGAGGTGTCAATAAAACTAACGCGAACTAATTTTTAAAATTAAATATCCTGGACATGACCAGGTTCCAAGAACTTGGAAGTTGGTTAAATTGACTAGAAATGTTTCACTTCCTCTAAAGGAAAAACGGTCAATAAAACCATCACGAACTAAGTTTCTACCAAACACATTATAAAATATGAGAAAAAGATTGAACAAGTAAAACTTGAAATTGCGAAAATTAATAAATTGTCTCGAGGAGAATAACCTCGTACTCAATATTTACAAACAAAAGTAAATAAAAGTGAAAAAAAAAAAAAAAAAAAAATTAGGCTCCCCGAGGTCGCTCTGAAGACGTCACCTCCTCAGTCTCCTGCTCACCCACAGCAGAAGTCTCCCCGGTCTCAGTCGGCGCCTGCAGCTCCTATTGCAGCTGAACTTTGAACTTCTCAAGGTAGTGCCCCCATGCGTCGGAGGCCAGGAAGGAGAATTTGTCATCCTGGTTGAAGGTCCAGCAGTGGTATAACATACTCTCGATGGAGGATGTCGATGCTTTCTTCTCCTCCAGAATGGCTGCCTTGACCTCCAGTAGTTTTGCCTTGGCCCCCTCGAGCTCGGCCTGAAAGGCTACCGAGGCCGCCTTCACCGCCTGCTCGCCTTGTCGGGCAGTGGATAAAGCGGCCTGCGTCGCCTGTTCACTCGCATGGGCCGCCGCCAAAGCAGCCTTGGCTCTCTGTTTGCTCTGTTGAGAGGATGCGAGAGCAGCTTGGGCCGCAGACAGCTCGGCCTTGAGCTCTTCGTTCCTGGCCCTGGCCCGAGATATGTTGCGGTGTTGGGCCAAGACCGCCTACAAAAAGCAAAGAAATAGTTAGGCACATACCAAAAAAATAAAATACATATAATAAAAGCAAAGTCAGGAGAAATGCTTACTGTGAGGTTCATCCCTAAGGCAGACTCCATGACGTTCTTCGGGCTCCTCTCCTGAATCACCCTCAGGTCATGGGGCTTGGCCTTGTAAAAATACTCCACTGAGTAGTTCGCCATCTCGTAGACGGTCCCCCGAAAAGGGTCTGGAATCAGTTCCAGATTTTGGGGGTTGACGGGGATGCGAGCAGTGGCGATAGGGACCACTGGAGCTTGAGGACCAACCGGTGCTACTGGTTCCTGAGCAGGAGGTGGAGGAAGGCAAGGAAGGGGCACAGGTGGACCTTTTTTCCCCGGGGCTGCGGCGGGCGGAGCTCCTGAGCTCGAGCCTTTCCCCTTAGCCGAGGATTGGGAGGCAGTCGCAGCCGGGGGCAGCGTTTTCTTTGAAGTAGGCTGAAGCCTCTTGACAAGGGGTCCCTCACTGGACCTCCCTTCTTGGAACATCAAGCGAATGTCAGGTTACCCTCTCTGTGCCATCTCCTCGCCTGAAAAATGAATGGGAAATGCGTTAAGAATGCATATACGTTCTTCAACAATAATTAATAATAATATTAATTATAAATACATATGAAGTAGTAAAAATCCTACCCTCCAAGCTAGAGGAAGAGTCTATTTCCACGACCTAAGGTTGGTCCCATACTCCTAAAAAAAAGGCCGACCTAAAAGAAAAAGTGTTGTCCACTACTACAGTACCCCTAGGACGACCCATGTCATGATGCAACACTAATTTATCTATGCATTAGAGCAAGGTTTTGTCTCAGTCTGGGTCGTTTTGGTGGCGATGAACGAGCTGGTTTGGGTTAAACCTTACTAACCTAAGCTCTGCGGCTGCCCTATCTAAGTCACGAAAAGGGTATGGGTTACCTTTGCCGGAGGGGCCGGCTGCTACCCCTGACTGAGCAAGGTCTAGATCGGGGTCCCGAGCAGCCTCCGGAGCTCGTCTCTTCCGCACGAGTGGCACCTCGTCCTCCTCTTCCTACTCGTCGCCACCATCGTCTGCAGCATTGCTCTTAGAAATAGATGCCAACATGCGGGCTACTGGATGAGTGGCCCGCATTCTCCTCAAGGCCAGAGTCTGGCATGCAGAGATTTACTTACATGCCTACATTATGTCATTAGACACAAGCTGGCAGGAGTCCTTCTCATTGGGCGAGAGCCCCGCCATGGTATCGTATTGACCCGCAAGGGTCACGGATTTGGTCGTCCTCGCAAAAATTGTTGCACGACGATGCTCCAATCAGTATGCGCGCGAAAAGACAAAAAAAAAAGAAATTTGTTTTTTTACGCGAGCTGAAGATAGAAAGCTTACGAGGACGGTTGTAGTAATGGTACTCGCAATTGCGAAACCCATTCAACATAAAGAATTGATCTTTGAAGTCATTGGGATGGCTGGGAAGTTCGATCACCGCAGATGAGTTTGGGAAGCGAGTCAAGTAGTAGAACCCATCACATCGTCCCCTTTGATCCGAGCTGGCCTTGAGGTAGAAGAAGTAGAGGATGTCGACCGGGGTAAGGACTTCCCACTCGTGCTTCAGAAAGAGATACCTCAGCCCTGCCAGCACACAGTAGGAATTCGGAGGTAGTTAAAATGGTGCTAACTTTACGTAGTTGAGAAAGTCGGCAAAATACTGATCCAGGGGGAGGAAGGCCCCGGCCCTGAGATGCTCATCGCTCCAGGCCGCGAAGTCTTCATCGAGGGGTGCGTAGCTCCTCTCACCCTCCAAGTGAGGTTGAGCAATAAGGACATCAGTCCCAACCTCGATGTCATGGGACATCATTATCTTATTGGCCCTCCCTTGGGTCGTGATCTTCGAGGCTATCCTCTCCGTCTCAAAGAAAGCATCAGGTCCCACTTCGATCTCCTTCTCCACCGTGGGACCGAACTGGGGGATGGGAGACTCCGCCACGACCTCCTTCCCTCTACTGGATTGCTGGGACGATGAGCCGGCCGCGCTTTTCTTAGGCACATTCCTTTTGGGCCCCATCTGATCGCCTATCGAACTAGAACGATGAAAAACTTAGTAGGCGACCTAAAAGCTATGAAAGGACAAACAGCGTGAGAAGAACAATGGTTTTTTGTGCGCGAGCTTACCTCAGCCCGCGGTGTGAGGCCACGCGCCCAACTTTCCAACGGATCCCTGATAATCAGGGATCATTATGTCTGGAGGGTCAAGTTATTACTTGCCTTAGAGGAGAGGTTTTGAGAGAAAAACCACCTAGGAAGCGTGACCCCTAAGCTACCCGATTTTACACCCTAAAAACCTCTCATCTTACATATCCCAAATGGGTATTTCCTAAAATTACCCAAAAATATTACCCAAAAATTTTCCCAGAAATTACCTAGTTGTGAACATTGCAATCCTAGACATGTTTTGGGTCTACTCAATATGTCTAGAATCAGAACTTATGCTCCAAAAGCGAGTCAGAAACAACCTACTGTTTACAACTATGAGATGTAGGTTTGCATAACAAAGAAAAAGGGAAATCAAAACATACAACGAGTAGGAAACTTACAATGTATTTTCCAAACGAAGGTTTCTGACAGCGTAGAAGTGGGAGTCCTGGAAGATTCCTTAAGGCTGGACTTCTGAAAATTTCTTGTGGCAAGAATATGGGAATTTCTAAGAAGAAGAAGAAGAAGAAGAAGAAGAAGAAGAAGAAGAAGAAGAAGAAGAGATTTTTAAATTTTGAAAGAGAAAAAATAAAGGAAAATTTTGAATGAAGAATGATAAGTACTGAAAACCGCCAGCCTTGTTTATACGTAAGAGGCATGAGGAAATGAGGACCGTCCGATTAAGTTAATGCGAGATACGAGGGTCATAACTTGAAAGACAAAACGACGGCAAAAAGGTGGCCAGGCCATTTAATTCGATCCTCGAAACCCGAACAAACGCCAATCACGGCGTTCCACGTGTCCGATACTCAAGTAACGCACAGGTCTAGATAATCAAAAATGAAGTTTAAAAGCCCCCACTGTGAAAGAAGAAAGTGACGTCATAGATCACGGGCAGGGACTTGGGGGCAAATGTACGCCCTGAGTTTCA
Source organism: Humulus lupulus (assembly GCF_963169125.1). NCBI lineage: Eukaryota > Viridiplantae > Streptophyta > Magnoliopsida > Rosales > Cannabaceae > Humulus > Humulus lupulus. The sequence continues at coordinate 45,188,395 of NC_084796.1, read as the reverse complement.
GCACGTACCTTGTTGAGGCAGCTCAGGAGAAGCAAACGAAAAAAGAGCCATAACCGAGGTGCCACGTGTTCACCTATCATCCGAAGAAATTTGGTACGATCTCCTAAACAAATAGCTCGAGCTGGTGGATCATTCAGCTGTTTATCACTTGGAACCATTGTCAACATGGCATCAAAAAACATGAGCTAGCACTACATTAAGTTCGTGGTACATAAAAGGCCTGACATATCCCAGGATCTTTATAAAGTCAACCACGCAATATAAACGTGCATATAACAGACATCACGTGTTTGTTTTATTCCTGAATTCCCGGATACGCAATATAAATGTGCGTTATCAGACATCCCACACCTGATTTAGGCCATCATCATCCATTTTTACCTACTGATTAGACCACACTTCAGTGTATGGTTTAGACATTAATCATCAATGTCACATTGACGACGTGAGGGATAAAGAGATCACGGGATGACCCCAATGCCTACTCAGAGATCATTCTCCTATAAATACCAAGACTCTGGGTAGTGCAAAGGGTTGGATTCTTCTTGTAATGAAAATACTCTGTAAGAAATAGCAAGGATAGAGCAATAATATTGACTTGTGGACTAGGGAGATTTTAACCTCCGAACCACGTAAAAAAGGAGTGACCATCTTTATTTGCAATTAGTTTCCATATTCTCGATTATTATCATTTTTTTATTATGGTTTATCATTCAACACTTATCCATCCTGTTTATTCAAATAATTCATTGTTGGCGAAAAACCGCATCAACAAGTTGTTAGTCTATTTTAAATTTGAATTTGAATCTTTGTAGAAAATATCTAATTATTTAAATCTCAACTAATAAAAATATCTTATGTTTTAAAACACAATTTTAAATGATAAAACAAAAAATATATTTTTGGTTTTTATTATAAATAATGTATTTTCACAATTTTAATTTCTTTAATTTTCAAAAAGAAAATTGGATTGATGTGCACGCGCGCATGGCAGCCAGGCCAAAAATTTTCCAAAATTTTTTTTGAGCAATTTTTCAAACTAAAACCATTTTCTAATTAATTTTTAACATGTTTTACACAAAAAAATGTATATATAAAAATTAATAGCATAGAAAACACAACAAAATAACTTAAAATTGCAAATAATCACATAAATTGAATATCCTTCATAAAAACATGAAAATCCATCCAATTATTCAAACACATCAAATAATCCAATTTTAAACATGTTCATGCATGCAAATAAAGATTACCAAAGGCTCTGAGGCCAGTTTTTAGGAAAACTTATACATGATCTTTATTTATTTTCATGTAGATCTAATATTAAAACAAATTAATATGAGATCACCTAGAATATGTCTAAAATTGAATTCAAAGAGAAACAAAGATAAGAATACTTACAGTATACGTAGCAGAATGAAATAGTCATCCCTTCAGTTTCTCTAACTCTTGTATCCTTTCCGTCGCAGAGTATTTTCAAGAAACTGAACCATTTTTCTAATTTCTTCACAGTCTTACAATGTATCTTTAGAATCACCTAGACTAGAGTGGGCAATTCTCAACACATGAGATAGATACAGAGAGAAGAAGAGAAAATAACAAAGAGGCTTAGAAAAGGACTTGTGTTAAATCTATTAGAAAACCAATGATAAAACTTGTCTGTCGTCTCAGAAAACTGAACCTTTAACTTCTCTCTAAGCACTCCTTGACTCAATTAGGAAATTTAATTTAATTAAAAAATTAATAAAATAATAGCCAATTTGAAGCCCTAGGTGTAAATTATCATGGGCTTTAGGCCCGTGAAATTTTCCATTTGATTATAAGCCCATTGGACTTAATTACAAGGCATGTATTATTGTCTATTGATTTAATTAATTAGATAATTATTGAAATCCTTAATCAAATTAATTATTTATAATTTGAACCTTGATTTAAACTTATTTATTAATTTAGATACCAATTTATCTTAATTAATAAATCTGCCATAATTTCTCTTTTTTTATGAAAATTACATAACTCTGTGAAACTATTCAAAATTGACCTGGTCAACTTTGATAATTCTAATTGATAATTAAATCAATTAATTGAGACTATCTAGATGATTTTTGTCCAAGGTACAATTGGGACCATGGGCCTATGAAATCAGGCTCCAATAAGTTATCATAAATCTAACAAATAAATTTACTAACTTATTAATTCCTCGTGACTCCACTATAGACTCAGAATTGCACTATTGAATTCATAGAACGCTCTATAACAAATATAGATACGCTATTAATTATCCCATGTTACATACATAATTGTCACTCAATCCTCTATAGATGGTCTACAATGAGATAGGACTAAAATACCATTTTACCCCTTGTTGTATTTTATCCTTAAAACACTTAGTTCCTTGTAAATGATATTTCAGTAAACTAATTTAATTACTGAAATGAGATCTCTATCATTTAACACTCTGAACCAAACTAAAAGGAAACCATCGTTTCACTTCTTCATTAGAAGCTACAGATGTTCATATCTATGATTAACACTCCCACTCAGTTATACTACCGAGTTCCCAAGATGTAAGTATGGGCTAGTTCGTAGGATAAGCTGGTAACGAACAAGTCAAAGAACTCAAATAATACAATCAGTTAGAATACTAAGCACTCAGAATTGAGATTAAATTGACCTATGGTCAGCTATATGACATGACTAGAATAGATAATAATGGTATGTTTACTTATCTTATCAACTGTCAATATTGGTCCTGTCCGATGTAACAAATACATCCGATCTTATCTACTTTGCTAATGTTTTAGAAAGAACATAACACTGTGATGTGTAAGTAGATCATATCGTAGATTACCAAGTCAGTGTAAATCCTGTGCACTGATTAATCTTAGGAATAACTTATTTTGAACATATAATCATATTTATATTCCACTGTGATTGCGTCTCTATAAATACGATTAGATATATGCTTGGGATTTAATAGAAGTTTATACTAAGCAAATAATCATGAAAATAAAACATGTGAGAAAAGTGATTGACCAAGTCAAAAAATAATTTCTATTCTTTTATTGATAATAAAATGAGATTAGAAAGAATTTGGGTTTTAATAAGGGTATAAAACCCCAACATTTTTTCCTTCCTGGGCATTAGGCTCATTCCTTTTTATTTAGATGGTGCAGGTAAATGAACATGGACGGCGGGACAAATTCATGGTGGATTTGGCATGTGTATTGGCCGAGAACTAAATGAATAGACTGATGGGAACGATTGAGGATGATGTTTATGTTTAGAGTATTTTTATTTATGTATTTATGTTTGATGCATTTACTATTTGAACAATTTAATTAAAGGTTTTGTTTTTCTTTATGATTTTATGTAATAACAATGGGATCCCGTATTTCTTGGATTTTTTATAATAAAGTTTAATTATTTTATGTATGTATCCAAAGATAGTAGTTATTATCTTAGTAGTTTTTAAAGGTCCAAGGTCTTTAAGTTATTTGGGTCTTTACATTTTTCTTGAGTTTGGTATTGTCCCTGGTTTAACAACAATGATGCTAGCTCAAAGATCCTCTTACAAGCCTCGAATACATGGTCAACACATATCTTCTTTGATTTGCGCTCTGAACTCAGAGTACTCTCTAATATTACACAATGAGAGTGTGCATTATTGGAGCAGACCTGAGTCATCTGGACCTGGAGGAGGACTGAGGAGTTTTTTGCGAATGGATGGTCTTCTATTGGTCACATCCGGGCTACTAATCTTCGTAGGAGAGCCCTCGGTTTGGAACAACATTTTGGAAATGGATCTTTGCTTGGACATTTCGATAGTGGGTTTTTCTTTAGGGTATCTTTTAGGTCTTTGAAAATAACCTGATCAAATTACTTTCTAGACACATATTTATACTCAATTTAACACATTACATACCACCCTCTTACAACTTATACCCATGATATTAATATTTGAAACCCATTAATGTGTGATTTGAACTACACTCCTTACCTAGATGGCAGAAGTTTATATGCTTTCCCAATATTTTAACAGTCATTTATTTGCTTTCCCAAGATTTTAATAGTGTAGTTTTGTCAAGGTGGTACTATATTCTTATTTTAGTATGGGAAACGACTACTTTTTTTACCTATATCCCTCCTTGTAGGGTTTATACTTAACATGGTACCTTGCATGGTCTTTCCAAGGTTTAGAAGGACCTCCTTCTAGTAATAGCTTTTTATCATTGTCACTTTTTGTCAAATATTATTAATATAAATGAGTAAAATTTTAAATATAATTTACTAGATATAATAATTTTATTTAGGGTTATGGTTCAGGGAATAGGGTTTGTACTTAAACGTTTTAGGGTTTAGACTTTCTTACAATTATTGAAATATAACCTACACTTACCATATATGAAACATTTTAGTAGTAATTAATTTTCTAAAAATTTAAAAATACCAGGTTCATAAAATTATTAAAAAATTCTTTCAATTACTTTTTTAGCAAGTTGTATAAATATATAGCGAAATTCTGTGGTGCGGACGTACGAAATGCCCGTACTTGTGCTGCTGATTTTTGTCTACAATTATTGGCTGAATGAAAAAGTTGCACAATGTTTCAATTGATACCAAGTTTATAATAATTTTAATCTTTGTCTAATGCTTTTTTATTTTATTTTATTTTCATATGTATCTTACTCCCCTTTTATTTAAACAATATATTTTGTTTTTTCTACTGTGATTTATTTTATATATAAAGCTTAAACATTTTATAATTTTAAGCTATGTTTATTTTGATATATAAACCAGCTAAACTTTTTAATTTTTTTCTTAAAACCGTAATTTTGTAGTTTTTAGTTATGTTAAATTTATATTTATATAGTCCCAAAAATATATTGTACAATATTAATATATGATATATGTATTTATAGGTAAATTCTCGGGTGCACCCCCTAAAATGGCACACAGGTGCACCCCTAGTATTTTTTACTCAGAAAGTATTTTTGGCGAACTTACTTTTTATGAGCGTGTACATTGTAGTTATTTAGAGCATCCTGCAAATTTTTAGAAAATTCTGAATAATTTACAATGCTAAAAATAAGGTTCGAACATGTTACTTTCCGCATGCATAAAAAAAGTAGTCACGCCTGCAACAACCTGTTTTGAACCTAGTTTTCAGAACTCTAAATTATTCAAAATTTTCTGAAAATTTGCAGGATGCTCTTAATAACTATAACGTACGCGGTCATGAAAAAGAAATTCGCCAAAAATACTTCCTAAGCCAAAAATACCAGGGTGCACCAGTATACTGTTTTGGGGGTGCACCAGAGAATTCCCTTGTATTTATATATGATAAGCCTAATTAATAAAACTTAAAAAAAACTACGATCTGAAAATAAAAATACTATAAATTACAGTTTGAAAGAAAATATTGTATAAGTTATAGGATAATTCTATTGTAAGGGCATAGAAAATATCTTTATTGTAGGGTCATTTTCTATTTTTGGTATTTGAAAAAAATTATAACTCAATTGTTTTTTCATGATAATGTATATTATATAGTTATAGCAGACATCCTACCCATTTTTAAGAAATTATGAATAATTTACAGTACCCAAATCAGAGTTCAAACAGTTTGTTTTCTACGCGTATAAAAAAAATTAGTCATGCATGCAATTGATTGTTTGAAGATTTGGCCACTGTAAATTATTCATAATTTCTTAAAAATTGGTGGGATGTCTTCTATAACTATAATATACACGGTCATGAAAAAAAATTGGTTATAATTTTTTCAAATGCCAGAAATAAAAAAATGTCCATACGGTAGGAGCATTGTCTATACTCCTACCAAAGAATTATCCTAAGTTATATATTCATATAAAATCACATGATATGTTTATTTCCTAAAAAATGGAACATGTTCATATTGTTTATGCTTAATATATATCTTTATATATTATAGATGTAATTTTTCGTTAGATATAATATTTTTATTATTATTTTCGAACACCGTTAGTTTTAAAGTACATAAATTTAAAACATAAATTATAAGTAATAAAATCATCTAAATATTAATAGAGTTTTAAAAATATAGTTGATAGAGTAATTTAAATACTTTAATATGATTTTTATTGGGACTTTAGTATGAAAATATTAAAATATGTGATAATAAATTATTATGACTCGGTTATTAATTTAGTAACCTATATTCTTTTCTTTCTTTTATCAATTATTTATTTTATCATTCATCATATTTTATTTATACAAATATAATATATAATATTATTTATTAATTAAAATTAAATAAATAGCATTTTTTCCCCAACTTTTGACAATATAGTAATAGATTTAACTACAAAATTAAAACACAAAAAATACTAAAGTGTAAAAGAAAAGTGAAGTTATTGTATATATATATATGATAATAATATTGATTATCCTATGTAAATATAATATTTTATGTGGCAACATATAAATATAATATTGAAATTAACTAAAAAGTAAAAGAAAAATAGGAGCTGATCTATGAAGACAAAATAAATATAAAATCAAATTATAAATATTTAAACCTTATATATAAAACATCCTAGTAAAAACAAAAAATACCGATTCAAAATGGGAGTTATATATAATCTGGAAGAAAAAAAGTACATGATACACGAAAAATTAATATACAAAATAAAATAGCATGAAATTATAAAATGTTTAAGCTTCTATATATAAAGCACAGTAGAACAAACAAAATACATTTTCTAAAAAAATATATAAAAGAGAAAACAAAAGATACTGTTTAAAGAAATGAGGAGTAAGATATATTTGAAAACAAATGAAAGAAGAGTGAGGAGCGAGAGAAAGAGTAAAATTAGTATATACTCGATACCAATTATAATACTGTGTAACTTCTTATTTCAACCAATAATATTAGACAAAAATCAGCCGCACAGGTGCGGGGTTTTTGTACGCTCGCACCAAAGCCAAACCCTAAATATATATTATACATATATTGTAACGACTCAAAATCACTAATATGGCTTAAGGGCCTTGATTAGTGTGCCGGGAGGGCATAATTGGTTTATGTGTGAATTTATTGATTTAATGCATGATTATATGATAAGCATGCTTGAATGGTTATGTCAATGTTAATGTGATCATATGTTATATTTGTGAGAACCACATTATTATGTGGGTAAATCTGCAACATGCGACTTGAGACGATCCTAGGAAGCTAGTTAGCGGGAAAGTCACAACGGTGCTTAATAGTTGACTTTGGGAAAGTCAAGGGATATTTCAGGTATTGGATGGTTATTTAGGTTATTGGGTTATGGAAATAAATGATTGGAGATATATTTGAGGTTAGGAAGTCTAGGTGGGAATATTGGGGAATTTTACTATTTTGCCCTTGGGGACGTTTCCGGTACCCCGAGCCTTGGGATTAACTTAATCACTTAAGGATAGACTAAAGAAACTTTAGGAAACAGTAGAACATAAGTAAACCGACCCTTCCCTCTTTTTCCCTTTCTCTCTCAAAGAAAACCACAGAAAAACTTAGAGGAACTTGGCTGGAATTCAAAGGATTAAAGATGGGATGTAGAAGATTAGCTCAAGGATTACCTAAGGATTCAATCAAGAACTGAGGTAAGACATAAGCTTGATGTGTGGTGATTAAATTCTATGTTTATAGCTGGGTTTTGAAGTGTTTATGAATTTTGACATTGATGGGCAGAATTGAAGCTTGGAAATTGGGAGTTAGCTCAGAAATCTTTTAGAAAGTTGGTCCATCAGAGAAGGAAAGCTCCAACTCGTGATCTAGTGCTTGAATTTTGAGTTTTTATGGCTGGTTATAGTGTTCATGAGTTAATGAGATTTAGAGATTGAAGTGGGATTTTGATGGGTTTCTTGTCTAGGTTTCAGCTGGGTTGTGTTGCTGGAATCATGTGGGAAGTTTTAGGATAATTGAGTTGTGGAATTGAGGTGATTTTGGATGGTTTTGGTTGAGGTTGGAGAGTAAAAATTGGAGGTTTTTTTGGGTTCGAAGGGGTCGGGCTACGGCATAGTTTTTGGTGAGCCGCGGCCCTTTGAAGCTGATGCATGTTGAGGAAGGAGGGCGGGCCGCGACATGGTCTGGGTAGGGCCGCGACCCGTGTCTGGTTTTGGGCGTGGGGGAGCCTCTGGTTGGGGCCATGCCGCGGAATGGGTGGCTAGAGCTGTGACCCTTAAGGGATTTTGAGATTTTGAGGGTTTAGGCATGGGCATTTAACCTAGGGTGCTCGGGATTGAATCTTTTACCATGTTTGGTGGATTTCAATGTTCTAGAGACTAGAACTTTGTCTAGAAGCCCTTTTACGATTATTGATGGTATCTCTTTTCTTGGTTGTGACTAGGTGCTAAGCTAGGGCTTGGGGATCAGATCGTGCTCAAGAGGCATCGCTTGTAGTCAGTACACTTGGGAACTAAAGGTAAGAAAACTGCACCCAAGTGTAGATTTATAATGGGACTAAGGGTTCCCTATTTTTGTATGCTATGAAATGATGGTTTTATGCCATGTAAATAGTAAACCAACGACCTAAGAGTGCCAAAGTTTACATTAGCGCACAGGGCGCGGCTCAGCCACTGGTAGCTGAGGACAGCTTATTATTCACTAAGCTCGGTTTAAGCGGGCCGGAGACAGTGGGGTAAACAGAGGGTGCGACCTAAGGTTTCGACCCTGATTATTATGTGATTTGCTTGTTATTATTGATTGGTGGATTATTATGATGTATAGCTGGGTGATGATTATCTGATTCTTTGATTGAATCTTCATGCTTTGTGATTACTATGGTATGTTAGGTGTATGGACATGCTTTAAAGGTTATCTAAATGTTATTATTGCTTGTTATGTAATACGATGTGTTTTCTTGCTGGGTCCTAGTTCACGGGTGCTTTGTGGTGCAGGTAAAGGCAAGGGCAAGCTTAATCAGCCCTGATTCGGAGAGCTCTGAGAGCATAATGTACATGATTAGCTGCTCAGCCGCCATGGTTGAGGGGTAAACAAGAACAGGAGAACCAGAAACGTGTGGTTTTCCTTAGATTGGCTAATGGTTGTCTAAACTTTGGAAATTTTGTAAACTGACTTTTGAACGCTGTTCCTTTTTGGGATCCCAGGTGTAAAATTGTTTAGTTATATAAAATTTACATTTTGAGACCAAAACCTTTTAACCCTAGCACATTAATGGTTTTTGTGACACATTTTTAACTAAATGACTTGATTAGCAAGTCCTGCACCTTTAAAAGTACACACTATAGCGGTCTTGGCTATCCAGGACGTTACAACTTAGTATCAGAGCGTCCTCGGTTTAAGGGTTTCTGAAGACAGGTTGGACATGTACATTCGCTGATAGAGACAAGCTCGATTCAGGGTTTGGTAATGTGTATATATGCTTATATGCTTGTATGCTTGGAATGAGTTATGAATGTTGTTATTTATTGGATTTACAGGGAGCTTGAGATACTGATAGGGCCTGGCCCTTGACTGTTGTATGAACATATAAAGGCATGCTTATTAGCATCGTAGTGCATGTAAATGAATATTTTGATGATTTATTGCATATTGTATATGGATGAATGCTTATATCATAGTTGTTGTGTGGAAAGGTTGGGGCATGCTTAATAGTAGCCGGTGCATGTGGATAAATGCCTATATTTTGATTATTTGTGATGTGTTATGTTTCTTGGGTGGATTTTGGAGAAGCTTTTACCCTGTCATCATGGTGTGATTGTCGAGTCGTTGATTGTAGATTGACTTGGATAGTTATGAGTCCAAGAAAATCTACGCGACTAGCCAACACTAGGTCTGGGACTGGGAGTGATGACCAGGGCCAGATTCCTCCACCAGTCCCTGAGAACTGGCACCAATTTATGGCTGATATGTAAGCGCGATTACAGAGCCAAGATGAGTAGATTCGTATTCTACGATAGCAGGCTCCCTCGGGGAGTGCTGCCCCTATCGTACCACCTGCAGTGGTACCAGTTGCACAACCAGAAGAGGTTGGGAACAGGTGGGAGACGTTATATGAGCGATTCAGAAAGCAGCAACCCCCAATATTTGAGGGTGGACCAGACCCACTGAAGGACGAGCAATGGTTGACTATGATTACTACTATTCTGGATTTTATGAGGATATAGGGGCATGATAGAGTGGCCTGTGCCACATATATATTGAGAGAGGATGCCCGCATTTGGTGGGAAGTGGCATCACAGACCAGGGACATCACTGCTTTGAGTTGGGAAGGATTTAAAGACTTGTTCAGCCAGAAATACTATAATGTCGCCATTAGGGCAGCAAAAGTTAATGAGTTTGTGGGTTTGGTGCAGGGCAATATGACCGTTACTGATTATGCCCTGAAATTTGATAGACTTGCAAAGTTCGCACCAGATCTTGTGCCTACTGATGCTGCTAGGCAAGACATATTCATTAGGGGGCTTAATGCTATGATAGCCCGGGATGTTAGGATCAGAACGGTACTTGGGGGAACGACTTATGCCTAGGCCGTTGAGAAGGCTCTTACTGCTGAGGAAGTGGAGAATAAGATTTGGAAGGAAAGTGCGGTGAGGCACGAGGGTCGTAGAGTGGTGCCTCCTTATTCAAGGACAGGTAGGGGTGGAGGCCCCAGTGATTTCAAGAGAAAGACTCCTGACACTTCGACCGCTGCTGGTCCTGATAGGAGGGGTCAGGGTGGCCAAGGTGGCGGCAAGGCATGGTAGACCTAACCAAAGTGCTCGAGATGTAGAAGACACCATCAGGGCGAATGTCGAGCCAATGCTTGTTTTGTGTGTGGAACAATAGGGCATCTCAAGAAGGACTACCCAACGATGAAGAAAGGGGAAGTAGGAAAGGTGGATAGCCTGACTCCAGCTCGAGTATTCACTTTGACACAGGCAGAGGCCCAGGCTAGTCCCTCGGTAGTGACAGGTCAGCTTTCTAGCGCTGGCTCTCCTTTTACTGTATTGATTGATTCTGGTGCTACACATTCCTTTGTTTCTAGTAAAGTGATTGATAGACTATGTAGACCTAGTGAGTATCGGACTGCAGGGTTTGGGACTTTATTGCCTACAGGTGAACTGGTAATTTCTAGGAGGTGGATTAGGGCACTGCCAGTGATGGTTGATAGTAGGGAGCTTTCAGTAGATCTGATTGAGTTAGACATGGAGGATTTTGCTATGATCTTAGGGATGGATTGGTTGGTCAGGTATGGGGCTATTATTGACTGCAAGAGGAAGATAATGACTTTTGAGCTTGAGGGCGAGGAACCTTTTGTCTTTGTGGGTGCGGTGTGTGGACCCCGCGTACCCATGATTTCTGCATTGAGAGCCAGAGACTTGTTACAGAGTGGATGTATAGGTTTTCAAGCTAGTGTGGTGGACACTACTAGAGTGTTGCCAGCGGGGCTGGGAGAGACCAGAATGGTTTGTGAGTTTTTAGATGTATTCCCTGAGGAGTTTCAAGGGTTGCCGCCGGATAGGGAAATTCAGTTTGTGATTGAGTTAGCACCGGGGACAGAACCAGTATCAAGGGCACCATATAGGATGGCACCAGCAGAGTTGAAGGAATTGAAGATATAGCTGCAAGAACTTTTGGATTTGGGATTTATTAGGCCTAGCTACTCTCCATGGGGCGCACCAGTGTTGTTTGTTAAGAAGAAGGACGGGACTCTGAGAATGTGCATAGACTACAGGGAATTGAAAAAGTTGACCATTAAGAATAAGTACCCTCTACCAAGGATTGACAACTTGTTCGATCAGCTGCAAGGAAAGACGGTGTTCTCGAAGATTGATGTTCGATCAAGTTATCACCAGCTGAGGATCAAGGATGAGGATATACCGAAGACGGCCTTCCGAACATGGTATGGGCACTATGAGTTCTTGGTCATGTCTTTTGGTTTGACAAACGCCCTGGAAGCTTTTATGGATCTGATGAATAGGGTGTTCAAGGGCTTCTTGGATCAGTTCGTCATTGTGTTCATCGACGACGTCTTAGTGTACTCCAGTTCTGAGGCAGAGCACGAGCAACATCTTCGACAGGTCTTACAGAGGTTAAGGGAGCATCAGTTATATGCCAAGTTTAAGAAGTGTGAGTTTTGGTTACCTGATGTGACTTTTCTTGGGCATGTGGTTGGTGCAGAAGGGATTAAGGTGGATCCGACCAAGGTGGGAGCAGTGAGAGATTGGCCGAGGCTAAGGAATGCCTCAAAGGTACGAAGTTTTCTTTGATTGGCAGGCTATTATAGGCGGTTTGTAGAGGGATTCTCAAAGATTTCTTCACCAATGACAGAGTTGACAAGAAAGAACCAGAAGTTTGTTTGGTTAGAAAAGTGCGAGCACAGTTTCCAAGAGTTGAAGCGACGACTTATTACTGCACCTGTACTGAGTCTTCCTTCGGATGAAGGAAAGTTTGTAGTATACTGTGATGCATCAAGGATGGGTTTAGGCTGTGTGTTGATGCAGAATGAGAAAGTTATAGCTTATGCATCGCGGCAGCTGAAGGAATATGAGCAGCGATATCCTACCCATGATTTGGAGCTGGCGGTGATGGTATTCGCACTGAAGGTTTGGCGGCATTACCTGTATGGGGAGAAGTGCGAGATATACACTGGCCATAAGAGTTTGAAGTATTTCTTCACCCAGAAGGCTCTGAACATGAGGCAGAGGTGTTGGTTGGAGCTAGTTAAAGATTATAATTGTGATATTCTTTACCAACCAGGGAAAGCCAATGTAGTGGAAGATGTGTTGAGCCAGAGGGGCCCAGGTCAGTTGAATAGTTCCACCCAGATCTCGAGAGAATTAGTTGATGAGATGGCCAGGGCAAAGATAGAACTGGTGGTAGGCTAGTTAGCTAATATTACCTTGCAGTCGACCCTGCTAGAGCGGATCAAGGAGGGTCAATTGGTGGACGCGCAGTTGCAGGAGATTAGACAACATGTCTTAGCAGGGACAGCTAAGGATTATTCTATTTTTGAGACTGGTATGCTTCAATATCAAGGCCAGGTTTGTGTTCCGGCAGATGAGGGAATCAGATGAGAGATACTAGATGAGTCTCACACTACACCATACTCGCTTCATTCGGGTACCACGAAGATGTATCAGGATCTACAGACATTATATTGGTGGCTCGGGATGAAGAAGGATGTAGTAGAGTATGTGGGCCAGATGTTTGACATGTCAACAGGTGAAGGCTGAAGCATTAGCAACCAACGGGATTGCTTCAGCCTTTGGGTATTCCGGAGTGGAAGTGGGAGGACATCACAATGGATTTTGTGGGAGGTCTACCCAGGACAGTGGGACTTTGTGACTCGGTGTGGGTAATAGTGGACAGATACACCAAGTCAGCTCATTTTATGCCAGTAAAGTCAACTTATACAGTGGAACAGTATGCAGAGTTGTATGTGAGGGAGATAGTTCGTCTCCATGGGGTTCCCAACTCTATTGTATCTGATCGAGACCCTATCCTTACCTCTAAGTTCTGGGGAGCTCTACAGAGAGCCATGGGGACTCAATTGACGTTTAGCACAACCTTTCATCCTCAGACGAATGGACAGTCTGAGAGGACGATTCAGGTGTTGGAGGACATGCTTAGGGCGTGTGTGATTGATTTCGAGGGATCTTGGAGTAAGTATCTTCTGTTGATCGAATTCTCGTATAACAATAGTTATCAATCCACGATTGGAGTGGCTCCTTACGAGATGTTATACGAAAGGAAGTGTAGGTCATCCAATCATTGGGATGAGATGGGTGAGAGAAAATATTTGGGGCCAGGCATGGTTCAGAAGATCAATGAGGCTATTGAGAAGATTTGAGCCAAAATGCTTGCTTCATAGAGTAGATAGAAAAGCTACGCTGACCCTAAGCGTAGGGACGTGGAGTTCCAGGTTGGGGACCACGTGTTTCTGTGAGTTTCACCACTACGAGGGGTGAGAAGGTTCGGAGTGAAGGGCAAGCTGAGCCCTCAGTTTGTTGGACCTTTTCAGATTCTAGAAAGGATTGGGCAGGTGGCTTACAGGTTGGCCTTGCCACCGTCATTGTCAGGGTTTGTTGAGGCTCAAAATCTCACCAAGGGAAAATATGAGATAAATGCCATGAAGCCCCCATTTACACGACATAGAAGCCATGGCCTCGCTCGGCCACGCCCGCACAAACTAGATGGCCTCGCTCGGCCACGCCCGCGTGCGCCAGGTGGCCTCGCTGGGACACGCCCGCGTGCACCAGAGGGCCTCGCTGGGCCATGCCCGCACACGCACCAGAGGCCCTATCTCGGCCACGCCCGCGCGCACCAGAGGGCCTCGCTCGGCCACGCCCGCGCGCGCCACGTGGCCTCGCTCGGCCACGCCTGACACCAAGGGGCTCGCGTGGAAGTCATCACACCGCGCACCCATCTGTCAAGGACCCGAGAGCCTCGCCTCACGCCATCACCTTTACGCACGCCAAGCACCCCGTTCCTTATGCCTTGGGGGCCCCAATTCTCAGGGGCCCGGGTGTGAATTGAATGGAATGTACCTGTACGACCTTATAATGGGTACGACCCTTAAGACCCTGTACGTCGAAATACGGACGCCCGTACTAGTGGGGAAATGGGAGCACTATAATAGGAGCGTGGCCCGTACGTCTACGGCCTGGGGTCAGAGCCGACACCACTACCACCTGCGCCACTATGCCTGCCGCCACTCATCAGACATGGATACGGACAGGTAGTGGAGGCATCCTCCTGACATCTGCCCCTGTACTGGATGTTCGACCACGACCTCTGAAGCCATTCTCCTGGCATATTACGTATGTACCATTTGGTCCCCTGGACCACCATGTACCTAAGGCCATTAGAGCCTACTATAAAATGAACTGGAACACCACCTGAAAGGGGGTTTGGAAGTTTTACTGTAGCAAAGGTTGGAGAGTTAATGAAAGATTGATTGATTTCTCCATTGTTATTCTGTCATAATTCTTGAGTTATAGCTTTGATTTCTATCGCTTTTTTATTGACGATCCTAACTTGATAATTTCTTCCAACTCAACTTAGTTGACGAGTTCTCACTGTCAACAGGGTTCATGATGTATTCCATGTCTCCATGTTGCAGAAGTATGTCTCAGATCCAACACATGTGCTGAAGTATGAGGACTTAGAGTTACAGACGGATTTGTCCTATGAAGAGTGAGGAGTTTAGATTTTGGATCAGAAGGAGAAAGTTCTACGGAATAAGAAGATTCGTTAGTTAAAGTGTTGCGAAGAAATAGCAAGGTCGAGGAAGCAACCTGGGAGTTAGAGACAGCGATGCGGGATCAGTTTCCCAAGCTATTCAGGTAAATTTTGAGGACAAAATTCTCAGTAGGAGGGGATAGTTGTAACGACCCAAAATCACTAATATGGCTTAAGGGCCTTGATTAGTGTGCCGGGAGGGCATAATTGGTTTATGTGTGAATTTATTGATTTAATGCATGATTATATGATAAGCATGCTTGAATGGTTATGTCAATGTTAATGTGATCATATGTTATATTTGTGAGAACCACATTATTATGTGGGTAAATCTGCAACATGCGACTTGAGACGATCCTAGGAAGCTAGTTAGCGGGAAAGTCACAACGGTGCTTAATAGTTGACTTTGGGAAAGTCAAGGGATATTTCAGGTATTGGATGGTTATTTAGGTTATTGGGTTATGGAAATAAATGATTGGAGATATATTTGAGGTTAGGAAGTCTAGGTGGGAATATTGGGGAATTTTACTATTTTGCCCTTGGGGACGTTTCCGGTACCCCGAGCCTTGGGATTAACTTAATCACTTAAGGATAGACTAAAGAAACTTTAGGAAACAGTAGAACATAAGTAAACCGACCCTTCCCTCTTTTTCCCTTTCTCTCTCAAAGAAAACCACAGAAAAACTTAGAGGAACTTGGCTGGAATTCAAAGGATTAAAGATGGGATGTAGAAGATTAGCTCAAGGATTACCTAAGGATTCAATCAAGAACTGAGGTAAGACATAAGCTTGATGTGTGGTGATTAAATTCTATGTTTATAGCTGGGTTTTGAAGTGTTTATGAATTTTGACATTGATGGGCAGAATTGAAGCTTGGAAATTGGGAGTTAGCTCAGAAATCTTTTAGAAAGTTGGTCCATCAGAGAAGGAAAGCTCCAACTCGTGATCTAGTGCTTGAATTTTGAGTTTTTATGGCTGGTTATAGTGTTCATGAGTTAATGAGATTTAGAGATTGAAGTGGGATTTTGATGGGTTTCTTGTCTAGGTTTCAGCTGGGTTGTGTTGCTGGAATCATGTGGGAAGTTTTAGGATAATTGAGTTGTGGAATTGAGGTGATTTTGGATGGTTTTGGTTGAGGTTGGAGAGTAAAAATTGGAGGTTTTTTTGGGTTCGAAGGGGTCGGGCTACGGCATAGTTTTTGGTGAGCCGCGGCCCTTTGAAGCTGATGCATGTTGAGGAAGGAGGGCGGGCCGTGACATGGTCTGGGTAGGGCCGCGGCCCGTGTCTGGTTTTGGGCGTAGAGCCGCGACCCTTAAGGGATTTTGAGATTTTGAGGTTTTAGGCATGGGAATTTAACCTAGGGTGCTCGGGATTGAATCTTTTACCATGTTTGGAGGAGTTCATTGTTCTGGAGACTAGAACTTTGTCTAGAAGCCCTTTTACGATTATTGATGGTATCCCTTATCTTGGTTGTGACTAGGTGCTAAGCTAGGGCTCGGGGATCAGATCGTGCTCAAGAGGCATCGCTCGTAGTCAGTACACTTGGGAACTAAAGGTAAGAAAACTGCACCCAAGTGTAGATTTATAATGGGACTAAGGGTTCCCTATTTCGATATGCTATGAAATGATGGTATTATGCCATGTAAATAGTAAACCAATGACCTAAGAGTGCCAAAGTTTACACTAGCGCACAGGGCGCGGCTCAGCCACTGGTAGCTGAGGACAGCTTATTATTCACTAAGCTCGGTTTAAGCGGGCCGGAGACAGTGGGGTAAACAGAGGGTGCGACCTAAGGTGTCGACCCTGATTATTATGTGATTTGCTTGTTATTATTGATTGGTGGATTGTTATGATGTATAGCTGGGTGATGATTATCTGATCTTTGATTGAATCTTCATGCTTTGTGATTACTATGGTATGTTAGGTGTATGGACATGCTTTAAAGGTTATCTAAATGTTATTATTGCTTGTTATGTAATACAATGTGTTTTCTTGCTGGGCCCTGGCTCACGGGTGCTTCGTGGTGCAGGTAGAGGCGAGGGCAAGCTTGATCAGCCCTGATTCGGAGAGCTCTAAGAGCAGAATGTACATGATCAACTGCTCAACCGCCACGGTTGAGGGGTAAACAGGAACAGGAGAACCAGAAACGTCTGTTTTGCCTTAGATTGGCTAATGGTTGTCTAAACTTTGGAAATTTTGTAAACTGACTTTTGAACGCTGTTCCTTTTTGGGATCCCAGGTGTAAAATTGTTTAGTTATATAAAATGTACATTTTGAGACCAAAACCTTTTAACCCTAGCTTATTAATGGTTTTTGTGACACATTTTTAACTAAATGACTTCATTAGCAAGTCCTGCACCTTTAAAAGTATACACTGTAGCGGTCTTGGCTATCCAGGACATTACATATATGCCATTCTTAAATGAAATCAGTCCGTGATAATTGCAACCATGTTAAAAGTACATTAAAGAAAAAAATTAACTATTGTTTTAATATTATAATAGATCTAATATATTTATGCAAATAATGGATATATGTGTTGTATAACATGTGACAATAATTACAAAGCACCAAAATACGTGGTTTTTTTTTTAAGGATGCTTATACACGTTTAACTTATGCCTTGGTTATGCAGTCTTGATTGACATAGGTCAACTCTTTGAGAAATGTGTACAACGATGCACTTTATAATAGTACCTTAATCGTGTATTAAACAATGTATACATCCATACACTTGATAAAAGTACCTTAATCGGATTATATTGAATTTTCCTTATATATAAACACATATTTGGGAACCATAATAACTTATTTCTATTAATTTTGATTAGTTTAAATTATTATGGTCAATTATATAAATAATTTCTATTTTTGGAATAACTTGGGCATCTCCGGAATCGTTCTTATGGTTCGAAATACCCCAAATTATGTTAGGCGAACTCAAATGGAAAACAAGGTGCAAGGTCAGACTCGCTCTATAGTGCTTTGACAGCTTTGACTATAAGCACTCGTAGCGAGTCCTATAACACTATGACATCCACTACATTTGGAATAACTCGGGAATCTCCAGAACTATTCTTATGGTTTGAAATACCCCCTAATTACGCTAGGCGAACTTAAGTGGAAACCAAGGAGCTAGGTCAGACTCGCTCTATAGTACTTTGACCACTTCAACCATAAGCACTCGTAGCGAGTCCTATAACTCTATGGCCTCCACTATGTTTGGAATAACTCGGGCTTCTCCAGAATCGTTCTTATGGCTTGAAATACCCCCTATTTAAGTTAGGCAAACTCAAATGAAAGCCAAGGTGCAAGGTCAGACTCGCTCTGTAGTGCATTGACCACTTTGACCATAACCCTCGTAGTGAGTCCTATAACACTATGACCTCTGCAACATTCGAAATAACTCGGGTATTTCAGGAACTATTCTTATGGTTTAAAATACCCCCTAATTACGTTAGGCGAACTCAAATGGAAGCCAAGGTTCAAGATTAGACTAGCTCTATAGTGCTTTGACCATAAGAACTCGTAGCGAGTCCTATAACACTATAACTTCCGCTACGTTTGAAATAACTAGGGCATCTCCAAAACCATTCTTATGGTTTGAAATACCCCCCTAATTACGTTAGGCGAACTCAAATGGAAGCCAAGGTTCATGTTCGAACTCTCTCTATAGTGCTTTGACCGCATTGACCATAAGCACTAGTAGCGAGTCCTATAACACTACGACCTCTGCTACGTTTGGAATAACTCGGGATCTCCAAAACTGTTCTTATGGTTACAAATAGCCCCTAATTACGTTAGGCAAGCACAATTGGAAGGCAAGTTGTAACGCCCTGGTTACTCCAAGAACGTTACTGTGGACTTTAAATAGTGCTTAACTCACTAAACGAGTAATTAGGTTATAAACGTGCATCTAGGTGTCATTATAGGCCAGGGTGAAAAATCTTGGTCAAAAGGAATGGATATATTTTATTTAAAATATTAAACTTTACATGGCCCATAAAAGTGTTTACAAAGTTATTTACAATCCAAAATGTTCATTACAGTATAAAAATTACAACCTGCCAACCTAAGTGGAAAAATATAGGGTTAAACCCTAGTTCCCCTGAGAAACACATTGGCCGTGGTGGTCAAGCAGCCGCATATGTACACATCGCCACCAAAGCTCTCCACTCAAGGCTGGGTGAGCTTTTGTTTCCCTTTACCTACATCACATAGCACCCGCGAGCCAAGGCTCAGCAAGAAAACTTATTACTGCATGTATACAATATCAATAAATGACCATGTAATCATTCTGGGGCTTGTAGCCCTAATCAGATAGGAGACTAATGAGTCACTCCCTGGGTAGGTGACTAATGAATCACACTCTGGATAGGTGACTAATGAGTCGCACTCTGGGGCTCCACACCCTAACCCAAGTGACGGTTTCAATCACCTAAGCCTTTTGGCTCTGGCTCTAAGTAACTAGCATTTAGACTAGACCAGCGCTTTAGTTTTCTTTGACCTTAGGGTCGGTCAAGCATTTAATGCTCATGTTGATTATATCTAATCATTTTGGCTTGTGTTAAACACAATAATGTCGCTCTTGACTCTTAAGCCAATACTATACGACCAGTGCTCAGTACTACTACTGATCATGACTAATAAGTCAAGACTTCACGACCAGTACTAACACCAATGCCTTTTCTGACTAATAAGTCAGTACCATTCACAAATGAGCAAAGTTTCTAAGCATTTACAATGCAATCAATGTCCATATAGAGCACTCAACATGCCTCATCAATAACCATGCATTTCACATACTGGATGCAGTTTTCTTATCTCTAGTTCGAGCGTGAAATAATAAAAGAACGACCCTTGAGAACGATCAGTCCTTAAGTCCCTTAGCGGTCACCTAGTCATAACCAAATATGAAATCCCATTAATAAAATAAATCATAAAAGGTTCATGGTCTAAAACCTCGCTCCCGGGACCTCGAATCCTACTAAAACGGTTAATAGATTTGATCCTGAGCCTTAAGAAATGAAACCCTGAGCCTAAAAACTCTTGAAAACCCATCCAGGCACAAAAAGGAGGGGCGGGCCGCGACTTGACCCAGTGGGTTGCGACGAGCCCCCAAGACAGAGAGCCTCTGTTTGGTGTACCAAGGGCATCCCGCGACTTGACCCAATTGGTCACTGCGCGCCTACTAGACAAAGCTCAAGGGAGGCTCTGGAATGGGTCAAGGTCGCGACTTGCATGAACTCTGTCGTAACTTGACCCTGCAAAACTAGCTCCCCTGCCTTTCTCTCAATTCAAAACCAGCCAAAACCTCAACAAATCGATCCCACAATTAAAATAAGCATCAACACAATATATCCACCAGTTTAACAACAAAACCTAAGCCTTAAACCACTCAAAACATCAACACATACCCAATTCCATGATCAAAACCTCAAGCTTTAAACTAACCTTAAAAACAGAGTAAAAACTTGAAACTTCAGCTAGGAACCTTACCTTAAACTTGAGTTGAACCCTTTCCAATGGCTGAACCAAGATCCTAAGCTCACAAGCCTTAATCCCCTAGCTTGAATCCTCAAGTTTCCTTCAAAATCTCAACCCGAGAAAGAGAGAGAGAGAGAGAAATGATCGTGAGTGAGGAAGAGAGCTACTCTGTTTTTGTCTTAACCTTCTACAACCATCTAACCTTAAACATATCCCATGGTCAAAAGACCAAAATGCCCCTAGGGTCAATTAATTCCTTTATAGCCACCCAAGGGAAAAACAGTCATTTCTCGTCTATCTCATTAATTATAATTAACGTCCTCCAATTCATGTTACTCCCAATATTTTCAAATAATAATTAAATCATATTCCATTACCTGTTCATTCCTGGTAATGTAC
This sequence comes from Humulus lupulus, assembly GCF_963169125.1. Lineage (NCBI taxonomy): Eukaryota > Viridiplantae > Streptophyta > Magnoliopsida > Rosales > Cannabaceae > Humulus > Humulus lupulus. Next base: position 45,167,299 of record NC_084796.1, on the reverse strand, counting down.
TAAGCATCAAATTACCCCTAGACTCACCCCGAGCCCGCCAATTAAACCCCGTTATGACCAAATCGCTAATCTTGCAACCTAAGATCGTCTCAAGCCGAATAGCTCAAACATATCCACATAACAATGTAGTCTCACCCATAAATCACCAACATGCACATAAATATAAAAACACCCTCAACGAGCCAAAATTACGAAAATATCATTCTAATAAGAAGTGGACCCACATGCATGCAATTATCATCATATAATAATATAACTCACATAATCATGCATATAATCACATAATTGCATATTAAATCAATTATGGCCCTCGTGGCCTGTAATGCCCCGACTAATTCTAGACTTCGAACCATTAAAAACTACTAAACATAACTACTAATTTGAATACATATATAAGAAATAACATAACTTTATTTAAAACCCAAAATATTGTGTCAAATACAAATTAAAGCATGGGTACCCATTATTGTTTACATAAAGCATAAAAACAAAAAATTTAATCAATTATTTTAAAAACTAAGTGCAGAAATACATAAAAACATAAATAAAAAAAAGACTTAAAAAACTTCATCCTCGATCTTCCAGCAGTCCATTCATCCTCAACACACATGCCAAGCTGCCACGAATCATTCCCACCTTCCATGCTCATTTTCCTGCACCATCTAAAAAGAAAGGAGTGAGCCTAATGCCCAATAAGGAAAAATCTACTAAAAACATTTATGTCATAAATCATAAAACATAAGACTATATCATAGAGCATATACTATAATATATATGACGTAAAAACATATATCATATAGGACTACAATATTAATGGCCATTAACTCATTAACGTGGTATGTGATAAAACCATCTAGGTCCTTAGTCTACTGATCAAGGTAGGTTAGATCACAACTATAGATCATAACCCATCCAAGTCCTCTATATAATAATCGAGGTAGGGTAAATCATAAATCTAAACCACGAAAATGATAAAAATTATTGGGGCTTGCTATCTAAGCAAGTCATATGCCTAAGCGACTACAAAACATATATCATATCACATATCATATCATAGCATAAAACATATCACAACATAAACATATGAACATATATAATCTAACCTATTTTCCTTACCAAAAACCGGGATATGGAGACAAGAACGTGGATTTGGAATACTCCTAAAATTAACAATAAACCATGAGTTTCTAAAGAAAAAGGAGATGAAAAAGAGAACTAAACCATCAAAGTGGAAACTTACTAAAAACCTTAAGTTTCAAAGAACTTAAACACCTAACCAAGAATCATAACAAAGAGTTAGGATCTGAATGAAAACAAAAGAAAACTAAAGAACTATGAAGAACTGAACTTAAGGATAAGAATACCTTGGATGAACTATGACTTTGATCTACACCTTGATACTGAAATAACACTCTATCTTACTTCCCAAGTTTTTAGAAAAGCTTAGACTGGAAAAGCTTTTAACCCAAAACCCAAGTGTTTCTCTCTATAGTAACCTTAGCAGCTTGGAGGCTCTGAACAATGCTTGAATGATGAGTGAAATGGTTGAGTACTAGGTCCTGTTTATAGAGTTCAAGGAGTAAAACTAACCCCTTTTAAAATGAATAAATAAATGAATATAAAATGAAAAATATTTGAACTTTCGTTCAACAGATGCCCAGAACTCGGTCAAAATCGTTCAAGAGCAAGTCCAAGTGGTTAAGGGCTGTTTCTAGCTCGGTTTTACAATTATTTCAAAAATGGCTCCAGGAGCCGATATATCGCCATCCCTAGGCGATATATCGCCCCTATCTATGCATCTAGCCTTCATACTTTCATTCGTGCGAAGTAGATGTGTTTTTCTTATCTCCCGTAGGCGATATATCGACCCTTATAGCTGCGATATATCGGCATACGTTGATATATCAAACACGTTTTTGCACTTTTTTAGCATATTTGAAAATGATTAAACATGTTTGACTGAGTAAAAATGTGATCCTAACCACTGCTGGAAGGTTCTAGAGCTTCTAGATCTTTCTTTTAATTAAACTATTCATCAAAAATACTTATTTCCTTAATAAACATGCTTGTTACAAGTGTTACTCTCTTAATAATTCTATCTCAACCTTAGGTTATAATAAAAAATATTTCTAGGACCAGTAATATTAATCAAACCTTATGTATTTCTAAACTATAGGTTAAACTTATAAAATCCATAACTGTTGCTATGAGTTTCCAACTAAGTTCCGGCTTGAACCAAAATCCACGGAAACTAACATACTACAAGCTACCACTAGCTATTACTACTACTATCTAGCTAAGTAAAATTTTGAGTCACTACATGGCCCCCTAATCCAGGCATTAAGCCACATTAGGGAATTTGGGATGTTACACAAGCTGAAAGGTCAAACTCGCTCTATATCTCTCTGACCACTTTGACCATAAGCATTCTTAGCGAGTCCTATAACACTATGACCTCCGCTATGTTTGGAATAACTCAGACTTCTTCGAAACAATTTTTATGGTTCAAAATACCCCAAAATTAGGTTAGACGATCTCAAATGGAAGCCAAGGTTCAAGTTCAGACTCGCTCAATAGTGCTTTAATCGCTTTGCCATAAGCAATCTTAGCAAGTTCTATAACACTATGACCTCTGCTACGTTTAGAATAACTCGAGCCCCTTCACTACCGTTATTATGGTTAGAAATAGCCCCTAATTATTTTAGGCGAACTGAAATGGAAGCCAAAGTGCAAGGTCAGACTCTTTCTATAATGCTTTGATAGCTTTGACCATAAGCACGCGAGTCCTATAACAATATGACCTCTGCTACATTTGGAATAACTCGGGTACATCTGGAACTATTCTTATGGTTTGAAATACCCCCTAATTACATTAGGTGAACTCAAATGGAAGCCAAGGTTCAAGGTCAGACTCACTCTATAGTGCTTTGATCATTTTGACCATAAGCACTCGTAGCGAGTCCTATAACACTATAACTTCCGCTATGTTTGGAATAACTAGGGCATCTCCAAAACCATTCTTATGGTTTGAAATACATCTAATTACGTTAGGAAAACTGAAATGGAAGCCAAGGTTCAAGTTCGAACTCGCTCTAAAGTGCTTTGACTGCTTTGACCATAAGCACTCGTAGCGAGTCCTATAACACTATGACCTCCGCTACGTTTGGAATAACTCGGGCATCTCTGGAACCATTCTTATTGTTCAAAATACCCTTTAATTATGTTAGGCAAACTCAAATGGAAGCCAAGGTGCAAGTTCGGACTCACTCTATAGTGCTTTGTCCTCTTTGACTATGAACACTCATAGCGAGTCCTATAACACTATGACCTTCGCTACGTTTGGAATAACTCAGACATCTACAAAAAATTTCTTATGGTTTGAAATACCCCATAATTACATTAGGCAAACTCAAATGGAACCCAAGGTGCAAGGTCGGACCCGCTCTAAAATATTTCATGGCTTTTACTAGTTACAGATTTGTTATCATTTATTGTAAAGTTATGAATTCCTTTGTTTATAAACATTAAATTTTCTAAAAATATATGCCTTTTGTTGATATTGACCTCTTATTAATGGTAATTGTAAGTATTTAGGAAAATAAAATTTCATAAGGGAAAAAAAAGAATGTGGTAAAACTTAAAAATGAAATAATTTTGGTGCCACTTTTCTAGAGAATATGTTATTTTTGCAACCAAAAATAAAACGGACCAACCCAATAAAGGGCAGAATGTCCTCACAAATGAAAGCCAAAGTTTTGGAGGGATTTCGAAAATTTCACAATACCTGCTACTAATTGAACTAAATAATGAAATAAACTAACTATTGTTTTGTACCCAAATTCGTACCACCTATTGATTTGCCATTTTCCTAGAGTGTAGAGAAAAAAGCTGTTGTGTGCACTATTTTTCCTCTCTACTATTATATTATTTTATATAAAGTGGTATTTTATTAAATATTACATTATTTAATATGCACTGTTTTAGAACAATATAGTGCATACTACAATGATATAGCACGTAATACCTAGTGATATGTCAATCAACATCCTTCAATAATCTAAACAAAATTATGAGATATTAATAATTCTTTTAGTTGTTCCTTTATTTAAACCTACACATGTTGTGACCCTAATGATCTACATATTCCCATTGTTATTTTTTTTTTGTTTTCTTGAACAATAATTTATATTTCATTATTAGCTCATATATAAATATTATTAGACAAGTTTGTCTTCAACACATTCTCATAAGAAGAGCTTTGACAGAAACCTTAAGGACGTGTTAACCCAAGCTAAAGGGAGTTCAAGTAAATTGGAAGCCAATCGAAGACCAATTCCTGTGTATGATGAAATGGAAGATTACACACCAAAGAAACATAAATTACTACCAGAAGATCCTCCCAAGTATCTTAACGAATTAGAGAAGAATTTCTATGAAGCTGATTTCGCAAGGGTGAAGGATACACGCGACAAAAGGGTGATGGAGAATGAGGTTGCATCACTAAAAGAAATGATCGATGATTTGGAGGACGACTTGCTTGACATGTAAAAAAAAGGAAGACTTTGTTGCGTAACGGTTAGGTTTAAATATGGCTATTGCAAAAATGAAAAACAGAGCTCATAATCAATATAGAAGGAACGTAGACCTCCTCACTTGAGAGAATGTATCTCAATCTTTAAATGTAATGGATCCTAATTATCCTATATAACTTTTGATGACTGTTTTTTTTATCTCTACTATTGATGATTGTTAAATCTTATTATTAATGGTATATTTATATTTTAAGTTCCATGTGATAAACTTGGGCAGGTGTTGTTAGTTACTATGTATTATTGCATAAGAAGTTAGATTAATATTGTATTGCTGTCTATGATATTATTTTACTTGTAGTATTATTGTCATTATTTTGTTATTGCTTCAATTATATTGGCACACTTGTCATTGACAAAGAAATGGAAGTCCATGGTTAGTCACATCTTCTTTTGTTTTTTTATAAATAGAGAATGTTGTAACCAACCCATGGTAATATAACATATCTACAGAGCTCTCTTGTTCCATCCATTAAAAGTAAGAGTGGGACCATGGAAAACTCTGGGGGAGTTCTAATGCACGTTCAATGGTCGGTAGGCTTGAATGTCACTGTGGTGTTAATTCGATGTGGCGGACTGCATGGAACACTGATAATCCATGCTGTAGATTTTGGGGTTGTGGAAACTATGTAAGTGCTAAATAATCATGTATGTTCTTTTTTTGTTGTTACTATCTCCCTACTAATTTCAGGGAAATGGATGGTAAAACCGAAATGTAGTGAAGGAGTGCAATTTATTTGAATGGATAGATCAACCTATATGCGAGGGAGCTAAGCGTGTATTTCAGAAGCTAGATAGAAGGTTTCAAGAAAAAATTACCTAAATCAATGGGCTTAAGAGTGAGAGGTCTCTAGTCTATAGTGAAATAAATGTACTAAAGAAACTAATAAAATGCCTTCACAAAATCTTGGTATTTGCTGAGTTGGTAGTAGTATTAAAATATTTTATGTAATATTGTTAGTTTAGAGTTGATTATCTATATTAGTTGGGCAATATTATTCAATTTTCATATAATGTTCTTAGTTTAGAGTTGATTTTATGTATTCCTTTGCTGATGAGATGTTTTGTGACCAATAGAAATTATTAGTCACTTATTTTGACCACTAATTGATTAGTCACTTGTTTTCTTCTCAACTTTATTTGATTATTAATATTAAACTAACTTATATGCCACATTATATGACAAATTAAACTTGAAAATAGTTTTTTTTTTTGCAAAGTAATCTTGAAATTAGGTTTTAATTTTTAACCTTAAACCTATTATAAATTAATATAAATTTTTTGAAAATTTTCAAAAATACCCTTTAACACATTTGATATGGTGCCACAATTTGAGTGTCCATGAAGTTAACATAGGTTAAATATAAAATTAATTAGCTAGGTTAGGGTGGCTACTTTCTTTGTTTTGGGTTTATTTTGTACAATTAACAAGTACTATTACAATTGTTATTACTAAAAATATTTATCTTGGTATGAAGTAACATGTATGATATTGATATTGTGCCATAGTCACACATAATTCCTTGATTGTGACACAACATTTTCGAATTCAAACCTATATTGCTTCATATGTTCATGTGTTACGTCGATATATTATTCCTAAATATTTAAACCTTCCATTCATGCATGGGGAAATGAAGTCCAATTTGATATGACAACACCTTACCAATCATATAGTTATAATTATTTTTCATAATTTAATATAATATACTGATGCGACTTAAAATTTAAATTTGTTATATTATTTTGTGTTTGTTAGGTTTAAATTTTTCAAAATTTTCAAAAACACTCTCAAGGACATTTGGTTTTGCACCACAATTTGAGTGCCCTAGAATTTAACATTGTTTCAAATCCCAAATTAACTAGCTAGTTTAGGGTGGCTACTTTCATAGTTTTGGGTTTAATTTGTACTAAGAATCTACAATTTTTTTTATTTTTTTACAATTAACAAGTACTATTACAGCTGTTATTACTGAAAATATTTTCTTGGTATGAAGTAACCTACATCACACTTATATTGCGCCCTAGTCACACACAATTCCTTGATTGTGGCACAACATTTTCGATTTCGAACCTATAGTGCTTCATATGTTCATGTGCTACGTCAGTATATTATTCGTAAATATTTAAACTTTCCATGCACGCATGGAGAAATGAAGTCCAATTTGATTTGACAATACCCTACCATTCACATAGTTGTAATTATTTTTTGTAATTTAATATACTATATTGATGCAACTTAAAAATTTTAATTTGTTATATTATTTTGTGTTTGCTAGGTTTAAATTTTTTGAAATTTTCAAAAACAATCTTAGGGACATTTGGTCTGGCGCTAGAATTTGAGTGTCCAAGCAGTTAACATGGTTTCAAATCTCAAATTAACTAGCTAGGTTAGGGTGGCTACTTTCTGAGTTTTAGGTTTATTTTGTACTAAGAATCTACAAAAAAGATATTTTGTACACTTAACAAGTACTATTACAACTTTTAATACTCAAAATATTTTTTCTTGGTATGAAGTAATCTGTATGACATTGATATTGCACCCTAGTGACACATAATTCCATAGGTCTGACCTAACATTTTCTATTACGAAGCAATATTGCTTCATATGATCATGTTTTGCTTCAGTATATTATTCGTAAATATTTAAACCTTCCATGAATGCATGGGGAAATGAAGTCCAATTTGATTTTACAATACCCAACCATTCACATAGAAATTTTTATATAAAAGCTGGCAATAGTAAATAGGTGTAATATTTACAAAGAAAACCCATTGAGTCCTAAGTTAACATTCCCCTACCCTTTGTTTTTTTAATGGATTCTCATGGTTCCTCCTTTGATGATTTAAAAAATATTTTATTTCCAACAATGCTGAAAATGAAGGTAACCGTAGATGACATTATTAACCATGAATGTTTCACACTAAAAGTCCATTCCAATCTTCCGGATAATTCTCTTGAGTATCTAAATGAGCTTGAGAAAAGGTATTTCTAGATGGAGTATTCAGATTTGAGTAAAGGTAATACTAAACGAGAGCTTATGAGCAAGCTTTCTTCCTCCAAGAAAACCATAAGTGAGCTTCAGGTCAAGTTATTGGATGCCCAATACCAATGTCATGCTACAAAGGAAGATTTTGTGCTAAAACAAAAAGCTTGGGAGGTTGAACGTGCTTCTATGAAAATTGACATTGCCAACCTGAAGAATGAGGCTATGGCGCAATATACTAAGATGTTGGAAATGATGATTACCGAAATTGGACCAAAAGGGAAGAAGTTGGATTTTTTTTATTAATTATCCTATGTTTTGCAATACTTTTTTTGATAATTGTGTGTTGGTTTGTAGCTTAAATAGTAGCCCTTATTATCTTTTGCCTTATTTTATTTTAGGCACTTATTTTAGTCATTTTTTTACGAAACTTATTTTATTCTTATTTAGTTGTAGTATTGGATGTTATAAGTATTTTATTTTATTAATGTAGTTATACAATATGGTTAATTTTCAAATGACTCAATTTGCAAAAAAATATTATTTAGAAATAATTGCCAAAGATTTAGAACTAGCTTAACAAAATTTACCCTTAAAATTGATATGAAATACAACCTAAGTTACCATTATATAATAGACACCATACACGTATACATATGCCACATGAGTTTGTGATATCTTATCATGCAGCTAAAAAAAAGATAGAATTGCAAATGAAGTTTTAGTACATTAAATTAATAAGCATAAGAAGTAATCAGTAGCTCAGATTATATGCTACATGAGTTTGTCAATGTCATATATTAACATGTCAAAATAACTACTAAATAGTGTTAACCCTAGGAAACTTAATGATTCACTAAGAGGAGAAAATAATAATAAACAACCTAAACATCATAATAATAAGCAACCTAAACATCATAATTATGTTTTCAAAATACAATGAAGAATCTTTCCATTGTCTAAACTAAGTCAGCCATGGTAAGACTGTAATGTCCTAGATTTGCTAATAAGGCTTGGTGCCTTAATTAGCGTGTTGGGAGGGAAATAATTGATTTAATTATGCTATTACGTGGTTAATTGTGATATATGTGTATCCGTATGTGATTACCTGAATTAAATGATTATATGACTAGATATGCATGTTTAGGTGAATTAAATATGCATGTGGGCTCGTTCTTGTTAATAAGGGCATATTTGTAATTTTGGCCCGCTGAGGGCGTAAATATGGTTATGTGTGTGTGTTGTGCTTGAGATCACAGTATTGTGGAGATATATATCTGAGATGTGTGGTCCGAGATGGTCCTAGGGAGTGGATTAGCAAAATAGCCACAACGGGATCGTATACCCGGCTCAAGGTGAGCCTAGGGGTATTTTGGGATTTATCAGGTAACAGGTAATTATTTGATGATTAATTAGGCACATCAGTATTAGTTGGGAATCTATAGGACTATTTGAGGTTTAGCGGGAAAATGTTGAAAAAATACAATTTTGCCCTTGGTGGTGTTAGATTGGCTAAGGATAAGTTTATGGGCATTTTGGTATTTTGTGTTAAGGGTTATGCTTAGGAAAATACATAGGAAGTGACCAGAAACCACTTAGAGCATTCTCAAACACTCAGCTAATCTCTCTCTCTCCATCACCCTTGTTTTTTTTCTCCCACTCTAGAGCCTAGGGAGATATTTGGAAGCTTTGGTGAATTCTTGTGGAAGTTGGCTGAAGATTTGAGGAACTTGAAGCTTGAAGTACTTAGGGCTTAGCTAAGGGTCATATTTCCTGGTTAAGGTAAGGTTCTAATCTGATTTCTTGTTAAGTTTCAGTTGTAGGTTAAATGTTTTTTTTAGGTTCAACCCTTAGTTTGATTTTCAGTTTTGGTGAAACTATGGAGTAGTAATTGGGGTAGTTATACTGATTGGGTTGCCTTGATACAAATTCTAGATTAAATTCTGGGCTTAGGGGTTGAATTGGGTGTGAATTGATAAATTTCGCAGAGGAAAATGCAGTGAAACACATGGAAGATTTATGAGTTTTGGGATTGAGTTGCGGCCCTGTTCTTCAGGCACTGCGGCCTGTGTGTGTGAGAAGGCTTGGGAGCCTCTGATGTTGCCCAGGTGTCGCAACGCAGGCAGGTCGCACCGTGGCCCATTTCCCCCAGACTAGAGCCCTTAGGCTCTATGACTTGTAGCATGTTGCGGCCCTTGGGGCTGGGTTGCAACTCAAATTAAGGGAAATGGCCAATATAGGGTTTTAAGCACAGGAACCCAAATTTAAGGGCTTGGTAAGGGTTCTACTACTCGGTTTAGTAGAATTCGAGGTCCCAGAGGCTAGAATATTATTCCAAAGTATTTAATTGGTTTAAGGCTTGATGGATAATTATTATTATTGCGTTGTGACTAGGTTTTGCCACCAAGGCTCGAGTTTAGGGGATCGTGCTCAGGATTGCACTAGCCAGTCAGCTCAGGACACAGGTAAGAAAACTACATAGAGCAGGGCATGGCACGATTATTTGTGTTTAATGTATGTGTGAATATTTGTAGTTGTTATGCTATGTTTGCATGATTATGATTGATTGGCGAAGGCTGGGAACGACGTAAGCATGTTGGATGCAGGCTGAATGACAACAAGCATGATGAATGCATGCCACCATGGCATGGCCATTTAGGGTGTTGTACTCACCCGTTCGGTGAAGACTGTGACCTCGGTGCCTGGTAACACACCTGGGTCGGCATAGGTCGTTATATGAATAGTCTGTTATCTGTAACTTATGCATCTACTGGATTGAATTGTTATATGCTATGTTTGGAGTTTTCGTGCTAGGCCTTGGCTCACGGGTGCTCTATGGTGCAGGTAAGGTCAAGGGAAATGATGACCAAGCATGAGTTAGAGGGCATGGAGTGGCGCGTACATGATTGGCCTACCTGGCTGCCACGGTTGTGGTTGTTTTGAGGGACACGTTGTAAACGTTCGATTTTGTCGCTTAGGTCGACTGTACCCTAACTTTTGGATTGTAAATATATTTCAAAACAGTATTTTGGGATCCCAATGCAACATTCTTATGATTTTAATGAATGTCCAAACCTTTTATACTTAATTTTTAGTAACTGAGTCTTTATTTTAATTAATCACACTTTTCAGTTTAAAACCTCGATTAGGGAGCTAATGGCACATTGTAAAATCATATGGTAACGACTCTAAGGTAGTAGGGCGTTACAAAGACCGATGCCACTAGAGCTTCTTTTGGTTGAAATTTTGGATGAGATCATGTTCATTGACCTCTTGTTCTCACTTGAATATCGTGTGTTAGCTTGTGTTACTTCAGGAGATACTACCGAGGTATGTTCGTCAATGGCAGATTATGCCTTTTTGGTCTCAGTATCAACCTGGACATCGGTCCTTTAATTTTCTTCCAAATCCTCCATAACCTGTGATCAATACGTGTTGCCCCGATAACGAATGAAAGTCATCATTGTGTCAAATCTTCCATGTTCAGCATCAACCTACAAACAAAGGAGTAAAAAATTTGCACTTAAAGAATACTAACATGGTCATGGCTTTACAAATTGCTAAGAGTGCATGAAAATAAAGACAATAGTAATCAGTAATTTCATTTATAGCTTGTACTTCAGAAATATAAACTGATAGTAGTCTTTAAGATCAAATCCCATTAACTAAGAGTGAACAGAACAATTAACCATAAAAATATTGAAAAGTGAAAACAATGTGGCAACAACCTAAATTCAAATAAATAGTAATCACTCACCATTACGAGCTCTTAATAACATTACCTTCAATTCACCTTGGCATCTGTTTGAGAAATATTCCATGAATTTCAACACAAAAACCCCACAGTCGACACCATTTTCTTGTTGTGGGACGGGCGTTACATATTCCATAGCCAACGACGAAAATGTGAAGTTATCACCCTTCTTCAATCTCACATTCACTTGAAGGAGATCATCTAATGTCTTCATCTGGAACATGCTGAAGATCGAATTAGGTCAAAAATTGGTAAGTACCTATAACTTCAATTATGTGAAATATCTTATAGAACTACAAAGGAAAATACCAAAGATAAATTGAACATTATCAAGCAATATACTCTGACCATCAAGGACACTCCTCTTTTATGCCTACTTTACATTGATATAGGTATGTTGATCGAAATTGGTCGAGGCAACAATAGACCGACTACCTCAATCATGTCGATGAGGTGGTTCATCACCACCATCCTAGGATCTTGCAAGGAAAGCAGTGGTGGATCAACTCATTGCAATGCGGGCCCAGGGATTTTCTGAAGACAACACCAACACATACCTATATCTAAGTTTGGTTCAGGAAGTGAGGCAGAGTTGGGAGACTTACAAGAAAATCCCCCCCCCCCCCTTGAGAGGTCCCTTGTCGCCGAGGAGATCCTTAATGGTGTGATGACATTCTTAAAGCTAGACTATGTTACTAAATTTTATTTCCCCTTTTTCTTGTCTTTTGCTGACTAACCCTTATAGTTTATTGTGTTTCAGGAAAAAATGGACTCCATGTGCTTGATTAACAAAAATAAAAGGCAGCCCTGGAGGCTCAGAAGAGAAAATAGGCTGGGAAGTCCTCAAGGGTGCAAAAAAGGCAAAGATTCATCACCTCTGACGCCCTTATGGCTTTTTATGTTGCTAGACTAACTATCTCTATCTGCGAGGTTCCACCCTCAACGGCACATCGGCCCTGATGGCGGATTCCTGCAAGGACGCAGTCGGTCCTCACATACTACGTTAGGCAAATGTAGGGAGGCTTCCTGTAGCGCAAGAGGCCGATCGGCGTAGCATGGCAACGCCATTGCCAAGGAGTTAACATCCTCCCTAGCGGCTTTACTTGGTCACCCCCCCCCCCCCCAATAGGGGCTCCGAGCGAAATCCCTACAAAGCAAAGCCAAGAAGACTCAGAGGCATAGGCCCATACTATCTTCAAAGAGTTTCTCTGGGGCCTTGGGGAGGAGGTCGCCCCCTTGGCCGCAGGGCTTCTGATGATGGTGGGAGACATCATGGGGAGTTTACCTCCTCGTCGATGGGCCCAGCTAAGGGAGCAAAACATCACACATCTTTCTCTGAGCCAATTGGTGACCTCTGTTCTTGTAAATTATCTTTAATTTACGCGGTATTTTGGTCCTTGATTTTACTTACATCTTATTGACTTTGAATGCTCATCCTCTTGTAGATAGCCCTTCTCACTAGTCAACAGAGTGAGGCTATGAAGGGAATGTTCTGAGAGACTTAGCGCCTTCACGAGAAGCTCCAAAATTACACCGACCTATTGAACAAATTTGAAACGGAGTTGGCCAAACTAAAGGGTGAAAATGTCTGTCCCCCCGACCAGGCGAAGACATTTACCCAGTCTCTCATGGAGGCCGAGTGGGCATGGGACGATGGGCTTGTCGGGAGGCAGCAGAGAATGAGTTGCCTTTGGCTTGCGAGAAGATAAAAAAATAATGAGGATGAAACTCTTCGTGAGATTGCTGGGAGAGAACTTGCCGAGGCCCAGACCAAAATTGTCGCCCTGGGAAAAGACCGTGAATCTAATCCACTAGGAGATGACTCTAATAGTGAGGATCGACACTCAAGTAGCCTCGGTGGCCGAAGCGATTAAGAAGGGCCAGGCCAAATACAAAGAGTTTTCCAACTCAGTTGGTATGGATGCTATTTTCAAAGTGTGGCTCTGCAATCCAAAGTTGGATCTGAGCTACCTTGGGGACGATGAAGCCGATGTCCAGGGCCTCTCTGAAGAGCACTTGAATGATGAGGAGGCTCGTGAGAACATTGTTCTGACTACTCTTGGTCTGATTGGCCCCGAAGATGTCATTGTCCTTGTAACCGAGGTACCCTTAGGGTCCTCGGACATTCCCACCAACGGGGATGGGCCACCCTCTCAGTAGCCTTCTTAACTTTTTGTGTGCATACTTTTTTGTAGGTCTTTGGGCCTTTGGAGCTTAAACTTAATATTTCTCATACTCCTGAGCCTTTTGTACATAAATTACAATGTAATACACAACTATTTTTACTTACATGTCTATTCCCTTTAACTTAGTCAATTGCTTTTTATGATTTTTCATGCATGTAGTTGTGTGCATATCATTGTAGCTTGACTATGTACAGGTGTTAGGAAGCCTTATGCCTACTTCTTTTGAGTATTTCCATTATTTTTAACATTAGGTCCTTTGACGCACCTAATCCTTCCACGTTTCTTTACGTATGTTGCTACACGCTCCAAACCTAGGCCTGCACCTTCGTGCTTGTTTTGAGTTTTTGTGTACTTATCGATTTGACACTAAGGCCCTGGGATGCACTTAGGTCTAGTAGTACCATAACTCAATTATTCTTAGCTTCAGTCCATTATATTATCAACTCTAAGGAACCCTCTTCAGGTTCTTCTTATCCGAGTCGATATAAGTATTTAAAGATAAAATTAGATTCGGTCCCTTTCGCGTTGGCTTCAGGTCCTAAAACACCGTAGTCGTAAGCATGCAGTGGTCGGAGACCGTGTTTGAGATCTAGCATACTTATTAGCGACACTAAGGTTCTCAAAACGTTATAAGGTACCTCTTTTGGGTTCCTTTTATTTAAGTTCCGCTTAGGTCTTGCCTACTAGAACTGTTGCTTCCGAGTGATTCGATCCTTACTCATCTGCCCACCAAGTGATTAAATTTATAGTATATGATTACTTGTTTTGGGTGTTTGGGCGAGTCACGTATGATGCCATTATCGATGCATAATTTAAGCAATATCTTCCATAAATACCTCATATCATGTTTTAGGACCACACGATTTTAATTAATATCTTTTCATTGTTCGTTACATAAACAAAACAGAAAAAAGTAAATTGCAAGAAGTAAAAACAGTACAAACGTTTGCTTAAATTTTCACTGGTAATACCGAAGAATGTGCTTGGCATTCCACACGTGTGGTATTTATTCTCCATTTAGTCTGGCCAACTTGTATGTCCCTGGCCTACCAACCTCTTCAACTTGGTACGAGCCTTCCCAATTGGGGCCCATCACTCCCACTCCTGGATCTTTAGTTGCTAAGAAAACCCGTCTAAGGAAAAGGTCCCCTATAGATAACTTCCAATCCTTTACCTTGGAGTTAAAATATCGAGTGGCCGTCTGTTGGTACAAAGCGACCCAAAGCTGCAATAGCTCGAGGTATTCTTCGACCAAGTCCAACAACTCTCGAAGTAGTTCATGGTTGGTCATCCGGTCATAGGGAGCTCGTCGATGGGTAGGAATCAATACCTCCACTGGGAGCATGGCTTCGCATCTGTACGCCATGGAGAAATGTGTGGGGCTGATTGATGTTCAAGCAATGGTTCAATAGGCCCATAATATGTGGGGCATTTCTTTAGGCAAAGCTCCCACTCCCTTTGCTTACTCCACCCTCTTTTTTAGGGATGTCTTAAGTGTTTTGGTCACAAGTTCTACTTCGGCATTCGCCTGGGGGTGTGCTACAGTGAAGAAACTCTTGCGAATTTCATGTTTCTCATAGAAATTTGTCTGTCGAACTGTAAACCATTGTTGGACACTAGTTTTTTCAGGATGCCGTACCGATAAATGATATTATTGATTACAAAATCCATAATTTTCTTAGATGTAATGTTCGCGAGCGGTTTGGCCTCCACCCACTTGGTGATGTAGTCGACAGCTACCACGGTGTATCAGACTCCTTCTATTCTTGTGGGAAGTGATCCAATTAAGTCAGTTCCCCAAACTGCGAAGGGCCACACACTACTCATCTGAGTCAGTTCATTGGGGGGGGGGGTGCTCAGGGTATGTTGGAATATTGCTTGTTTACCGAGTTTTTTGGAAACGAATACGAACGGAATAATAAAAAGACAAGAGCTATAGAAATGCAGAAATGTAAATAAACAAACAGTGTTTTTACGTGGTTCAGGCGTTAACGAGCCCTAGTCCACGAGTCGATGTTATTATACTTGTAGAGGATAACAGTCAAACAGCTGGTGTATAAGGAACTCACAACCTCACAGTGTTTCTCTCGGGTTCTCTTGGAGAAGATGAAGCTAGAGAGATTTTAGTAGAGTTCTTGCTATGTGATTTGTTGGCCGTCCCTCCTATTGTAAAATGAGGGGGTCTTTATAGCTAGGGTTTTGGATTAGGGTTTTTCTCTACTCACATGAGTCTTAATTACACCAGCCATAAATAGGGGATACAATTACCGTAGTCACCTGGCTACCAGGCTCTATGTGGGTATATTTACGTGAAAGTATGGGGAATGCACAAAGGCAGCCATCTTTTCCAAGTTGTCAGCGGAACAGTAGGCGAAATAGTACTCTTAGGCGTGCTGGGATGTGTGCGGCTTTGACCTGTCGGGCGTGTCAGGCGGGATTCTGTGTCAGGCGGATACCATTCCAACTATGCCTCCTCCATGACTCGACCGCCTGGTCTTGTTCCGTGCGAGGCACGGAACTGTTTCCGCGAAGACCACTTGAAGAGATTCTCCTGGAAGGAGCTTCCCCGAAGGATACCCCTTCGGGAGTCCGGGAGAGTTGACGAGCTTCCGTGTCGCGTTTGCTTGAAAGAGTAATCCGGACACTAAACGGGAGAGGCGAAGCCTTTCTGTCCATCCGCGAGCTCTGGTCACCTACCGTGAAAGACATTGATAATTCTGCTTCCCCGAGGATATCCATCTGAACGCTATCCGGAAATCTGGATAACATTTACCCCCCAAGGTCACGGAGCTTTGAGAGATCCGGGAGCTTGTACAGTCCTCCGGATATTCCGGTTTCTTAGATTAGGCGAGGGGCCACCTCCTGTGTTCCTGGAAGGGTTCCTTTTTCCCGCCTGAGTGTTAGTATGAAATAGAAAGGAAATTTCTTCTGTTTGAACTCAAGTACTCAAGTGCGGCAAGGGCCACGCGTCATGCCGGGAACGGCTCTGCGACCAAGACGTGTGCGTGAGGCGACTGGTTGAGTATGCGTGCGTCATGCATCTGAGTAATGATTTGACGGTTTTTAATGGTACACCGGGCCCGAGGTGGTATAATGATGGGAAATAAATACTTTATTCCCATCCGAGGAGTCATAAATAGGATCGTCGCTTCATCTCCAGCCGTTGGATCTGCTGCACACGGAATGGGAAGATCGGGACCGTCCATTTGAGGAATTCGAAACGACTTCTTTCCTGTTATAAAAACGAGGGAACGGACCTTTCTTCCTCTTTACGCTTTCAAATTCTCTATCTTTCGGATTTTCAGATTCCCAAACCTTCGAACTCTCAGGCTTCCAAGCTTCCATTCCTTCGAACTTGCCACTTCTTTTGGTAAAGAATCTAGAAACTTTTCTTTTGATTTGGCAGTGGGTTTATTCGCCGAAGTTCAGGGTTTGAATCGCCGTTCGTCTTTGCAGCTTTTACTTCTCGCGATCGTGCTGTGCAGTGATCCGGTTACTCGTTCAACCTTCAACTACCCGAATACCAGTAAGTATTTCTACTTTTCTCTTTCCTCCCAAACCTAAGGTTGTTGGTAGTTGTTAGAGTTGAGTTTTCTGCCAGTATCGCCTGTGTGCATGCGTGAATAGGGCTTTGATAGGCAGGCGATTGATTTGAGTCGATAAGTAATCTCTTTGCATGCTTTGATGATTTGCGTTTGGAAATTCGTTCCTTGTCTTGCTTGCGCTGTTCTGGTTTGTTGTTTTAGGGCATAAGCATGAACGCCTTTAGGGTGTCTTTCTCTGGAAAAACACTTCTCTCGGCGGGCTTAGGCTCGGAGTCTGAGTTTGGTTCCTTGCTGTCCTTCGGGTGGCATGGTGCCAACCCCTCGGCAAGCTCGGTGGGGGCCTCTCCAAGCAGTTTTCGGGGAGGGTCTCCCCGACGCCTTTGATACCACTAGGGTATGACAAGGGTGCTGACTGCTTAGAGTGTTTTTTTCTTTGTTTCTTTTGTTCAGTGACGAACATCTCAAAGGAACAACTCATCGCTGTGGTAGAGGCGGATTCTGCCCAGGAGAAGGGTTCCCCTGTCGCCGGCGCAAAGGGGAAAGGAAAGACAAAAGTGGTCGCGACTAGCCCACCGACTACCAATAGTTCAATCTGGGAGATGGACCAGAAGCCGAACCTGTTCAGGAATTACGGCATGCTGGAGCTGTACTCCTCAGAGGCAGGCCTGAAGAACATCCCAGGCCTGATGTGGCATCGTCTGTCGGTGCTGGGCGAGTCGGCTAGTCAGAGCCACGAGGGTTTTGGTGCCTGGAGCTGGGCACACATAGTGTGTGGGGCGCACTTGCCCCTAAGAAGTTACTTTGCCAATTTCTGTGTGAAGGCGGGGATTTCCCCCTTCCAGTTGATTCCCCCCAGCTATAAGCTCCTAGCGGGGTGGTTCATCTTTTGCAAGTCCCGGAACCTGGAGGCTCCTACCCCGGAGGAGGTGCTGTACTTCTACGGGTTGAAGTCTCAGCCCATGAGAGGTCATCTAGACAAGGTGGGATTTTACAGGCTGGAGAGGCACCCGGACGTGATGTGTCCCACCTGTCATACCGCAAGGGTTCCAGACCTCCGGGAGTACTGGTTCCTGACGACTGGCTTCCCACTGAAGAGGGTGCCAGCCCTATCTTTGGACTTCAAAGTCCCTGGTAAGTGCTCCTTCCTCTCCTTTTCAACTTTGTTTCTTTACGTTTGATTCGCCTTTCGGGAGGATCTCTAATTCTTGTATTTGGATTTTGCAGAAGTCGTTCCGCAGACACCTCGCTGTGCGGAGATGATAAGGAGGTCAAAGTTCTATGAAGGGCTCTCAGAGGAAGAGTTGAAAGTGGAGGGACTTGTGACCTCCGAATCTTTGAGGGAGTATGGGCTACTCGCCTCTTTCCAAAACATTGAGCCAGTGAGTGGCAGGGGGCAAAGTCAGGTGTCAGCTGACATCCGGGAGCAGATTGCCCTGGAGCTGTCCAAGGTGATCAGCCAAGCAGCCCAGGACGAGAATACTTTATCCCCTAGTTGGGCGGAGAGGTTCCCCGACCCCCAGCCGGAGGAAGAGGAGATCGAGGCTCGCCATGCCACAGCTTACCCCAACGAAGGGACTCCGGGGGCTGGTACCTCCGGGAGAGGTAAGACTAGTTTTCGATTGATCCACACCCCCAGCCTGTCTGAGGTTTCCCGGACCTCTCAGATGGGGTTCGATCCCCGCTTCCTTAGGCTAGATCCGCGTAGGATACCCTTTGACAGATATTGCGATAGGGTAGATGAGCTCCTCGGGTGTCTGAGTGACGGTAGTCTGCCAGAAGGTGTCATCATGGTTGACCCTTCTTCCCTCAGCATGTCATTCCCGGACTTTAAGGAGTACGAGAGCTTCCTGGAGCAGGAAGCGGTGTTTTGTTTTGCTCGGGGAAGGCCATCCACGTTTCTCATGCATGGTCGTCCCTTTCAAACTTTTCTCTTTCTTGTTCCTTGTTCCCTGCTGGTGGACTTGCTTGTGCTTTTATGTTGTTGATTGTCTTGTCTTCTACTTATCTTCTTTCACATTGCTTGCTGGCTCGTTAACCTTGCTTCGTACGTCCCTTGCAGAATTTCCCGAAGCCAAGATGTTGGGGAGAGTTACCTTACTCATCAAGAAAGCCGCCACCAGCCAAGATCCGTCCAAGGGGATAGGACGAAAATCCGGAGCCGGTAGGGGAGGTAAAGCTGCCACATCCAAGAAGACAGGTGGCGAGGCGCATGTGTCTTCGGCGGTGGAGAGATCTCCTGCCAAGGGGCCCTCCGAGTCCATGGCGAACTCGAGTAGTAGCAGCGACGGGGAAGGGCTTGTGTTCCCCGTGAAGACGACTGGGGTGAGCAAGCGTCCCGGAGGAGATACTGAGGGCGCCAAGAAGAAACGCCTTAGACACTCTTCTCCCGGTCGAAGGCAACAACAACAACAACAACAGCAACCTCAACTACAACAACAGCAGCAACAAGAACAACAGAGACAATCACCAACGCCACAGCGGCAGCAACCACAACAGCCAAACCAGCAGCAACAACAAAGGCAATTACTTCTGCTGCCGCAGCAGCAAAAGCAACAACAACAACAAAGGCAGTCACCTCCGCCACCGCAGCAGCAAAAACAACAGCAACACCAGCAACAACAACAGACCGGGGCGGTAGTGTCTTCCCTTCCGTCCTTAATACCCCGTCTGCCTCCTCCTCCAGCCCAAAGGGAGTCCACCCTTTCGGGGTCTCCTTCTTCTCAGCGAACAAACCTTCCTCTGCCTGGCCTGAAGTTCCACTTCCCGCAGAAACCAACCCGTTTCCCCGCTGCCCTCCTGGAGGGTGTAAGACGGGCCGATAATTTTTTGAAGAGGCGGTTGGAGGCTGAGAAGGCTGTTACTCAGGGAAGGGCAGACAACTTGTCTGCCGTGAAGAGAGCTGAGTTGGCCGAGGGGGTGAGGTCTCTTCACCCGGCTGGAGCGGTTTTGGATGGCCCAGCCTTGGAGAAGAGGCTGGTGCCTAGGCTCGGACGTGCATTGGCGCCGTTCGGAGCGGAGATGATGGAGGACATGGCCCTGAGCTTGTGCGAGCTCAATTCTGAGAAATGGGCCATCAGTAGCAGTAAGGACCCGCTGTTGCTGACACATGCCGTGAAGCAACAGTTGTCCGGGGTAAGCCGTCAGTTAAGCTTTGGGATCATCTGTCTTAGCACATTTGGTTCTGCTTAACTCATTCTGTTGTCTTTCCTTGCAGGCCTCTCTGATCGCGGAACGCTCGTTCCGGGAGGTGGGTGCAGTTCTGGTTCAGCTGGAGGAGAGCCAGGTGGCTCGCCAGGCCTTGGAGGCGGAGAAGCAGAAACTGTCCCAACAGGTCGAGAGCACAAGGGGGGAGGCTTCAGAGAAAATTGACCAGGCCCGGCGCACGGCTAAGGAAGAGGCGGAGAAGAAATATCTTGCCAAATACCGAGAGTACCGGGCCAGCGCAGAGACTGAGTTCAAGCAGCGGTCGGATGACTTGAAGGCCGAAAACTCCAAGCTCCGGGAAGAGCTATCCCAAACCAGGGTGGAGAAGGATACCTTGGAAGCCCGCTTGCAATCGAAAAATGATCTCCTCCTTAAGCGGCAAGAGGAATATGCCACTCTTCAGAACAAGCTGCACGAGGAGGAGCAACTTCATAAGAGGATTAGGGATCTCGTGTCTATGCTGGAGTTGGGGCTCGCCGAGAAGGATAAAGAGATCGGAGCCTTGCAATTCACCGCCAGGGGGCATGTGACCGAGAAGCAATCCGTGCTGAACCAGAATAAGATGCAGCGCAAGGAGATTGATTCTCTTAAGGGAGAGCGGGATGCATCCAAGACCGAGGTGGAAAAACTGAAAGATCAATTAGCTGTCGCGGAGGCAAAGCTGGCAACTTCCGAGGCGGAGCGCTTGAAGGAGAAGGAGGATGCCGAGGTGGTACTGAACAGGAAGATTAATATATCGCACGTGGTCCTCATGCATCAACTCTGGAAAATGAACCCGGAGGTACTAGGCTATCTGGGAGAGGATGTCGACGCCATGAGGGAGAAGCTACAGGTGTGGGATCAAGGCCCGGAGGTGTACGTCCAAACTTACAACATTGACGAACCTGCTGGAGCCCCTGAGGCAGGAGATCCCGGAGAGGCGGGGACCTCTGAACCTGCCCATGATGACGTTCCGCCTTCCAATGAGCCGACTCCGCCAGCCCCAGTTTAAACCGCTGACCTCGAGGCCTTGGATGCGGACACTGCTGCCACCGCCAATGCTTGAAGGTGCCTTATCTTTAATTATTTTTCATTTGAGTTTTTCTTTGGGGCGAAGCTCCTTGTACTCTTTTCTCATTGCAGACATATTTGCCATAATTATAGCATTCTCCTTTCTTTTCTGCCGAGTTCTTTATTTAACTTTGCGTTTAGGGTAGACTTTTATACGGTAGAAACTGCTATAGGGGCGCATGAGGTTTTGGTTCCAACGGCCATAACCTATGCACTTCCAACTTGAAGCTCTAACGGCTGATGTCTTTTCCCACGTAGTTTCCTGGTTCCAACGGCCAGACTCCTTTCACCGTATTTTAGCTTTCCTAAGGCAAATAGCCAATCCCGGGACTTGTAGTCATACTGTTCGCTGGGATTGCTAAGGTGAGCCGTTCCATGGCTCGAGACGGGAGTTCTTTTGGTGAGCGTCGCTAGACTTAAGGTTAGATCTTTGCGAAGCAAAACTAACTGTCGTTGCGAACCTCATGGTGGCTAACTTCAGGGACCTGGCATGGAGCCCTGCGAGGCAAGGCTCGTTGCTGTCGGGGAAATTGCCACGCCCACCAGGTGTGATCCCGGAGCAGGGGCTTTGCGAAGCAAGGCCTGCTGTGAGTGGGGGATCGACCATGTCTGCTCCTGGAGCTGAAGCTTGCAGTGGTCGAGGAGCTCGCCATGCATTATTTTGTGAGATCCGGAGCTGAAGCCTGCGAAGCAAGGCTTACAACGGTCGCGGATCTTGCCATCTTTCGCCTTGCGGGACCCGGAGCTGGAGCTTGCAAAGCAAAGCTCTACAGCGGTCGCGGAGTATTCTGCAAAGGACTTGTCAGGGAGTTGGGGGTGTTTCGGCGTAGCTCTCTGAATGTGCCCCAACCCCCAGTCCTGTTCATCGCTGGGCTACAGGAGATAATTTTCATGATGCATAATGGCAGGCATTTCAATGGCAATTTTCACAAAAACACATAATGCGCACATGACACGTAATGCAAGTATGTTTATGGCAATAACAAATTAACCTAAGCTTAACAATTTAAAAAAAATGCTAGCACACGAGTGGTGTTCTGCGTATATTTTGTTCAAGGGGCGTATGGCTATGCCTTAGCCATGTATACCCCCCCCAAGTGAGCGTGGGGTCCGGACGTCTCCGGACCGCGTGGTCACTTGTTGAAACGTAGCCTTGAACACAGGGATAAAAAATGCAGTAAAAGCGGAGTGAACCTCTCCGTGTTTCATTAAATTAGCCTGAGGCATGTGTTTTACAGCAGGGAGGATTATGTCCACATTTTAAACTTTTGCTACGTCCACCAAGGACTTTCGACTAGATAGTCCGGGGCCTACTGATAGTAACGGCGGAGGTGCTCCGCGTTCCAGGCGCGCGGGACTTTAGATCCGTCGAGTCTCTTTAAGTGATACGTCCCATGGCCCACTTTTTCTTGTACTTCATAGGGGCCTTCCCAGTTGGGTCCGAGGACTCCCACTCCCGGATCCTGCGTAGCAGGAAATACTCTCCGGAGGACAAGATCCCCAACTTCGAATGTACGGCTCTTGACTCTTGTGTTAAAGTGTCGGGCTATCTTGCCTTGGTACATTTTTAGTTGGACCTGCGATTGCTCCCGGAGCTCTTCGATCATGTCCAGGGACTCCTGGAGAAGGGCGTGGTTCCGGGTAGGGTCGTAGATGTCCTGCCTGTGAGAGGGGATCATAGTTTCTACTGGGATGACGGCCTCTCAACCGAAGGTCATGGAATAAGGTGTGTGCCCCGTCGAAGTTCTCTCTGTTGTGCGATAGGCCCAAAGTACTCGCGGAAGTTCTTCCGGCCAGTGAGCCTTGCAGGCTTGGAGTTTTTTCTTCAACGTGGTCTTTAAGATTTTGTTTACTGCCTCCACTTGCCCATTAGCTTGGGGTCTGGCGACTGCGGAAAAGCTTTTGATAATTCCATGCGAAGCACAGAAGTTCGTGAAATGTTCACTATCAAATTGCTTCCCGTTGTCGGACACAATTTTTCGTGGAAGCCCAAAACGACACACTATATTCCTGATGACAAAGTCCAGTGCCTTCTTAGACGTGACCGTGTTCATAGGTTCAGCTTCAACCCATTTGGTGAAGTAGTCTACCGCGACTGTGGCATACTTCACTCCGCCCCTTCCAGTTGGAAGGGAACCTACTAGGTCAATGCCCCAGACGGCGAACGGCCAGGGGCTGGTCATTAAGGTAATTTCTGTAGAAGGCGCTCGCGGAACCTTGGCGTACCTCTGGCATTGCTCACATTTTCTGACATAATCCACACAATCCTTCTTCATGGTGGGCCAGAAGTATCCTTGTCGAAGGATCTTTTTGGAGAGGCTCAGCCCGGAGGTATAGTCGCCACAGAAGCCTCCGTGAACCTCATGGATGATGGCGCTGACTTCGGTTCCGGCAACACACCTAAGGAAGGGTATGGACAACCCCCTGCGGTAAAGCTTTTCATCCATAACCACGTATCGGGGAGCTTGATACTGGAGCTTTCTTGCATCTGCTTTATCAGTGGGGAGCTCTCCGGTGGTGAGAAATCTGAGGATGGGTCCAATCCAGGAATGGGAATGGTCGATGATGGCATTTACCCTCTGTGTCTCGGTACTAGGAGCTTCTAAGTGCCCGATGGGCACTAGGCCATATTGTTCAATCTCCGGGTCTGTTGCAAGCTTGGCCAGCGTGTCCGCGAGTGAGTTTTGGTCCCGGGGGACCTGGCAGATGTGGTAGCCTTTGAAATGCTGCAGGAGGCCGCAGGAGAGAGACACGTAGGCAGCCATTTTTTCGCCTTTCGTCTGGTATTCCCCGGATATTTGGTTTACCACAAGTAGGGAGTCGCTGTATACCTCGATTTTTTGGGCTCCGACTTCTCTGGCCAGTTGCAATCCGGCCAACATGGCTTCGTGTTCTGCCTCGTTGTTGGACGCTGGGAATGCGAAACGGATGGCGCTCTGGAGCTTATGTCCTTGGGGAGATATTAGGATGACCCCTGCTCCAGCTCCTTTTTCATTTGAGGCTCCGTCTACATAGACCTTCCATGTGGGAAGTTTCGGGACAGGATCTTCCGGGAGGTCATTCATTCCTGAGCATTCCACAATAAAGTCCGCGAGAGCTTGTCCTTTTATGGAAACACGTGGCTGGTAGTGGATGTCAAATTGGCTCAGTTCCATGGCCCATTTAAGCAATCTGCCAGAAGACTCGGGCTTCTGCAAGACTTGTCGGAGAGGGTGGTTGGTGAGTACTTTGATGGTGTGCGCCTGGAAATAGGGCCTTAGCTTCCGCGAAGCAATTAGCAAGCAGAGGGAGAGTTTTTTGATCATCGAATATCTGGACTCGGCGTCCAGTAACCTCTTGCTTACGTAATACACAGGGAGCTGGATACGGCCATCTTCCCGGACGAGAGCGGCACTCATTGCGTGCTCTGTCACAGCTAAGTATAAGAACAATGCCTCTCCTTCGACAGGTTTGGACAGAATGGGAGCTCGGGTTAAATTTTCCTTGAGGTGTTGGAAGGCTGCTTCGCATTCGGGGGTCCACTCGAACCTCTTGTTGCCTCGCAACACATTGAAGAAGGGGACACATTTGTCAGTGGCCTTAGATACGAAGCGGCTGAGCGCAGCTATCCTTCCGGTAACGCTTTGGACATCCTTATGCTTCCGGGGGGAAGGCATATCTATGAACGCCTTAATTTTCTCAGGGTTGGCTTCCACTCCGCGGGAGCTGACAATGAAACCGAGGAACTTCCCAGACGAGACCCCGAAAGTACATTTCTTCGGATTCAGTTTCATTCCATACTTTCGGATCACGGCGAAAGCTTCCTCAAGGTCGTCACTGTGGTCCCTGGAGGTCTTGGACTTTACCAACATGTCATCTACGTACACCTCCATATTCCTCCCCAGCTGGTCCTTGAACATCCTGTTCACTAGACGCTGGTACGTCGCCCCAGCATTCTTCAAACCGAAAGGCATGACCACGTAACAGTAGACACCTTTGTCCGTGAGGAAGCTGGTGTGTTCCTGGTCCGCGACATGCATCTTGATCTGGTTGTATCCGGAGTACGCATCCATGAAGGACAAGAGTTCATACCCGGAAGTAGTGTCTACCATCTGATCGATTCGCGGAAGAGGGAAACAATCTTTCGGGCAGGCTTTGTTTAGGTCCGTGAAGTCGATGCACATTCTCCAGGACCCATTGGGTTTCGGGACCAGAACCGGGTTGGCCAACCACACGGGATAGTGTGACTCCTGGAGAAAGCCTATGGACATCAACTTGTCCACTTCAGCTTTGACTGCTTCGGCCCTCACCGGGTCTAACGGCCTCCTCTTTTGGCGAACTGGAGTTGCAGAGGGGTCTATGTTGAGTGCGTGGCACGCAACATTGGGATTAATCCCCGTCATATCAGCGTGGGACCATGCCAGGATATCCTGATTATTCTTCACAGTGGCCACGATCTTTTCTCGAATGGCCGATGGGAGGTTTTTCCCTACCTGAATGACTTTGGTGGGATCTCCCGGGTTGAGGATCACCTCTTCGACTTCCTCCATCGGCTCTATCGCTCTCTCGATCCCCACTTTAGGGTCGAGTTCGTCAATGTATGCCCCTTGGGCACCCCCAGTTTCTGGTAAATCTCCCGCTAAAGGAGCGGCAACAACCGCCTCCTGGACCGTGTAGACGGATCGGACGGAGACGTTATAACAGCTTCGTGCACTTCGTTGGTCTCCCTGGAGGGTGCCAATACGCCCGTCGTCACATGGAAACTTCAGGCATAAGTGGCGTATCGAGGTTATGGCCCCGCAATCGATTAGGACCGGTCGGCCTAGGATAGCATTATACGCCGTGGGGCAGTCGACCACTACAAACGTGCAGTGCTTGAAGGCGCAAGCGTCGCTTTCTCCTCTGAGGGTGACTGGAAGTTGAATTTTGCCTAATGGCATGAGTGCATCCCCATTGAACCCCTGAAGCTGGATGGGGCATGGGGTCAGGTCTGTCTCGGTTAATCCGATAGCGTGGAAGGCAGCTTTGAAGAGGATATTTACGGAGCTTCCATTATCGACAAGGATCCGTGATACCTTCTTATTGGCAATCTGGGCTTCCACGACGAGGGGATCGTTGTGGGGGAAGTGCACATGTCGGGCGTCATCCTCTGTGAAGGTGATGGGAAGATCCATCATTCGGGGACGCTGAGCAGGTGACTGAACCAAGGCGCACATCTCTCCGGTGTGTTCTAACTCCCTCAAGTACCTTTTCTGGGAGTTGCGGGTGCTTCCGGCAAGGTGCATTCCTTCGGAAATGGTGGCTACGTGTCCGTCAACAGGTGGCGGAGCAAGGCCGGGCGGATATGGATTTCCGGGTCCCGGAGCCAATAAGGCAATGGGTGCCGGAGGGGTTGGAGCAGGGAGCGCTGGGAACTGAGATCCAGGAACTTGGGGGTGACCGGCTCCAGGAGCGCTAGCGGTCCCCCTCTGTCCCGGAGAATAGGCAGCTCCGTGAACCACTCCCTGTCCGGGATAGATTATGGGTATCCTCACCCATTGACCGAGGTGTCCCGCTCTTGCCAGGGACTCGATCTCATCCTTCAGCTGAAGGCATTCGTTTGTGGTGTGCCCCACGTCTCCGTGGAACTCACACCTCTTATTGGAGTCTCGCGGATGCCTTCCTCCGTGAGACACTTTCGGGGGCTTCCTGTAGTTGACCATATTATAGGTCGCCCGATAGGCATTCTCTCGCGAATCTATTAAACTGGTGTACTCCGTGAACTTGGGCTCATAGTCCTTCCGTGGTTTCTTTGAATGGTCTCCCCGGTTGGGGTTTCTTCCGCCTCGTTTATTCCGCGATTGGCTCAGATTTCGTTCTGGGTCTTCTGCTCGCGGTTGCGACGGTCCGGGAGCGATTCTACATCCTGTCTGTACAGCTCCGTACCCAGAGGAATGGGTTTGACTCGGCGTCGGAGCAGACGCAGAAGGCCCATACACGCTTGGAGCGAACTGGGCTCCTGGAAGCGTGAGGGCTGGCGCGGGAGCTTGCGAAGCAAAGTTCGGCGCAGTCACGGAAGGCGCCGGAGCTGGGGGAACTCCAAAGGCCTGCTGGTAGGCATCCTCAAGGTTGATGATTCCCTGAGCTCTTGACATGAATTCGGACAGCGTTTCTGCCCGTCTCCTTTGCATTTCCCCCCATAGCAGGGAGCCGACAGTAAGGCCCGATTGAAGGGCGATCAGCTTCATGTCGTCGCTGACCTTGGTCTTAGCAGCAGCTTCCATCAATCTCTCAATGAAAGCACCAAAATGTTTACCGAGTTTTTCGGAAACGAATACGAACGGAATAATAAAAAGACAAGAGCTATAGAAATGCATAAATGTAAATAAACAAACAGTGTTTTTACGTGGTTCAGGCGTTAACGAGCCCTAGTCCATGAGTCGATGTTATTATACTTGTAGAGGATAACAGTCAAACAGCTGGTGTATAAGGAACTCACAACCTCACAGTGTTTCTCTCGGGTTCTCTTGGAGAAGATGAAGCTAGAGAGATTTTAGTAGAGTTCTTGCTATGTGATTTGTTGGCCGTCCCTCCTATTGTAAAATGAGGGGGTCTTTATAGCTAGGGTTTTGGATTAGGGTTTTTCTCTACTCACATGAGTCTTAATTACACCAGCCATAAATAGGGGATACAATTACCGTAGTCACCTGGCTACCAGGCTCTATGTGGGTATATTTACGTGAAAGTATGGGGAATGCACAAAGGCAGCTGTCTTTTCCAAGTTGTCAGCGGAACAGTAGGCGAAATAGTACTCTTAGGCGTGCTGGGATGTGTGCGGCTTTGACCTGTCGGGCGTGTCAGGCGGATATCATTCCAACTATGCCTCCTCCATGACTCGACCGCCTGGTCTTGTTCCGTGCGAGGCACGGAACTGTTTCCGCGAAGACCACTTGAAGAGCTTCTCCTGGAAGGAGCTTCCCCGAAGGATACCCCTTCGGGAGTCCGGGAGAGTTGACGAGCTTCCGTGTCGCGTTTTCTTGAAAGAGTAATCCGGACACTAAACGGGAGAGGCGAAGCCTTTCTGTCCATCCGCGAGCTCTGGTCACCTACCGTGAAAGACATTGATAATTCTGCTTCCCCGAGGATATCCATCTAAACGCTATCCAGAAATCTGGATAACATTGCTGACACTTGTCGCACCTTTTAACCTCAGGATTTTCTTAAATAAGCTCTGCCCCCCCAGTTTGATCACTGTAGAGTCCTTCGTGAACTTATTTTAGAATGGCCTGAGATTCCTCAATTGTTACATACCTCAGGAGAGACATAGAATGCAGCCTTCTACCTAGCCCGTCATCCATAAAAATGTTCGAGGACTGTGGTATTCCAGCTTTCTGGATGCATTTTTTTTGTTGGGAGTTCTCCAGTGGTTATGTATTTCAAACCCATCCATGTATCCTCGTATTGAATTTCACATACCCTTTTGACCTCTTGAATGCTCAGTACTACCAAAAAGTTAATGGGAACCATATTGAGGAGCTCGACATCCTGAGTGGTCCCCAGCTTCGCGAGGGCATCCTTGTTAGAATTTTGTTCTCGGGGGACATGCTTGATGGTATACTAGTCGAACATCTGTAGTAGTTCTCGTGCCTTAGCCAAATAAAAGGCCATCTAGGATCCTCTAGACTGGTATTCCACGATCACTTGATTCATTACAAGTTGTGAGTCGCTGAAAATTTTGAGTCCCTTAGCTTGTAGCTCTCAGGAAACTAGTAATCTGGCGAGGAGTACTTCATAATTGACCTCGTTTGAAGCCTCAAAGCTAAAACACAAAGCACTATGGACCCGATGGTGATCAGGTGATACCGAAATAAGGCCAGCCCAAGAGCCATTCTCGTTCGAGGAGCCATCAACAAACAGTTTTCAAATTGGTACCTTTATTTTGCGTGCCTCTGGCTCGTCACATATGCCCTTGCACTCAGCAACGAAGTCAACTAGGACATGCCCTTTGATTGATGTTCTTGAGTAGTATGTTATATTGTACTAGCTGAGCTCTATTTCCCATTTCAGTAGCCTTCCTGAGGCGTTCGACTTTTGTAAGACTTATCGCTGAGGATGATTGTTCAGAACATTTATGGTGTGTGCCTGGAATTAGGGACAGAGTTTCCGAGAAGCAACCACTAGGAAAAAAGTCAACTTTTCCATTAGTGGGTTTCAGGATTCAGCCCGCAGCAGTCTTTTGCTAATTTAATAGGTGGGGTGTTGCGTTTTCCCTTCCTCGCGTACCAAGGTTGCGCTAATTGCATTTCTAGAGATGGCCAAATATAAAAGTAATACCTCTCTATCTACTAATTTTGAGACGACTGGTAGCTCAGACATGTGGACTTTAAGGGATTTAAAGGCCTCATCGCACTTCTTGGTCCACTAGAACTGTTGATCTCCTAGGAGGACATTAAAAATGGTATGCACTTATCTATCGCCTGACACAAAACGACTCAAACCTGCAATTTTTCCAGTCAGACATTGGACATCTTTTAATTTTTGAGGGGATGACATTTCAATGAGAGCTTTAATCTTCCTAGGGTTATCTTCTATGCCTCGCGAACTTACAAGGAAACCCAAAAAAATTTCTTGAAGCTGCTCCAAAAGTACACTTCTAGGGGTTAAGATTCATATTGAACTGGTATAGAACAGTGAAATATTATTTCAAGTCTGCAATGTGTCCCTCTAACGTGTTCGACTTCACCAACATGTCATTGACATATACTTCCATATCACATCCGAGCTAATCCTTAAGATCTTGTTGACCAACCTCTGTTAAGTCACGTCTGAATTTTTCAATCCGAATGGCATCACTTTATAATAGTATACCCCTTTATCTGTGAAGAAACTAGTGTCCTTTTGATTGGGGATATGCATGGCGATCTGGTTGTAACCAGAGTAGGCGTCCATGAAGGTTAATAGTCCATGCCCCAAGGTGGCATCAACCAACTAGTCAATGCATGGCAGAGGAAAATAATCCTTCAGACATGCCTTGTTGACATCCGTGAAATCATTGCAAGTCCTCCAACTCCCTTTAGGCTTTCTAAGTAGGATTGGGTTTGCTACCAAGACAGGGTACAAGCCTCACGGATGAAAAATTTGACCAAAAATTTTTGTACCTTGGCCTTCAAGGCCTCATACCAGTTGGTATTGATCAACCTTATTTTCTATTGGATGGGGGGGAGGGGGGTGTTCTCGCAATTAATTAGAGCGTGACTGATTAAATGTGAAAAAATTCCAACCATATCAGCGTGGGGCCATGCAAATACATCTTGATTCTTGCAAAGGAAAAAGACAAGGTCCTTGGGAATGTCCCGGCTAAAACACTTTCTAATTTTGACAACTCTGGATGGATCATTTTCATGTAGTCGTATTTCCTCCAGCTCCTCCCCTGGCTCCACAGCCGAATGCTCATCCTCTATACGGGGGTCTAGATCCTCCTTTTCTCGATGAATCTCGAGGACCTAGTCATTGGGTCTAGGCACCTCCATTTCAGGTATCTCCTCAATTATCACGATGACTAAGGGATTTGGCTGATTTGGAAGTCGTACTAACACATTATAACATTGTCGAGCCTCTTTCTAGTCTCCTTGGACCAATCTGACTCATGCATTGGTCAGGAAATTCATACACATATGTCTAATGGAGGTAATGGCTCCAAAATCTACCAGGGCTAGTCGACCTATGATTACATTGTATGTCGAGGGGTAGTTGACCACTATGAAGGGGCAATACTTAAAGGTTTGTCTTGGAAACTTGCCTAAGGTAACTAGCAACTTGATTTGCCTAGCTGGAGCCATTCCTTCTCCTGAGAAGCCAAATAATGTAGAAGTACATGGTTACAAATCTCGAACCTCGAGCCCTATCTTGTCCAAAACCCACTTAAATAATATGTTCACTGTGCTTCCATTATCAACAAGGATTCGTGTCACTATCTTGCTTACTATTTGAGCTTCAATTACCAATGGATCATGGTGAGGAAAGTGAACTCTCCGTGCACTTTCCTCAATAAAGGTGATTGCCTGGTCGATCATCCTCGGCAAACATTGGCTAACATCAAAGGTGGTTGCACTTGTTACAGGTTGGCCATGGTTCATAACCTTGCCTAGGCTGCTTGTTGGTGTTTGAGCTTTGGTTAGAAAAACCTCATTTTCCCTTGTTATTGTCACCATTGGCTAACTTCAAGCCACCTTGATAAATCTGTCTCCTGGTTTCTAGGTAAACCTTGGAGTAAATCTCCTTCCTGGTCTATTTCGGCTAAACTGAAACCGCCCCAAGTTGTTAGTATTATTCTTTCTTTCATTTGGTTTCAGTCCATTCCAGACCATGAATCCTGGTGAAACTGTCCCAAGTTGTTAGTATACTCCTATTATCAGGAAAACATTTGGTTCAAGACCAATGCAAAGTGTAACCACTAACAAAATAAACTATGCACAATATCACACCAAACACATTCATTAACATCCAAACACAGTTAAACTTTCATTTAGTTGGTCTTAACTATACACCCCAAAAATATAAGCCTAGCTCAATTTGTTCATAAATGAAAGAAATTTACATAATTAACCTAATGACAGGTTAAGGGTCTCCTCCTTGGTCTACCCTAAGCATTGCTATCTCAAACCTAATGTCAAAATACTGTGTGTCCTGGCTGCTATATCAAACTAGTATCTGCATGACATAGTCTCCAACGCTATCTTCCTCAGGAGCCTCCTCAGAGTCCTTCTAGAAATCATCCACAACTCCATGATTCCCATTGCTCTAGACTATGTCCTATGTTGCGGCCTGAGTTGAGGCCTAAGCTGTGACTCGAGCGCTTTACTCCATATACCCTCTACATACCAATCGTACCAGGGTAACATTAAGAGAATTGGTCCAAGCTCTCATTCTATCAATGACCTGAACTCCGACCAGTTCTTAATTAGGGGTCCTAGAAGTCTTAAAGTGTACCTTGAAACACATCGCCTCGTAAACATAGACTAGCCAACTTAATCATATACGCAATGGGTGTTCCTAAGTTATGAAAGACTAGTGCCAAAGTGTAGCGTCCCAAATTTTCTAATAAAGCTTATGACCTTGATTAGCGTGCCTAGAGGGCAATAAGTGATTTATTATTATAATATGTGTATTTGTATGAGTATATGATTAGTGATGCATGTTTAGGTTAATTAAATATGCATGAGGGCCCCGTTTGGTTATTAGGGGCATGTTTGTAATTTTAGCACATTGAGGGCATTAATGGGATAATTGTAATAATTGTAATAATTTTGATATACTTGTGATATATCTATGTTTCACGATCTGGGATAGTCCTAGGGACTGGTTTAGCTAGAAAGTCACAACGGGGTCGAATACCTAACTCGGGGCGAGTCGAGGGGTATTTTGGGCGTTAGGCATTTTATGGGGTTATCAGGTTATGGAAATAAATATTTGGAGATATATTTGAGGTTAGAATGTTTAGGAGGAGATATTGGGGAAATTTACCATTTTGCCCTCGGGGACGTTTTTGGCACCCTGAGCCTTTGAGATAACCTTAGCAACTTAAGTTAAATAAAACAAAACCAAAGAAGCTTTTAGAAAATTAGAAATCGACCCTCTTTTTTTTTTTCTCTCTCTTGAAGTTTTCTCCCTTTGGAAACTTGGAGCATTTTGGTGGAAACTAACCAAGGATTAAGGATTGTAAGCTGGGATTTTGGGAGCTAGAAGCTTGGAGCTTAGGGAACTAATCCAGGGGTTCAACTTAGCTCATGATAAGCTCTTAACTTAGTGAATTGTATTGAATTGATGCTGGTATTTCAGAGGTTGCATGTGAGCTAAGATAAGAATTGATCTTGATCATATGGGTGAGTTTTGGGGATAGTTTCTGTTGGGTTTTGCTGCTAGGATTACTCTGGAAATTTTGTGATGATTGAGTGGGATTGTTAGGTTAATTTTGGGGCAAATTGGCTGAGTTTTTGTGGTAAAAATGGAGGATTTTTCTGGGTTTGAAGGGTCGGGCCACGACATTGTTCTTGCTGAGCCGCAACCCTCTAGAACAGATTGGGGGCCAGGAAGAGGGGCGGGCTACAGCATGCCCTAGCTAGGGCCGCAGCGCGCCCGCCCTGTTCTGGGGTTGGAGGTCTCTGGTTGGGGGCGGGCCGCGGCATGGCCTCATGGGGCCGCGACGCTTAGTGCATTTTTGGGCTTTAGAGAGGTTTTAGGCTTGGGATTCCAAAAGTTAAGGCTCAAGATGGATTTTATCACTCAGATTGATAGAATTCAAGGTTCTGGAGATTAGAATTATGACTCAAAGTTATTTAATTGATTAGAACTTGATGGATGGATATTGTTGGTGCGTTGAGGCTAGGGTTTCAACAAGGCTCGGACTAGGGGACTTTGCTCAGGACATCGGTGCTTGGGAGGCTCGGGACACAGGTAAGAAAACAATTGTACCCATAGATCTTGTGTTGTAGGGCACGACCCTATATGATTGTGTTGTAGGGCACGACCCTATATGATTGTGTTACAGGGCGTAGTCCCTTTGATCGAGTTTACACATGTTTAAGTATCTGCTTAATTATGAGATGTGCGAATATATGTGAATGAACGGCAAGAGCCGGGAACGGCAAGGGGTCGAGAGCAGCGTTTAGCACGCGGAGTGCGAGTTGCCAGGGCGAGACCCTAAAGGATACCTGGGATATCCTCACGGTGTGGACCGCGAACCCAGGGCCTGGTAAAGCGCTTGGGATAGCATGGTCGTACGTGTTTAGCCTAATGATGGCTTAATTATATGTTGAATGTGAAATATGCTTGTGTTATCTGCTTGTGAGGGTTTTCTTGCTGGGCTTCGGCTCACGGGTGCTCTGTGATGCGGGTAAGGGCAAGGGGAAAGTCGACCAACCATGAGTACGGAGAGTGTGATGCAGCGCGTACATGTTTGGCCTGCCTGGCTGCCACGGCCAGGGGTATTTTTGGGAGATGATTGTACTAAACTTAGATTTTGTCGTTTAGCCGACTCTGGTTATATTTTTGAGTTGTAAATATTTCTAAACAGTATTTTGGGATCCCAAATGCTAAATGCTTTAAGATTTTCAGTAAATGGAATTATTTTCAAAGTATAAGACTCTGTTTATGGTTTTACTACACATTTGTCTTAAAACCTTGATTAGCAAGTTAATTGCACGTTTTAAACTCACTTAGTAATGACTCTAAGGTGGTAGGGTGTTATAACTTGGTATCAGAGCGAGCCAAGGTTTATGGTGTCTGGCGAATGACCGAACATGTACGCTCACTATCAGTGAGAAGCTCGACTCAGGGTTGGTTGGTAATGATTGACTTATATGCTTGAATATGTGTGTAAATGCCCTGTTTGCCTACTTATTTCATATAGAGCATGATGAAAGAGTTAACATATGCATGATGTCAGGGCATGGCCCGTTGAGTGTTATATGCTATTTGTATGTTATGTGGATTGTTGTTTAAGGTTGACTGATATGATTTGGGAGGTGGTTTTTGATGTTATTATCTTGCCTAATGAGCGGCATCGTTGATTACAGGCGTATTGTTGTGATGCCTCGAGAATCATCGAGACTCCGCGGCAGTAGGGCCGAAGATGAAAACCAGGGTCAGGACCCTCCACCTGCCCCATAGAATTGGCAATAGATGTGTGCCAAAATGGAAGCAGGATTGCAACGAACAGAGGAAGAACTTCGACAGTTGAGGCAGTAGGCCCCTCCATAGGTCACTGGGTTGCCAGTTCAACAGGTTGTGGCGCCAGTGCCGGTTCAACCTGTTGTCGAGAACAGGTGGGAACCTTTATATGAGAGATTCAGGAAGCAGCATCCTCCCACCTTTGAGGGTGGACCAGACCCACTGCGGGCAGAGCAGTGGATGAATATGATTTCCTCTATTATGGATTTTATGAGGGTTGAAGGGAACTAGAGGGCAGCTTATGCCAGCTACATGTTCAGAGAGGATGCCCACATCTGGTCGGATGTAGTAGTTCAGAGGGGGAATGTTGCAGTTATGACCTAGGAAGAGTTCAGAAACATCTTCAACAAGAAGTATTACAGTGTTGCAATTGGAGCCGCAAAGGTTGACGAGTTTATCAACCTGACTCAGAACCGGTTGACAGTTACTGAGTATGCTTTGAGATTTGTTCGGTTGGCGAAGTTTGCGCTGGATTTAGTGCCGACGGATGTAGCAAGAAGGGATAGATTTATGCAGGGATTGAACATTATGATTGCTGATGATGTAAAGATCTCCTTGGATCCAGAGACTACTACCTATGCTCAGGTTGTAGACAAGGCCCTTACAGCTGAGGGGGTCGAGGACCAGATTTGGAGAGAGGGCGCTGTTATGGGCGATGCCAGGAGGACAGTGCCTCCTTCTATTGGATCCAGTCAGGGTAGTGGCTCCAGTGAGCAGAAGAGAAAGGCCCCAGGTTCTTTTGTTCCTCCCAGTTCGAATAGGAGGGCACGGGGTGTTTTTAGTGGCCGTCAGGGAGGAGGTGACAATTGGAGGAGCTTAATATGTCCTTGGTGCAGACGACGACACTAGGGTGAGTGAAGGATTAGGGCCTGCTTTGTCTGTGGGAGTTCCAATCATCTAAAGAAGGACTGCCCACAAGCCAAGAAAGAGGAGTCGAAGCAAGGTGATAGTCTCGCTCCTGCCAGAGTGTTTACTTTGACTCAGACTGAGGCTGAGGGTAGCCTCTCGGTTGTGACAGGTCAGATTTCTAGTGCTGGGTTTTCCTATACTGTATTGTTTGGTTTGGGAGCTACTCATTCATTTGTGTCTGCTAGAGTGATAGATCAATTGTGTAGACCTAGTGTTTTGTATGCTAGGGGTTTTCAGACTTTGTTGCCAACTCGGGAAATGGTAGTCTCTAGGAGATGGATTAGAGCTTTACCAGTAGAGGTAGATGGTAGAGAGTTGTCTGTTGATCTGATTGAGCTTGCGATGGATGACTTCGATATGATCCTAGGGATGGATTAGTTATCGAAGTATGGGGTGACGATTGACTGCAAGTGCAGGATGGTGACTTTTGAACCAGAAGGGGAGGTATCCTTTGTATTTGTGGGGACAGTTAATGGAGCGCGGGTACCTATGATTTCAACACTGAAGGCTAGATACCTGATGCGGGATGGTTGCATAGGATCCCTAGCAAATGTTGTGGATACCTCCAAGGTTGTGTCGTTTGGACCGGGAGAGACCAGATTAGTGTGTGAGTTTCCAGATTTATTTCCGGCAGATCTGCCAGGGTTGCCGCCGCAGCAGGAGATTGATTTTGTCATAGAGTTGGTGCTAAGGGCAGAGCCAGTGTCTAGGACACCTTACAGAATGGCTCCAGATGAGCTGAATAAGTTGAAGATTCAGTTGCAGGAGTTACTGGATTTGGGGTTCATCAGACCGAGTTTCTCGCCATGGGGAGCTCCAGTGTTGTTTGTCAAGAAAAAGGATGGATCTCTTAGGATGTGTATTGACTACAGGGAGATGAACAAGTTGACCATTAAGAACAAGTATCCACTACCTAGGATCGATGATTTATTTGACCTGCTACATGGAACAATAGTGTTTTCCAAAATTGATCTCCGATCAGGTTACCACCAGTTAAGGATTAAAGAAGAGGACATACCAAAGACCGCTTTCCAAACGAGGTATGGACATTATGAATTCCTGGTCATGTCCTTTACCAATGCCCCAACAGATTTTATGGATATGATGAATAGGGTTTTCAAGGACTATCTAGATAAGTTTGTGATTGTTTTCATTGACGACATTTTGGTGTATTCTCAATCAAAGACAGAGCATGAGCAACATCTACGTTTGGTATTGCAGCGGTTAAGGGAGCATAGGTTATATGCTAAGTTCAGCAAGTGCGAGTTCTGGTTATTGCAAGTTACATTTCTGGGCCATATAGTCAGTAAGGAGGGGATTCTAGTTGACCCTAGTAAGATTGAGGCAGTGAGAGATTGGCCTAGACCGAGCAACGTTTTTGAAGTGAGGAGTTTTCTGGGATTGGCAGGATATTATCGGCGGTTTGTTGAGGGGTTCTCTAGGATAGCTACGCCGTTGATAGAATTGAAAAAGAAGAAGACTAAGTATGTTTGGACAGACAGATGTAAGAACAGTTTCAAGGAGTTGAAGCGGCGACTGATCACCGCACTAGTGTTAAGCTTGCTGACAAATAATGAGAAGTTTGTGGTTTATTGTGATGCTTCCAGATAGGGTTTAGGGTGTGTGCTGATGCAAGATGAAAAGGTGATAGCCTACGCGTCAAGACAGCTAAAAGAGTATGAGCAGAGATATCCTACTCATGATCTAGAGTTGGCAGCGGTGGTATTCGCATTTAAGATTTGGAGACATTATCTATGTGGTGAGAAATGCGAGATATACATCGACCATAAGCGTTTGAAGTACTTCTTTACTCAGAAGGATCTGAATATGTGCCTGAGGCAGTGGCTGGAATTTGTTAAGAATTATAATTATGATATCCTATTCCATCCTGGGAAGGCTAATGTGGTGGCTGATGCATTGAGTCAGAAAGGCCCAGGACAGTTGTTCAGTTTGAGACAAATATTCGATAAGTTAATGGAGGAGCTGACTAGAGCGAGTATAGAGTTGATGGTTGGCCGGTTAGCCAACATCACTCTTCATTCTACGCTCCTTGAGATGATCAAGGAGGCGCAGGGGAAAGATTCCCAGTTGAGAGGTCACAGGGAGAACGTCTTAGTCGGGGTTGCTAAGGATTTTTCTATCTTGGAGATGGGGTTACTGAAGTACAAGGGTCAGATCTATGTTCCGATAGATTCTGATATCCGGCGGGAGATCTTGGATGAATCGCATACCACTCCCTATTCCTGACAGCCAAGTATGACAAAGATGTACCAAGATCTGAGAGCTTTGTATTGGTGGTCGGACATGAAAATGGATGTGGTGGATAATGTGGCCAAGTGCTTAACTTGTCAGCGGGTCAAGGCTGAACATCAGAGGCCAGCAGGGCTGTTGTAGCCTCTAGGGATTCCAGAGTGAAAGTGGGAATATATCACCATGGACTTCGTAGTTGGTTTGCCGAAGACCGTGGGACAGCATGACTCGGTGTGGGTGATTGTGGATAGGTATACCAAGTCCACCCACTTTTTACCTGTCAGGATGACTTATACTGTGGAGCAGTATGCCAAGTTATATGTGAAGGAAATTGGTCGACTTCATGGGGCTCCGAGGTCGATAGTATCCGACAGAGACCCCACCTTCACCTCCAAGTTTTGGGAGAGTTTGTACAAGGATATGGGCACGCAGTTACGGTTTAGTACCACTTATCATCGTAAGACAGATGGACATTCTGAGAGGACGATTCAGATATTGGAGGACTTGTTACGAGCCTGTGTGCTAGATTTTGGGGGATCTTGGAGTATGTGTCTCCCTTTGATTGAGTTCTCGTACAATAACAGTTATCAGGCGACTATCAGAGTGCCTCTGTATGAGATGCTTTATGGGAGGAAGTGCAGACCACCTATCCATTGGGATGAGAAGGGTGAGAGGAGATACTTGGGCCCTGAAATGGTTCAAATGACCAATGAGGCAATTGAGAAGATTAGAGCTCGAATGCTTGCCTCCCAGAGTCGCCAGAAGAGTTACTCAGACTTGAGATGCAGAAGTGTAGAGTTTCAGGTCGGTGACCGTGTGTTTCTTAGAGTTTTACCTTTGAGGGGAGTGAAACGGTTTGGTGTTTGGGGCAAGCTGAGCCCTAGGTTTGTTGACCCCTTCAAGATTCTAGAGTGGGTAGGAGAGGTAGCTTACAGACTGGCGATGCCTCCAACCTTATTAGGGTTTCATGATGTTTTTCACATATCCATGCTCTAGAAGTATGTATCAAATTCGACGCATGTCCTGAGTTATGAGAATTTGGAGTTGGACCAGGATTTGCCATATGAAGAGAAGCCGGTTCAGATTCTTGACCGGAAGGAGAAAATCTTGCAGAGCAAGACCATCGCCTTGGTGAAAGTGTTGTGGAGGAACAGCAAGGTCAAGGAGGCGACGTGGGAACTTGAATCAGAGATGCGGGAGCGGTATTCCAAGTTGTTCAGGTAATTTTGAGGATGAAATTTATGTAAGGAGGGGATAGTTTTAGCGTCCCAAATTTGCTAATAAGGCTTAGGGATTTTATTAGCGTGCCTAGAGGGCAATGAGTGATTTATTATTATAATATGTGTATTTGTATGAATTTGTGATTAGTGATGCATGTTTAGGTGAATTAAATATTTATGAGGGCCCCGTTTGGTTATTAGGGGCATGTTTGTAATATTAGCCCGTTGAGGGCATAAATGTGATAATTGTAACAATTGTGATATACTTGTGATATATCTGTGTTGCACGATCCGGGACAGTCCTAGGGAGCAGTCTAGCTAGAAAGTCATAACGGGGTTGAATACCTGACTCAGGGCGAGTCAAGGGGTATTTCGGGCGTTAGTCATTTTATGGGGTTACAGGGTTATGGAAATAAATATTTGGAGATATATTTGAGGTTAGAATGTTTAGGAGGGAATATTGGGGAAATTTACCATTTTACCCTCGGGGACGTTTTTGGCACCTCGAGCCTTTGAGATAACCTTAGCAACTTAAGTTAAATAAAACAAAACCAAAGAAGCTTTTAGAAAATTAGAAATTGACCCTCTCTCTTTTTCTCTCTCTTGAAGTTTTCTCCTTTTGGAAACTTGGAGCATTTTGGTGGAAACTAACCAAGGATTAAGGATTGTGAGCTGGGATTTTGGGAGCTAGAAGCCTGGAGCTTAGGGAACTAATCCAGGGGTTCAACTCAGCTCGAGGTAAGCTCTTAACTTAGTGAATTGTATGAATTGCTGCTAGTATTTTAGAGGTTGCATGTGAGCTAAGATAAGAATTGATCTTGATCATATGGGTGAGTTTTGGGGATAGTTTCTGTTGTGTTTTGTTGTTATGATTACTCTGGAAATGTTGTGATGATTGAGTGGGATTGTTAGGTTAATTTTGGGGTAAATTGCTGGGTTTTTGTGGTAAAAATAGAGGATTTTTCTGGGTTCGAAGGGTCGGGCCACGACATTGTTCTTGTTGAGTCGCAGTCCTCTAGAACAGATTGGAGGCCAGGAAGGGGGGTGGGCCGCAGCATGCCCTAGCTAGAGCCGCAGTGCGCCTGTCTTGTTCTGGGGTTTGAGGTCTTATGTTGGGGGCAGGCCGCGACATGTCCTCATGGGGCCGCAGCGCTTAGTGAATTTTTGGGCTTTAAATATGTTTTAGGCTTGGGAATCCAAAAGTTAAGGCTCGGGATGGATTTTATCACCCGGATTTATAGAATTCAAGGTTCCGGAGATTATAATTATGACTCAAAGCTATTTAATGGATTAGAACTTGATGGATGGATATTGTTGGTGCATTGTGACTAAGGTTTCAACGAGGCTCGGACTAGGGAACTTTGCTCGGGACATCGGTGCTTGGGAGGCTCGGGACACAGGTAAGAAAACTGTTGTACCCGTAGAGCTTGTGTTGTAGGGCACGACCCTATATGATTGTGTTGTAGGGCACGACCCTAAATGATTGTGTTGTAGGGCATATCCCCTTTTATTGAGTTTATGCGTGTTTAAGTATCTGCTTAATTATGCTATGTGTGCATATTTGTGAATGAATGGCAAGAGTCGGGAACGGAGAAGGCCAGGAACGGCGAAGGCCGAGAACGGCAAGGGGCCGGGAGGAGCGTTTAGCACGCGGAGTGCGAGTTGCCAGGGCGAGACCCTAAAGGATACCTGGGATATCCTCACGATGTGGAACACGAACCCAGGGCCTGGTAAAGTGCCTGGGACCGCATGGTCGTACGTGTTTAGCCTGATGATGGCTTGATTATATGTTGAATGTGAATTTTGCTTGTGTTATCTGCTTGTGAGGGTTTTCTTGCTAGGCTTCGGCTCACGGGTGCTCTGAGGTGCAGGTAAGGGCAAGGGGAAAGTCGACCAACCATGAGTACAGAGAGCGTGAAGCGGCGCGTACATGTTTGGCCTGCCTGGCTGCCACGGCCAGGGAAATTTTTGGGAGATGATTGTACTAAACTTAGATTTTGTCGTTTAGCCGACTCTAGTTATATTTTTGAGTTGTAAATATTTCTAAACAGTTTTTTGGGATCCCAAATGTTAAATAGAATTATTTTCAAAGTATAAGACTCTGTTTATGATTTTACTACACATTTGTCTTAAAACCTCGATTAGCGAGTTAATTGCATGTTTTAAACTCACTTAGTAACTGCTCTAAGGTAGTAGGGTGTTACACAAAGAGTACATCCAAACCTCCTCATTATCGCTCCCCTTATTATATACAATTGAGATTTGTTAAATACATGGTGAAATTGTTTAGTCATGAAGAGGTTGTAAAACAATAACCATTTCACAAAAGTCAACATGTGAAACTTGAATTTCAGTATAGGCATTTATAAATTAAAATTTTGGGTCTAAAATGTTTATTTGGAGTATATAAGAGTACCCAAGAAGTTTGGGAGCATTTGGTGGTGTTTTGAGACAAGTCTTGGAGTGCCAAAATAGAGGCGCCGGCGATGCGTTGCCCCTTAGGAGGCGACGCGTTGCTAAAACTTAATACCCTTGGCTGAGACGGGCCAGGCAATGCATCACCTAATTGTGGGTGATACATCGCATGATGCCAGACAATGTGGTTCCTTAGTTGTTACGGAAAGTCCGTACAATTATGTAAATAACCTCCAAAACTTAAATTTATATGCTCTAATCTCATTGGTTGAGCCTAATGAGGGTCCTATACTATTTAAAGGGTGTATATGATTTAATTGGTGGACTGATCACTCATATCACTCTCTCTAAAAAGAAAAACTCTCTCTCT
Source organism: Humulus lupulus (assembly GCF_963169125.1). Taxonomy (NCBI): domain Eukaryota; kingdom Viridiplantae; phylum Streptophyta; class Magnoliopsida; order Rosales; family Cannabaceae; genus Humulus; species Humulus lupulus. Next base: position 45,125,134 of record NC_084796.1, on the reverse strand, counting down.
CTCTAGCTCCAAGATTACTAGTTTTCTCCAAGATCTTTATCAAGAAAGCTTGAATTGTTTGGAGATCTTCATCAAGAAAGCTTAGGTTGTATGAAGGATCAAGGCTTGTGTGTCGCAATCTCATTCTATTTTTGTAGCTTCAATCATTTCCATAAAGAAGGCTAGGAATAGATTTTTTTTGGACAACAAATCTTCATTTGTGTCAAGCCTTGCAATTTTTGTGTTTCACATAAAATTCTAGCATGTGAATTTATATTCCTAGGGTTTGTTTTTCAAGGAAGGTTCACTCTAAACTCTTACCTAATTGTGTTTATATAATTTGTGTTAAACTATTCTTAAAGATTGATTTACTTGTATATTTTGTCTTGAGTTGTATCATATGTTGGGAAACTTATACAAGATCTTTATTTATTTTCATGTAGATCTAATATTAAATAAATTAATATGTAATAACCTAGAATTTGTTTCTAAAATTGAATTAAAAGAGAAATAATGATAAGAATACTTACATTATACTCCATGGAATGAATGAGTCATTCCTTCAGTTTCTCTAACCCTTGTATCATTTCTATCATAGGGTATTACCAAGAAACATAACTGGTCTTCAATTATCTTCACAGTCTTCCAAAGTATCCTTAGAATCACCTAGACTAGAGTGGACAACTCTCAGCACATAAGATAGATACATATAGAAGAAGAGTAAATAACAATAAGGCTTAGAAAATGACTTATGTTTAGAGAGAATCTAAAACTTATCAGAAAACTAGAGATGTTATCTGAAATCTAACTTGTGTTTTCAACTCTCTCTTAACATTCATTTTATAGACGCATTTAGGTCATTTATTTAATTAAAAAATCAATAAAATAATAGTCAATTAACTTCCCTAGGTCGAAATTATCATGGGCTTTAGGCCTGTGAAATTTCCCATTTGATTATAAGCCCATTGGACTTAAAATCAAGGCATGTATTATTTTCTATGGCTTTAATTAATTAAATAATTATTTAAATCATTTATCAAATTAATTATTTATAATTTGAACCTTGATTTAAACTTATTTACTAATTTAGATACTAATTTATCTTAATTAATAAATCTGCTCTTATTTATCTTTTCTTCTCCAAAATTGTATAACTTTTTGAAACTATCAAAAATTGACCTCGTCAACTTTGATAATTCTAATTGACAATTAAATCAATTAATTGAGACTATCTAGATGATTTTATCCAAGGTATAGTGGAGACCATGGGCCTATGAAATCAAGCTCCAATAAGTTATCATAAATCTAACAAATAAATTTACCAACTTATTAATTCCTCGTGACTCCACTAAAGACTCGGAATTGCACTCTTGAATTCATAGAACGCTCTATAATAAATATAGATATGCTATTAATTATCCATTGTTACAACCATAATTGTCACTCAGTCCTCTATAGACGCTCTACAATGAGATGGGACTAAAATACCATTTTACCCCTCATTGTATTTTATCCTTAAAACACTTAGTTCCTTGTAAATGATATTTCAGTAAACTAATTTAATTACTGAAATGAGACATCTATCATATTAACACCTTGAACCAAACTAAAAGGAAACAATCGTTTCACTTCTTCATCAAAAGCTATAGATGTTCATATCTATGATTAACACTCCCACTCAACTATACTACCAAGTTCCCAAGATGTATGTATAGGCTAGTCCGTAGGGTATGCTGGTAACGAACAAGTCAAAGAACTCAAATAATACAATCAATTAGAATACTAACCACTCAGAATTGAGATTGAATTGACCTATGGTCAACTATATGATATGACTAGAATAGATAATAACGGTATGTTTACTTATCCTATCAACTGTCAATATCGGCCCAGACCGATGTAACAAATACATCTGATCTTATCTACTTTGCTAATGTTTTGGAAAGAACATAACACTACAATGTGTAAGTAGATCATATCGTAGATTGGAAAGTCAGTGTAAATCGTGTGCACTGACTAATCTTAGGACTAACATATTTTGAATATATAATCATATTTATATTCCACTGTGATTACGTCACTATAGATACGATTAGCTATATGCTCGGGATTTAATAGAAGTTTATATTAAACAAATAATCATGAAAATAAATCATGTGAGCAAAGTGATTGACCAAGTCAAAAAAATATTTCTATTCTTCTATTGATAATAAATGAGATTACAAAGAAATTGGGTTTTAATTAGGGCATAAAACCCCAACAAACTCCCACTTTCACTAATTGAAACTAATGCCTTAATTCTACTAATCCCATTTCCTTGATATGCTTATCAAATGTAGCTTCTGGTAGTGTCTTTGTAAACGGATATGCAAGATTGTCTTCAAATGCAATCTTCATAACCTTCACATCTCCTCTAGCCACATATTCTCGAATAATGTGATACTTCCTTTCTATATGCTTACTCCTCTTGTGACTACGAGGTTCTTTCGAGTTGGTTATTGCTCCTATATTGTCACAAAACAACACAAGCGGTTTATCCATTTGTGGAATAACACCAAGATCCGAATAGAACTTTTTTAGCTAGACTATTTCCTAATTGTTACTAATTGATTGGGCCCACTATAGTCATGCAAAGAAAATGGGCCTTCACAAGTGGAACCACCCACAAGGGAGGAATTTAAACTTTACATTTTCTAATGGACCCAAATAACACCTATCATTTTATGAATATTTTATTTGGCAAAAATCCACATATCTAACAAACATATGGGCCACTATATGTATCTAAGCCCAATTGCAAAAATACCACATATAGTGCAAACAGACATGTTATAATTGGATGGGCCTAATCTTGTTACTATATGAGCAAGTCTATGAATTTATGCAAAAATACCACAATTATTGCATTTGCAAAAATACCACAATTAATTATCTAGAATTTATCAAAAAATTTGAATTAATTAAATTTTTACAAAAAATAACTCAATTTAAATGAAATTTATCAACAATTAACAAAAGTTAATTTAAATTTTATTTATCAACAATCAACTTGATTTAGGTTAATTTGAAAAAAAATCAATTTAATTTAAATAGAATTTATCAACAATTAACTAAAGTTAATTTAAACCCCATTTATTAAAAAATATTTTATTAATTGGCTGGAAAAATGATATTTTTAAAAATTTAACCAATTTTAAATTTTAAAATCAATATCTTAACTGTTTTTAAAAAATATCTTGTGTTGTTACAACAATAAGTTAATATTTTAACCATTAAAAAAATATTAGTAGTTACATCTTGTGTTTCAAATGAGCATGGCCCTGAAGTTCAGCAACGACTGGGAAAGCAACTGGTGGGCCACGACAATTCTGGGAGTTCAGCGTCATTGCCGCCAAATCCAAACCTAGACAACTTAACTACAGTAGAATTGGAAAACATGTAGTTAAGGAGCCATCTTTCTCAAACAAGGTTTTGGCCCGGTTACTCCCTCTTGCAACCGACGTTAATGTCGGAAAGAGGCAAAGTGGGTCTCATAAGTCCCACAGGGATAAGCGATCCAAACCAAGTCGGTCAGTCATAATTGTCACCCCAAGTTCTGTGCCCACAGCGCGAGATTGCCAAAATGCTCAGCCTGGTGGCCCTCCTGGGGTCATTGGAAAGTCAGTCGATCGATTAGAACCGCGAACCCAAGTTCAGTACCACTGTCGCATGCGCATGGGAATACCCATGGCAACCCATGAGGGGGAGTCAGAGTAGGCTCACAGAAGCAAAATGTTCTGACCAATCCTCCTGCGCCACGATCGGATCACCAACCGCAAAGAGCTAGAAATGGTGGGGCAGAGAGACCGTGTCTAATTTAGTTCGCCCTGATGGGACAATAATTTCCTCGCCAGTCAGGCATCCCCCATCGCCCATAAGACATTCGACACCGCCTCGTTCTGCATGAGACATTTCGGTTCATGGGAAAAAACAGGAGAAATCATCCTCCGTCTGCTCGGGACATTCCTGCTTATGGGGACAGCAGGAGAAATCATCCTCCATCTCCCCTTACTTATGTCCCACGGACCCGAATCAATAGTCTGGATCCTCAGCCTCAATCGCGAGCAGTGAGCTTTGCTAATGGAAGTTATTAGACTAAGAGCCACCAAAGTGGCAAGTCTAAAGGCGATCTGAGAAATCACCTGAGTTCAGCTTAGAGTCCCCGATTCGATCCACAACCTGATCTACGAGATCGTTTAAACTTGCAGAGAAGAAATTCAGCTCGAAATGAAGGAGTTAGTTACACTCGTCACGGGGGAGGTCCTTTCGAGGTACGTGATAATGGGAATATCCCACAAAACCAAGCCCAAACTTGGAGGGACAACAACTCGCAGAACGCGTACAATAGGACGGGAGCTGTTGAACAGCCCCAGAATAACCAAGGAACCAGGGACCAAACCCTCGAAAGGTTAGCCCAGATGGAGGAGCTGATGAAAATACTCCTATCGAAAAAAGAGAAAGATAAGTATGATTCAGAGGATGAGCTCGAGCTTTTCGCCCCAAATATTGCGGCGACTGCATATCCACAGGGTTTCACGATGCCACATTTAACAAAGTTTGATGGAGATGGAGATCCGTCTGATCACTTGGGGTTGTTAACACCATGATGATGGCCCACAACATCGGGCACGAGTTAAGATGCTTAATATTCCCCTCGACTCTGATTAGGCCAGCTAAGAAATGGTTCAAACAATACAACAGGCATTCAATCAGCTCGTGGAAGAGCTTTTCCGCCAATTTCAAGAGAGCATTTAGGGCTTCTCAAGCAACTAGGGTTAAAGCTGACTCTCTGGAAAACGTAAAGCAACTGCCTGGTGAACCATTGAAAGCATACCTAAGTAGGTTTTCCAATGTTGTTGCATGAGCTAGAGACGCCGATGGGAGTTCTAAGCTCATGGCAATGAGAACGGGAATCCTTGTTGGAGGCGACCTGTGGTAAGAGATACAGAGGAAAGAAGTTAGTACTGTTGATGACCTCTTAAACCGAGCTTAAAGGTGGGTTAACCTAGAAGACGCGCGAGCTTCCATCGCAGGAACCAGCCAAGTCCCTGTCCAACCCATTGGAGCGGTAACGGATGTAGCAGCTACGACTCAAACTGTTACCTAGAATAACTAAGGGGGGAATAACCAGAGAAAGGGAAATGGTGAGGGCGACCAAAATAGAACAAAGAAAAACAAGTTCATGGAGAAATTTAAACTGGTCTATACAGCATATACCGTCCTCACGAATACTAGAGAACTCATCTTCTTGGCAAATTCTGCTTGCCATCCGTGGAAGAAACCAGAAGCTTTAAAGAATCAAAGGGCGAAGAGAGACCCTTCAAAATTCTATCGATTCCACAATGATATCGGTCATAATACTGATGAATGCAGACACCGGAAAGATGAAATTGAGACTCTCATCAAGGTAGAACCTTTGGCTCAGTACGCCTGGAATCAAACAACTCCAAGTGAGCCCACTGGACAAAACACTCCGTCAGCTTCGGAAGCTCCAATGAATCAAACCGAAGCTCAGGTGAATCAGGATAATCCTCCTCCGATAACAGGAAGAGATATAGCCACCATTTCGGGAGGACCTCATTTGGCAGGGACGAGCAAAGGTTCCCAAAAGAGGTATATCAACGAGCTGAAATCCCATAACGGAGTCGAGTTTGTCCCGGAGCAACGGTTGTCAAAGTAGTAGCGATTAGAAAAACAACCAATCAGTTTACAGAGGAAGATGCCACCCACGTCCAGTTCCCACATAATAATCCTCTGGTGATAACCATTCAGCTCGCCAACCGAAGATTTATGAGGACGCTAGTAGATAATGGAAGTTCCGTGAATCTACTCTTTATGTCAACCTTAGAAAAAATGGGATTGTCTATGACTGAGCTAAAGGCTACCTCCGTGATTCTATATGGGTTTTCTGGTGAAGGGTCAGCAGCTATAGGAATAGTCGAGTTAGTGGTAACATTGGGTGAAGGTCCACGAACTATCTCCAAGCTTCTCGAGTTCGTGGTCATCTATTGTCCAGCTGCATACAATGAAATTTTGGGCCGACCTGCGTTGATGGCATTTGAAGCCATAACCTCTATCCGCCACCTGGCAATCAAATTTCCCTCATCCGTGGGAATATACACTATCAGAGGCGATTAGCTCGCTGCTAGGGATTGCTATAGCATTTCCATGAAGGGAAAATCACAACCCGGACAGCAAGCAAAGGCCATAAGTGGCGGAGTTGAGGAGTCCCCAGAAGTGGAAGTTGCCTCTAGGATGGAAGAACCTCAAGGAATACAGGATAGAGACGTCACCCCAAATGATGACATCGATCCACGAATAGGCAAGGACAGGTCAGAACTCCAAGCTATTGAGGAGCTCGATGAGGTAAAAATAGATCCCATGGATTCTTCAAGAGTCGTTAAGATTGGAAAAAATCTTTGCGAGGATAGGAAAAAGGTTGGTTAAATTTCTGCAAGGGAATCTAGATGTTTTTACCTGGTCTGATGAAGACATGGTGGGAATAAGCCTGAGTGTGATCATGCACACCCTAAACTTGGATAAAAGCGTGCCTGCAAAATCCCAAAAATAGAGACGTTTAGGAATAGCTTGAGCTGAGGCATTGGAAGAAGAAGTAGCTCGGTTATTAAAGTGCGAGTTCATTCGTGAGGCAAAATACCCGATCTAGGTCGCGAATCTTGTCCTGGTACCAAAGCCGAATGGAAAATGGCAGACCTACATTGATTTCTCTGACATGAATAAAGCTTGTCCTAAAGATTGCTTCCCATTGTCGAGAATTGATCAGTTGGTAGACGCCACCGCGGGACATGAACTCATGCCTTTTATGGATACGTACTCTGGATATAACCAGATTGTGATGAATCCTGCGAACGAAGAGCATACTAGCTTTATGACTCCAACAAATGTATATTGTTATAAAGTTATGCCCTTCGGGCTAAAGAATTCCGGGGCTACCTACCAATGGTTAGTTAACAGAATGTTCGTTGATCAGATTGGGAAAAATATTGAAGCGTATGTCGACGATATGCTAGTCAAATCCAAGACTGCCGATAACCATTTTTCCGATCTAAAAGAATGTTTTGAAATCTTGAGGAAATACAATATGAGGCTAAATCCCCATAAATGTACTTTTGGAGTAGCGTCGGGAAATTTTCTAGGATTCATAGTCAATACAAGGGGGATAGAGGTGAACCCAAAAAAAATTAGGTCATTATTGGTGATGCCTTCGCCCAACTCGCGTAAAGAAGTTCAGAGCTTGACTGGAAAAGTGGCAGCGTTAAACCGATTTATTTCAAATTCCACTGACAAGTATTTTCCCTTTTATAACTTGCTCAGAGGAAATAAGAAATTTGAATAGACTGAAGAGTGCGAGATGGCATTCCACACCCTAAAGATGCATTTGGCCGAACCCCCAGCATTGTTTAAGCCTATATCTGGAGAGCCCTTGTTCCTATATTTGGCCGTAACAGAAAATGCAGTCAACGCCGTGTTAGTTCTGGAAGAAGACCGTGATCAAAAATCGGTGTACTATATAAGCAAAAGACTTCTTGGGGCTGAATCACGGTATCCGCTGATAGAAAAGATAACATCCTCCTTGATATTAGCTTATAGGAAGCTTAGACCATACTTCCAGTCCAATTCAATCAACGTCATGACTGACCAACCTCTAAGGAAGGTTTGGCAAAACCCTGAAGCATCGAAAGGTATTTTAAAATGGGCAGTAGAACTCAGCCAATTTGAGATACGATACACACCACGGACCTCAATCAAAAGCCAGGCCCATGCCGATTTTGTGGCTGAATGCACGTGATTTCAAGAGGAGCTTTTGGAAAATATTCGTGGATGGCTCATCTAACGAGAATGGATCCGGAGCTGGGATCATATTGATTTCTCCAAAGGGGCACCAATTCCATACAGTGCTGAGATTCAGATTCGAAGCGTCAAACAATGAAGCCGAGTACAAAGCTTTGTTCTGCTCGCGTGGTACCAAGATGGCATTTTACCTAGCTAAGGTGAAGAAAGAGCTATCAGAATTTGAATATGGTACTGTCGATTAGATCCCTCGCGAGCAGAACACTAATGTTGGCGCTTTGGCAAGGCTTGCCACCACCAAGGAAGCTGAGACATTGAACGTAGTACCGGTGGAATTCTTGGAGAGTCCATGCGTGGCAGAAAAAGTGATAGAGGCCGAGATGATTGACAAAAGGACGACCTGGATGACCCCTATAGTGTAATACCTTACAACAGGAAGGCTACCTGAAGAAACAGGACGCAAGAAAGATACTCTATCAAGCTCTGAGATATGTGATAATAGATGGAACGTTATATCGACGTGGTCATTCACTACCGCTTCTACGATGTGTTCTGCCTGAGGAGGCTAAAACCATTCTACAAGAGGTGCATGAAGGATTTTATGGAGATCATGCTGGGGGGACAAAACCTTGCCTTGAAAATATTAAGGCATGGTTATTTTTGGCCCACTTTAATAAAAGATTCCATCTCCCATGTTCATAAATGCGACAAATGCCAGCGCTTCACCAGAGTCGCACGAGCTGCTCTAGTCGAGTTGATGATGATCTCATCCCCGTGGCCATTTGCAGTATGGGGAATTGATCTAATAGGATCCTTACCTATGGGAAAGGGAGGAGTTCGTTACGTGGTGGTGGCCATTGATTATTTTACGAAGTGGGTAGAGGCCGAGCCTTTAGCAACCATCACTTCAAAGAGAGTCCTTGACTTCGTGGTTCAAAACATTGTGTGCCGGTTTGGGCTTCATATAAAGATTGTGTCAAATAATGGAGCCCAGTTTGACAGTGATCTCTTTACTAATTTCTGTGAAAGGCACGGCGTAATTAAAAGTTTTTCTTCGGTTGCATATCCACAGGCCAATGGACAGGTCGAAGCTTGGAATAAGACCTTAAAGGCGAGCCTTAAGAAAAAAGTTAGATGAGGCCAAAGGAGTCTAGCCTGAGCAGCTCCCGCAGGTACTCTGGGCATACCGAACTTCCCACAGGACCTCCACAGGGCACACTCCTTTCTCCCTGACTTTCGAAAGTGAGGTCGTCCTTCTCGTCGAAGCAAAGGTAGCCACGCACAAGTTAAGGACATTCAGCCATGAGCGGAATGATGAGTTGCTTAACGTGTCTCTCGACTTGATTGATGGAAACAAGAGAATCAACAACTATAGCTTGCACATTACCAATAGAAAATCACTCGTTATTTTAATTCCAGGGTCAAAAGACGTAGTTTCAGTTTGGGTGATCTAGTTCTCCGAAGGGTCTTTCTGGCAAACAAGGATCCAAAAGACAACGCTTTAGGTCTGAACTGGGAAGGCCCCTATCAGATCGTGGAAATTTTGCATGAGGGAACTTTCAAGTTAGCTCGGCTAGTGGAGAAGCAGTCCCATGGACCTGGAACGCGATGCACTTTAAGAAATAATATCAATAGTGTTATGGAATATCTATGTAAGGCTTAGTTATAAATGCCATGAGGGATTGTTATATAGTTTTTCCTATTCGTATGGTTTTAAATATTTTTCCTTCATAAGGTTATTTATAAATTAGTTCGTATATCAATATTTGTAAAACCGACCAAGAAAGTCTTCATATTCTGTGTAACTCCCTGGATAGCCAAGACTGTTACACTGTGTGTTTATAAAGTGCTAGGCTAGCTAATCAAGTCATTTAATTTAAAACGTGTTACCGAAACTATAAAGGAACTAGGGTTAAAAAAATTTGGTCTTAAAAGCCACATTTATAATAAGAAACATTTCCTGTTTACACGGGATCCCAAAAATATTAAGTTTGAAGACCGTTTACAAAAGTCGTAAGGTTTAGATACAATAATAAGCCATATTAAGGCAAAACAGACAGTTAAGCAATCCCTGTCCTGATCCACTCCTCGACCATGGCGATCGAACAGCTGGCTATGTACATTTAACCCCTCAGCTCTCCATCTCAGGGTTGGTCCAACTTGCCTTTGCCTTTACCTGCACCACGTAGCACCCGTGAGCCAAGGCCCAACAAGAAAACACAACAATAAAGCATAAGCAATCAACAGACAAATCAATATCTCATATCGCATCACAAGTTCTCAACCATATAATCATTCAGTATAATCAAGTATTCAACACACTAACCATGTCATCTCATATCATATATCAGTTCACAAGTGACAACTAGGGCTAGCGCCCTCAGGATGCTCCCTCTGTTATCCCACTGACTCCGGCCCGCTTAAACCGAGCTCAGTGAATATTAAGATGTCCTTGGCTACCAGTGGCCAAGCTGCGCCTTGTGCGAAAATATTATGTACGGCACCCTTAGGCCATTTTCACATGTCCCATGGCATAATACCATCATTGACACGATACAAATATCGGGAGCACTTAGTCCCATCACAAACATATAACCGGGTGCAGTTTTCTTACCTTTCGATTCGCTAGCTTTGATCACTTGACTCCTTGAGCACGATCCCTCTCGAGCCCTAGCGCTCACCTAAACACAACCATAGGCCAAAGTCATCATCGATCCTCAAGTTCAAAACCTAGCCTCGGGGCCAATCCTGAGCCCCCGGGAAGTCCTAGTTCCACCAAACAAGGTGGTGGAATCAAACCCCAAACCCTTGGTCAAAAACCCTTGCAAACAACCCTAAAATCCCTTTCTGAAAGCAGGGCGGCGCTACAACGCTCTTAGGAGGGTGCTACAGCGCTACAAACAGAAGCAAAATCCCCTTAGCATGCATGGCCTAGTGCTACAGCGCCCAAAGGCTAGCACTGTAGCGCTAGTCACAGACAGGCAAACACCAAATTTCCCTTCCTGCGATTTGCTCGAACCAAACTCAACCAAAACTTCTCCAAACCTTTACCAAACTCAAAAACAACCTTATGAACATACTCCATTCATCCCAAGCACCCCAAATACTCAAAACCCAATCACATGCATCTCTAATCCCAAAATTCACAATAGCTGACCCTAAGCTCAGAAACTCAGCAAAACCAGTTAAAACATCTGAGTTAGAAGCTTAGAATTCTTACCTTTAATGGGGTTTCAATTTCAAGACAACCTCTACACCTCCTTAGCTTGCTCTCCCTCAACCTTTCGCATGAATTCCCTAAAGTTCCCATCAAACTCAGCTTATGCACCATAGTTCAAAAACCAAAACCAGAAACTGAAGAAACTATAGAACCTTACCTCAAGTGTTAGGGTGTTCTTGCTAAACCTCTGCCAATTCTCCAAGCCTAGCTTAGGATTCTTGATGCTCAGCCTTACTCAGTTCTCCCTCCTGAGCTTTGCTTCAAAGTTTCTCAAGAAATTGATGAAGAAAGCATAAACCGACCTTAGGAACTCTCTGTTTTCTCCCTTTCCTTTTTCTTTCTTTCTTTTCCTTCTTTTCTTTCCAGACTTCTATTACTTTCTACAATCTCCACTAACATAAAGCCTTAGTAACACTTAAATCCTGTAAGCCAAATGACTATTATGCTGTCCCTATTAAGTCTAAACCCTTTAATCCACTTAGGGGCATTTTAGTCATTTTACCCAATTCCCGCTAACTCCTCAAGTGTCTCTAATATTTCCCGCTTAATTCCCAATACCTAACTAATCTCCAATTATATTCCTCGATGTCAAAATAGACTCCTGTATACTCACTAATTTCCCATTTATACCCCTAGGCTCACCACGAGCCGGGTATAAATCCCCGCCATGATTTTTTCGCTACTTTGCTCACTAGGATCGTCTTGAGTCACAGATCACAGATATATCCACATAATAATGTGGTCTCAACATTTATCACATATATCAAAACAGTTATGCCCATACTGGCCAAAATTACGATTATGCCCTCCTAACCTAGTCAGGGCCTACATGCATACTAATACACCTAGTCATGCATCTCAAATATTCAAATAGTCATATAACATGCTTTAAATCATAATCATGCATCTACTCATCAAAGTCACACATAATTCCCATTATGCCCTCTAGGCACACTAATCAAGGCCCTTAAGCCTTATTAGCGAATTTGGGTCGTTACATTCTGGTTACTTGGAGGGCATATAACCCGAGGAGAATTAGAGCAAGGTTGCAGACTAAGGTCAAGTTATTTGCAATTTAAAATCCAAGATACAACCAGGTACAAAAATATCCTGGATATAACCAGGTCGGAAACTTAGAAGCTTGGAAAATTGATTATCTGACGACTCTTTAAGAGCACAAGGTGTCAATAAACCTAGCGTGAACTAAGTTCAAATTATTTAAAACCCTGGGTACAACCAGGCCTAAAACTTAGAAGTTAGAAAAATTGAATATTCGATGACTTTCCTAAAAGCTCAAGATGTCAATAAACCTAACGCGAACTAAGTTTGAAATATTTAAAACCCCGGATATAACTAGGTCCAAGGTCTAACACATAACAGGTACGATATAAATCAACACATTAAATTTGGAAATAACCAAACTCGAAATATCTATCCCAATATAATGATCGATTCCTAGAATCCTGAATGTGCAAGTATAAGAAAGCTTAAACATGAGGGATAATCAAGGAAAAGACAAATAGATTAAAAGTTAAGCCCAAGGAGAAAAATCAACACGAGGGATAAATCAACACGTTGTCGCGAGGAGAAAAACCTTGAACTAAGCGCAAGGGCAAATTGTTTATAAACACATATAAAAAAAAAAAGTAAAGAAGGCTTCATCAAGCCCCTCCAGGGCGTTCTAAGGACGTGACCTCCTCAATCTCTTGCTTGCCCGCAGTGGAAGCATCCCCTGTCTCTGACAACTCTTGCAGAATCTGGGCTTTGAATTTCTCAAGGTATGGATCCCACAGTTTGGGAGCCATGAAAGAGAAGTTTTCGTCCTGGTTAAATGCCCAGCAATGGTACAGTATGCCTTCCATGGAGGACAGTGAGGCTGCTCTCTCCTCCTTAACAACGACCTCGGCCTCTAGCTGCTTGGCTTTGGCCTCAGGAAGCTCGACCTGAAAAGTAGCCAAGGAAGCCTTTGAGGTCTGCTCGCTTTCTTGAGACGATGCAAGGGCAGCCTTGGCATTGTGCTCGCCTTTTTAAGCAGCTGCAAAGGTAGCTTTGGCACTTCATTCGCCTTCTTGAGCAGCGGCTAGGGCGGTCTTGGCAGCTTGGAGCTCAGCCTGGAGCTCATCATTCCTAGCCCTGGCCCAGGCTATATTGCGGTGCTGAGCCAGGACAGACTGCATAAATAAAGAGACAAGTTAGACGAATACTGGGGCAAAATAAAAAAGAAAAAAATTTCAATAAAGAACGATATCTTACTATGAGGGTCATCCCCAAGGCGGATTCCAGAACGTTCTCTGGGCTCCTCTCTTCTATCGTCCGCAGATCTTTCAGGTTGGCTTTATATATGTGCTCCACCACATGGTTCGCTGTCTCGTAGAGGGTCCCCCGAAAGGTATCGGGGATCTTCTCTAGATCCTGAAGATTGACTGGGATTCGCACAATAGCGGTGGGGACAATCGGAGCTGGGGGATCAGCTTGTATAACTTGATCCCGAGCAGGAGCAGGTGGAAATAGAGGAGGAGGCAGGGGAGGAACCCTTTTCTCCATCACGATGGAAGTCAACACTGCTGAGCTCGTACCTTTCCCCTTAGCAGGAGATTTGGAGGTATTTCTTGCCGCATGAGGCATTTTCTTTGTGTACTGAGGCTTCTTTATGACAGGACTCGAGCTGGTTATTCCCTCCTGGAAAACTATGCGGAGGTCGGGAGCTCCAGGTCATTCCATCTCTTTGCCTGAAAAGAATAGGAAGGGAGTTAATACACAAGTAAAGTCATAAATTTACATAAAAGAAATAAATGAAAGTCCTACCCTCCGGGCTAGGGGAGGAGTCTATTATCACGACCTCCGGCCTTGGGAATACTGGAGGAGATGGGGAGTCTAAGTCTACAATTTCTTGGATTATAGGAGGTCTAGGCTCAAGTTCTACCTCGGGGCTAGACTCGTCTACATATTGCCTAAATCCAGGGGCAAAGGAACCCTGGAGCAAAGAAGGCCACGACCTTCGATTGGTCCCATATTCCTCAAAACTGGCTGACCTAAAAGTTGAGGTGTTGTCTACAACAACAGTACCTTAGGATAACCCATATCTTGGCGCAACACTAGATGGTCCACGCTTTGGAGCACGGTTATGTTACGGTCTGGATTTCTAGGGTGGTGGTGGACGACCTGGTTTGGGTTAAATCTAACTAGCCTGAAATCGGCAATAGCCCAACTTAATTCCCTATAAGGGTATGGGTTACCTGGGCCGGAGGGGCCGGCTGCTGCCCCCAATGCATCTCATTCTAGGTCAGGACCCCGAGCAGCCTCGGGAGCCCGTCTCTTTCACACAAGAGGCACTTCATCTTCTTCTTGTTTCTCGCCTTTAGCAGCCTCAGGGTTTCCATCTTGGGGAGGCAGGGACTACCGGAAGGGTAGCCCGTGTCCTTCTTAAGGCCAAAGTCTGGCCTTCACTGATCAATTGGCACGCCAGCATCATGACGTCAGTCACAAGCTGGCGGTAATCCTTCTCGTGGGCTAGAAGCCAGGACAAGGTGTCATACTGACCCATGAAAGTCGCAAACTTCTCCATCCTCACAAATATTGTTGCAAAAAAAAAAAATGGTAAACTCAATTAGCATAAATACAAAGAGTGTCTATTAAAAAAGAGAGAATGATTTCGCGAGCTGAGAAAAGGAAGAAGACTTATGAGGATGGTTGAAGTATCGATGCTCGCAGTTGCAGAACCCATTCGACATAAAGAATTGATCCTTATAGTCGTTGGGGTGGCTGGCGAGCTCAATAACCGAGGCTGAGTTTTGGAATTTGTTGAGCTAGTAGAACCCGTCACCTCTCCCTCTTTTCACTGGGTTGGTCTTAAGATAGAAGACGTAGAGGATATCCATCGGAGTGGGGACCTCCCACTGGTGTTTTAAAAAGAGGTATTTTAGCCCCGCCAGAAGTCGGTATGAGTTTGGGGGGAGCTGAAACGGTGCCAACTTCATGAAGTTGAGGAAGTCAGCAAAATATTAGCAAGGGGAAAGAAGGCCCCTGCCTTTAAGTGCTCGTCCCTCCAGGCTGTGAAGTCATCCTGGAGGGGCGCGCAGCTCCGTTCTCTTTCGAACGGAGGTCGGGCAATGAGGACGCCATACTCGACCTCTATATTGTGGCTCAACATTATTTTATTGACCCTTCCTTGGGTCGTGATCTTGGAGACGATTGTCTCTACCTCGAAGAACGCATTAGGGTCAATCACGATCTCCTTCTCCACCACAGGGTCGAAATGAGGAAGAGGAGATTTAGAGGTGTTCTCTTTTCCCTTGTTGGTTTGTTGAGACGAAGGGCCAAGTGCATTTTTTTTGGGTACGCTCTTCTGGGGTACGCTCTTCTTGGGTACCATTAGATCGCCTAACAAACAAGAATGACGAGTCACTTAGTAGACGACCTAAGATTTTGTAAAGGTTATGACATGGATGTACGGGGGAGAATGATATCTATGATATACGAGTTGAGTTAGTCTCAGCCCGTTGCCTGATCCCACACACTACCCTATGCTACGCGCCTCGGTACCCCAATAGATCCCTGACGTTTAGGGATCCGTGTGTCAGAAAATCCGGCCACTACTGTCCTTGGGGGGCGGTTTGGAAAAAAAAACCACCCAAGAAACGTGTTCCCTAAGCAATCTAATTTTTGAACCCTAATATTTCATCTTCTATAACTCGAATGGGTATTTCCTAAAATTTGCCATAAATTACCCAAATCTACCTAGAAAATACACAGTTTCGTGAATGTCATAGTTTTAAAAGATATTATAAACCTTCTCAGTAAACCTAAAGCAGAAACCTATGTGCCAAACACATCGAGAAAACACCCTAATATCCACTACGGCAAAGCATGGATGAACATGGTAAATAAAAGGCATAAATTATTAAAGGAAGAGTTTATTTGAAACGACAATACTTACAGTGTGTTCGTCAGTTGAAGAAGTATGTCTCACAAAGCCTGAAAGACTCACCCCTGAGTAATTGAACAACCGGATGTCGGAGATATCTTGCAACAAAGAGTTTTTGGGTTTTCCTTTTCTCTAAGAAGGAAGAAGGTTTGAAAAGCACAGAAGAGAGAAGATAGAGGAAGTTTTTGAATAAAACGTGATGAACTGTGGAAATTGTATACCCTATTTATACGTAAACGGCCTAAATCAATTTGAGCCATCCGATTAGGTCAATACAAGATCCAAGGGCTATGTTTCAAAGGAAAAAACGGCGGCAAAAAGTTGACAAGACAATTATTGCAGTCCTCGAAACTCGAACAGACGCCAATTGTAGTGTTCCACGTGTCCAGTACTCAAGTAGTGGGCAGGCATGGTTTATTACTTTAGAAATCTAAAAGTCCCTACTATGTAGGTCAAAATATGACGTCATAAACCACGAGCAGGGAATTGGGGGGCAAATGTGTATCCAAATTTCAGCACGGGTCTTTCCCTCAGGTCGCATGCAGCTAGCAAATAAGTGCATGGAAAAAATAGCCAAGGAGTCCATGTATGTTCCATATAGACAGCACGATTTTCATGATGGTTGTACGAGCTAGGGATGCATAAATTGATAAGTATGAGCTTATAGTATTTATAAGGCATGGCCTCCATGATACGAGCTCGACGATGTATTCAGCTCGTGATAAATTGAAGATATGGCGTGTCCGCGGATCCCCGAAGAGCCCATATACTTTATACGATTGTTTATGGCCAGCATGTGATAGTTAATGCCCCAGATATTAGGAGTCTATTTATTTCATGATCAGATCATATCCTAGTATAAATGGGAATATTCCATAATAAATGTTATAAATACGCAAATTCGTGATTGACTCACGGGGTTACCCAAACCTGTCCAATGAATTTCTCTATAAATACTGAGAATATTGGACAGGAAAGGGGACGATTATTCTGTAATACCGAAACTCTGTCAAAATAGAGAGAGAAAATCAGTAGTAACATAGACTCGTGGACTAGATGGGTTTTAACCACTGAACCACGTAAAAAGACCAATGTTCTTGAGAGTTATTTTCTTTCTTTGGTTTACCATCAAGCACTAATTCACTCTTGTTATTTTCGTAATTCATTGTTGGCGAAAAATCGTGTCAATAATCTTAAATATCTAATATCTTAATTCTAATATTTTAAATTTTTTTAAATTAAGTAGTTAGTCTATTTTTAAATTTGAATTTGAATCTTTGTAGAAAATATCTAATTATTTAAATCCCAACTAACAAAAATATCTTATTTTATAAAACAATTTTAAATGATAAAACAAATCTGATAGTTTTGGCTTTGATTATAAATAGTTAATTTCACAATTTAATTTTATTTTTTTTAAAAAAATTGAAAAAAATTTGGGTGAACAGAGACGCACTCTATTATTTTCACAATAATTAGTTTTAGGCCCGTGAAATTTTCCATTTGATTATAAGCCCATTTGGACTTAAAATCAAGGCCTGCATTATTTTCTATTGATTTAATTAATTAAATCATTTATCAAATTAATTATTTATAATTTGAACCTTGATTTAAACTTATTTATTAATTTAGATACCAATTTATCTTAATTAATAAATCTGCACTTGTTATCTTTTCTTCTCAAAATTGTATAACTCTTTGAAACTATCTAAAATTGACCTAGTCAACTTTGATAATTCTACTTGATAATTAAATACATGAATTGAGACTATCTAGATGATTTTATCCAAGGTACAGTGGGGACCATGGGCCTATGAAATCAAGCTCCAATAAGTTATCATAAATCTAACAAATAAATTTACTAACTTATTAACTCCTCGTGACTCCACTAAAGACTCGAAATTGCACTCATGAATTCATATAACACTCTATAAAAAATATAGATACGCTATTAATTATCCATTGTTACAACCATAATTTTGGCTCAATCCTCTATAGACGAACTACAATGAGATGGGACCAAAATATCGTTTTACCCCTCATTGTATTTATTGACCCTCAAATTGATCAACGACACGGAGTCAGATAAACGATATAAAATGAGATGAAAACAAGAAAAAATTCAAATGGAAAGCAAACAACACAAACGATTTATAGTGGTTCGGCCCCAATTGGATGGTAATGACCTACGTTCACTTAGTGTTCGTATTGTTGTTGAATCTCAACACTGTGATCAATGAACTAGGGTTCACGAGTTTCATAAGCCTTGGGAAGATTACAACTTCGGTGAATAATCACACTATATTTTTCTCTCAGAGTACAAAGATCAAAAGTTCAAAAGTCCATTCCTTGAGCCCTTTGATTCTTTTTTATAGGCTTAAGAAGAGTACATGGGCCGATGGGCCTTAATTATCATTAAGATTCACGTATCTAGGTAATAAAAGAAATTACAATTAATGCAAATATTACAAGATTGCACATCCAAAAGGAAGTAAATGAAAGTATGCGACCAGACTGGTCGCACCTAAGCGTGATGCTTGATAAATCAATGACATTTTGGTCGATGGTCGAACAAGATTCATTCACTTAAAGTCGTCACGTGCCCGCCACATGTAGGTCAATCCTGCCACGTCATCAGGAGCCTTTTTGGATAAACATTTGCCTCCCAAGTTTATTTTAGTGCGACCAATATAAAGTAAACTTAGACAACTGACCTTTCATATGCCCTATCAAATCTGTCAGAGCCGTCCATGCCTCCTCGAAAAAAGGCAACCAATCATGTCTTTGTAGTTTCCCAAAAAGTGATTTGACAGCTATTACGCTTTCCCATGCCTCGAACAATCACCCCTCATGATTACCTCTATAACCGTGCTTCGACCAATATATATATATCCCTTCATATTTACCTTTCACCTTTTACTTTCTATCTCTTTATCAAGAACACTGAAGAACAAAACCCTTCGAACCCAGAAGACCCAAACGATCCCAACGATCCATGAAGCTTTTGCCCAGCCATTCATCGTCCGGAAGTTTGCACTAATCTTTTCGTCTCGGGCCATATTCTGTAAATATATCCACATAATAATGTGGTCTCGACCATATATCACATAAAATCACATTTATAACCTCAACGGGCCAAAATTATAATTATGCCCTTATAAGCCATAAATGGCCCACATGAATATCTAATACTCATAAACATGCATATAATATATTCATGTAATCATATTAATCATGCTTGCCACATAGTCACGCATTTAACCAATTAAACACACCTATAAAGCAATTATGCCCCCCGACACGCTTTTCAAGGCATTAATCCCTATTAGCAATTTTGGGTAGTTAGAACTATCCCCTTCAACTAAGAATTTCATCCTTGAAATTTACCTGAATAACTTAGGATATTGATCCCGCATAGCTGACTCAAACTCCTAGGTCGCTTCCTCGACCTTGTTATTCCTCCATAATACTTTGACTAGAGGAATTGTCTTGTTTCCTAGAACCTTGTCTTTCAAATCTAGGACCTAAACCGATCGTTTCTCATATGATAAATCTATCTGTAACTCCAAATCCTCATATCTTAACACATGAGTCATATCTGAGATGTACTTCCGAAGCATAGAAATGTGGAATACGTCGTGAACCCTTGATAACGATGGTGGCAGTGCCAACCTGTAGGCCACTAGCCTGATTCTCTCTAGGTTATCAAAAGGTCCTACGAATCTAGGGCTCAACTTGCCCTTTTTCCCAAACATGTTCACCCCTTGCAGTGATGACACTCGCAGAAACATGTGGTCCTCTACTTGGAACTCCACGTCCCTATGCTTAGGATCAGCGAAGCTTTTCTGTCTGCTTTGCGAAGCAAGCATTCGAGCTTAGATCTTCTCAATAGCTTCATTAGTATTCTGAACCAACTCTAGTCGCAAATACTTCCTCTCACCCATCTCATCCCAATGAATGGGTGATCTACAACTTCTTCCATATAACATCTCATATGGAGCCACTCCAATAGTTGATTGATAACTGTTGTTATATGAAAACTTAATCAACGGAGATACTTACTCCAAGACCCCTAAAAGTCCAACACACATGCCCTAAGCATGTTTTCCAATACCTAAATGGTCCTCTCAGATTATCCATCTGTCTAAAGATGAATGGTTGTACTGAACTTCAACTGAGTCCCCATAGCCTTCTGCAAAGCACCCCAAAACTTGGAGGAAAATATGGGATCCTGATCTGATACAATAGGCTTGGGAACCCCATGGAGACGTACAGCTCCGCATATTGATCCACCATATAGGTCGTCTTCACTGGTAGAAAGTGAGCTGACTTAGTGTAACTGTCTACTATCACCCACACTGAGTCATGTAACCCCACTGTCATGGGTAAACCTCCTAAAAAAATCCATAGTAATGTCCTCCCACTTCCACTCGAGTATACCCAAAGGCTGTAAAAACCCCGCTGGTCGTTGATGCTCAGCCTTCACCTGCTGACAGATCAAACACTTGGCCACGTACTCCACTACAACCTTCTTCATCCCAGGCCACCAATATAACGTTCATAGATCCTAATACATATTCGCGGTGAATGGATGGAGTGAGAACGGTGTAGTATGTGATTCATCAAGTATATCTCACCTAATACCCATATCAATCGAAACAGAGATTCGAACCCAGTCTCCGAAATGACATAGTCCTTAGCTACTCCGGCTAGGACATTCTCTCTAACCTCTTGCAACTGTGTATCATCCATCTGACCCTCTCTTATCCTCTCTAGGAGGATTGACTGCAAGGTGATATTGGCCAACTGGCCCACAACCAGCTCTATCCTCGCTCTAGTCATCTCTTCTGCTAACTCTTTTGATATCTGTGTAGAACTAAATAACTGTCCCGGGCCCCTCCAGCTCAACGCATTTTCCACCACGTTGGCTTTCCCTGGGTGGTAAATAATATCTCAATCATAGTCCTTCACCAACTCTAGCCAATGCCTCTGCCTCATATTCAAGTCCTTCTAGGTGAAGAAACACTTCAAGCTCTTCTGATCAATGCATACTTTGCACATTTATCCATACAAATAGTGTCGCCAAATTTTTAGTGAGAATACCACCGCTGCCAACTCCAGATCATGGGTAGGGTACCATTGCTCATACTCCTTCAACTACCGTGATGCATAAGAAATAACCTTCTCATTCTGCACTAACACGCATCCCAATCCCAATCTCGATGCGTCACAATATACCACAAACTTCCCTCCCTTCGAAGGAGGACTCAAAATAGGAGCAGTTTTCAGCTGACGCTTCAATTCCTGGAAGTTATCCTCACACTTGTCGGACCAAGTGAACTTTAGATTCTTCTGTGTCAATTCTATCATCGGTGCAGCAAACTTCGAAAACCCTTCCACGAACCGTCTGTAATATCCCGCTAATCCAAAGAAGCTCCTAACCTTTGAGGCATTCCTTGGCCTCAAAAAATCTCTCACTACCTCTATCTTAGATGGATCCGCCTTAATCCCATCTTCACCAACAATGTGTCCAAGGAATGTCACTTCTGGCAACCAAAACTCACACTTCTTAAACTTGGCATACAACCGGTGCTCTTTCAATCTCTGCAATACCTGTCGAAGATGTTGTTCATGTTCCGCCTCTAAACTGGAGTAAACTAAGATATCGTAGATGAAGACAATCACAAACTAATCCAAGAAGTCCTTGAACACCATGTTCATCAGGTCTGTGAATGTTGCTGGGGCATTGGTTAGACCAAATGACATGACCAGAAACTCATAATGCCCATACCTCGTTCAGAAGGTCGTCTTCGAAATATCCTCGTCCTTGATCCTCAGCTAGTGATAACTAGATCGCAGATCAGTCTTCGAGAATACCGTCTTTCCCTGCAGTTGATCGAACAGGTCATCGATCCTTGGGAAGGGGTACTTATTCTTGATGGTCAACTTGTTTAATTCTTTGTAGTCTGATTAGCGAGTATTAGACTTGTTTTAGTGTGTCTACTTAGGAAGTATTTTAGAGGTTTAGGGTTGTTTTGTTCTATTTTACGCTTGTGTTTGTGTTGTTTTTGTTTATTTTCAGGTTTTGAAGGATTGGGATGATTTAGAATGAAAAAGATGCCAAAAAGCACAAAAATTCGTGAAGCTGTCAAAAATGCCTTTTCTGAGAGAGCAGCGCGACCTCGCTACTGTAGAGAGCGACCGCGCTAGGTTGCTGGAAATTGAAATTCGGCTGATTTTTAAATGAATGGCATTTTGGTCCATTCACAAGGGCTAATTTAGGGTAACGAGTTCTGATGCGATTTGGGGGGAGGAAAAACGTGAATTAGAGGCTAGAGACAAAGTGGAGGTAAAAAGAAAAGAAGGAGAATCTTGGAGCAAGCGTGGGCGATCTGTGACAATTCCCCATCTAGTTTCATTCTCTTTTTCTTTAAATTTTCTATGTTATTGTTTATGTTTAATTTGATTATGGATATGAATATTGAGATTATGAGCTAAACTCCTATTTAGGGATTTGATGGATATTGACTGAGATTATTCCATGGATTAATGCTATTTGATTATTTCCTCTTCCTTGTTTATGTGATTTGTTCATTTTTTTGTGCTCAATACATGTTTGAGATTGATCACCTTAAGCATGATTCATGATCCTAATGTGAAATCTGAAAAGTGAATATTAGGAATGCTATAAATGAATAAACATAGGTTTTGATGTGAAACGAAAGTATTCGCATAGCTTATGTGACTTTTAGATTATTGCTTGATGCGAATTGTTTGTTGTACTATCTCAGAGATGCAATAGTTGACAATGCAATTTAGTACCTTTATGATATAAAAAGAGTTTAGGTGATTTTATAATCTGTCATCACATAGGAGGAAGAAGAATAGTTGACTAGTATTAACAATTGGGTAATCAAAGCAATTGAAATCATATTCCTAATTTCACATCCATTGTCAAATCCTTTTTATTTATTGTTTTGCTTGTTGTGTTTTCTGCATTATAATTTTAAAAACCAATTTTTATTGTTACCAAATAGAAATATAAATCCAATTTTGTCAGTACTTAGCTGCAATTCCCTTGGGTTCGACCTCACCTGTGTGAGTACTACTTGTATGATACGTGCACTTGCGTGTATTAAAATATAGCAACAAGTTTTTGGCGCCGTTGCTGGGGAATTGTTTAGTTAATATTACGTTAATTGGATTAAATTCTAATTTGGTTTTCTTTTCACTTTTTGCTAACTTGTTTGTGTCAAATTCTTCTTATCTCATCTCAGGTACCATTGGTTTATGCGACGTCAAGGACCAGCTGTAAGAGTGCCTGTTGATCCTGAGATAGAGAAGACTTGCCGGCAGAACAGAAGAAACAAAAGGTTGGAAAGAGTTGTACACAGGATTGAGCAAGAGGAAGTTATGGCCAACTACAGTAATAATGGGGGTGCCATAGAAGACCCAGCTAATGGTCAGAATCCACCCGACCGTAGCTTGAGGGACTATGTGTTGCCAACAATGATAGGGGTCCAGTCTTGTATAAGACCACCCACCGTAGATGCAAAAAATTTCGAAATAAAGCCAGCCATACTTCAGATGGTTCAATCCACAGTCCAATTTGGGGGACTACCCACTGAAGACCCAAACATGCATCTCTCTAACTTCATGGAGCTCTGTCAGACATTTAATATGAATGGAGTTAGTGATGATGCTATCAGACTTAGATTGTTCCCATTTTCTCTGAGGGAGCGAGCTGAGAGTTGGTTGGTATCTTTGCCACCTAACTCAATCAATACATGGAATGATCTAGCACTGAAGCTCCTCTCCAAGTTTTTCCCTCCAGCTAAAGCAGCTAAGTTGAGAGGAGAGATCAATAATTTTTCTCAGTTGGATAATGAGTCTCTTTATGAAGCTTGGGAGAGATTCAAAGAATCGATAAGAAAGTGCCCGCATCACAGAATAGAGAAATGGATGCTAGTCCATAATTTTTATAATGGGTTGTGTGGTACTACTCGCACACTCATTGATGCAGCAGCTGGTGGTGCGTTTATGAGAAAAAGCGCCAATGAGGCTTATGACTTGTTGGAAGAAATGGCCATGAATAATCAGCAGTGGCCAAGTGAAAGAAGCTCTTCAAGGAAAGTGGCCGGTATGTATGAAGTGGATGCAATTTCAAAATTGACCGTTCAAGTTGAGGCCTTGACTAAGCAATTGCAAGGCAATGTAATAACAGCTCCAGTGCAACAGGCCCAAACTCTGTGTGAATTATGTGGGGGCCCTCATGCCTATGAACAGTGTCAGTATGCTGATGTAAACAACATGCCTATGGAGCAAGCTCAGGCTATTGGGAATTTTCCTCGACAGAGCAACAATAACCCTTACTCCAATTCCTTTAATCAAGGGTGGAGGAATCATCCCAACTTTTCTTGGAAGAATGATCAGCAAGGCCAATCGTCAAACCAACAACAGTCATTCCAACAACAGCCACAGGGGTTCTTTCAGCCGAGATTTAGGCAGCAACAACAACCCCAACCGCCCACTCATCATCAGCAACAACAAAATTCTGGTGGAAATTCTAATGCTCAGTTAGATGTGTTAAACCAATTCATGGCTGAAACTCGGTCTTCTATTAGAAATTTGGAGATCCAAATGGGACAATTGGCTACTCTCATGGCTAATCGTGCCCAAGGTAACTTGCCTAGCACCACTGAAGTCAATCCGAAAGAGAATTGCAAGGCAATCATGTTAAGAAGTGGGAAGAATTATGAGGGACCAAGCGAGAAGCAGCCAGTTGAAGAAGTAGGTTAGGATCAACAGGCACAGGCACCGACACAAGAGGAAAAGAAACACAGTGAGAAGAAGGCTACTGAAGGCATACTAGCAAAAGAAGCTTCGCCACCATTCAGTATTGAGCATCACATAAAGATTCCCTACCCCCAAAGGCTCCGTAAGAACAACATGGACAAGCAGTTTACTAAATTCCTGGAAGTATTCAAGAAACTGCACATCAACATTCCATCTGCGGAGGCCTTAGAGCAAATGCCGAGCTATGTCAAGTTCATGAAGGACAACTTGTCCAAGAAAAGGAAGATGGAGGACTTTGAAACTATGGCATTGACGGAAGAGTGTAGTGCTATACTGCAAAAGAAGCTCCCTCCTAAACTGAGAGATCCTGAGAGTTTCACAATACCGTGCACTATTGGGAGAATTGAGGGAATAAATGCTCTTTGTGATTTGGGGGCTAGTATCAACCTGATGCCATTGTCAGTTTTCAAGAGATTGCAACTTGGTGAAGCCAAGCCCACAACTGTAACTTTGCAACTAGCTGATCGTTCGTTGGCACATCCAAGAGGGGTAATTGAAGATGTCCTTGTCAAAGTAGACAAGTTTATTTTTCCTGCCGATTTCATAGTTCTTGACATGGAAGATGATAGCAATGTTCCCATTATCCTTGGGAGACCCTTCTTGGCAACAGGCCAAGCACTCATAGATGTTCAGAAGGGTGAGTTGAAGTTGAGAGTGCAAGGAGAAGAAGTTGTATTCAATGTGCTCAAGGCCATGACCTATCCAGAAGCTAGTGACAATTGCTTTTCGGTGGATGTAATGGGTAATTTAGTGGAAGAGAGAAAACTGATAAATGATCCTCTTGAGTTAAGTTTGGTTGAAGATGAGGTTAGTGATCAAGATGGAAAGGAAGCTATGGAGTACGCAAAATGGCTTAATTCTTATGGGCCATTAAGGAGGAAATACTTTGAAGAGCTTGGGGCAGTACCAAAAAAGTCATTGCCCTCAGTTGAGAAACCCCCATAGTTAGAACTGAAGGTACTTCCTAACCATCTAAGGTATGAGTTTTTGGGTGAAAACAAGACACTTCCGGTTATAGTTTCAGCTTCACTTTCTGATGTGGAGACTGAAAAATTGTTGAGAATTTTGAGAGAGCACATGAAAGCCATTGTCTAGTTTTCTTGTTAATGGAGTGCCCTTTGAGTTTGGAAAGGAGTGTATGGAGGCTTTTCAATCTCTTAAGAAAAAATTGATTTCGGCACCTATAGTCATTGCACCGAATTGGGAGCTTCCGTTCGAGTTGATGTGTGATTCAAGTGATTATGCTGTCGGGGCCGTGTTGGGTCAACGAGTTGACAAGGTTTTTCGCACCATCTACTATGCTAGTAGGACCTTGAATGATGCTCAGTTGAACTATGCTACTACTGAAAAGGAGATGTTGGCCATCGTCTTCGCTTGTGACAAGTTCATGCCATATTTAATCGGGAATAAGGTTATTGTGTACACAGACCATTCGGCGATCAAATACCTTATGACCAAGAAGGATGCCAAGCCAAGACTAATCCGATGGGTCCTTCTCCTCCAGGAGTTTGAGTTAGAAATCAGAGACAAGAAGGGTACCGAGAACCTAGTAGCAGATCATTTGTCAAGATTGGAGTTAGAAGAGAGTCAAAATATGAAGGAAGTCCAGATAAATGATGAGTTCCCTGATGAGCAGTAGTTTTCTTTAAAGGAAAGTTTGTTGGTTCCATGGTTTGCTGATTATGTCAACTTTCTAGCTGCAAACTTCACACCTCCTGACATGACAAGACAACAATTGAAGAAATTCTTTTCTGAGGTAAAGCACTATTATTGGGAAGAGCCAATCCTTTATAAGCACTGTGCCGATCAGATAATTAGAAGATGTGTGCCTGAAGAGGAGATGTACTCTATCCTGAATCATTTTCATAGTCTGCAGTGTGGAGGTCACTTTGGTGGGACAAGGACTGCTGCAAAGGCTCTACAAAGTGGGTTCTTCTGGCCAACTCTCTTTAAGGATGCTCATGAGTTTGTCAAGGCATGTGATCGTTGTCAGAGGACTGATAATATTTCAAGAAGGAACGAGATGCCTATGACTGGTATTTTAGAAGTGGAACTATTTGATGTGTGGGGTATAGACTTCATGGGTCCTTTTCCGTCATCCTACAACAATCTGTTTATTTTGCTAGCTGTGGACTACGTTTCTAAGTGGGTGGAAGCGGCTGCAACTCATGCTAATGACGGTAAAACAGTTCTTACTTTTCTCCAAAAGTATATTTTCACTCGGTTTGGTACTCCTAGAGCTATTATTAGTGATGAGGGGAGTCATTTCTGTGACAAGAAATTTGAAGTGTTACTTGCGAAATATGGAGTTACACATAGAAAAGCATTACCTTATCACCCATAGAGTAATGGACAAGCTGAGATTTCCAACCGGGAAATTAAGTTAATCTTGGAGAAGACGGTACAGAGCTCGAGGAAAGACTGGTCTAAGAAGCTCGATGATGCTTTGTGGGCATACAGAACAGCTTTCAAAACACCTATTGGTATGTCACCATATAGGTTGGTCTTTGGGAAAGCGTGTCATCTTCCAGTGGAACTTGAGGATAGAGCATTTTGGGCCATGAAGACCTTGAACATGGACTTGGTAGCAGCTAGTGAGAAGAGGCTTTTGCAATTGAACGAGTTGGAGGAGTTTAGAAACGAAGCCTATGAGAACGCCAAGATTTACAAGGAGAGGACTAAGAAGTGGCATGACCAGAACCTTGTCAGGAAGGAATTTCAACCAGGTCAACAGGTATTACTCTTTAATTCAAGATTGAAACTTTTTCCGGGCAAGCTGAAATCGAGATGGTCTGGTCCTTTCACAGTATTACAAGTGTTTCCTTATGGCTACGTTGAAGTAACAAGTGAAAAGACTGGCAAGTTTAAAGTAAATGGTCAGCGGTTGAAGCTCTACTTGGGTGGTCAGTTTGATCAAGCCAAGTCTGCCATCCTCTTGGCGCCGCAGTAAAGAGGAAATCAGCGTCCAGCTATATGACGTTAACGACAGCGCTCTTGGGAGGCACCCCAAGTTTTTACAGTAATTTTTGTTCAGTTTGAGACATTATAAGTTTTATATTTTTTTTATTTAATTATGTAGTCTTTACACTAAAAAAAAAAAAGAAAAAAAAAATCTGGCCAGGTGGTGCGACCGCGCCAGGTGGGGCGCGACCGCTTCCACAGAGGCCCAGCCAAACCTGGCCAACCAGCGCGACCGCGCCAGGTGGGGCGTGACCGCTCCCACAGAGGCCCAGGCCAAATGAGGCCACTAGCGCGACCGCGCCATGAGGGGCACGACCGCACTCGACGCCGCACCTGAGCGGCTTTGGAGGATTGTAGCACAACCGTACCAGGATGGGCGCGACCGCGCTGTAGCGTACCAGGGTGTTTAAAAGTCTAAGAAACCCGATTTTCTTTCATTTTCTTCAAATTTCCTCTCTTCCCTTTCTTTTTTTTCTTCTTCTCCTCTTTAATTCTCTTCATCCGAGTTCCACACTAAGGTGACAATAAGGTATATTTTCTTGAACTCATCTCTTGTTTACAAGCATAGATTAATGTGATCCTCCATTGTTAGTCCTACTCATATGAATTTTGTGTCTTTTCTTGGTTTTCATTGAATTCCATGACAGAATCCGAATTTCTTATTGTTTGGGCTGAGATTGTTGGTTGTTCTTCAGATTCTAAGTGCTTAATGATGATCATGCACTTAAATGTTCATGGGTTCAAAGATTTCTCTTGGTAATTTGATGAAAAAAAATTGAAAAAAACTTTGGGGAAAATTTTGACCTAACAATTGGGGATTTCGAATTTCTTGTTGTTTTCTTGAAATTGGATTGAATTTGATGAAATTATTGTGATGCTTGTGAATTCCTATCAATTGGTTGGTTGAATTTCATTGAAACTTGAGGGAAATTTGCATTTGACTATTCTAGGGCATTAATTTGAGGGGTTTTGTTCCATGTGAAGAATTGGTGCATTAGAGATCAAATTGAGTTTCTATTTGGGCATTATTGGTCATAATATACTTGTTTGTGCTTGGGTATTGTTTCAATTTGGTTAATTTTGGCATACATTTTCACATTGAAAATTGTTGTTGGTGCATCCATAATTGTCAATTCCTTGTGTTTCTTTGCTATTTGTGGGTGTAGCCTTTGTGTTCTAGTACTTTATTATTTTGGTTTGTGATATGGCTCCTTCCAAGAAAAGAAGTAAAAAAGTGCAACAAATACAACAAGTGCCTGAAACTCAGGAACCTGACACTGAATTCACTAATCCTAGATTTACCTCTGCCCCTGCTCAGTCTACGTATAAAATTGAAAAATCTAGGAGTTTAATTCAGGAGAGGGGATTTGCAACCAATGCTGATGAAGAGTTTACTGTTCCTGCAGAGTATGTCAATGTCATTAACGCTCACCATTGGAAATATTTTTGTTCCCCGCCTATTTCTGCTGTGATACCAATTGTGAGAGAGTTTTATGCCAATGCTTTTGACCATGATTATTCTTGGGAGACCATAGTTAGAGGGAAAACCGTCCATTTTGACAGCAAAACAATTAATGATTTCCTTAGGTTGCCCACAAATGACAATGATGAGTATCAAGCTTTGAAAAATGAATTGTGTGAGGAGAGTACCTGGGATAGAATTTTGACTGCTTTGACTCCAGCCAGGACTCAATGGATTTATCATGGGCAAACTAGGACAGGATTCCCTTTCAACTTGTTAACTAGAGAGAAAAGAGTCTGGTCAAATTTCATTTGTGCGAATCTCACACCTAGTGGTCACTTGACTACTGTCCATACTGATAAGGCGGTGTTACTTTACTCTGTTTTATCTGGCATGACTATTGATGTTGGTAGGATTATAACTTCACAAATACAATTTTCATTATTCAATCAAAATGCGGGGTTATATTTTCCTAGTTTGATAACGAGTTTGTGCTTGCAAGCTGGGGTAGAATTTCATGAGGCTGAGGAGCTTTTGACTCCTATGATTTATGACACCATTACTATTAACAAGACCAAAACATTTGGTCCTCCTAGTGTTGTTTCTGCAGGTGGTACTTTATCTCAGGCCCGACTTAGGCGTCCTCTTTCTTCCTATTCTTTGGAAGAGAGGATGAGTAGGTTGGAGCTCAATTTCCAAGAACATCATTTATGGAGCATGAATATGGCTCAGTACCAGCATGGATACCAGCAGGCCTTTGCATCACATTTTGGCATTGATACTAGTCAGTTGCCCCAGTTTCCTCAGCCACCGCATTTTGGTTATCCTCCACCTGAGGGAGATGGTGGTGAGGGTCCTTCGTCGTGAGATGTTTGAGTTGTCAGTAAGTTTCTTTTCCTTAGCTTTTCTATAAAACATTGGGGACAATGTTTAGATTAAGTTTGGGGGAAAGGAATTTATTGTTGTTTGAGTGTTTGTCTTGTTTATGTTTTGTCTTTTATGTGTGTCTTGTGCTAGTGTGTCTTGTTTAGGGTGTTTAGATTGTCTGATAAATCAAGTTAATGATGATTAGCTGATGATAATGATTGAATGGATTGCTTGTATAGTTGGATGAAATGAAAGCCATAAAATTGAACAAAATCTGTGTGCTTGGTTGAATGTTTCTTTGAGTTGCTTGGGTCTATCTAAATATGTGAGAGCTTGATCATGATTTGTAGATAAATCTCGTGCATTTGATGATATTTACGCTTGCTTAATTTTGGTTTAAGGAAAGATGGATGATTATGCTTAGAACTTGCTTGCTTGCTACTTGAGGCGAAATCATAGAGAATGCATACTTAGGAAGATGATTTAGGCGATTTTTTTGGAATGATTGAGCCTTTCAAGCCAACCTTGATTAATTTAATCCCTAGTTGTCCTTTTTGAGCCTAATGTTACATTCTTTGTTTTGACACCTATTTTGAGCTTACTTTAAACATGTTATTATATTTCCTTTCCCTTGAATGATTACCGTGAGCATACAAGTGAATGATGATTGGGGGATTGGTTTTGTAATATGGTGTATTGTGGAGTGTTATAAATAAAAAGATTGAGACTTGTTTATTCCTAAAAAAAAAAAGATATTGAAAGTAAACTACACTCCTTTTAAACATATAATAAAAAAACAAGTTTGGCGGAGTGTAGTTTGAAAAGAAAAAAAAAATCTGAGTGTGAATTATCTCAATCTTGAAAAAAAAAAAAAGAAATGCTGGGATTGTTTGTGAACTGTAATGTGGATATCAAGTGTGGTTTGTATGGCTTGTATGCTTGTGGTAATTTTGAGCCTAAATGACATCTCATCTACCCTTGCCTAAGCCTATCGTTATAAGCTATAAAAGCCCTATTGATTCTTGAGCATGTGTTGTCTATATTAGTGGAGAGTAGTAAGTGATGCAAGCATATGAGATAATAAGATTTGATGGTTATAGTGAGTAATTTGGTAAGTTTAAATAGATTCAAATGCATGTTATTTATTGATCATGATCACGCGAACATATATTTGTTTGGAATTGAGTGAGTTGAAGAAATATTTTGATCAAAATTCTAGATTATCATGATGGCTGGATTTTCTGAAAACTATATGAGCATGACAAACATAATTTAGAGGCTTGATTTGTCGTTGTCAATTTGATTTGTCTTTGTTTAGTTGTTTTAGGATTTTAGGTTTTTAGGTTTGTTTAGAGTTCTTTACTCGAGAGCGAGTAAATGTTAAGTTTGGGGGAGTTTGATTAGCGAGTTTTAGACTTGTTTTAGTGTGTCTACTTAGGAAGTATTTTAGAGGTTTAGGGTTGTTTTTTTCTATTTTATGCTTGTTTTGTGTTGTTTTTGTTTATTTTCAAGTTTTGAAGGATTGGGATGATTTAGAATGAAAAAGATGCCAAAAAGCACAAAAATTCGTAAAGCTGTCAAAAATGCCTTTTCTGAGAGAGTAGCGCGACCTCGCTACTGTAGAGAGTGACCGCGCTAGGTTGCTGGAAATTGAAATTCGGCAGATTTTTAAATGAATGGAATTTTGGTCCATTCACAAGGGCTAATTTAGGGTAACGAGTTCTGATGCGATTTGGGGGGAGGAAAAGCGTGAATTAGAGGCTAGAGACAAAGTGGAGGTAAAAAGAAAAGAAGGAGAAGCTTGGAGCAAGCGTGGGCGATCTGTGACAATTCCCCATCTAGTTTCATTCTCTTTTTCTTTAAATTTTCTATGTTATTGTTTATGTTTAATTTGATTATGGATATGAATATTGAGATTATGAGCTAAACTCCTATTTAGGGATTTGATGGATATTGACTGAGATTATTCCATGGATTAATGCTATTTGATTATTCCTTATTCCTTGTTTATGTGATTTGTTCATTTTTTTGTGCTCAATACATGTTTGAGATTGATCACCTTAAGCATGATTCATGATCCTAATGTGAAATCTGAAAAGTGAATATTAGGAATGCTCTAAATGAATAAACATAGGTTTTGATGTGAAACGAAAGTATTCGCATAGCTTATGTGACTTTTAGATTATTGCTTAGTGCGAATTGTTTGTTGTACTATCTCAGAGAAGCAATAGTTGACAATGCAATTTAGTACCTTTATGATCTAAAAAGAGTTTAGGTGATTTTATAATCTGTCATCACATAGGAGGAAGAAGAATAGTTGACTAGTATTAACAATTGGGTAATCAAAGCAATTGAAATCATATTCCTAATTTCACATCCATTGTCAAATCCTTTTTATTTATTGTTTTGCTTGTTGTGTTTTCTGCATTATAATTTTAAAAACCAATTTTTATTGTTACCAAATAGAAATATAAATCCAATTTTGTCAGTACTTAGCTGCAATTCCCTTGGGTTCGACCTCACCTGTGTGAGTACTACTTGTATGATACGTGCACTTGCGTGTATTAAAATATAGCAACATAGTCTATAAAAATTCTCAAAGTCCCATCCTTCTTCTTCAGAAACAAAAATGAGTGCCCCATGGTGAGAAACTAGGTCTAATAAACCCCAAATCAAGAAGCTCTTGCAGTTGTATCTTCAACTCCTTCAGTTCTGCCGGAGCCATCCTATATGGTGCCCTCAACACTGGCTCAGTACCCAGAGCTAACTCAATGATGAACAGAATCTCTCTGTGCAGTGGCAGTCATGGTAAATCCTCAAGAAACACGTTCAAGAACTCACATACCAATCTGGTCTCTCTAGGTCCTACTGGCATAACTCTGGTGGTATCCACCACACTAGCTAGAAAACCTATACAACCTCCCTGTAATAGGTCTCTAGCTCTCAATGATGATGTCATAGGTATGCGGGGTCCATGCACAGCTCCAAAAAAACAAAGGGGTCCTCTCCCTCAGGCTTTAAAGTCACAATCTTCCTCCTACAATCAATAGTGGCCCCATCTCTGGTCAGCCAATCCATCCCTAAAATCATATCAAAGTCATCCATACCCAACTTGATCAAATCTACTAATAGTTCCCTACTGTCTGCCATCACTGACAGTGCTCTAACCCATCTTCTAGAAACTACTAGTTCCCCTGTAGGCAGTATAATCCCAAACCCCGTAGTATAATTCTCACTAGGTCTACACAATCTATCAATTACCTTACTAGAAACAAACGAATGTGTCGCACGAGAGTCAATCAATACAATATAAGAGGAGCCAGTGTTAGAAACCTGACCTGTCACCACTAAGGGACTAGCCTTGGCCTCTGTTTGCGTCAAGGTGAACACTCGAGCTGGAGTCAAGCTGTCCACCTTCCCTAGTTCCTCCTTCTTCGTTGTTAAGCAATCCTTCTTGAGGTGTCCCACCACCCCGCACAAGTAGTAAGCTTTCGCTTGGCATTCACCCAGATGGCTCTTCATGCATCTCGTGCACTATAGAATGGCACCTATCGAGTTAAAGGAGACAAAGATACAACTATAGGAGCTTCTAGACAAAGGTTTCATCCGACCGAGCTATTCGCCTTAGGGAGCTCCAGTACTTTTTGTCAAGAAAAAGGACGGGAATATGAGGATGTGTATCGACTACCAAGAACTAAATAAAGTGACAATCAAGAACAAATACCCTTTGCCTCGAATAGATGATCTTTTTTATCAACTACAAGGATCTACGGTATTCTCGAAGATAGATTTGCGATCAGGGTATCATCAGCTAAGAGTACGAGAAGAAGATATCCCAATGACGGCTTTTTGGACTAGATATGGACACTATGAATTTCTAGTAATGTCTTTTGGATTAACGAACGCACCTGCCACATTCATGGATCTTATGAACCAAGTATTTAAGGACTACCTGGATAAGTTCGTTGTGGTGTTTATAGACGACATAATGAT
Source organism: Humulus lupulus (assembly GCF_963169125.1). NCBI lineage: Eukaryota > Viridiplantae > Streptophyta > Magnoliopsida > Rosales > Cannabaceae > Humulus > Humulus lupulus. The sequence goes on along the minus strand of NC_084796.1, from coordinate 45,091,021 downwards.
TTACTCAAGGATGAAAGCCGAGCATGAAGAGCACCTACGACTGACGTTGGGATGACTCAAAATTCATCAATTATACGCTAAGTTTAAAAAATGTGAATTCTGGCTTGAGAAGGTGGCATTTCTAGGACACATTGTGTCTAAAAATGGTGTAGAAGTAGACCCAGCCAAGATCGAAGAAGTGAAGGACTGGCCCAAACCCAAGAGTTCCACAGAGGTGAGAAGTTGTTTGGGATTGGCACGATACTATAGATGATTTGTTGAAGGATTCTCCAAAATAGCTACACCCTTAACAAATTTGACATGGAATCAACATAAATTTGTATGGACAGAGAAGTACGAAGAAAGCATCCAAACATTAAAGGACAATCTTATATCAACCCCAGTTCTATGCGTCCCAAATGATAAGGGAAAGTTTGTAGTGTATTGTGACGCGCCAAAGCAGGGACTTGGATGTGTTTTGATGCAAGACGAAAAAATTGGTTGCATATGCCTCGAGACAACTAAAGGAGTACGAACAGCGGTACCCGACCCATGACTTAGAATTAGCAGCGGTGGTTTTTGCTCTAAAGATTTGGAGGCACGATCTGTACAGATAAAAATGTGAAATCTATACGGACCACAAAAGTCTAAAGTACTTCTTTACACAGAAGGAGCTCAATATGAGGCAATGGAGGTGGCTTGAATTTGTAAAGGACTGTGGATGCTCAAAATTTCATGCTTGTAAAAGACCCAAAGTACATGCTCAGGTCCCATGAACGTCTAAATATATGGTTGAGTTGCGGTGGCCTCGGGCCACCATCGCCTCGCGCGTCTGCCCAGATGGCCTCGGGCCTCGTGAGGGTGGCATGCACCTCAGACGCCTCGTGCACCCAAGCATCTCACGAGGCTGCACCACCTCGGACATCCACGAGTGTCTTGCGCGCGCACATGAACGCCTCGGGTGCCCAGGCATCTCGCGAGGCCTCTCTGTCTCGCACGCCCCTACTGGCACGCACATGCTTCACGTGCCCAGGCATCTCGTGAGGCCTCTCCGTCTCACACGCCCCTACTGGCACGCACACATCTCGTGTGCCCAGGCATCTCGCGAGGCCTCTCCATCTCGCACGCCCCTACTGGCATGCACACACCTCACGTGCCAAGGCATTTCGTGAGGCCTCTCCATCTCGCACGCCCCTGCTGGCACGCACACACATTGCGTGCCCAGGCATCTCACGAGGTCTCTCCGTCTCGCATGCCCCTGCTGGCATGCACATGCCTCGCGTGCCCAGGCGTCTCACGAGGCCTCTCCATCTCGCATGCCCCTGCTGCCAAGCAAACACCTCGCGTGTCCAGACGTTTCGCGAGGCCGCACATGAGCGCGCACACATGAGTACCTCGCGAGGCCTTTACGCCTCGCACGCCCATAGTGCCTCGCATCTGTGTTGCCTCATCGGCCTTATTGCATGCTATGCCCACCTCGTTGAAAGGGCCCTATGTCATTTGGTGGGGTTGGGGCCACCAACGAGATACCCCCTCTTCAGTTAGCCGGTTGGGACCACTTACATGAAGGCCAACCAGAGATGTTGTTCAAGGTGGCCCACAAGAGACAAGAAATACAAACAAGGTACCTTTAAGGGGATACATACATGTCTGCATAGATGAAGGCATAGACCTGACACCTGTACCCGACAAGTAGTGGCGATAAGGGGTAGTACGAAGAGTGGCGACACCACTTCCACACCCCTAACCATGTACTGGAGCCAACACCACTACCCCTGAGACCACTCTCCTGACAATGTACTTGTGTACCATCTGGTCTCCTGGACCACAATGTATCAGAGGCCATTAGAGGCCACTATAAAGGGAACCCCACTTCCACATGGAAGGGGGTTGGAAAAAAACACTATAACACTACACCATAAAAAATACAGGTTCATTTCACCATTTTCTTTCTACAACTATTCTTTGAGTTTCTAGTTAGATCTTTGAAGTTTTTCATTGATAAGCTCTATATTTCAATTTTTCTAACTTAACTTGGTTGACTAGTTCTCACTGTCAACAGTTTGGTGTCGTCTGTGGGAAGAGTAGATTGCAAGCCATTGTTCTTCCGTCGATACTGATAAGAAAAATATGTCACGACGTTTGAAACGATTGAGAGACCCGCGCTAGGTAGAGGTCCATCTTGACAGAGATCAGCTATAAGCCTCCATGAGGGATCCTTCTCCACCTGCAAATGTGGAGTCCCCAAAGGAGCTTAAGGTTCACGGAGATGAAAGGGACGCCTCGTCCCCGGCGGTCCCACCTGGGGAGGATCGTCCAAGGCCAGCGGCTGCCCCAGCAAGGGGTGCCGATGAGTTCCTGCCTCGAAGGTCGCCGCAGGTGCCAAACTCCGGTCGGCAAAATCCAGGCCCATCGACGCGCTAGGCTGACTAGCACCCTCAGGTCCACTATGTTAGCTCGAGTTCTACGTCTCAATTCTATGAAGACGAGACATGAGAACTTCACCGCAAGAATCAAAGGCTAGAAACCACCCTGCAAAACATGCAACAGGTGCTAAATGGCCTGTTGTAAGGGAGATCAAACGTGACACTCCCTAAACGGAAAGAGAAAGGCTAGGAGGGGGTAGAAACCATCGTCCCAGTAGATGATGGAAGGACCCGACTCTCCACTAGTAACACCCCCCAGACGAAGCAGCACGAGCCTCTCGGAACACCGAAGTAGCCCAAGGGGCAAGAGCCGAAGACCAACGCTGCCCTTCGTAACAATGTCGAGGTCACCTCAAGGAGAACACCCTCAGATTTACGAGAAGAACTCAACAAAAAGAGGGTGGGTAAAAGGACCACACCCCCTATGGCGCCCCGGGAAGGCAAAGGAAAGGGGGATCCTAACCCATCCACGCTGAGAGACTCCTTGAACAAGAGGAGGCAAGACTTGGACACAGAAATGAGGAGCCTACGAAGCAAAATTATCACCACCTCTAGAGGTCAAGCCCTTGAGGATGAGTTCGATCATGAGTCGCCCTTCATCAAGGAGATCCAAGCCATCCGGCTCCCGGCCAACTTTAGGAGCCTCATATGAACCCCTATGAACGAAGCACAAATCCGAAATACCATCTGGATGCATTTAAAAACCTGATGAAGCTGAGGGGAATTAGTAGTGGGGACAGATGCCATTTCTTTGCTATCACATTGAAAGGACCTACGTACAAATAGTTCAAAAGACTTAGGCTGAGGTCCATCAGATCTTGGCAATAGTTTTCTGATGAATTCCTCCAGCAACACCACGCCGTGCAAGACTACATGATGCCAGGCACCATCCTCACCAACGTGAAGCAAGGAGAAAATGAGAGTCTGAAGAGCTACATTCACAGATTCAATATGGAGGCAGCTAAAGTAGGGAGCTTGACCCGTAGAGAGTTGAAAATGGCCATTACAGCTGGAGTGCGCCCGGGAAGCAAGTTATGGGATAACATGCTCAAGAGGGAGGTCACAGACTTGGATGATTTCTATGAGCGAGCGCAAAAGTATATTCGCGTGGAGGATGGTCACGAAAGCCTCAATGCTGGAAAAGGCCAGTCACCACCAAAACCTTCAATCCGAGATGATCGACCCCAGAAGCATCAACGCTCTGATGAGTGCAGACAAGTCCCCTACACCTTTTATACTGACCTCACCCATGCAAGAGAGCATATTTTCGTTACGAACGAAAACCAGGTCCCTTTCAAAAGGCCCCCGCCAATGAAAAAAGACCGGTCTAAAATAGACCCCAGCAAGTATTGCCAGTATCACAAAGATATCGGCCACACCACCGCGGAATGCGACCATTTGAAGGTTGAAATCGAGGAGCTCATCCGTAGGGGACATTTGGGCAGATATGTGCGCAAGGAGAGCCAAAGGATAGAAGAAGGAGCATCCCCGCTGTGGGCGCGAGAGGTGGCCCCAGAAGTACAGGGAGAGGTCAGGATCATCTTTGGAGGACCAGGATTCGGGGGCGAGTCAAGGAAGGGGCGAGATAGATATGTCAGGGAGGCCAGACGAAGTCTGCCACCGTGCGTCTTAAGTCTGGAGCAACGCCCCCCAAAGAGTTTTAAGGGTGAAAATGACTCAATAACCTTCACCGAAGAAGACACCCAGGGTGTACACTTCCCCCATAATGACCCTCTAGTGTTGACTGTCCAACTTGCGAACATGAGGGTGCATTGGGTCTTGGTGGATAACGGAAGCTCTGTGGACATCTTATATCGCCCAATGCTGGAGAAGATGGGACTAAACATCCAACACCTAAAGCCTTGCAATACTTCTTTGTATGGATTTACGGGAGATTCGATACAGCCCCTAGGGACAATCGAGTTAGCCCTCACTATGGGAAAACAACCCAGAAAAACCACCATAATGGCAAACTTTGTTGTGGTAGATTGTGCCTCAGCCTTAAATGCGGTATTAGGGAGACCGTCCCTAAGATAATTGAAGGCGATCACTTCTGTATACCACTTAGCTATGAAATTCCCAACTCCTGGGGGAATAGCATGCATGAAAGGAGAGCAGAAGGAAGCGAGAGAATGCTATAACACATCCCTCCGCACAGCCACAAAGCCATCAGCACCTATGGCGATGGTTGTGCGTGAAGGCGCAAACCCAAACGAAATTGACCCATAAGTCACAGAAGAGCCCAGAGCTGAACCGGTAGAGGAAATGGAGGAGGTAACGGTCATGAATGAGCCATTGAGAAAATTGAAGGTAGGGAAAAACCTTGTAGGTGACATGAAGGAGAAGCTAGTAGAGTTCTTAAAATCCAACCTCGGCGTATTCGCCTGGAGTCACGAGGATATGGTAGGGATAGACCCAGCAGTCATGTGCCACCATCTGAACATCAACCCGAAAGCAAGGCCGGTGAGGCAGAAAAGGAGAGCGCTGGACCCAGAGAGATACGCGGCCCTAAAAGAGGAGGTTGACAAGTTGAAGGCGAACGGGTTCATCCGAGAGGCATTTTACCCACTATGGGTATCAAACCCAATGCTAGTCCCAAAGCCCAATGGAAAATGGAGGACTTGTGTGGATTTTACCACCCTCAACAAGGCCTGCCCTAAGGATAGCTTCCCTCTTCCTAGGATAGACCAGTTGGTAGACACCACAGCAAGGCATGAGCTACTTAGCTTCATGGACGCATATTCTGGGTATAAACAAATACCCATGAACCCTGCCGATGAAGAGCACACTTCGTTCATAACAGACAAGGGGTTGTATTGCTATAAAGTGATGTCCTTTGGTTTAAAAAACCCAGGTGCCACTTATCAAAGGTTGGTGAACAAAATCTTCGCAAATCAAATAGGAAGGAACATGGAAGTATATGTGGACGATATGCTGGTGAAGACAAAGAAGACGGGGGAGCTCACCAGCGACCTCATGGAAATGTTTAACACCCTTCGAAGGTATAGAATGAAGCTGAATCCACTCAAATGCACCTTCGGAGTTTCATCAGGAAAGTTCCTGGGTTTCATGGTGAATTCTTGAGGTATCGAGGCTAATCCTAAAAAAATCAAGGCCTTGCTGGAAATGAGCCCACCACGAAGCAAAAAAGAGGTGCAATGCTTAACGAGGAGAGTAGCAGCCCTCAATAGGTTCATCTCCAGGTCTACTGACAAATGCCTCCCTTTCTTCAACATCCTAAAAGGGAACAAAAAGTTCACTTGGGATGATGAATGCCAAGATGCCTTCACCAAGCTAAAATAACACCTTGGAAAGCCATCCCCTTTGGCCAAGCCAGAAAAAGGGGAGAAGTTGTATTTGTATCTAGCTGTATCAGAGCATGCCATAAGCATCTCCTTGGTCAAGGGGGAAAAGATGCATCAGCAACCTTTGTACTATGTGAGTAAATGGTTGGTAGACGCAGAAACCCGGTACCCAGAAATAGAGAAGTTAGCATATGCCCTGATAGTGGCTTCTCGAAAGTTGAGGCCCTATTTTCATGCTCATGCGATTGAGGTGCTCACCAACACCCCCCTGCATCAAGTCTTGCACAAGCCGGAGACTTCGGGAAGGTTGTTAAAATGGTCGATTGAATTGAGTCAGTTCGACATCACTTACACCCCAAGGACCTTAATCAACGGGCAGGTACTTGCAGACTTTATAGTTGAGTTTGCATACCGACCCCAAGAGGAGGGGGAAATAGAGGAAAATGAACCGATGCATGAAGAGGAAAGGCACCTTGAAGAATGGAGCCTCCATGTAGATGGGGCATCTAACAAAGGGGGAGCCAATGCTGGCATAGTGATGACGGAACCTGAAGGGCACAAGATGTATTGTGCCTTGAGATTTGGATTCGGAGCTTCCAATAATGCGGCAGAATATGAGGCATTGTTGGCTGTTCTACGGCTAGCTAAGGAGTTAAAGGTATCCCACTTGCATGTCTTTAGTGACTCACAGCTGGTAGTTTTTCAAGTGAAGGGCGAATACCAAGCTAGAGGTCAAAAAATGGGTGCATACCTCACCAAGGTGAAGGAATATTTGGATCAGTTCGAAAAATACATGATAGAACAGATCCCCAGGGAGCAGAACATAAACGTCGATGCACTCGCAAAACTCGCCTCCACACGAGACGAAGACACGTTTAAGTCCATACCGGTCGAATATCTCCCCAAGCCAAGCATAGCAGAAGAAAGGATCACCATGGTCAAGAGCTCTGGAGAGTCATGGTTTGCACCCATTGGGAAGTACTTAAATGACAGGACCTTCCCTTTGGATGAAAAAGAGGCCCGCAGACTGATTTACAGAGCTGCCCAGTACACCCTAGTAGATGAAACCTTGTATAAGAGAGGCTTCTCTACCCCGCTCTTGTGATGCGTAGATAAGGGAGAGGCATCAAAAATTTTAGAAGAGATACACGAAGGGGAATGTGGAAACCATGCTGGGGGGCAGTCCACGACAAAAAAGGCCATCCGCCAGGGGTATTATTGGCCTACCATGGAGAAGGATGCGAGCGACTTCGCGAAAAGGTGTGACAAGTGCCAGAGACATGCGAATTACCCCCGATAGTCACCAAATGAGATGGTGAGCATGACCAGTCCATAGTCCTTCATTGTGTGGGGGATTGACTTGATTGGGGCACTGCCAACAGGAAAAGGAGGAGCTAAGTACGCAGTGGTAGCAGTCGACTATTTCACTAAGTGGGTGGAAGCGGAGCCTTTAGTCAACATAACAGCTAAGCAGATCACAACCTTTGTCAACAAGTACATTGTTTGCAGATTCGGAGTACCTTACAAGATTATCTCCGACAATGGAACACAATTTGAAGGAGGGATGTTCGAGGACTACTGTAAGGCAAAAGGAATCAGGAGGAGTTTCTTCACAATAGTACATCCCCAAGCCAATGGGCAAGTAGAGGCCATCAACAAGATCCTGAAAAGGAACTTGAAAAGTAAGTTGGAAAAGTTGAAAGGGGCCTAGGTTGAGGAACTCCTAAATGTACTCTGGGCCTACAGGACCACCCCTTGTTCCACCACTGGGGAGACACCTTTCGCCTTGGCCTACGGCTACGAGGCTGTCCTTCTGATAGAAATGAAGATTAACTCCATCTGCACGCAAGCATATGATGACCAGGCTAACATCACAGCATTGGTCGGGAACTTGGACCTGCTGGAAGCCAAGAGGGAAAGGGCACAACTAAGGTTAGCCACATATCAGCAACGGGCAGCGAGGTACTACAATTCAAGGGTGCGAGAGAGAAGGTTCAGGGTAGGAGACTTGGTACTGAGGAAGGTACTCCCCAACACGCAAGACCCATGGCCGGGGGTACTAGGGGCGAACTAGGAAGGACCCTACCAGGTCGCTCAGTGCATACCACCAAACACCTACAAACTGGCCCTCATGGATAACACCATTATACCTCGGGCGTGGAATGCAGAGTACCTCAAGAAATACTACAAGTGAGACTTTTGCACCCGTGCAAAGAAGACCTATGTTTAGTTTGTTCCCTGTTATGTTCACTTAGTAAGTAAGAATTAAATAGGCTATTTGGGTAACCTCCTCATTAGATGTAACCCTTTCATATGTATGTCATTGTAACCCGCACTATGAATGAAACAGTTCGCCACTTTACGTGTCATTCTTCTTCCAAATAGCACCCACCAAAGTGCCTACTGAAATAAATTTCACCAAACACTTGGGGGGTAGGACAGGAGGCAAAACATACAGCAAACAGGAGGATCCTAAAAAGGACCCCTCAAATCAGAGGGAACCTAAAAAGGATCCCCTATCAAGAGGATCCTAAAAGGACCTCTTATATCAGGGCCTTAAACGAGGTCCTTATATATAAAAAAAAAATGTGTGATGAACCCTTACAAATAGGGAGAAGACCTTGCCAGGCATCTCTTGAGTTCACAAGGATTAGCTACCCTTATAAACATCAAGGAGGCCAAAAGGTCTTACAAACAAAAAAAAAAAAACTTCCAAATAAAGGAAAATGCTCCCACAAGAGGAAAGGCCTCAGAAAGAGCACCCACCAATAAGCCAAGAGCGGCTACCAAGCTGTCTAGCCAAAAAGGGTCCTAAAAGAGACCCTTGCAAAAATAGTACTATGAATAATGATGAGAAGGACGCTTCTCGCAAGAAATAATAAGCGCGCGCAAAAATATATAAAAGGATAGCTAGAACCCAAAAGGTCAATATATCCTTATAAGAACAATCAAGAGGCACCAAAAAATGACCTATTGAACCCTTTCACATGGGCTCCAAAGGACCTCCAGCCTGATAAATAAAAAAGGGGAACCTACCAAACCCCATCATACGGGCTCAAAAATACCTCGAACACAGAGGAATAAAAGATGAATAATCGCATATGTATATATAAAAAAAAAAAAGAGTTTTGGTAACATAACAAGACTTAGAAAAAATTACAAGCAAGATAGGGCTCAAACGAGCATACATCCACAGTGGACTAACTGGCAAAAATAAAAAATGATAATCTCAAGGCCTCTTGTCACGGGCGTTCCACCCAGCCGCTCGGGCAACGGTGTGCTCGCCAAAGGAGGAGAAATTGAAGTTAGGATCCTGCCTCCATATGCCATAAAGGGCGCGTTCTAATCACCTATACTCAATAGCTGCCTTGTCCGCCTCTAAGGAAGTGACCCTCCCCTGCGACACAGTTGTAGCAGCCTTGGCACCCTCAAGTTTGGCCTCTAAGGAAGCGACCCTCTCCTGCGACGCAGCCGTAGTAGCCTTGGCATCCCCAAGTTCGACCTCTAAGTTAGTGACCCTTTCTTGCAACATCGTGGCCTTGGCAATCGCCCTCTTCTTCTTTTTTTATGGGAAGAAGCTTTCGCCAAGGCCTTCTCTAGCTTAGACCTAGTTTCAGCAAGTTCCCTCTCGAGCTCCTGGACCTGAACCGCAAAACGGTCCCTCTCAGCATTCAACGTGGAAAGGTTGTGAGCCGAGTTGGCAAACCGCTGAGCCACTGTATAGGTCTGCACAAGAAAAATAACAACAACAATGATAAGTAACAAAAAAAGGAGTAAAAAGGGATAAGGCTGACATAAGATGCATGAACTCACCCATGCAGCAGAGCGCGTAAGAGTCTCCCTAAGATCCGACATAGCGAAACTCCCAAGACCACTCCAATCAGCTTCAGGGAGGTCTGCGACAATCTGGACATACCACCCCCGTAAGAGGCTGCCATGCGGCCCACCCAGGGCACCCCTTCTGAGCCAACGGTACCTGACTGAGTAAGGACAGACGACCTGCTCGCCGAAATAGGAGGGGGCGCAAGAAGATCGGAAAAATGAGCCCCTGGTAGATCAGGAGGGGGTGCAGGAAGATTGGGAAAGCAAGCCCCCGATGGACCGAGGTCAAGGGGAGCCTGAAGAAAAGCATCAAAGTCCTCAGGATAAGGGAAAATGAAATGCCCCGGCATGGCCTGTTAATCCTGGAAGTGGGAAGCCATGTCAAGGTCTAGAGGGGAAAAAGGAGGGCATCCCTCTGGGGACGAAGACAGCTGGTGAGGTTGCCCGTGTCCAAGGGAGATTCCCTCTGGCACGCGCTTGGCCTCACCTTCATCCGAGCGATGCTCAGCTGAAGCAGCCTTCGTCTTCTTTAACCCGGGAATAGTCCACAACAACCCGGGATCCAAAACAAGGGACAGCTTGTGAAAGTTTAGTTTTTCCACAATGAAGAGGTATGTAGCCCTTTTCTCAGTAGGGTTAGAATTGATGAGTGCATTCACCACGTCTGCCTCCGACCCAACAACTCCAGGTATGGCAAAATGCTCTGCATGATTCACACAATTGTCGACAGAAACAAAAGATATAAAACAATAAGTTTCAAAAAGAAAAGAAAAAAGGTTGCTTGAAGTACTTACTGGAAGTAGAACGAAAGTGCTCACGAACAGAGAGGGGACCCTACACAAAGAAAAAGTCCTGCTTCTAGGACCCCGGGTTGGACACAACGCCCTCTATCAAGGGGACCGAAGTATTGGCTTTTTTCAACAAATAAAAGCCCTTGGACAAAGGAGAGGGAATGTTATTGTACATGAAATGCACCTCTTGGGTCGTAGGAGCATGACAGACAAGTTCCATAAACGCGATGAAGAGGCAGCTCAAGGTCAGCCAACTGTTGGGTGCCAGCTGAAGTGGAGCGAGGTCAAAATAATTGAGAACCGCGATGAAGAACGGGTGTAATGGGATTGTACCACCCACCTTCAGGATATGCTCGCTCATAGCCACGTAGCCCGGATTTGGGCAGTCAACCCGGCACTTGTACGAAGGAATGTATAATGTGTATTCTGGAGGAACGCTGTAGTTCCCTACAATTTCCATCAATTTATTTTCGGACACATGGGACACTAGGGAGGATGACAATAGGGGGGCAGTTTTCTGGTCATTAGCAGTCACCTATCGTCGCCCTCTCTTCGGCATATCTGCAAACCAAAAGAAAAAGGTGAGGAGGAGGCAGAACACTTTACCCTCCATTTTTTCTTCCTAGCAAGAGTCTTCCACTGAGGCACCAACTACGAAAGCGCTAAACTAGGGAAGATAAAAAATAAGGGCTGAGGAGATTATGGGACGGTCCCATGACAGTCATTAGGGAAGAACAGGCTAGGAGGCTCAGGCAGGAGATGTCCTTCCATAAACTCCAACTCCATCTAAAAATCTAAAAGGGTCACCCTATGGTTCGCTACATGGTCGTTAAGGTCAAGGGGAAAGGCACTCCGTCTCCTCTCAACACCGAGTCTATTTCGCTCTCTACCACCCAAATTTTACGCCTAAGTTCAGCCATATGCTTGAGATGACGAATACGGGCCTGCCTTAAGGTTTCGTGGTCACGGTAAGGATTTTCCTCAGGGGACTCTGAGTCTGAAGACAAGTCAACAAACTCAACCCCCGGAGGAATGTCGAACGGACCTTCACCTACCATGAGACTTCATCCTGAAAGCAAAAAAGGTTCACGTATAAATGAGAGTATTGCTACAAAACACAAAGGAATGGGCTCAAAACCTCTAGGTACAAACGCTTTAAATGACCCACTACGGGGTATGAATAAAGGGTCATGCAATAAGATTAGCTCACGACAAGCTCAGGCCAAAATACCCCATCCCGAGTAGTGGTAATTTGGACCCAATGAACATAAGGAAAAAAGGAAATATACCTCATGCATGTAAAATGAGGCGCTGTCGTGGTCAAAAGGAGGTTGAGGGCCAAAAGCATTGTCGTAGTCGAAGAGAAGCAAATGGTCAAAAGCACGCGTCTGCAAAAACAAAGGAAAAAGGTGTTTTAGTCCTGAAGTACATGCATGGATATACACATATAGAAAATGAACTCAAATAAAAAAAAAAAAAAAAAAGAGGATAGAAAAAGTGAAGTTGTGGGGGATTGAACCCCTTACCTCTTGAAAAGAGCAAGGATCCAAATGCCACTAAGCTAAGGAGATGAACTATAAATAATAGGCTTGGCATGAAGGCCTATTTATAAGAATCAAAGAGAAGAGTCTACCAGAGCACCTAAAGGTCCTCTCCTAGAATGGGGGGCAAGTGTGGATGCTCAAAATTTCATGCTTGTAAAAGACACAAAGTACATGCTCAGGTCCCATGAACGTCTAAATATATGGTTGAGTTGTGGTGGCCTCGGGCCACCATCGCCTCGCGCGTCTGCCCAGATGGCCCAGCGTCTCGTGTGGCTGCCCAGATGGCCTCGCGCCTTGTGAGGGTGGCATGCACCTCAGACGCCTCGCGCTCCAAGGCATCTCACGAGGCTGCACCACCTTGGACGCCCGCGGGTGCCTTGCGTGCGGACATAAATGCCTCGCGTGCCCAGGCATCTCGCAACGCCTCTCCGTCTCGAACGCCCCTGCTGGCACGCACATGCCTCGCATGCCTAGGCATCTCGTGAGGCCTCTCCATCTCGCACGCCCCTGCTGGCACGCACACGCCTCATGTGCCCAAGTGTGTCCTAAGGCCTTTCCATCTCGCACGCCCTTGATGGCATGCACACGCCTCGCATGCCCAGGCCTCTCCATCTCGCACGCTCCTACTGGCATGCACATGCCTCGCATGCCTAGGCGTCTCGCGAGGCCTCTCCGTCTCGCACGCCCCTACTGGCACGCACACGCCTTGCATGCCCAGGCGTCTCGTGAGGCCTCTCCGTCTCGCACGCCCCTGCTGGCACGCACATGCCTCGCGTGCCCAGGCATCTCATGAGGCCTCTCCATCTCGCACACCCATGCTGCCACGCAAACGCCTCACGTGCCCAGGCATCTCGCGAGGCCGCACATAAGCGCCTCGTGTGCCCCAGGCACCTCACGAGGCCTCTACGTCTCGCACGCCCATTGTGCCTCACGTTTGTGTTGCATCACCGGCCTTATTGCATGCTATGCCCTCCTCGCTGAAAGGGCCCTACGTCACTTGGTGGGGTTGGGGACACCAACGAGATAACCCCTCTTCAGTTAGCCAGTTGGGACCACTTACATGAAGGCCAACCAGAGCTGTTGTTCAAGGTGGCCCACAATAGACAAGATATACGAACAAGGTACCTTTAAAGGGGTACATACATGTCTGCATAGATGAAGGCACAGACCTGACACCTGTACCCGACAAGTAATGGCGATAAAGGGTAGTACGAAGAGTGGCGGTTCCACGTCCACACCCCTGACCATGTACTAGAGCCAACACCAATACCCCTGAGACCACTCTCCTAACAATGTACTTCTGTACCATCTGGTCTCCTGGACCACAATGTATCAGAGGCCATTAGATCCCACTATAAAGGGAACCCCACTTCCACATGGAAGGGGGTTGGAAAAAAACACTGTAGCACTACACTATAAAAAATACAAGTTCATTTCACCATTTTCTTTCTGCAACTATTCTTTGAGTTTCTAGTTAGATCTTTGAAGTTTTTCATTGATAAGCTCTATATTTCAATTTTTCTAACTTAACTTGGTTGATGAGTTCTCACCATCAACAAGGACTATGATTGTGAGATCTTGTATCATCCGGGAAAGGCTAATGTCATGGCAGACGCACTTAGTAGGCAGAGTTACAAAAGTTTATCAACACTTAAGGGGATAGCTCAACACTTACAAGATGATATCAAGAGGTCCGGAATTGAGTTAATGACTGGACAACTAGCTCACCTCATAATCAAGTCAACAATAATGGAGGAAATAAAGGAGAAACCACAAGAGGATGAGTTTCTTCTTAAGATGAAGGCAGCAATACAAAGCTCAGAGAATGTTGATTTCTCCTTGACAAAAGAAGGCATGTTACGATATAGGAACTGAGTATGTGTACCCGAAAGTGGTGAATTAAGAGAAAGTATTATGAAGGAAGTGCACACTACTCTGTATTCACTTCACCCGGGATCGACCAAGATGTACAACGATGTCAAGACAATGTATTGGTGGCCGAGGATGAAGAAAGACATAGCAGAATTTGTAGCAAAATGCCTTACATTTCAACAAGTTAAGGCTGAACATCAGAGACCTGTTGGAACTTTGCAACCACTAGAAATTCCTGAATGGAAATGGGAAGATATAGCGATTTACTTCGTGACGGGATTACCAAGGACCACAAAGCAGCATGACTCTGTTTGGGTGATAGTAGACAGACTTACAAAATTTGCTTACTTTTTTATGGTAAGAAAAGTTTATAACGCCGAACAGTAAGCAGAGCTTTACATGGCGAAGATAGTGAGACTACATGGAGTTCCAAAGACAATAGTCTCTGATAGAGGATCAATATTCACATCAAAGTTCTGGAAAGGTCTACAGCGTGCAATGGGCACTAAATTAAAACTCAGTATGGCATTTCACCCTCAAACCGATGGTCAGTCAGATCATACCACACAAATATTAGAAGATATGCTAATGGTTTATGCATTAGACTTCTCGGGAACATGAAGCAACTATCTTCCATTGATAGAATTCTCTTACAACAACAGTTATCAGGCAACAATAAGCATGGCACCTTATGAGATGCTATATGGACGAAAATGGTGATCACCATTTCATTGGGATAAGGTTGGTGAAAGGTGATATTTAGGACTTGAGGCAATAAGAGAAGCAGCTGAGGAAGTAGAAAAGATAAGACAGCGAATGATTGTCGCTAAAAATCGCCAGAAAAGCTATGCTGACGCTAAGAGGCGAACGATTGACTTTTCATTAGGCGATCAAGTCTTTCTCAAAGTTTCTCCAATGAATGGGATTATGCGTTTCAGAAAGAAAGGAAAGTTAAGCCCGAGGTTTATAGGTCCTTTTGAGATATTGGACAAAGTAGGGCATGTAGCATATCAGTTGGCTTTACCGCCATCATTAGATGAAATGCATAACATTTTTCATGTATCGCTGTTGAGAAAATACATATAAGAGCCATCCCATGTGCTCGATTACAAAGCTCTGGAGTTAAAACATGATTTCAATTATGAAGAACGGCCAATACGCGTTCTAGAGCGGGGAACTAAGGAGTTAAGGTCCAAAAGTGTCCCTATGGTTAAAATCTTGTGGAGCAATAGCACAGAAAGAGATGCCACATGGGAATTGGAGGAATATATGAGGGAGTGATATCCCAAGAGCAATCTAAATGCAACACCCCAAAGTTCAAACCAATACCCCTATATTTTCAAAGTTTGATATGTTTTTAAACTTTGAACTTCCCTGTGTGTACACATCTCAGACGTGTAGATCACAAAAAAATAACAAAACAAAAAAAAATCACCTCAAACGGATATCCAAGTGAAAACTTATGCACTTTCTATGAATTGCATCGAGTTGCATTGAGGTGTGTCATTGTGTGTCGAGGTGGCATCGAGATGTGTCGAGGCATATGATTTTTTTATGAAAATCATGATTTTTAAGGACCCATCGAGTGGGCATCAAGGTACATTGAGGTATATTTTGGTGTCTTAATTGAACTTTTAGTAAGTTTAAGTTCGAAATCATCAAAAACTATCATTGGTATTTTTTTTAAGTCTCCATGGATCTTTAAGAGAGAAGGAAAAACGGAGGAGGGTGCCAAAGTTGTTGACATTTTTATCAAAGAAATTTGGTGGGGATAATTGTTTGATGGTGATTGTCATGACTCTCCAAAGAATCAAAGGGTGAAGCAAGAAAGAGAGAGAGAGAGAGAGAGAGAGAGAGAGAGAGAAGAGAGATGGAGGATAAAAAACTGAAAGGGATGTTGTTGAGTGCCATTTTCAATATCAACCTTAAAACGAGAGATTAAAGAAACAAGTAATATGAACACAAGATTTTTATGTGGTTTAGGATAGAAAAGAACCCTAGTCCACGAGTCTCTGGTATTAAGAGGATTGGAAACTTGTTAAGGCAAGTTTCAATGGTCTATTCTCAAGCAGCGTTTAGATGCCACATGGTAATTGGAGGAATATATGAGGGAGCGATGCCACATTGTGGTAGTGGTAGTGGTAGTGGTAGTGGTAGTGGTAGTGGTAGTGGTAGTGGTAGTGGTAGTGGTAGTGGTAGTGGTAGTGGTAGTGGTAGTGGTAGTGGTAGTGGTAGTAGTAGTGGTAGTAGTAGTAGTAGTAGTAGTAGTAGTAGTAGTAGTAGCTGTAGTAGTAGCAGCAGTCGCAGCAGTAGTAGCAGCAGCAGTAGTAGTAGTAGTAGTAGTAGTTGTAGTAGTAGTAGTAGCAGTTGTAGTCGTAGACTCTTTGGTAGTAGTAGTAGTAGTAGTCACAGGAGTAGCAGCAGCAGCAGCATCAGAAGTAGTAGTAGTAGTAGTCGTAGACTCTTTGGTAGTAGCAGTAGCAGCAGTAGTAGTAGCAGTAGCAGTAGCAGTAGCAGTAGCAGTAGCAGAAGCAGCAGTAGTAGCAGTAGCAGTAGCCGAAGCAGTAGCAACAGCAGCAGCAGTAGCAGTAGCAGTAATGCCTGTGGCAGTAACAGCAACAACATAGTAGTAGTAGTAGTAGTAGTAGTAGTGTTAGTGGTAGTAGTGGTAGCAGTGGTCGTAGTAGTGGTGGTATTTGTGTAGTGGTACAGGTAGTAGTTGTAGTAGTGGTAGTAGTGGTCGTGGTAGTGGTGGTAGTGGTAGTGGTAGTAGTATTAGTTGGGGTGGTGGTGGTGGTTGTGGCCGTGGTAGTGGCAGTGGTAGTGGTAGTGGTAGTGGCAGTGGTAGTGGTAGTGGCAATTGTAGTGGTAGTGGCAGCAACAGTCGCATAGTAATAGTAGTAGAGGTAGTAGTGGTCGTTGTTGTGGTAGCAGTGGTAGTAGTAGTGGTTGTAGTGGTGGTAGTGGTAGTTGTAGTAGTTGTAGTAGTGGTAGTAGTGGTCGTGGTAGTGGTGGTAGTGGTAGTGGTAGTAGTACAGGTAATAGTTGTAGTAGTGGTAGTAGTGGTCGTGGTAGTGGTGGTAGTGGTAGTGGTAGTAGTAGTAATAGTAGTGGTGGTGGTGGTTGTGGCCGTGGTAGTTGCAGTGGTAGTGGCAGCAGCAGTCGCATAGTAATAGTAGTTGTGGTAGTAGTGGTCGTAGTAGTTGTAGTAGTGGTAGTAGTGGTAGTAGTGGTAGTAGTAGTGGTAGTAGTGGTGGTAGTAGTGGTGGTAGTGGTGGTAGTGGTAGTTGTAGTAGTTGTAGTAGTGGTAGTAGTGGTCGTAGTAGTGGTGGTAGTTGTAGCGGTAGTAGTAGTGGTGGTGGTGGTGGTAGTGGTCGTGGTAGTGGTAGTGGTAGTAGTTGTAGTAGTATGGTAGTAGTAGTAGTGGTGGTAGTAGTGGTGGTGGTAGTAGTGGTGGTAGTAGTGGTAGTGGTAGTTGTAGTAGTGGTAGTAGTGGTCGTGGTAGTGGTGGTAGTGGTAGTGGTAGTAGTAATAGTGGTGGTAGTGGCAGTGGCAGCAGCATAGTAGTAGCAGTAGTAGCAGTTATAATGACTTTTGGTTAGGTGTTTGAGTTTCTTGAAACTTACTATCTTGATGGTTTTGATTTTCTATTTATCTTCTTTCTTTAAAGGACTTATGGTTTCTATGTATAAACTTTTCACCATGAAAAAAATTTAGTGTTCATAATCAAAATTGTTTGTGAATTATTTAATTTTTTTGATGTAATTTTTTTATAATGAATTTTGATGTATATTAATCTCTATTGAGATTTAAATTTGAGAAATCTATTCTATAACATATAAATTACAATCAAATATAATTATCAATTAATCTTTACAAAATTAAAAATATAACTTCTAAGGACACTCGTTGCGTGTCCTAAAAATATTCTTTTAGGTGACGCAAAGAAAGCCCTAAAAACTTTATTTAAAGGCACTCAACGAGATCTATAAAGACGCGCATTGCAAGCCCTAAAAACATTCTTTTAGGGCTCGCAATGTGTGTTCTAAAAACATTCTTTTAGGGCTCACAAGGTGAGTCCTAAAAACTTCACTTTTTAAGGCTCTTAAATAGATGGCTCGCGAGGAGTGTATCCTAAAATGTATTTTTTGTAGTAGTGCATACATATAGGATTGTTCATATAACCTATAATTTTCTTACAGTTTCCACATTGGTTTTCAAATCTCACGAATTTGGTGGCATTGGTATTTAAGTTCTCAAAATGGACTGAGAATCCACTGAAATATCTAGAAATCTTGCCCAATCTATTATGTCTTCGATTGATGGAAAACTCATATAAAGGTGAGCAGCTACACTTCGAGGAAGGTAGTTCTCCAAAGCTCAATGAGCTCTATTTGCCAGAGTTGAAGTTGATGAAGAAAGACAAAGGAGCGTTCTCTTCTTAAAGTACTGAAAATTCATTCTTCCCCAAAGGAGGTTCCCTCTAGCATTTAGTATCTAACAAAGCTAAAAAAGACTTTGTATATGGAACATGCCCAAGGATTTTGTGGAGTGCGACCGAATGAGGGCCCGGATTACTCTAATATTTAGCATTTGCCAATAATGGATATTAAATGAATTTTATTCATTAAATTGATCTCTTTTGTTTTCATTCTTTGTGTTGTTCTTTGAAATTCACCTCTTATATTTTGTTTAATGAATGTATGCTTTTTCTTATTATTTATGCGTTATTGGTTGTTTATTTTGTTTCTCTTTTTCATTTGTAATTTTTTACCATGTATTTTTTTTAATTTAATAATTTGAATACGGTTTGAATAAGTTTGTAGTTGATTATTTTAGATTTAGATGTTTTTATTTATTTTATTTATTAAATAAATAAATTATTTGTGTATTTTTCTTGGCTTAGCAAGAAAAGACTATCAAAGTACATTAACATTTGAAGAATCACAGTTGTAGAACTGTAGTTTGTTTTCTTCCTACTTTCTTTTCATTAAATTATGAATTAATACAATTTTTTCCCCCGCAAACTATTATTGCCATCAAATTATGCTACCCAAATTTTTTGGCATATTAAAAATTTCATGTTTGTAAAATGTGAGACTTTTGTTCAATCTTATCAATCGAATGTTGATGCAGCTCTTTGGTCATTGATGTATCTACACCACAAAGGGCATAGGACAACACTAAAATCTAACATAATTAAAAAAGTATTATGCTTGGTAAAATACCATGAGCGGGTGACTCAAAATTTTGGGCGCCAACATTTATATGTCACGTTTCTCCCTTATCTATTTAAAACTTTTTACATTAATAAAGGAAAATAATCCCTAAATCTCTTTTTCTTCGTATATGTGCCTCTCTCCTCTCAGCCGCCCCCTTCATCTTTCTCTCTATTTCTCTCAAACTATCTCCTCTCAAACTCCATGTCTCCTCTATCTTCCTCTCTCACATCCATGGGAGACCACGAGTAGACTCATGGCGGCGTGCAGTGGCTCACAACGATGATGTGCGGTGGTTCGCAACGGCGACATATGGTGGTCGCAACAACGATTGGTTGACAGTGGGCGGAAGGGCTCTTTGCCATGGACGCAGAGTTGTAAGATAATGGTTTCGACATCTTATTTTTTTAGTTGCAGAAATTGTTTTTCATAGATTGAACCTATTTGTTATATTGTATAATTTTCAAGCATATGTCCATATGAATTTGTAAGCACACACACATATATATATTTAGAGAAATTAAGATAATTTTCTTAGGTTGGTTTTGTATTCACCTATTTAATCTGAAATATTATTATTTTGTTTTCTTTTTGTATATTAGAGAGCAGAGCAAACCCAAAGAGAGAAGTATTGACCTTGAATCCACCCACCATCCAAACTAACGGAACCACCAATTAGGATCTCTTGAATGAAACTTATGACCATTGTGGTGAAGTCTTTGCTGAGTATGCCAGACTATTTAATTGGGTACTTTTTCTTTTCTTATTTTTTATGTTTGAGTCATTTTTTTTCTTTATTTTTTATTCTAATTGTCTATACATAAACAGTGGATAAGGCTTTGATTATTATTATGTTTATTAAATTTTTACGATTGGTATAATCATATCTCTGTCCATTTTTGTTTATATAGATGAACACATATAAATTAATCTCTATTTGCTTTCATAGATTGCTATTAATATTATTTTGTTATTTAAAGCTGGCTGGTTGTTCATCAAAAGCAACTTGTTTGGATTTAGAAAAACAAGCAATAACGTGATAATTTAATGTGAGAAGTTGAAGGAAATTACTATATGTTTCTCTATAATATGGTTAATTATATAGCTTTTTGGCTCAAAAGTTAATTTCTTTATATATATAAAAATTTAGGAGCCATATCACCATATCAGTCGTCTCACCTTATCATCGCTACAACTTCTATCGTGAGTCGTATCTTGTCTCTCTCATTTTTTAGGTTTATCCTTTTTCTTGTGTCCTTTTAGATTTCTTTTGGGTGATTTTATTTTGTTTTCTCTCTTCTTTGATAGTTTCGTTGATCATTACTTTGATTTGTTAAATAATTATTGTGCACTTTAGATGAGACACCAATCCTCGACGATATTTTTTCACATTAGTTTCATTATGCAAAGTCAAAATTATACTTTATGTGGAGATCTAAGTCTAGCAGAACATTTCCAATTACTGTTGCTATATGGTTTGACTTGTTAGTGTTTTCTTGAATTAGCTTTTTTGATGCACACGCAAATTCTTTAGTTAAGGTAAAAGTTTATTTATAAATGTGGTGTCTTTGAAATTCTTTTGAATGCATCCATTTCCTCTTTAATTCATTATTTCTGTTGTAAAAAGGTCTATTGTTGCTTACAAGTATAAGTGCTTAGATTGGTATTACTATATATTTAATATATTATTTTCTTTTTTAATTCATGCATGTGTGTTTTTGTTATATGTCCAATAATATAATAGTATTGGCTACATTTGGGTCATGTTTTTCTTCTTCTGAGTTAAGGCATAGTTGCTCAAAGTTTAAAATCTTTAGGTTTTGCTTTGACTAACAACTATCATCAATAATTAGTTCTAGTAAAGAGTGTATCAATCAAAGAAAAGCATTAATCATAATATTGAAACATACATAGCATATAAAAATATATTGGTCCACCGATCAAATAAAAATGAAATGAGATTGATATGCTCTGTTATTTCTATGATTAGTTATTTACTGCAACAAATCTCTCTTTCCACTATAAGCTTTTTCAAAAAGTATTATAATAAGTAATATTAAAAAGAGGTAAAATTGGATTTCTGAAAATTATAGGCGAGACAAAAAAATTTAAGCGGCAAATGAAAAAATGTGTTATACTTTTTGCGCAAATCCAATTTTTCTTTCTCTCACCTCATTCTTTTCTCTCACCCAAATCACTTTGACCAATAGCCTCCATCGCACAACTCCACCTCCATCTCCATCACAGCCTTTGTTTTCTTCTCTCCCCTAATCTGAAAAAGTGACCTTCCCTATCTTCCTTATGTATATATATACTACTTTAAAGCTTTGAATGATATATGTAAAGATGATTGAGCAAGAGATTCGCAGAGAAAAAGATTAAGGTCTAAAAAGGATAAACCTTTAGAAGGTAAGCTAAGCATTTTTTTTTCTTTCAATTTTCTCTTCGAAAACTCCTCTTTCATGAGTGGGTTGTTCTATATAGAGACAATATTATATTTTTTTTTATTTTTTGGTCATTATATTTTGGTTCATTAAATGATATCCACCTCACATCATGGTGCTCACTAGCTTTAGATTTGTAGCAGCTGGTGATACTATAAACTTATAACATATTGTTTATCAAAAAAACAGTTGTTGATGACGTGGCAAGAATTTTCGACACGTGGCCGACACGTGGCAGAGATACTGCTCGCCTATCGACCAGAAATATTTCTACATGCGGAGATAAGGTTTTATATATGACCAGCCTGGTCGTGTACTCCGTTCATTTATGTAAAGATCTGTACAATTGTATTGATATCCGAGAATATCTCTTCATTATGACCTGAAGATCTGTTTATTAAGGGAAGATATTATTACTTAATTCATGTAACCCTTCTTGAGCCTATAAATACACAAGAAATAGCTCAAGGAAGGGGATCTTTTTCTCATTTTCTGAATTATATTACTATTATCCATCGTTTGTATTGTTTTCTTCTTCTAAGGTCTGTGAAACTCAGGAACCCTAGTTCTTTGATCACACCTTTGGAGCTCAATACTAATAATAGTATCAAGTGGACGTAGGTTATTACCAATCACTGGGGCCGAACCACTATAATTCTCTATGTTCTTTATTTTCCATTAGATTGTCTTCTCCAGCTTTTTATTTTTCTTTGTCATTTTCTTGACTCCGTGTCGTTGACCAAATCAAGGGTCAACATTCTGGTGCTTTCATTGAGAGAGTTGAACTCAAGAAGATCTAATGGCAAAAACTACCAAGAAGACTGGACAGGCTGTCGTTGCACCATCCCAGCCTCCTCCCCCAAATGTGGCTGAAGACGAACCTCATTTGGAATTTGATGAGGAGGAGTTGGACTCTGAGACCTTGAAGACAACACGTGGGGGTGTTGCAAGATGAGTTGGCCAATCTGAGGGCCAATCAAGAGAATGCTGCCGAGATAATGGGGTCGCAGCAAAGGGAGATAGAGCGCCAGCGCCAGGAGCTGAGCAAGCGGCAGGCGGAGATGGACCGTCGGCAGAGGGATGCCATGGCAGCCCTTGAAGCAACCATCCAGCTAACTAGGAATCAGGCTGCGCCAGCCTCCCAGCCTGATCAACCCTTAAGCGGGCCACCTCAAAGGGGTCCCAATCCTAGTCCTCTGCTCCAGCCAATAAGCCCTCAGAGGCCGGAGCAGCCACCTATGCCTCAGGATGATATCCCACCTAGGGATCCTGAGACACAGCCTCCATCTCAGGCTGGTCGAGGCAATCCCCCGCGCCCGAGGCAGAATAGGGCCGGGCAACAGCCCCGCAGCCCTAGACGCCCAGGGGGTGAAGAGCCGAATCCACCGAGTAGAGGGCAGCGTCCTTCTGCCAACAGAAGGAACTCAGAGACAGGCTCTACGGCCAGGGGTCCCCAATGGCATGACAATGCACGGGGACTCACCAACCAACTCAGGCCTCCCCCTAACGCTCGGGAAATGCCAGCCCAAGGAGGCAACAGAGGAAATAGTCGGTCGCACCATAGCCAGTCATGGTTCAGAGATGGTCACGGCTACAATGAGGCCGACTCAGGCAGAGGAAATGTTGGTCGAAGGAACGAAGAGAGAGGTGGAGGTAGGAGCCCCCCACCTAGAGAAGACCGACAAGCAGGTCATAACATTGGAGGGCAGCCCAGACAAAATAACGTCTTTAGCTGGCTCGGAGCTAGCGAGCAATGGTGAAGAGATGATGACTTGAGGGATGTACTCAACGACCGTCGAGAAAGGCACGATGAGTACATTCCCCCGGCACTAGAGGCCCCAGCAATTCCGGAAGCCGTTCAGGCTCAAATCGATACCCTGAATGAGGCTGTGCAACAGTTGGTCGGGGGGCGGACATCGCACATTGAGTACGATCGAAGGAGAGGCACCCCTTTCATACAAAGGACTGTTGTGGCAGAAACCCCAGCAAGTTTAAGATGTCGACTCTGCCAAATTTCGACGGGTATGGAGACCCGGTATCTCATGTTAACAAGTTTGAGAAACAAATGGACATTCAAAAAGTCTCTGAAGATGCTCGTTGCAGGATCTTCCCAGCGACACTTTCTGATGCCGCTCAGGAGTGGTTCTTTAAGTTCCCTCCTGCAAGTATAGTATCCTGGGAGATGTTTGTGAAGGAGTTTTACGGACAGTTCTACGCGGATCATTTACACCCCACCGAGGCGAACCAACTGGTCGAGATACGCAGAAAGAGGGGGAGCCCTTGAAAGAATACGTTCACCGCTTCATGCGAGCTGTAGCAGGAGCCAAGATTGTGGGCAATGAAGGCAAGATGATGGCCCTAACTGCTGGGTTCAGGCGCCATTCTCCCCTCTGGAGTAGCCTTAGAAAGCATGGGGTTAAAAGTAGCCAGGAGTTTTTAGATAGAGTTGATCGGTACATCAAGCTCGAGGACGCGATTGCCAATGAAGGGAAATCGCCAGTAAAAGACAAGGGGCCCAAGGAAGAACCCGCCAAAGCTGCCAACAGGTCTAAACCCAATGGCAACGGCAAAGGCAACGGGAATGGCAATGGTAAGAATGGTGGAAATCGGGCAAGCGGTGAACCCTCGACCTCCGAGAGTAAGCAGCCCAAAGGTAATCGGTATGAATTGAAATTCACCAATTACATTGCCCTTGTTGAAAGCCGAGCCGAGGTTTACCAGGCGACCAGCTCGAGCGTGCCCTACAAACGACCCGCACCAATAAGGAAAGATATCTCCAAGAGAGATTCAACAAAGTTATGTCGTTATCGTAACGACTACGGGCACGAGACCAATGAGTGTAACCAGCTGAAGGACGAAATTGAGTTCCTGATAAGATAGGGACATTTAAGAAGATATGTACGAGCCGCAGGAGGTTCTCAACGAGAGGCTCAAGGTGGCAACGAGTCGGCGCCTGCACTCCAACCCTCGCCACCTTTACAGCCAGCTCACGTGGCAGGTACCCTACTCACCATCTGCGGAGGTCCACATCTTGCAGGAGATAGTGGAAAAGCGAGGGAACGATATGCTCGAACCCTACACCACGACCAGGACATAGAGATGATGAGTGTCGAGGATCGTGCACCAAAAAAGGCTCGAACAGAGGAGGAATGGATCACCTACTTTGACGACGACGCCCAACATGTGCGATTCCCACACTCCGATCCGCTGGTCGTGGATGTACAAATCGCGAATATGATGGTGAAAAGGGTGTTGGTCGATACAGGAAGTTCGGTGAACATCCTTTATAAGTCCTCGCTGGAAAGGATGAAGTTGTCCGTAAAGGACCTGGAGCCATGCAACCAAACCATTTATGCTTTTCCAGAGAAGGGCTCGCCCCAGTAGGGTCAATTAGACTCCCAGTCACAGCAGGCACTGTACCTGCTAACAGGACATTACTCACTACTTTTATAGTAGTTTATTGTCCTTCGGCGTACAATGTTGTGATAGGGAGACTAATTCTGATCGACCTGTGAGCCATCACTTCTATATGGCACCTCGCCATGAAATTCCCAACAGACGCAGGGGTAGGATGCGTGTTGGGAAACCAAAGGGAAGCGAGGGAGTGCTACAATGCCTCGATCACCAAGGCAAAGAAGGGTGTATCGAGAGATGCCACCGGGAAGGAGTTGCAAATGGCAACTGATGTTCAAGCCCGCTCAGGTGATAATCTCACCAAATAGGGTGTTGCCCAAAGTGAGGATAGATACTTAGATCCTCGCTTTGGGGATTTTGAAGAAGAAGTGGGCCCCATCGAGGACCTTGAAGAGGTCCAACTCGATGAGGAAAATCCGACCAGAGTTGTGAAAGTCGGTAAAAAATTAGAGACAACAACAAAACAAGCACTGGTGGAGTTCTTAAGGAGGAACTAGGATGTCTTTGTCTGGTCGCATAAAGACATGGTTGGGATAGATCTTGCAGTCATTAGCCATGTCCTGAACATTGACAAAAGATTTCCACCAGTGCAACAAAAAAGAAGGCTGCTCGACAAAGACAGATCAAAGGCCTTGAAAGAGGAAGTCGAGAAGCTGAAGGAGAATGGGTTCATCAGAGTGGCATTTTATCCATCGTGGGTCTCTAATCCCGTACTCGTGCCCAAGCTGAATGGCAAGTGGCGTACGTGCGTGGATTTTACAGACCTAAATAAAGCCTGCCCCAAAGACTGTTTCCCACTCCCGAGGATCGACTAGCTAGTCGATGCCACTGCAGGACACGAGATCCGCTCATTCATGGATGCATACTCTGGGTATAATCAAATCAGTATGCATCCCCCTGATGAGGAACACACTAGCTTTCGAACTGATACAGAGCTCTAATGTTACAAGGTGATGCCCTTTGGTTTGAAAAACGTTGTTTCGACTTACCAGAGACTCGTCAACCACATGTTTAAGGAGCTGATCAGTACAAACATGGAGGTTTACATCAACGACATGCTGGTTAAGTTGAAGAAAGCAGAAGGGCATGTAAGGGATTTGCAGGAATGCTTCAACGTCCTGGATAAATATAGGATGAAGCTAAATCCCTTTAAATGCTCCTTCGGAGTAGGATCAGGGAAGTTCTTAGGATTTATAGTTAACTCAAGAGGAATTGAAGCTAATCCTGAGAAAATAAAAGCCCTGATCGAGATGAAGTCGCCAATGAAGATTAAGGATGTCCAAAGCCTGACTGGGAGGATTGCTGCTCTAAGTAGATTTATTTCAAAATCAACAGACAAGTGCGTCCCATTTTTCAATCTACTCAGAGGCAATAAGAAATTTGAATGGACAGATGAGTGTGAACAGGCCTTTCAAGCACTAAAAATGCATATGGCGCAGCCACCCATCCTGTCAAAACCAGTTGATAAAGAGACTTTGTTCATCTACCTGGCAATCACAAATTATGCTGCTAGTGCTGTTCTTGTAAGAGAAGAGGAAGGTGTTCAGAAGGTCGTCTATTACGTAAGCAAAAGGCTGATTGGAGCATAATTGAGGTATCACCCATCGAAAGGTTAGCCTACTACTTAGTTTTGGCCTCTAGGAAGCTGCGGCCTTAATTCCAAACTCATCCGATTATGGTATTAACCGACTAGCCTCTTTGGCAAGTCCTGCAAAAGTCGGAGGCTGCCGAAAGATTACTAAAGTGGGCAGTCGAACTCGGGCAGTTCGACATATCTTACCTGCTGCGAGCAGTGATAAAAGGACAAGCCTTAGCGGACTTCATCGCCGAATTTATAGAACCCGCGGGTGGCTAGCAGATTGAGGAGCCCAGCAAGCCTGAATGTCAAATCCAAGCACCCTCATGGAAATTTTTCACAGACGGTTCATCTAACAAATCCCACGCAAGATCAGGAGTGATATTGATAACTCCAGAAGGGCATTGATTTCACTGTGAAATTAGATTTGACTTCACTGCTTCTAACAATGAGGCTGAATATGAAGCATTACTCGCTGGACTGCGATTAGCCAAGGATATGAACATAAAAGCGCTTGACGTCTATAGTGATTCTCAGCTGGTGGTGAACCAAGTCTTGGGAGAGTATCAGGCGTGAGGTTTGAAGATGGTCGCCTATCTGAACAAAGCAAAGGATCTGTTAGGCCAGTTCGACAGATATAGTCTCCAGCAAGTACCTCATGATCAGAATTCCAATGCGGACACTTTGGCGTAGTTGGCAAGTGCAAAACATGCTGATACTCAGAACATAGTGCCAGTCGAGCGACTATTAGTACCAAGCATCCAAGCAGCAGAAACCACTCTGGTCATCCAGATGGCAGATACATGGATGGCACCATATGTAGAGTATCTGTCAAGCGGCGTGCTACCAGCGGACAGAAACAAAGCTAGGACCCTTTAGCGGCAAGCTGCTAGGTATATCCTGGTCGATGGAATCCTGTACCGAAGGGGGTACTCACTGCCACTTCTCAGATGTGTTACAAAGGAGAAAGCCAAAGGGTTAATGAAAGAGGTGCACAAAGGTTTTTGCAGGGACCACGCTGGGGGGCAAAGCCTGTCAAAAAAGATCCTAAGGCAGGGATATTTCTGGCCAACCATGAATGAAGACTCAATAGATTTCATGCGAAGATGTGACAAGTGTCAGAGATTTTCTAAAATCCCACGAGCAACTCCCAACTAGTTAAAGCAGATGCAGAGTCCATGGCCCTTCGCAGTTTGGGGAATAGATCTAATCGGATCTTTGCCTACAAGAAAAGGTGGTGTAAAGTATGCAGTGGTTGCCGTCGACTACTTCACCAAATGGGCCAAAGCTGAGCCACTCTTGACCATAACGACCAAGAAAGTGCTTGACTTTGTAGTCTAAAACATCATCTGTCGCTATGAAATACCAAAAAAGATAGTTTTAGATAACGACACCCAGTTTGACAGTGATTTATTCACGGACTTCTGCAAACGTCATGATATTATCAAAAGCTTTTCTTCAGTCGCTCATCCACAGGCGAATGGGCAAGTCGAAGTAGTTAACAAAATGCTGAAGGATACCCTAAAGAAAAGACTTGAAGAGGCTAAGGGAGCATGGCCAGAACAATTGCCCGAAGTCCTTTGGTCGTACAGAACTTCCCACCGAATAGTAACAGGTCATACCCCATTTTCCTTAGCATACGGGTATGAAGCCATGTTGCCTGTCGAGTTAGATCCACCCTCGCACCGTAGAATAACATACGACCAAGATTCTAACAGCCAACTACTGATGGAATCCTTGGACTCGATTGATGAAAGGCATGAACAAGCCCAGCTCCGAGTAGCTGCATACCAGCAGAAGGTCGCCCGGTATTTTAACTCTAAAGTGCGAGAAAGAAAATTCAATGTTGGAGATCTTGTGCTCCAAAGAGTTTTCCTTAACACCTGTGACCAAGCTGCTGGAGTACTAGGGCCAAATTGGGAAGGGCCTTACCAGATTGATGAAGTCCTTCACCCAGGCACTTATAAACTTGTCCGCTTAAACAGAGATCTCGTTCCTCGCTATTGGAATGGAGAACACCTGCGCAAGTATTACCAATGAACAATTCTTCTTAAAGAATTGGCTTGTACAAATTTTACTTTTTGCAAGTTTTGGAAAAATGTAAGATCTTATTGATCGCTCGTAAAGACATGTTTAGTCCATTTATTACAAGAAATAAAAGGGACTGTGCTTAGCCAGTCATTTCTTGCCAACTATTGTATTTATTACAAGTATTTGCTCATTACGTGTGTTGTTTTGCTGTATTATAATGCTAATCATATTTCTACAAGCAGTAATGTTCGAGCAGGTTCTAGTCAAGGCAAGTGGCCAAGGACCTAAAGCTCCCCGATCACTTAGGGGGCATACAAGGTACAAGTAAGCAAAGCATATATTTAAAAGGTATGTAAACACATGAGAAAAATAAGTGAAAGCATGCTAGGGCACTTAGAGTATTTTTCAAAATTTTGTTATTTTGTTAAATCAAACCAAAGTGTTATGCTAAGTTCGGTCATGCGAACAAATGTTATAATAATATGCAAATATATTATGATATCAAAGTGAATCCTTTTACACCGCGAGCAGTAACTACTTGGATGTAATTGTTCAAGTAAAAGTAAAAGCTGCCCATGCAGCAAACAAAAAAATTATATTGTTTTTAGATCACGACCCATAGGTCATGTAGTTAAAAAAGAAAAAAAAACATAAACAGAAAAGACTAAGGAGCTTAAGGATTTTGAGGAGTCGGAGGATCTTGAGGAAGGTTCTGGTCGACAGAGCCCGCAGCCTCGTTTTCTGCCCCGTCCACCCCAGCGGCCAACGATATTTCAAGGGAAGCAGGAACCCTTGATCTTTCTTCATCAGCCAACTGAGCAGCGCAGCGAGCAAGCTCGGCATCTCTCGCATTCTCGGGAAGGTAGTCAAAGTTGGCACCCTGATTGTGCTTCTAGAAATCATAGAAGCATCGAAGAGTGGCATTCTTGTACCTTTCCAAGTTACCGGCGTTGGCCTTCTCCAACTCCTCAATCCGGCCCTCCAGATTTTTGGTCTCCTGCCTACTCGCGGCCAAATCCACCTCGAGCTGTTGGGCCATGCGGTAGTTAAAGCGGTTGGACTCCTTGAATTGGTCCCTCTGCTCGCGAACTTTCTCCAGAGACCTCTGCTTCTCCTCCAACTCCTTAGGCAGTTGGGCCTTTTCCTCAACCACCACTGCCAGTTATTCAGCATGTTTGGCCTCAGTAGCTTTAAGTTCATCCTCTTGTCATTGCTCTGAAGTTTTGGCCTGCTCGGTGACAGCACCCAAGCGGATTCGGCCGGCAGTGAGGGTCAGCATGGCCTGCAGTCAGAACAGAAGTTAGACAAACAATAAACTAAAGACGACCTATTTCCGTAGAAAGAGATGACTTACACTGGTGAACTCGTTCAGGGCACGATTCAGGATCGGGTCAACTCCCATCGTCTCCGTAGCATCCATTGCCTCTCGGCAGCAGTCGTGCTTCGCAATCTTGGTGATCCTCTCCTTGATCAGTTTAAAGGCGCGACCAACCATCTCGCCCCCGGTTGAAGCAGGATCAACCTGCTGAGGTTGGTCGGTCGGGGCCATGGGAGGAGGAGTCGATCCAGCCAAAGCAATAGGAGTCTATTGCTCGCGGGGAGAAGGTGGAGTCATGGTAGCGAAGGGCCTATCCTCCGAAGGGCCTGTGTTCCAAGCCTTCTTCTCCTGAGGCGCTTTGCTGCTCTCCCCGTGGTGTCTCTTGCTGGTTTTCTTCTTGCTCGGGGGAGCCACGGCAACCTTTGGAGTGCTGTAGATGTCAAACACATTGACGGATTCCATGTCTGAAAAAGAAGAACAAAGTTTAATAGTTAGATAGCATGAATGACCAAGTACGTTACATTAGAAAAAGAAGCAAAAAAGGATTGCAAAGTCAAATAGCCGAGCTATTATTACTGGTCGCTATCCTATAGACTCTACTAGTCTTATACTCGCTCTTTGACATGAAGAAGTCTGGACCTAAATGTGGAGCATCAGCCGAAGTAGCAGGCTGATGAGAAGGATCGGAGGTTCTCCTTTTCTGGGGTTTGGTTTTGGTACAAGCCATATTTTGAGTCAAGACAAGGGAAGTGTTTGGATTGGCACGAGAAAATGGGATTTCAGGTATCAACAATGAGGGTTGTTCTTTGTCCTCGAGCAGTTGAGCTAGCAGGTCATCGTCGATGGGTCTTTCTCCTCCCCACGGGTCTTGCATGTAAACTGCAAACAGAGAAAGGAGGAGATAAGACACACAGCCTGGGAGTTTATGTTGAAATTTGGAATAACGTTGCTCGCGTCTACGACCAGCAGCATTCTAACCGAAACACTAAGTTTTATGCGAACAGTTTGAAAAACGGATCAAAAAGTGAAAGTAAAAAGTTTTTCTGGAAAAAGCTTTTTCAACTCTAAAGGGGCGGGAAAACCCCAGTTTTTCAGCTAGCCTAAATATCGAATTTTTACTTCAATTTTACGCCCTAGAACTATGATCCTGACTATCAAACTGATTCCTAACTTCTACAGAGCAAACTACACTACCCTATCAAGCATCAAACGGTATACATAAAATTCTCATGAATTTTTACCCAAGAACACAAAAAGTTTCAGAACTCAAAAGCAGTATGCATGGCATCTCAAAGGGTTTAAAAGTTGAAGAAATTTACCTGGATGAAGGATGGAGGTTCTGATATGGAACGACTTTGGGTGTGCAAACAAAGGACCCTTAGCAAAGCGATGGAAAGCCTTCGAAGTTTTGAGCTCTGAGATGGAGTTTGTAATGCCCTACTACCTTAGAGTCGTTACTAAGTGAGTTTAAAATGTGCAATTAACTCGCTAAATAAGGTTTTTAGAACAAAAGTGTGATTAAACAGAAATCAAGGCTATAATCTTTGAAAATTCCTTAATTCATTGAAAATTTCAAGTGTCTTATATTTGGGATCCCAAAGTACAGTTTATAAAATATTTACAATTCCAAAATAGGTTTACAGGTAATTAGCCATCGAAATCAGAGTTTAATACAGCCATTTCTCAAAATGCCCCCAACCAAAGCAGTCGGGCAGGCCAAACATGTACGCGCCGCCCCACGCTCTCCGTACTCATGGCTGGTTGACTTTTTCCTTGCCCTTACCTGCAACACAGAGCACCCGTGAGCCGAAGCCCAGCAAGAAAACTCACACAGCACATAACATATGCATATCATACAACCATTATAACAGATAACTCACAGATAAACAAATAGTCCATCAGATTAAACACATATACGGCCATGCCGTCCTAGAAGCTTTACCAAAGCCTAGGATCTCGGTCCTCACCGTAAGGATATCCCATGTATCTATTGGGGTCTCACCCTGGTGGTATGCACTTTGCGTGCCCAATGTTACTCTCGGCCCCACTGCCGTTCTCAGCCTTCGCCGTTCTCGGCCTTTCCCATTCCCGGCTCCTTGCCGTTCTCGACTCCTTTGACGTTCATTCAACTATAACCACATATAGCTTAACTCAAAAAACATTCAATCATATAACAATTCAATCAAGGCTACACCCTAACATGTAATACAATCTAGGGACGTGCCCTGCAACAATACTATGGGCCCATGCCCTGCTCTACGGGTGCTATAGTTTTCTTACCTGTATGCCGAGCTTTCCAATGCACCAAAGTCACGAGCACGGTCCTCTACCCCGAGCCTCTCCGAAAACCTAGTCACAACACATATAAAACACTCTTTAATACTAACCAATCCAAAACCACTTCCCGGGACCAATCCCGTACTCTTGGGACCACTATTTCCCTAAAACAATGCAACGGAAACATCCCCCGAGCCCCTAGGCAAAAGCCCTAAAAAAAATGCAAAATTCACTGTCTGAAAATTGCCTAGGGCCGTGGCGCTCCCACTTAAAGGCCGCGGTGCCCAGAAACTTTCCTGCTCCTGATGCAGCCCTGCGCCGCGGCACCAAAGAACAGGGCCGCGGCGCCCCTTCACGGACCCAGAATTCTAGGTTTTCCCCGAGCCAAAACACCTCCAATTCAACCCAAACACGTACCTTAACCCCAAAACCAATTTAAAACCCTAAATGAACCATTTCACAACCTATAAACACCAACAACAAGCTCAAACACACAATCACACCCAAAATCAATACTTTGGTTTTAGATTTCAGAAACTTAAACCATAGCTTTTAAAATGTAAACTAGGCTTCCAAATTCTTAAACCACATCAGATACGAAAATTCAAAGATGTTAAAAACTCTTACCTCAATCAAGAATTAAGCTTGAACTCTCTCCAATCCCAGCTTCAAGCCACTCTCCCCTTGATTACCAAACTGAGTTTCCATGCAAAACCAGCCATACTATCTTTAAATTTCCACACTTACTCTCTGAAAATCAAGCTTAAACTTAAACAAAAACAGAGGAGAAACTCTTACCTCTGAACAATCTTAGCCTATACTTGACTTTAGTTGCCTCAAGCTTCTTGATTCTCCTCCTAGGTTCCAAATTTCAGCTTCCTTCTTGTTTCCCTCTTCTTCTAGTTTTCTCTTTCAAATTCCAGCATAAACCAAATATGACTAAGTGTAAAACGTGATTCATCCTTTCCCTCAGCTGAAGCTATCTAACCTTTGCCAAAAGACCATTTTACCCCTCTCTCAAAATCCTTTCCTAACTAAACCTCAAGGGCATTTTTGCCATTTCACCTTTTCTATAGTTCTACCATTTTCCTTATCTAAATTCTGTTACTCTTAATGGTTACTAATGGTCACTCAAGTTACTCAATTACCATTAACCATAACTCATTAATTCTCAAACTCAATTTATAAAATTCCCAAAATACCCCTAGGCTCCTCCCGAGCCGGGTATTTAATCCCGTTGTGACTTTTAAACTAATTAGCTCCCTAGGACCGTCTCGGCACGTGCATCACAGTAATATCACCACTCACACGTGGTACTAACCATATTACACAGTTATCACATTTATGCCCTCAACGGGCTAAGATTACCAATTTACCCCTAACATACAAACGGGGCCCACACGCATATTTATACCACCTAAACATGCATTCTAATCACATATTCATTCAAATTCATATACTAACATGTTAATTCACTTATTGCCCTCCAGGCACGCTAATCAAGGTCCTAAACCTTATTAGCAAATTGGGGTGTTACAGAGTTCTTGGCAAGAAAATGGTGAGTAAAAAGTTAAAAGGTAAACGTGAGGATTATTTATAGAAGCTGAGATGTGTTAAAAATGGGTAATCATGAGTTACCTTTTTCAAGGCATGGGGGAGTGTAATAGCCGTCGGAAAGGTTACTTGGAAACCGAAAAGGCATGATTGGACGTAATTGAGTCACAATTTTCGAGAACGCACGAGAGGCTCTGACAGATTTCATGGGGCATACGAAAGGTTAGTTTTCTAAGTTTACTTATTGCTGGTCGCAATAAATAAACTTGGGGGGCAAATGTTTATCCAAAAACCAACTGTTGATGACGTGGCAAGAATTTTCGACACGTGGCAGAGATACTGCTCACCTATCGACCAGAAATATTTCTACATGCGGAGATCAAGTTTTATATACGACCAGCCTGGTCGTGTACTCTGTTCATTTATGTAAAGATCTGTATAGTTGTATTGATATCCGAGAATATCTCTTCATTATGACCTGAAGATCTGTTTATTAAGGGAAGATATTATTACTTAATTCATGTAACCCATCTTGAGCCTATAAATACACAAGAAATAGCTCAAGGAAGGAGATCTTTTTCTCGTTTTCCGAATTATATTACTATTATCCATCGTTTGTATTGTTTTTTTCTTCTAAGGTCTGTGAAACTCAGAAACCCTAGTTCTTTGATCACACCAGTGGAGCTCAATACTAATAATAATATCAAGTGGACGTAGGTTATTATCAATCACTGGGGCCGAACCACTATAATTCTCTGCGTTCTTTATTTTCCATTAGATTGTCTTCTCCACTTTTTTATTTTTCTTTGTCGTTTTCTTGACTCCGTGTCGTTGACCAAAACGAGGGTCAACACATATTATGTAGTACTAGTTTGATTTGTGAGATTTTAGTTGATTGGGCTTTTTATATGTTCAAATGATTTCCCTGAAAAACTCTATTTATAAGTTCTAGTCATTAGTTTTCCTTCTTAATTTCTTATTTCTTTTTTTTTTACTTATTTTTTGATGTTGGGATCTATTATTGGGCATTATTGTTAGTGTTTATTTACTCTTGTTCTTCTATGCTTTGTATGGAACAATTCATTTCCAATTTATTTTATGTTCAAACAAAATCAAATTTTATTCTTTCTCATGTCATTAAAAGTTTTACATCATTGTCTTTTTCTTTATAATTTCATTTTAGCCAAATAAGAAGATTTAACTCCATCTCTATTTCGTTTCTCTCTCCGATCTTTATTTCAAATGGTATAATGAACCTCTCTCATGGATTTATTTTTCTTGACTAATTTCTCCTCGGTCTATTTTCATAATGATTTTTGAGAAGTTACATTTTTTTGGTTTGATTTTAGTTCTTGTTCTATTTTGCTTTATCTTAGTCGCTACTAAAGAAATGATTCTTTTGATATATTATGGTGTTGTTATGAGGTTTTGGTTATTTATCTATTTTTGTATGAATTTTTTAATAAAGGAATTTGTAGGGAAAATCACAAGGAGACCATTAGTTAAGCAACGCTATTGGGAGTTCCTTCATATGCCAAAGAAAATATTCACTGAGTTTGGTATGTTCTTTCCATTTTCTTTTATTTTGTTTGGCTGTTTTGTCACATATTACTCTTTGTTTGTTACTACTTGTTCGCAGGTGGCATTTTATGAAAGTGAGGTGCTTGATTTTATGTTGGCATTTTAGGCATAAAAACGTGGGGCATTAATTAAGTAATTAAGATTTTGTTTTTTCACATTTTTCAAGTAAGAATACATATGCAGTTGTTTAAAGTTGATTTTTTTTTATTTTAAGAGACTTTGCAAATCTAAGCTTGATATTTTTGTTCAATGGTAAATGCAGATATCAAATTTGGGTTTATTGCCAGAAATTTGAGTTCTGTGTATTACGCTTGGAGTTTGTACTAATTTCAATAACAAGAATAATAGTTGGTTGGTTATTTAGTTGATTTTTGTATGCATACACATATTTTAAATATATATTTATATATAAATAGTTTTCTAGGAGTTAAGTCAAGCTTTATCATCATAACTTATTTTTGAGGAGTTTCTCTTCCAATTAAATATATATAATACTCTTTAGACCAAAGCAATGTATACACAATACTCAATATACATCTCAATTCCTAAAAAATCAAGACTCAAGACTCAATATTATATAAAAGGAGTTGTGCATATATAGGAACCGAATGTGTCTTGGTTATTTTATTCAGAATGTGTTATGTTTTTTTTTATTGTTATTTTTTTATAATCTCCTTGTGTAAATTTCATCACATTTACATTTTGACTTAATTATTAGCATATTTATTTTTTGATCTTTCTTGTTAAGAATGTACTCAATATGTTTGTGGAAATGCCCATGACTTCACAAATAAAGTAAACAAAGCACTTTATAATATTGCATATTAGCCATTATGAAAGCACTTTAGTTCTTAAATTTGTAGAGGCAAGTGTGGACTCTTGTAATGGCTACTGCTGCAAAAAATATTAATATATATATATAAATATATATATTATTAATTAATGTCACAAAGTTATTTAACTGGTTACAATATTCTTTTGATATTATGTACATAGAGTAGTGCATTTACAGAGACTACTCTGAGTGCATTGAATATAAGAGAAATTGTTGGAAAGCATAATATACTAGAGCCTCATTAGTCATAGGAACACAAAATGTTGGTAATTTTCAAGTAGTCTTGTGGCATCAGCAGGGACACTTTTGTGCTTTTTTTATAGCAAAAGTTTAGAATTTGGGTTTTTTCTTGGGAAAGAAACTAAGAAAGAGAATAAGTACAAGAATGAATTTTGTATGAAAAGAAGGGTGTACTTCTTGGTGTTCTTGCTAGAGAGCTATTTATATATATATATATATATATTTATATATTCTAATATATCAGTTAATGTGTTCTTTTAGTTTGTAGCCATGGTGTTTGATCATTTGTTACTTTGCATTTGTACAACTTTTGGTTTCTTTTTATAAGTGTAGAACTGAAATCCTTGAAGGGTATTAGATGTAATCTATGGACTGAACTTCAAGAATAATTTTATTGTCTTTGGTTTGCTCTTAATCTAATTTTCATGGCTTTTGAGGTCTCTGTTATATTATGTTGTGAGACTTACATACTCTTAGACTCAATATGAGACAATGAAATAAGTTAGTTACTGCCTTTTCTGACTATTTTAAACAATGAAATAAATTAGTTACTACATTTATGACTCTATTTAAGATAATGAAATAATTTTGTTGCTTAAGTTCATAGCTTTGTTGGGGATCCAATGGTCAAATGTTTTCTCCTTTTGTTTCAAAAAAATTTGGGACTGTTTGGTTAACAATATAAGGCCTACATTTGGCAATACTTAAAAGATTCAAGGTACTATTGCTGAGACAAGCTAATGGTCTTATGCTCTTTATTGGTTTCTTTTTTATTTAGAAATGCTTTTGTTTATGCTGACATAGAACACATTCTGAGTGATGATTCTTCATTTTTATTGAACACTGTTAGTTTCGACTATTCTTTTCCTTAGTCCCTATAATAATATGATAATCATATATACCCAAAAATTAATAAATAAAATAAATTTTTACTTATTGTATCATTTAATTTTAATTTTGTATTAATCTTTTAGGTATTGATTATATTTTTTAGATTGTGGATCATATATTTTGGGAATATACTTGTGATTTGTTCCTGGTAGAAAACACTTTTAATCTACTTCATCTCAAGGAATTTTTAAGAATGAGTATATATCTCATTTCTATACAGATTTCTCTTCTGTTAGGAGAACAAAATCGCATTCATGAAGCACAATGGAACTCAAAACAGTTATGGTAACGTCTGTAAAATTGTTCTTCACTTTGTCAGCACTCAATAGGGGAATTCAGATGCAATATATGGTGTCATTATCCTAATTTTTCTTTTAAAACTACAAAAACAAAGAATCATTTGAAACACTTGGGGATTTTGGTACCGATGGGTCTCCGAAGCCTGCTTTGTTTGGTTTGTCTTAGACCTCTTGCGCTTTCTATTTCTCTTTTTAGAAGAATCACTATTTTCATTTCCATCCTACCAAAAGGTTTAACTTTTATTCCAACAATGATTCATGATAGAAAGAAAACAACAAAAACATCACTTGCATATATTTGGATAAAGTTTAATTCATTCATTCTCTATTCTCTCTGATGATATGTGCACACAAAGATTTTACACATGAACTCCTCCAAAGCAAGTAAACCACCATAAGATTATTAAAGCCGCAATTAATTATATATATTTAGGGCTTAGTTTATATGTATTACTTAGCCACATTATTCATTGTATTAATCTTTTAGGTATTGGTTATATTCTTTAGGTTGTGGATCGAATTGGCAAGGAGCATTGCAAAGTTAATTAACTTGATTATTAATTGCAAGAGGTACGGAAATATGTTCTCTTAACTCTTTTATTAATATCATACAAATGTTAGAGGAGTTTGAATATCTTAAATATTCATTTGTAGAGAAGTAGGTTTTGAGATTAAAATTGTGTGTTGCGGTGATAACGAAAGATTGAAAACTTGTGTGTCTTAGAGAAGTAGGTTCTGGAAAATTTGTTTGTATGTTGCGGTGATATAAGGAAGAAAACTTATTGTGTGTTGTTTGAATTTTTTTACTTGGTATTGATAGATGGTTAGGTAACCTTTATATGGGAAATGATGTCAGATTTTATCTAGAATAATGTATTATCTTCTTACAAATAAATTGTGTTTTCTTGAATTGGTTTAATTATATTGATAGATATCTCACCTGGGGTGTGAATAAGGGTAGTTTTCACGTCCCCAACCTTATGGTTTGAATAATAAAACATTATACATATGAGTTGTGATTAGCTTTTTTATATCTATTGCTGAAGGCCGTTGGGATTCTAGTGATCCAGACTTAGAGGTGCATGGAATTCCTCTTGGACCAGATTTTATGCGTGTATGGGTTGATGTTGTTGTTGTGCCTAGTGCTCATTTTTGTGCTTTTTGAAAACTCAAATAGTAATGTGAATAGTTCAGATGAAATTTTTAATTAGCCAAAAAAATTTGGGACACTATTTAGTAGTGGTAAGAGGTGAAGCCAAAAATGTTATTCATTCTTAGATTAGATTAATGATTGAGAATCACATATAAAATATATTAATCACTTTATTTGTTTACTGACAAAATCAATAAAATAAATAAGTAAATAGATTAATAGACAGAACTTATATTAATTCACTACGTGATGAGCAAAATGATGGGAAAAAAAATTTCTCTCGCTATACTCTATGTGATTCTCACTGTAACTATTATTGCCTGTAAGGTTTGTTCCTTTGACTCTTAATTGTTATTATTAGATATAGATATTGTCAAAAAATTTATGTTCCTTTTATGATAAATTAATTTACCTTATTATTCGTCTCTGTTAAGTTTTGAAATAAGCATAATATACAGCTCAAATCTCAAACTCCACTGAGTTATTCCTATCATTATGCAATATCCATTGTGTTGTACAGCTTTCGAGTTTTTGAAGGATTTACCAATTGGTAAGCTTCGAAGAAACATACTTTGTCTCATGGGATGGGAATATACAATATCTGCCAAGCTTCAAATTCTTGTACATCGTAACTAAAGTTAAAAGAAAACCTTGACATGCACAATAACTGTATAATATGGTTGACTTTCACGAATCTTTGTCATAGCTAAATGTGGCATGTTCTGTCCTGTGTTTGGCTGCTGCAGCCCCAAAGGAGTAGCAGTTGTTTATATCAGGAAAGTAGGAATTGAAGAAGCAAATGATGCCAACTCTTGTGGTCCAGCAGAATTGCCTTTACCTCATTAGAAGAGGTAATAGTTGGAATCATTATTATAGATGAGAACAATTCAAGAAGCAAATGTTTCTTACTACTTGCCTTTTTGCAGTTTTCAAATTTATAACAAAGTTATTTTTAATAGAAAGAACAATTCAATAAGTTTGCTGCAGAACATGATGCATACAAGCATATGCTAAAAAGTTGCACCCTCTATATTTGGTCATGAGGATGTTTAGGAGGCGGTGGCTTGCCTTCTGATTGGAAGATCAAGAAAGGTATATTGAAAGCTAAAAATGTGATATTTCTTTTCATATATTGTTTACATATGGTAATAATTAATCTCTCTGCAAGCAGAGTTTTCCAGGTGGTGTAAAGCTAAGAGGGGATATCAACATGTAGCTTTTGGGGGATCTATCTACTGCTAAATTCACAGGTTTTGTATGTTTTATCTTGTTCACGGGTCAATTGGCTTTACACTCTACAATAATATGATATAACTTTCTTTGTATAGTTCCTCAAGTTTATGTAGAAGACAAGCTCATGTGGTTGTTTGGCCACCCAATCCAGTATTTGGACATGTAGGAGGACTGAAGAAATTAGTCCAGCCCTCCAAAATAAATTTATCTAAGAGTGAAGGTTAAATAATCTCATGCAGGTGGGATTACTTTTTTTTTTCTTTCTTTCTTTTTTAACTTTTTTTTAAATATATTTTGAATTTAAAAAGAATTTAAATAGAAAAATTGAAAAGTTATTTATAAATTTCTTATCAAACAAATTATTTACTAAAAT
This sequence comes from Humulus lupulus, assembly GCF_963169125.1. Taxonomy (NCBI): domain Eukaryota; kingdom Viridiplantae; phylum Streptophyta; class Magnoliopsida; order Rosales; family Cannabaceae; genus Humulus; species Humulus lupulus. The sequence goes on along the minus strand of NC_084796.1, from coordinate 45,050,844 downwards.
TAGTGAAAATGTACAATTGTAAATTATTTTACTATCACTACAACAATAAATACTATTTGTGGCAGAGATATTAGCGACGGATGGCCCGCCGCTATTGTATACATTATTAGCGGCGGATTAGAGAGTCCGCCACTAATAAAGTATTGATTTGTTTAAAATATATATTATTATATATTAGCGGCGGATGTCGTACTATTAGCGACGGACAACCCGCCGCTAATACAGTAATGAAAATGTCCGGGAAACAAAGGGGTTTTATTTTTTAACATTTATTAGCAGCAGATGTAGTATTATTACCGGTGGACTACCCCGCCGCTGATGTTATTAGCGGCGGGTAATCTCTTTATTTGGCGGCGGACTATAATAATAGCGGCGGTACCCGCTGCTGATACCCTTACGGTTTTAAAATTTCACAGCCCTTTTCCTTTCTCTAAGTTTCCCTTCTCTTCTCTTCTACCTCTGTCGTTTCTCCTCTCCTCTTCTCTCTCTCAGGCGGACCGAACGGGGCGTTACTCTCTCTCTCAGGCGGAACGAACGAACAAACGGAACGGTCCCTCGGGTCCCCTCGGCAACAACAGGTTAGACAAGTCGGTATTTTTTTTTTATATCTAGGATCGATTTGTTTAAAAATTACTAATATATATATATATGTTTTGCAGGGAGAGCTTGCTTCATTTCTGTCCGGCCAAAGGTAATTTTTGACTCCTTTTGTCTTTCATTGGTGTAATGTAGTTATTTTTTGTTCATGGCCTTTTTTTTCTGAATGGTTATATGGGTCGATTTTAGGGACTTTGTATGTTTCTATAAAGTATTCTGGATATTTTGGGTACGATTAGTGTGTCTATATAATCATTATTTTTAAGTTGATAAAAGCATAGTTATTTAATTATTTATTTATATTGATATGGAATACCATCTTTTCTTCACCAATCACCATATTCATGAACTTCATTGCTTCTCAAATATGTCATAAAAAAGCTATTCATGATCATCATTGGCTTGCCTGCTCGAGCTCTAATATTTTCAGGGTCGGGTGTACCTACTTCAATATATACATATATATATATGCATTGAATAAAAGTGTACATATATTTATATTCATTGTCTTGTATATATATGTGTGTGTTCATACTATATAGCTATAGTATTCTTTTCAGGGACTTATTTGAGGACTTATTTGTAAACAAAGTAAATCATATTTATGCATGGAACTACTCTGCATTTAAGTCTCTTTATGGTGCTTGTGAGGCAATGTTCAAGTTTGACTTTTCTTTTCTTTTTCTTTAAATTTTGATGTGGTTGTTTGTATCTGTTTTTACATTGTTCCATAAATATTAGAAATGCTAACAATGTTACTTGTTTGTTTTGAGTCAAATTTTGGTTACTCCCTGGTTATACTGAAATTTTCTGAGGGTTTGGAGTTTTATCTGTCACACTTTGAAAGTTTTTTTTTTTGTATTGCAAACATATTGTTATGAAAAAAATCATATTTCTTGTAGGTTCTGTTAGGTCTTAGATATTCAAAGGTAGACATCAGAAGGTTCTTGAGCAATTGTTTGGATTTAGTTTTCTCTCTTGGATTAGTTCTTTTTTTTTTCCTGTATGTACATCTAATGGAGTTAGCACAAGGGTTGGGTTTGTATATAATTGTGTACTTGTATATATGGCTGTGTGATTTTGTTATCTCTGCTTTTAGTGGAATGAATCGACCAATTTTTTTATGGATCAAGAAGTGTTTATTTATGCTCAGTTACACTATATTTTACTGGGTTTATTTTAATTTTTTTTCCATAATTCAATATGCAGATATTGTTTTTGGTAGTTTACTGCCGAAGTTTAGAGCTACTCTAGATTTCCTAGCCCTAAACCCTGTCTTGATATTCAAGTATGAGAAAACTTTGGTAGATTTTATAGTATGGTTAGTGTTGACGCCGTTTTTCGTCAAACAGTGAAAGAAGAGCACGTAAACAATGAATGACAATGGCTAAATGAAATAAAACAAATCAAACACGCTATTTTTACGTGGTTCAGCAGTTAAATCTGCCTAGTCCACGAGTCTCTATTATTAATCTCAAGATTGTCTCTGAAAATTCTTAAGCATGAATTCTTCAGAGTTTTCTCTCAAGGATCAGAATTTCGGTCCATTACAATGGTGCATGGCTTCTCTATTTATAGAGAAGGATGCAGAATACTATCCCACATATTTTGGGTAGTTACTCTTTTGTGAATAAAATAAATGGCTTTAAATGCCTATAATCAAATATAAAATGAAACGCCCCTGAAGACCAGGAAACGCATAACTGACCTAATAATATCCCACGATTCTTGGGGATTTACATTAATAAATGAGGATTACATCTCATATTTATAATACTTGTAGATATTCAAGGTGGTTATCGCGTATCTCTAAGGCTTTAGCATCCCAGGTCTCACGTCATTGTGCGAGCTAATGACATCTCCCGAGATCACGTGTCTTTCGAGATCGTACGTACATCGAGCTCGAGACCCCCGATCCGAAGTCGTCCCCGAGGATGAGTGTGTTCTCGGAGCTACCCTTCGAGATCGAGATCGTTTTGAGGTCACCATATTCGAGGTCATATATCGTACTTTGCAGGCTCGATATACAATCCTGGAACATACTCTAATCCTTACGAGACCATTCGTTGCGAATCCATCTTTCGAGGTCACATTTACCATGGCTCGAAATCTGGGTATAACATCTTGCCCCCTCAAAAGTATTTGTTCGAATCCTAAGAGAAGGAAACTTTTGAACTACTTTCTTTGAGAATTGTACCGTCATACACTCTTGAAAATGGACACGCGTCAGCCGGGTATTGCTCACTTTAGGTACTTGAGTACCTTGGAAACACGCCCACGATCGTCCGTCTGACAACTTTTCGGCGCCTTCTTGTCATTGATCCCCATCCGTTAGATCTAGTGAGGATTTCATTCGACGCTCCTGATTAATTCCTTTTCCTCGCCTATATATACAAGGCCCCACTCTTCATCTTCTTCACTTTTATCTTCATTCGCCATAAGCAAGAAAAGAAAAACAAGCCCAGAGACCTCTTTGCAAAGTTCCTGTTTCGTGCATGTTTTCTCGACCAAAGAAGCAAAGGAATCCTGATCTGTTCGAGTCAGTGAGTTCTTTCCTGCAACCTCTTCTTCAATCGACAATCTCTCTGCAATCGCCATTACTGTGTAAGTATGCCGTTTTTGTTTTCCATTTAAAATGTTCTTGATGTGTGTGCTAGTTTACGTTCTTAGCATGATACGATAGGAGGTTTTGAACTGATAGGCTTTTATACTTTCTAGATTTTTCATTCTGGATGTTCGTCTCTGGTTTATACCCAGTTTTGACGTTTGAGTGTGGTTCCCATTTTCTGGGTTTTGAAACTCTTAGGCAGCGTTTCTTGTACATTAAGTTTTCGGATAAAAACATGGGCTTTGACAAATGCACGAAACCCAAAAACGTTTTTCCTGGCTAACCGCCACTCTCCTTTCCTTGGAATTTCGAGATTTTCAAAAAATTATCCACACTCCTTTTCTTTTTCGTGGAATACACGCCCCTGACTCTTCAATAAGGGTCTTAGTATTTAGTCTCGTTCCTAAATCTCCAAGCTCATTCCATCGAGCTCGTGACTCTTGCATGCATGGCCCTCACCATTTTTTCTTTCTCGCTAGATGTCACAGAATCTGGAAAGACGGTGGGGGTCATTGCTGGCAGTCCCTTACGAGCCGAAATCTCCGAGCCCGGAATCGCTCTTTGCCCAGAACCAACGTTGGATAAGAGAATACGAGCTTGTACGCGAACAAGAAGACATTCGAGCTCACTACCGCCGCCAGATAGACGAAGTCATCGAGGGGAAGAGAAGAGTTCTTCGGGAGGCCATCTATCCGGAGCCCAATTCAGGACCTAGGTCTATTCTCCTCGACCCTGCGCTAAAAGTCACTGTTGCGTATCACCCAGGGGAACTCTAGTTTTCATTAATGGGGGAACCTTCCACCTCTCAACCGAGGAGAGAGATGTTCGAGGCCGAGCTTTACTGGAGCACGGTCCCCACAACCAGTCAAATATCTGAAATCCTGGCTTTCCATGGCCTTAGTTTGTCAGGCACCTTGAAGTGTCGACCTCCGACTGGTCAAGAACGGAGCTGCTTCGCCCCTGGCGGCCGTGACGCCACAGTGAAATATGCGGCATGGAGCCAAGAACATATGAGGGCAGGAGCATTGCTGCCCTTGAAGTCTTTTTTCAAAGGCTTTATTGATTTTGTTGGGTTGGCTCCGTTCCAACTCAACACCAATTCGTACAGGGTGATGTCTGCCCTAAGGTCCTTGTACCACGAGCTGGGGTGGGAAGGACCTTCACCTCAAGAGATTTTATATCTCTTTTGTTTAAAAAGTAACCCCTCCCGAGCTCGGGGAGGGGATGGCTTTTACTACCTCTCGAGCTACCCCAAGGAGACGAAGATTTTTGGGGACCTTCCCAACCACCCGCCTGATTTCAAGAGAGCCTTCTTTTGGACAGATGGTCTGTCCCCGTCTCGACATTATTCGTTCAGGCGGATTCATAAGTATTCTCGTTACTTTCATTCCTGAGCTCGAGACTTTAGTTCTTAAATTCATATTTAGTTGAAATGTGCTTCGCTTTTCAGCTAACTTTAAGCGTCCCACCCCTACTGAAGCGATGACGAGGCACAGAGAAGCCTTGCTCCGACTCCCTCACGGCAGGAGATCTCTCTCGTACCTATTACACGAGGACAAGCTCCGAGCTTGCGGGTTGTTGGGAGAGGGCCAGTCAACCTCTGACTGGTCCAGTAAAAAATATGAACGCTGGGAGGAAGTGCCACTGCCCACAGGCGCCCTTCCTCTGAGGAGAGAAAGGAGACCATCACTCCCAGTTCGCCTGAGGAGTCCGCGATCGGGGAATGAGGCCAATGACGAAGCCTCGAGCTCGGATTCAGATGGAGGTAAAACCCTTCCTACTTCGCGAATGTGGTCCCCCACTTTACTAAAACACAGGCCCAATAGGTTAGTCTCGTGCCCACAGGATAGATACCACTTCTACATATGGAGTTGGGTAGATGACTGTGTCCATAGGTTTGACAGTGGGCTCGGGAAATACGATACCATGTACACCACGGACGAGGTGTGGAATGGGATAGTTGTGCAGTACGGGACCAATGATTATAGGGACCTCTCGAGGTTATCACCTACTTATAGGGAAGGCACTCCCCCCGCCTCCTCTGAAGACGGGGGAATTTCTTGGTCCCCAAGTTCGAGCTCGGGGGAGAGTCCCAGTTAGGTTTTTTCTTTACCTGGTTTCCATCTCTTTTCAAACTTATTATTATTGTCTAACCCATTGTCACTGTGCAGGTGCCATGAATCCCGACCTCGACGCTGTGCTTTTTAGCGATGGGGGAGCTGGCGCCCAGAGGAGCAAACGTCCAAGGATACCAGGGAGGTCCGACCGACCGTCCAAGGTATCCCGACGTCGCGAGACGACTCCCACGGCCCAGACCACTGCAAACACCTCCAAGGAACCGACTGTCCAGGTTGATGGGCCTGGCTCGACCGCACCCATCTCGCTGCCTACAACCGAAACCCAACTAGCAGTTGTTCGACCCCCGAAGAAACCTTCTACCTCCAAGGCTCAGCTGCCAACGGCCCGAACCTATACTGAGGAGTACGTACTTGATGGCGCCGCTGGGACAGAAGGGGCTGTACTCAGCTCGGATGTCCTTTCTCGAGTGGGTCAGAGCTTTTCTGGTTTCGGCGCCGACCACTGGGATCTCGTGCGCAAGGCCTCGGACTGCAATACTCTTTATGATAAGAGTATCGAACTCACCGCCGCGGTAGCCTTCGCAACTCTATTTTAAGTATTTATGCCTCAGTTCGCAATTCTGATTCGTTCTTTGTGTTTCAGGCCCTTGTCGTTTCAGCACAGCTCAACTATAAACTGACCAACGAGGTGCAAACGAGCATGTCCCTGGCCCAGAAATCGAGGGATCTCGAGCTTAAGATGGCTGACGAGCTCAAAGACTCGAAGTCTGAACTTGAAAAAATGAAGACCCGTCTCGAGGAGCTGGAAAAATCGTATGCTGAGCTCGAGAAGGCCAATGCTAAGCTCGAAGAGGAGAAATCTGTCACCTTCGACTTCATGGAGAGCGAGAAGGCCCGCCTCCTGGACGAGTATAAGGAGCAGAAGGAGAAAGCGGTCGACCAAGCCATGTACAAACTTTGGGCTGACAATGCCGACCTCGATACCAGCTTCCTGGGTCCTCTCAAGGCCACATACGTTGAGCGGTGGAATACCCGTCTTGAGGCAAGTGCCGCTGCTCGAGAGGTGGCTCAGAAGGATAGTCATGCTATTCGTCCTGAGGGGTCCGGTGCTGCTGATGCTGAGAAGGCCAAGGAGACTCCTCTTCCTTGAATCTGACCTCGGGGAGATCAGTTACCGGGCTGCGTCCCCTTATTTCTGTAACTATTTTAACATATGCCCACGGGGCTGATACAATTTCTTTTACCATTCTTTTACATGCTTTACATTTCTTGGCTCAAAATATTTTGCATATTTTTATATTGATGAACCGGTTATGTTTATTTATTCATACAAACATAGTTTGGATTTAGGCTCGAAATTTGATGCATTCATGCATAGTTTATTCGAATTATCTGCTTCCGACCTCGTTACTTATCAAGGTTGGATATTACTTTAACCATGAACTCAAAAGTACTTATATGGTATGTAATGTGAATGATCTGGTTATATCTTTTTTGTTTAGTCACTTTTCCTCATCCTCAGTTTTTGTTCCGAGGTTAAGAGTTTGAAACTATTTCTCTTAAGATATTCCAGCCTCAATCTCGACTTGTCTCGTTATAGGTTTAGGCTCCTACTTATCATCGATCAATTTTTTGGCTGGTTTGTTCCAGACCTGTTAAGTTTGCACATCTGGTTAACTCCAAACGTTTTAGGTTTTTGGTAGTTCGGTTTTCTCCGAACCATCTAGGCTCGCGTATTTGGTTATATCAAAATACTTCATATGTTTTTGATAACTCGGTTATCTAGGCTCGCGTATTTGGTTATCTCCAAATACTTTTATCTTTTTGATAAGTCGGTTATGTCCGAACTATCTAAGCTCGCATACTTGGTTATATCCAAATACTTTATCTATGTATATATTTTTTTATTTTTTAATCGGATGGTATATATACCAATGATGCCCCCTTAATATCCTATGAGTGTGACCATAGGTTATTAAATTAAGAGAGGTTGCAAAAATAAAAAGAAATTACATATGGAACAAAATAGACCTTTTATTTGATGAAATTCAAAAACAAACAAACAAACTAGTACATATAGAAATTCATGGTTACAGGCAACACTTCCTACACTATTGATAGTAAGGTCTAAGGTGTTCGCCATTCCATGCTCGCGGTATTAGGCTCCCATCCAATCTCGCGAGTTTGTACACACCAGGTCGGATGACTGACTCTATCTGGTATGGTCCTTCCCAGTTCGGCCCGAGCACTCCGGCTGCTGGATCTCGGGTTGCCAAGAATACGCGTCTTAATACCAGATCTCCCATTCCGAACTTTCGATCTCGAACCCTCTTATTGAAATATCGTGTAGTTCGTTGCTGGTAAGCAGCATTTCTCAGCTGAGCCTCTTCTCTTTTTTCTTCGATCAAGTCTAGGGTTTCTTCGAGCTGAGTATGATTTGAATCTTGATCGTAAATTTGAGTTCGGATCGTTGGGATTTTGACCTCAATGGGCAACATTGCCTCGCAGCCGTACGCTAGAGAGAACGGGGTATGTCCTGTTGATGTCCGAGCTGTAGTCCTATATCCCCAAAGGACTTGAGGCAATTCCTCGGGCCATCGTCCCTTTGCCTCTTCCAACTTTTTCTTTAGAGAGCTCTTGAGAGTTTTGTTAACGGCTTCGACCTGACCATTCGTTTGAGGGTGAGCCACTGATGAAAAACTCTTTATTATGTCGTTCTTTTCGCAAAAGTTGGTGAATAAGTCGCAATCGAACTGGGTTCCGTTATCGGATACAATCTTTCTCGGTACTCCATATCGGCATACGATTTTCTTTACCACGAAATCAAGGAAATTTTTCGAAGTTATAGTTGCCAATGGTTCAGCCTCCGTCCATTTCGTGAAGTAATCAACGGCGACTACAGCATATTTCACTCCGCCTTTTCTAGTTGGGAGAGAGCCTATGAGGTCGATGCCCCATACTGCGAAAGGCCATGGGGATGACAACATGGTCAGTTCGGATGGTGGAGCTCGGGGTATCGTGGCGAATCTCTGGCATTTGTCGCATTTCTTCACATACTCAAAAGAATCTGTTTTAATGGTTGGCCACAAATATCCTTGGTGTATGATCTTCTTTGACAAGCTATGCCCCCCGGTGTGGTCTCCGCAGAACCCTTCATGAATTTCTTCAATGATCTTCTTTGCCTCGGGAGGAGTTACACATCTAAGCAACGGCATGGAATACCCTCTTCTGTATAGCTTTCCGTCCAGAATGGTGTAACGAGGAAGTTGATACATCAACTTTCGAGCTTGATTCCGATCTTTTGGAAGAATTCCATTTTCGAGATAGTCAACTATTGGACTCATCCAGGTCGGCTCTGTTTCAATCATACACACATCTTCCTCGTCTGGCTCAGTAATGCTGGGTGCTGATAGGTGTTCTATGGGTACAACATTCAGCTCTTCATTTTCGGTGGAAGTGGCGAGTCGAGCTAAGGCATCTGCATTTGAGTTTTGTTCTCGGGGAACCTGTTCGATTGCATAAAAATCGAAATACTCCAATGCAGATTTTGCCTTCTCCAGATAAGCTGCCATTCTTGTGCCACGAGCCTGGTACTCTCCCAATATTTGATTAACCACGAGCTGGGAGTCGCTGTAGCAATGTATAGCTTTGGCCTTGAGCTCTTTTGCTATTCGTAGTCCCGCGAGTAGAGCCTCGTACTCAGCTTCATTATTAGATGCTTTAAAGCCAAATCTTAAAGCAGAGTGAAATTTGCTCCCTGCAGGAGTGATCAGAATAACTCCTGCCCCTGCTCCATTTTCATTTGACGAGCCGTCGACGTAAAGTTTCCACAGCTCGTGGGCCGTGGTTATTACCTCGTCGTCGGCCATACCAGTGCACTCCACTATGAATTCTGCCAAGGCTTGTGCCTTAATGGTCGTTCTTGGATGGTAAGTGATCTCGAACTGTCCGAGCTCGACAGCCCATTTAAGAAGTCGACCGAACGCCTCTGGTTTAGACAGGACTTGCCTAAGTGGTTGATCTGTCAGTACATGGATGGGATGTGCCTGAAAGTAGGGGCGGAGCTTGCGAGATGAGTGGATTAAGCTGAGGGCGAGTTTCTCCATCAATGGATATCTTGATTCTACCCCCAGTAATCTCTTACTGATGTAATAGACGGGTTTCTGCACCCTCTCTTCCTCTCGAACGAGCACCGCGCTTATCGCGTGTTCGGTGGTTGAGAGGTATAGGTACAATACTTCTCCCGTTTCGGGTTTTGACAGGATGGGTGGTTCAGCGAGGTGTCTTTTGAGCTCCTGAAAGGCTAGCTCGCACTCTTCTGTCCATTCAAATTTCTTACTTCCTTTTAATAAGTTGAAGAATGGAAGGCCACGATCTGTTGACTTCGAGATGAATCTGCTCAGGGCGGCCATCCTGCCAGTCAAGCTTTGGACACCTTTATGCTTCTGAGGTGAAGGCATATCAATCAGGGCCTTTATTTTTTCGGGATTAGCCTCGATTCCACGAGAGTTGACAATGAAACCCAGAAATTTTCCCGAAGATACCCCAAAAGTGCACTTCTGAGGATTTAACTTCATGTTGTACTTTCTGAGCACGCCAAAGCACTCTTCGAGGTCATCAACATGGTTCTTGTTAAGTTGAGACTTTACAAGCATGTCATCAACATAAACTTCCATGTTGTTCCCTATTTGTTCTGAAAACATCATGTTTACGAGCCGCTGATACGTAGCTCCAGCGTTCTTGAGTCCAAACGGCATAACATTATAACAGTATAGCCCTTTATCTGTAATGAAGCTCGTATGTTCTTGGTCGGGGGCATGCATGGGAATTTGGTTATATCCAGAATATGCATCCATGAATGACATCAAGCCATGCCCCGCCGTGGCATCCACGAGCTGATCAATTCTCGGCAGCGGAAAACAGTCTTTTGGGCAAGCCTTGTTGAGGTCCGAGTAGTCAATACAGGTTCTCCACGTCCCATTGGGCTTTGGGACCAACACTGGATTGGCTACCCAGTCAGGGTAAAAGGCATCCCTAATGAAATGGTTTGCTTTTAATCTGTCAACTTCCTCCTTTAATGCTTTCTTTCTGTCCTCGTCCAGTTGTCTTCGCTTTTGTTGCTTCGGGGGAAAGCTTTTGTCTATGTTTAATGCGTGGCTCGCAACATTCGGGCTTATCCCCACCATGTCTGAGTGTGACCATGCGAAGACATCCTGGTTTTTCTTCAGAAAGCAAATTAATTGCTATTTTGCTTCGTCTTGGAGGTGTTTCCCGACCTTCACCTTCTTTGAGGGATCAGCCTCGTCGAGCTGAATTTCTTCAAGCTCTTCCAATGGTTCGAGGTCAACTTTATCCTCAATCCTTGGATCGATTTCCTCGTCAATTTCTAAAACCGTTCCATCTTTATTTTGTATGATAACGAGTGCTTGAGCGCTCGTTTGTTTCTTTCCCCTCAAAGAAATGTTATAGCATTCTTTTCCTGCTAATTGATCTCCTTTTAATGTCCCGACCCCGCTTGGGGTTGGGAACTTAAGGGCCAGGTGCCTCACAGATGACACTGCCCCCAGCCCGACCAGGGCGGGTCTTCCGAGCAATACATTGTAGGCAGACGGTAAATCTACCACCACGAACTCCATTATCTTGGTCACCGAGACTGGATAGTCTCCCAAGGTCACAGGGAGTTCAATGGATCCCATACAGGCAGTCCCTTCTCCTGAAAAGCCGTACAAAGTAGTTGCACATGCCTTCAGGTCGCGAAGGGAGAGTCCCATTTTCTCGAGAGTAGCTTTATAAAGAATGTTGACTGAGCTCCCATTGTCTATGAGAACTCGGCGGACTCTCTTGTTGGCAAGCTGAAGAGTAATAACCAATGGATCATGATGAGGGAACTGAACATGGGAAGCGTCCTCCTCAGTGAAGGTTATCGGTTGCGTTTCAACCCTTTGGCTTTTTGGTGCCCTAGGTTCGGGTTCATAAGGAGACTCGTCCCCTGTCTTCAGCTCGTTAACGTATCGCTTTTGAGCATTTCTGCCCCCTCCTGCGAGATGAGGCCCTCCCGAGATGGTTATCACGTCCTCTCCATTTATCGGCGGGGGCCTGTCTTCTTCCCAAGATCGGGAGTTATTATTTTGTGTCGTCGAAGGCGCGGCTACTCTCTGGCTCGCAGTAGTCTGTCCAGTACTCTGGTTTTTGACATACTGCCGGAAATAACCTCTCGAGATCAACCCTTCAATCTCATCCTTCAGCTGTCGACATTCAGCAGTTGTGTGTCCGGTGTCTCTATGGAACCGACAATACTTACTGGAATCCCTTTTGGATTTTTGATTCCTCATTGGGTCCGGACGCCTAAAGGGGACCTGGTTTTCATTAGCCAGGTATATGTTTTCCCGAGACTCGTTGAGCTCGGTGTGCACTTTATATATGGAGAAATACCTTTCTCCTTTCTTTTTCTTTCCCCCTTCAGCCTCAGGGTTATTTCCCTCGCTCTTTTTCCTCTTGGAGGGATTCTCCGAGGTTGGCTGTGGAGCTGCTGGGTCAGCCGAGGTTGAGGCGGAGTTAATGTTTATCGTTGTAGTCTCGGTTTGCGAGGTCGCTTTGAGCGTTGACCTCGCCTCCTCTACATTGACAAATCTCTGCGCCCGTCTGTTAAACTCGGTTATTGACCTCACCAGTTTCCCTTGCATGTCATCCCAAAGGGAACTTCCGGGTAAACACACCAGCTCGGATAGCCATCAGGTGCCCACTGTCATCCACATCTCGAGCTCGGGCGACCTCTAGATTAAATCTTGTCAGGTAACTTTTCAGTGTTTCGCCCGGCTGTTGTTGGACGTTAGTCAAAGTGGATGCCTCTGGTCTGACTCCCATCATAGCTCAGAACTGCTTCTTGAAGTCTCTAGACAACTGATCCCATGAAGTTATCGAGTGTCTCTTGTACTTTTCGAACCAACTCTTGGCAAGTCCGGCCAATGATGTTGGAAACAACATGCGTCTGAGCTCGTAACCTACGTTACTAGCTCTCATAATAGTGTTGAATGTACTCAGGTGACTGCATGGGTTGGTTTTTCCTTCAAACCCTGGGACGTGAGGAATCCAGAACCCTTGAGGAAACTGAGTGTTAGAAATATGTGGAGCAAGCGGCTCGAGCTCCTCGTCAGAGTCCTCATATCGACCATTCCCTCGTTCATTCTTTAAAAGCCTAAAGGCTTTTTTGAGTTGGTCGATCCTTTCTTGGACTGGGTCCTTAGGTGGTGTCTGGAATTGACAGTCATTGATCATGATTCCAGGCTCGCGTCTCCGTGAGGGATCTCTACGCCCATTCAGGTGATTCCTTAGGTCCGGATTTGTCTGATCTCCCTTCCCCCTGGTCTGATTCAGATGGTTTCGCAGGTCAGGACGATTCTTGCGGCTTCCAGTATTTTTACGACCTCGGTCGTGTTTACTGACGGACCTGGTCTCTCCGGACTCGTCACTGGTGAAACTCATCGATCGGTCATTTCGCAATGGGTTCTTCCCATGTCGCCTTGTCTCCGCAGTGCGAGACTGGGACGTCTGACTTTTCTCAGATTGTGCGCCTCTCCGCTCCTGGAAAGTCTCCCTGTGTCCTTGTCTATCCCCCGTACGCCCTTGATCCTGATCTCGAACAGGTTGAGCGTTTCTGCAGGGAGGTGAAGGATATCTTATGGGAGACGGAGGGAACCGTATAGGCGACGATGGCTGCTGCCCTTGCCTCGGCCTAGAGGGTCCAGAATTTTCCCGAGATGGGTCAGTCGTGTTCGGTGCACTACCAGGAACCTGAGTCCGAGCCTCGGTAGGAGCTCGGTTATTCTCAGTTCCTGTAGGCACTTCCACAGGTGGATTAGGCGGGACCCGAGCTCGGGTACTTCTCTGGGGCCTAGGAGGAGCAGATGGCTCTGCTGGTGCCGGAGGTTGAGTCGGCCTCCTTGTGGCAGCATCTTTTCGTGGACGTCCACGGGGCCTCCGGGGAGGAACATGCACGTCCCTTGGAGGAGGGACTTGGTTTTCGCGCGGAGGCGGGGGCTGAGCCACCTGCGCCTCTGCGGCCATCCTAGTCAACTCCTCATTCTGTTTGTTGGCTTCTGCCAACAGCTGTTTCAATTGCCGGTTTTCCAATTCTACAATAGGAACGTAACGCTCAGGATTGTAGTACATATCCTCATCCCTCGGTGGAGGCGGTGGTCCCCGGGAATCGGAGGACCCACTTCTCTCCTCAGCATCCGGGTTCTCCATTGGTTGTTTTCTAGGACGCCTTGGGTAGCTTTCATCAGGGGTGTTCTGATTGTTTGTAGCCATGAATCTCTCAGGGATGAATGCTTAAGGCTCTCAATGAAAGCACCAAACTGTTGACGCCGTTTTTCGTCAAACAGTGAAAGAAGAGCACGTAAACAATGAATGACAATGGCTAAATGAAATAAAACAAATCAAACACGCTATTTTTACGTGGTTCAGCAGTTAAATCTGCCTAGTCCACGAGTCTCTGTTATTAATCTCAAGATTGTCTCTGAAAATTCTTAAGCATGAATTCTTCAGAGTTTTCTCTCAAGGATCAGAATTTCGGTCCATTACAATGGTGCATGGCTTCTCTATTTATAGAGAAGGATGCAGAATACTATCCCAAATATTTTGGGTAGTTACTCTTTTGTGAATAAAATAAATGGCTTTAAATGCCTATAATCAGATATAAAAGGAAACGCCCCTGAAGACCAGGAAACGCATAACTGACCTAATAATATCCCACGATTCTTGGGGATTTACATTAATAAATGAGGATTACATCTCATATTTATAATACTTGTAGATATTCAAGGTGGTTATCGCGTATCTCTAAGGCTTTAGCATCCCAGGTCTCACGTCATTGTGCGAGCTAATGACATCTCCCGAGATCACGTGTCTTTCGAGATCGTACGTACATCGAGCTCGAGACCCCCGATCCGAAGTCGTCCCCGAGGATGAGTGTGTTCTCGGAGCTACCCTTCGAGATCGAGATTGTTTCGAGGTCACCATATTCGAGGTCATATATCGTACTTTGCAGGCTCGATATACAATCCTGGAACATACTCTAATCCTTACGAGACCATTCGTTGCGAATCCATCTTTCGAGGTCACATTTACCATGGCTCGAAATCTGGGTATAACAGTTAAAAGTTGTAGATTTTATGATTTGATTAAGTTTTTTTTAATCAATTGAATTTGTGGTTTTTTATTTATTAGTTTATAATTAAAAAAAATATTAGTATGTTGCTTTATGTTTTTTGTGAAATTTAATTAAGTATAATAGGTTTTTTTTTAGTTATATGTTATGTCAACATAATGAGAATTGTAATGTATATTATATAATTTAGTTAATTGGTATTATTATAATTAATTGAAAATTATTAAAAAATTAATTAGTAGTTAATTAGAAGTTAATTTATTTTCTCTGTCCCGGTATGCTTGTGATTGATGGTTGTTGAATACAACCATCAATTACAGGGATATTGACACAGAAATAATAAGTTTAAAATATTATTAATAAAATAATGAATGATAAAGATTAATAAAATTTATCTAATTATTTTAAAAAAATAAATTAGCCTTAAATTCAAATAATAATTAATTTGTAAAATTATTATTATTATAAAAAAATTAAAAAATTATGAATAAATAAGAATTATTTTTAATTATTTTTTATTAATTTAATTAATTAGATAATAAAAAATAATTAAATAGGTATAAATTACATAAATATAGAAATTGATAATTATATTTCATAAAAGTATAAAAAAATTAAGAATAAATAATTATATAAATAATAATTTATTTTTTGTTTAATTTTTAATAATTTAATGAATTAAATAATAAAAGTTTGATATAATATTATCTAATTAAATAATTTAATTTAATTTGTTTATTGAATAATATTGTTTAATATAAATTACATGAATATAAAAATTGATAATTATATTTAATAAAATTTTAAAAAATTATGAATAAATAATAATTTATTTTTAATTATTTTTTATTCATTTAATTGATTAAATAATAAAAGTTTGATATAATATTATCTAATTAAATTATATAATTTAATTTGTTTATTGAATAATTTTATCTAATATTAAATAGTTATAAATTACATGAATATAGAAATTGATAATAATATTTAATAAAAGTATAAAAAATAAAGAATAAATAATTATATAAATAATAATTTATTTTTTGATTAATTTTTAATAATGTAATTAATTAAATTATAAAAGTTTGATATATTATTATTTAATTAAATAATTTAATTTAATTTGTTTAATGAATAACATTGTTAAATATAAATTACATGAATATGAAAATTGATAATTATATTTAATAAAATTTTAAAATATTATGAATAAATAATAATTTATTTTTAATTATTTTTTATTAATTTAATTAATTAAATAATATCTAATTAAATTATATAGTTTAATTTGTTTATTGAATAACATTATCTAATGTTAAATAGTTATAAATTACATGAATATAGAAATTGATAATTATATTTAATAAAAGTATAAAAAATTATGAATAAATAATTATATAAATAATAATTTATTTTTTGATTAATTTTTAATAATTTAATAATTTCTAATAATTTAATTTTTAATATAGAAATTGATAATTATATTTAAAAATTATGAATAAATAATAAATTAGTCTAGGAAAAAAAATTAATTTGTTTATAAATAACATTATCTAATAAAACATCATAAAATAGCATAAGATATTATAATATTGCCTAAGATTTCAAAAATGATAACAAATCTCCTTTGTTATCCATTTCTATTCACATTACTAAAACTCACACTCTTATAACACTTTAGATGGCGATTGACAAGACTTGAACAACATTGAGAAATCGTGGTTGTCAAGAATATTGGAATGGTCTGCAAGTTTTTTTTAGGATGGCGTCGGAACATGTAGATTCTGATGGAAGAATTAGGTGCCCGTGTGTGAGATGCAATAATAGATTTGAATCTTTAGATGTAGTTTGAGCACACGTATTCGATAAGGGTTTTCATCAAGCTTATGATAAGTGGATTTTTCATGGTGAGGTGGAAGAAATTGTTGCTAATGAGGTGGTTGATGAGAATGAAGACGATGAGATGATTCACGTTGTGGAAGACTTCCTTTTACCGACAACTGAGGAAGTAGAAAGGGATCCCGGTGGGAGTCAGTATTATGACGAGTTATTTGAGGAGATTGAAGCGGAGTTGTATCCTGGATGTGATTGGATTTCATCCCTGAACTTTTTAGCAAAGTTATTGCATCTAAAAGTTAGAGGGAAGATGCCTAAGAACATATTTGATGAATTGCTGAAGTTGTTAAAGCTTGCATTTCCTAAGGAAAACAAAATCCCCGGATCGTACTACGAGGCGAAAAAGAGATTGAAAAAATTAGGGTTGGGATACGAGTCCATTCATGTGTGTCAGTATGATTGCTGCTTATTTTACAATGAGCATGCATCTAAAGAGACATGTCCAGTATGTGGAAGTAGTAGATGGATTACTTCCGAAATGGTGAAAGGAAAAAACGCGCCATACAAGGTGATGCGTTACTTTCCGTTGACCCCTCGGTTGAAAAGATTATACAGTTCAAGGATTACAGCAAAACACATGATATGGCATCACGCCGGGAAATCAAAAGATGAAGGGGTGATGCGACACCCGGTGGACGGCTCTGCGTGGAAGGACTTTGATGCCAAGCATCCTGATTTTTCAAGGGATCCCAGAAATGTTCATCTGGGCTTAGCTGCTGATGGATTTAATCCATTTGGCAACATGAACCTTGCATACAGCATGTGGCCTGTGGTGTTGGCAAACTATAATCTACCACCTTGGTTGTGCATGAAAGACAATTATTTCATGTTGACCCTCCTTATTCCTGGGCCAAAATCACCCGGTAAGGACATGGATGTATTTCTAAGACCATTGGTGGATGAGTTGAAGGATCTGTGGGCTAACGGAGTTGATACAAGAGATAGTACGACCAACAGGATGTTCAAGATGCGGGCAGCCCTTTTGTGGACAGTGAACAATTTTCCAGCTCGCAGTAGTTTGTCTGGATGGAGTGGTCAGGGATACAAAGCTTGTCCTACGTGTAATGAGGACACAACTTCCATCCGAGTGATCGGTAAGAAATCTTACATTGGTCACAGAAGATTCTTGCCAAGCACTCATCGAATGAGAAGAGACAAAGAGTTCGATGGAGAAGTTGAGAGAAGACGTCCTCCGAGACGGTTTACTTGTGAGGATATACTAGAACAAGTTAATGCTCTTGCAGCGCAAGTTCCAGGAAAACATGTCCAGTTTGGGGGTGTGAAACGTAAAAGAGGAGTAGATGAAGGTAATTAGAGGAAAAAAAGTATTTTTTACGAGCTTGAGTATTGGTGTACAAACAAATTAAAACACAATATAGATGTCATGCATGTTGAGAAGAATGTGTGTGATAGTCTCCTTGGCACCATCTTAGACAATGATAAATCTAAGGACACCACTAATGCCAGACATGATTTGAAAAAGATGGGTGTGAGAGAATCATTGTGGATTTATGAAGATGAGAATGGGAAGTTGATGAAGCTGCATGCTCCTTATGTGTTAACTCCGGCGCAGAGGCAACAATTTTGTCAGTTTATAAAAGGAGTTAGATTTCCAGATGGCTTTTGTTCAAATTTGAAGAAGAAAGTGTCCGAGAATGATACAAATATTCTTGGGTTGAAGTCACACGATTGTCATGTGATAATGCAACAATTACTTTCTCTCAGTGTTCGCAAGTTTCTTCCAAAATCTATATCGACCACTATTGCAGAATTGTGCAATTTCTTCAGGCAAATATGTTCGAGGACTTTAAATGTTAAAGATATGGAGGAAGCACAAAATGATCTTATTCAGATATTGTGCAAGATGGAGTTGATTTTTCCTCCAGTTTTTTTTGACATAATGATTCATTTGGTATTACATTTGCCAGAAGAAGCAATATTGGGTGGCCCGATATTTATGAGGTGGATGTATCCTTTTGAAAGGTACATGAAAAAATTAAAGAATTATGTGGGAAATAAAGCTCGCCCTGAAGGGTCGATCGCCGAAGGCTATGTTGCAAATGAGGCTTTGACCTTTTGTTCAATGTATTTCAAAGACATTGAAACAAGATTTAACCGTCTTGATCGAAATGAAGATGCAACTTATATCCCACGAAATCTTACAGTTTTCCAATCTCAATGTCGTCCACTCACAAAGGGAACTTTGAAGGCTCTCGATCATTCTCGTGAAATAGCTGAGTGGTTCATACTTGAGAATTCTCCTGAAATTGAGCCTTATTTAGAGTAAGTTTATTCTCTTATAAATTAGAACATGTGTGGTTATTATCAATTTTTTGTTATCAAGAATCGTAACACTATTCTAATTAACAATGAACACCTACAAGAGATTAAACAAAAATACCCAGATGGTGATCATGATCGTTTGCATGGGAAAAATTTTCGTTCGTGGTTTCATAAAAAGGTAGCTTTGAACTTTGAACTTTGAACAGTGATTTTATTAATGGTATATTT
The DNA here is from genome assembly GCF_963169125.1 of Humulus lupulus. NCBI lineage: Eukaryota > Viridiplantae > Streptophyta > Magnoliopsida > Rosales > Cannabaceae > Humulus > Humulus lupulus. The sequence continues at coordinate 45,031,985 of NC_084796.1, read as the reverse complement.
TGTGAATCTAATATCATTCTATGTATTTAGATATATGACTTGCACAAGCTTGGGTCTTTGGAAAATGGTGATGAACTGTTAGCTTTAGCATCTGGGTCAGATCATTTGTCAACCTTTTACCAAGGTTGTATAGTTAATGGTGTTTGATTTATTTCACACGATCGAGACAAAAAGCGCACCACACAGAATAGTGGAGTGTCCGTTGCCGGAACAGAAGGTTTTAATTATTAGGGAAAGCTTGAAGAAGTAGTGATACTTTCTTTCACTGGTGCATATTTAGTGGCATTATTTCGGTGCAAATGGTTTAATACAAATCCAAGAATGAAGAAAACAGTCATTGAAAATAATATCACCAGTATAAACGTCAATGGTGAATGGTACAAAGATGAGCCGTACATACTTGCTACTCAAGCTAAGCAAGTTTTCTATCTCGATGATTTACTTAGAGGTCGTGATTGGAAAGTTGTAGAAGATGTGAATCATCGACAGATTTGGGACATTAAGGACAATTCTGATGAGGTTACTGATGTTATTGATGTTGTACATGAAACAAGTTCATCAAATTTTGTGTTGACTATGGACCTCGGAGAGTTGATTATGCAATCTGATCAACCTGCTGCATATGTTGGAGCTGTTGAAGAGGGCGACGACGAAACTGATATGTCAGAACATGAGGACGTTGCAGATGCAGAAGATGAATTGTTTGTTGAGCTTTGTGAAGATGCAAATGTGTCTCCGATTACTGATTGAAATGATAATGATTAACCTGTTTAGTTTTTTCTATTTGTGTAACAGAACTATGTATTTAAATATAATGAAGTTTTTTTTTTGTAATTATAATATAAGATATTTGAGCTTTGTGAAGATGAAAATGTGTCTCCGATTACTGATGGAAATGATAGTGATTACTCTGTTTAGTTTTTTCTATTTGTGTAACAGAATTATATATTTAAATCTAATGAAGTTTTTTTTTGTAATTATTATTATTATGAATTCAATGTGATATACTTCTATTTTAATGCTAATTACTAACTAATAAATTTTAAACTGAAGTATAATGTCAGCTGATATAGCTACTTATCACGGCGGAGATGGTAGGGGTCAAGACCCGCCAGATCCTTCTAGGGTACCATCATCTTGCGAGTTAGGTTAAATATTGCATATCAAAATTATTTTTAGAAATTATATTGTTAGATAAATATAACATCAATACTAATACTAATTATTGTTAATAAATTTTAAAGCCCCGCCGACGAGAAGAAAAGGTCGTAGCCCTGCTAGTAATAATGTTCTTGAAGAACGAAGGAAAAAAGCTGGGAAACCATTGGATCTAGAGCTTGATATTGTGACCAACAAAGTGGTTGGGCAGGAGGATCAAGCTTTTATTCGCATGTTGGGCACTCTAGTTTCCATTTTGTGTCCGGGGCATTATTTGGATTTTGCTGATGTACCTCAACAGTTTAAGGATCAAGTGCTTGATCGTATGAGGGTAAAAAAATTACAAATCTTGTACTTTTCATTATTTAATTCCATTATTTACAAAGTTACCTAATATTTTTTTTCTTAATGCAGTATTACTATAATATAGACGGTCATCCACAACGTGAGTCAGTTCTGGCAACTCTCAACAAGGAGATGGGGGAAAGATATCGCGAGAGAAAGAACTATAGACATAGACACTTCAAAAATCATTATGCTGGACTAGAAGATTTGGAGAATGTCCTCTCTAAGCCACCTGACCATTGCACTAAGGAAACTTGGCAGCTTATTTGTGAAATGTTTTTGAGCGAAAGATTTTTGGCTCGTTCCGCTAAAAATCAAGCAAACAGAAGACAAATGAAGTATGTAACAACACAAGGCACAAAGTTGTTGGCAGCTAAGCGTCACCAATATGTAAGTGAAGATGTTAATTTAATTTTATAAAATAACACATTCTGAAACATTTTGTTTACATTTGTATAGGAGAACCCGGATGCGCATGTTGTTGATACTTGGAGGGATGCTCATATGAGAAAATCGACAAAATCTTTTGTCAATGAGGCAGCTTAACAAGATTATGTAAGTGAATAGTATTGTTTTCTTGTTTCTAATGTTTCTAATTTTTGTTTATAATGTTATCTTTATACAGGAAAAAATGGCGGCAGAGGTTCAGAGGACATAGCTTGAGAGGCAAAGTCAACAGCAGAGTGAGGCATCTCTAAATGTATCTGGCGTTGATTCGTCCCCGGTCAATCAATACAAGATACTAAGTAAAGTACGCGGGGAGAGATCTGACTACCAAAGAGGAGTGGGTTATAGGGCGAAAGGGAAGGCAAAAAAGACATCCTCTAGCTCTACAGATCAAAGTCAGTCCCGAGCAAATACTGCTGCTACGCCTAATGAAGATATGAAAGTTATGGCTATGATGATGAAGGCAATTCGTGAGACGTTTGAGACTGCGACAACTGTGCATCTCGGTAAACTGTATGACCCAATGTTTGACATTTTTATGCAGAGGCATTTGCCACCACAATCCGAAGGTGCTTCGTCTTCTCAGAGTAACACTGCCAATCCTAACCTTCATACACCGCCCCAACAGCAGCACCAGCCTCCTTCACAGCAGCAGTATCAGCCTCCTTCACAGCAGCAATTCCAGCCTCCTTCACAGTATCTGCCACAGCAGCTGTACCAACCTCACCCAATGTATCTGCCACATGTGTCGTCGCAACAACCTCCTTAGTATCAAAACCAATACACTTTTGGACCCTCTTCCCAGTCTCCTCCACTGTATTTTAGCGGCACCGATTTTCCAGGAGGATCGATGCAGCCTCCGCTACCTAATGTTAGATATTGGGAGGTTGGAGGCGGGTCGCAGCCACAGCCACAACCTCGAGATCTGTTTGGGGACCTCACGCTCGGACGATCATCACAACCACCTTATATTCCTTCACCGCCACAGCCACACCGTCACCCTCACCGCCACAGCCGTCGTCCTCACAGCCAAACCAAAATGTTGAAGATGAGGACAATTTCAATATTAATCTTAATGACTTTATTTAGTTACTAGTTTATATATTTGGACTGAATTAATACTTTATTTATTTTTAATGAAAATAGCGATATTTACTAGGTTGATAAATATTAAAATTATTTATATTAATTTTAATGTTAGTTATGTTTAAATTAATTAAATGTTTATTTTTGTTAAATTATATTATAAATTATTTTTGAAAATAATTAAATTTAATAAATATTAATTTATTTAAAATTTAATTAAAAAAAATTATAAAAACAATATTAGCGGCGGACCTCGCGGCTAATAATAATGCCTCTGATATAGGTATTAGCGGCGGGTGTGTCAGTCCGCCGCTAATAATAATTATTAGTAACAAATTTTGAGGCGCGATGTATTAGCGGCGGATTTATACCTTATTAGCGGCGGAGTCCCCCGCCGCTAATACTTGAAATTCTTGTAGTGTATACACAAGATAAGTTGGTTCTAAAACAAATAATATGGCATTAAAATTATATATTCTCTTTAAATTATTATTTAAAGTATTAATTTCATAATTTTACTAAATAACGTGTGTATAAATTAAATAAGAATAATTAGCATGTTTGTACCCCGAACTGACGGTACCAAATTGTGCCTCCTAAAATATATTGGATATTAAAATTTCCCCACGAATTATATCATTTACAGAAACATAGTCTTTTTGTTAGCTTCTATTTTATTTTTCCGTTTAAACACTTATGTGGCATGAATTAATTATAATTTTTTGCTATCGAACTTTGGTCAATGCCAAATTATGCCATTTTAAAAAAGATATACAAATTTAAAATCCTATTTTTTATTAATTCTTAAAAAAAAATACTATAAATCTTAGACAAAATTATTAAAAATTCAATAAAAAATAGAAAATTATTTAAAATTCTTTTTAAAAAGTTGAACTACAAATTTCAAGTTCACTTAAAAAAATTCATATTCAAGCTTATTTGTATTCATAAATTCATATTCACAAAGTCAGATTTATCAATTCATCTAAATTAAATATTTGGTCAATATAATCCATTAATTCATCAATTAATATAATTTAGTGTAATCCAGTCCAAACCAATCCAACTTCAATCCTACCCAATAGTTCAGTCCAATCATGTTGGCCAAACGGACCCTACAGTAGAAGGTTCATCAGCTGTTGATGTTAATGTTTCTGTAATCAAAGATAGTAGTGTAGTGAGTTCTTGGTCTGAGATGTTAAAATTTTTATTTTGGCTAACATAATGAAGTGTAGCTCACACAGTCTTGTAATTAATATATAAAGATAATTGTATATTTATATGCATTGTATAGTGATTTTTATTTAATTAAGATCGTAATGGGATGATCAAGTTAACTCACTATTTTTGAGGTACATGGATGCACCCACCTAGATCACTAATTAGTTCATTGGGTTAGGATCCACACTTAGACTAAAATGTCATTTTGGTGTTCAATGATGAGTGAGTATATTGTGTGTATAAACACACTTGAGGCCTATATATTTTAGGTGGTTAGATATAAGGGCAATGAGGATGAATGGGTGAGAATGTGTAGTGGGTTAGCATCCATGTATCCCTCTTGTTTTTCCTTTTTTGTTTTGCAGGTTATAGAGACTCCAAATCACCTTCTATATTCATAATTTAATAGGTATGCTTCTAATACAAAACTCTATTGATATACTCAAATATTCTATGAGAATTATTTATAATGTATTTGATGTTGATGAGTATGGATGTATATGATTTTGTACTCATCATCACATTATAAATCTAACATGAGAAACTTGTTTGCTTTATGTTTACTGTTGTAATGTGGAAAAATTAGTAATGGATAAGCCTTCCCAATAGTGTTTTGGATTGAAAATTTTGTGATTTCATTAACCTCTGAGTTTCCAGCGTGAGTTCTATCTAGAAGGAGGAGCCATGGTTTTGGCAGAATTGATGAGTCTGACAAAATAAGAGCAGAGGGTGGATAATGCAAAGTAGAAAAATGTCTTATTTTACCAGTACTTTGTTAAATGCATCATCCCATTACTTCCTATTGTGAACTAATCTTTGAGTATTTGATTTAATCTTATTGTCAAAGATATCAGGATGTACAATCAAGATAAGGTAATTTATGCAATGCTTCTCATCAAGCAAAAAGCAATCATTTTATTAAATTTCATATTCACTTCTTCAGGAATTATTTTACATTGTAGGATAAATATGCCAATAGCAGCTTGATTTAATTTTGGATTATCTCAGATTATTTCAAGCCACATCATAAAACATCATGCATCTGCTGGTGCAAATCTCAGGGACAATAGAGTTGTTGCAAAGGAAGAAAATTGGCTGCAAGAAACAATGTCGCTTCAGCCACTTATATGGCTTAAATGAGCACTAGATGTCAGTTCTAGTAGAACTAACGTCTTATTTTAAATAAATATGGACACAAAATGTAGAAGGATCTTCCCCACTCGACTTTTCTCCTTTTTATTTTTCTTCCCGTGCAAGAGATGTCGATCATCAACCTCAGCCTTTTGCATAGTTAAATTTTTAAAAATTTAATGGAATATATATATATTAGATACAAACAACGTGTAATATGCACGTTTGCTTAATTTTATTTATAAAATTTATTAATTATTTTTATTAAATTTATATTAATGTCAATATAAATTTTGAAAGAAATATCCTATTTTCATTAAATAATTTATTTATTTTTATTTAAGTTTATGTTTGTTCTAGTTTTTAATTTGGGAGTGACAACATGAGATTATATATTATATGTTTATTGTAATATTAAATATTATACGTAGATTTTAAATTTAGGTTTCTTGCTAGTTTATTTTTTTTAAAAAAAGCAAATTTGTTGCTAATTCAAAACATATCATATTATATGTTTAATATAATATTATTCTAATAATTGGGTTTAAGTTTAATAAAATTTTATTTAAGTTATGAAACATATGATTTTATTATTTTTAAATAATTATCAGTAAAATATCTCAAAAATATCATATTTTAATCTGTTTAATTATTTATTATTTTAAAATAATTATCATTGTAAAATATATTATTTTTAAATAATTATCGTTGTAAAATATCTCAAAAATTTCCTATTTTAAAATTCTTAATTATTTATTTTATTTTATTTAAGTTTGAGTGTTTACAAACTAAAGTTAAATATAAAAATATTCCGTTAAAGTTAACATTAAAAAAATAAAAAATCGTTAAAACCAAAAATTTTCATTATTTACACACTTATTATATAGAAGAGATATATATATATCATCTATATAAAAATATATTGATAACATAAATTTTTTATTTTAACTATTAATTTTAACATAATATTACAAATATTTAAGGGAATATATCTTTAAAAGCTATTAAAAATAGATATTTATTAATTATATTAATATAAATATAAATATTATAAAATATTATTATTATAATAATATTTAATAATTATTCTAATATAAATTCAAATATTATAAAATATCATTATTCTTATAATAATAATATAGAATACATAATCTTAATTTTTATTATAAATTTTAGTTAAAAATTTTAATATGACTATATAACTATATAAGAAATTAGAATAATATTTATTTTCTATCAATAATAAACAATCTTCTTCTCCAATCATAAAGGTGTGATTTGAATAATATCATAAATATTTCATACATTAAATAGTGAAGTTTATAATCTAAAATGTTAATATATATATATATATATTTAAAAAACCATAAACAATGGTCAGGTTTAATTTTTCATAAAAATGAGTATGTCATTTATATATATAATATTATTTATTTATTTAAAGTTTACATCATAATCATAAAAATTTAATAAATATATTTAATCAATTTTTAAATAAAACGCATTAAATATATATAAGTAATGATACAAATGTTTGATGTAAAACAACTTCTAAAGAAACAAAATGAGGAAAGTAAACAAAAATTGAATTTTCTGTTATGTTTAAAAGTGCTTAATTTAGTCGTTTCTTTCTTTCCTCTTATAGGTGAATTTCTAGTAAAAGAATGTCGTTTTAATGTGTTTTCTGCTGCCTTTGTTGTTATTGTCCTCTTCAACAGTTTAAGTACTCTCTTTGTCGATTAATCTCAGCTCAAGGACTTCAATTGAGTTGATCATCTTTAACGAATGAAAATTATATATTTTAACAAAGCTACAATCACGAGTATCTTTAGCAACTCTTTATATCAGATATACGTGCCAAGATCAACAATGGGCATGTACAAGCTTTTAATCCTAAATTGATTACACGTCCAAATGAAAACCAACAAAAAGAAACACATGAACAAAGAGAATAAAAAAAAGTACAGTACAATGTTTATACATATATATACACGTAACATAATTAAAGAAAGAGTTATGATGTGTCATCATGTAGTTTAAGAAGAGATTCAAGTACACAAAGTTGAGACCTTAATTGCATAATGTAATGAGCTGTTTGAATCATAAGCAGATCTGATTCCAGCCCTTGACCTCCAGGAATGAGTTTTTGGAGTCTACAAAACTTCCCACTTAGCCTCACTCTTCTTCTTCTTCTCTTCCTTTCTGATCTCTTCAAAGCGATTAGCCCTTCATTTTCAGACATCTCATCATTCTTGGAACAGTAACTTACATTTATAAATGGATCCATAATCTCTTCTCTTCTTGAGTCTCTCAAGGTTTAGTTTAGATTTAATAGTAAACAACTGTGAAGTGAAGCAAGGTTTATAAGGAGTTTCTCAAGTTGAATTGGATAATGGAGGGGGCCCAACTAAGGAGTGGATAAGTGGTGAGAAATGTGCCGTACATTTGAAAATGGGCCCAAAATTTCTTTTTTGGTTTATCTGAATTTGTACGGGACTTGCTTTGACCAGGTATGTATACAGGTGTTTGGTGGCTATTGCTTGCTGTAGAGCAGCCACTAGTTTAATGGGCCTGGGCCCAGTAGAGAATCTGAACTACACTGAAAAGCTTCGTCTCCTCGTATAGGACAGCTGTTCTAGTTTATGGTTGAATACTCTCGAATGGGATTTGGTCTCCATGTCACGTGAAGTTTAGAAAAGTTCCTTATGTACCAATCTTATCCACAACACTACTAATATTAGATGGGAAATTTCACTTTCTACGCATGTAACCATAATTAAAAAAAAAATGCCATGCACTATTTACTTTTTAATGATTTCCCATTTATCGAAAATGCCTTTATTATTTTTTTCCCAAAACAAAAATTCACAAAAAATTTCTCTCCCTGTCGCATCCTCTCTCTCTCAGACCCAAAGAAAAAACCCCAAACCTTCACCCCGACTCTCTCTCTCGGCGAAATCGAAGATCTACGACGCGACCCAGCTCCACCGTGACCCACCACCATCGTGAAGCAGCTCCTCTACGAAGGAAATCGACTAGAAAGAGACCTATTATGGCGAGAGAAGCACAGACCTTCGAGAACCCCTAAGACGATGGAGGAAAGGTAAAATCTCGAACCCAAACCGGTTTTTGAGCTTAAATGCATGTGTTTTCAGTGAATTTTTATGTGTGATATGAGAATTTGTGGTCTGGGTATAACAATTTGAGGATTTGGGTATTTTTTCTGGGTTTGTCGAACTTGTTCGATAGGTTTGATGAAAGCCCGTGCAAGCTCGACAAGATGAATATTGTTGGGTTTGCTATAAGCTCAATAAGGTTCGATAGAAGCTCAATAAGATTCATACATTAGAACTCGATTAGGCTCGACATAAGCTTGATGTTATCTCGATAGGATTAGATCGATAAGACTCGATTAGGCTCGATAGGAGCTCGATAGAATGAATATATTTTTTCTCGATAGGTTGGATATAGTACTCTCGATAGGCTCAATAGTTTCTCGATAGGGTTGATATAATTAGACTCGATAAGAGCTCAATGCATACTCGACGGTTCTTTATTAAGACAAATTCTTTTTTACTTGATGTTAGGTCGATAGTGGCTCAATAGGGATTTGTGGTAGCTAGATGATGGCTCGATGATAGTGTTTAACTCAGTTTTTCTATGAAATATTTGACGATTTTTTTCCAATTTTCTCACTAACTATCTACATATGTCGATGCTGATGCCAAAGTTGCTTATTCCGTTTAAAGATCACATTCCCGGCCGAGTGACATATAGGGGTAGTAGTCATTTGACTACCATTAAAAAGTGGTTTGCGAACCTCGGGCCGATAGAAAAGGCGAAGGAATCCCCTTTCAAACAGTTATTCCTGGCTCTGAAATTGCAATTCTCTGGAGTTTTGTTGCATCAACTATTATTGAGGAAGATAGCAAGTAAAATAGAAGATGAGTTGTATTTCTTTTTGGGCTCAAAGCATACAAATTCAGTAGAGGAGAGTTTCCTCTGGTGACGGGGTTGAATTTCAGTTCTGGAATGTCAGAGGCAGAGTTGGAGGAGCATCTGACTAGTGACCGCTTGATAAAGGAGTATTTTAATGACTCTAAGAAAGTAAAGCTATCTCAGCTGGATAATGCTTTTGAAACTTGAATTGTTGCTGAAGATGTGTACAAGTTGGGCCTCTGTTTCTTTGTTGAGGGGGTTCCATATGCCCCAAAGGGAAAGTTACTCGTATGGGTCAATATACTAAAGATGGTTGAGGACATTGAATACTTCTTCAGCTATCCATGGGGGAAGTTATCTTTCAAGAAGCTTATCAATTCTTCTAAGAAGGGCATGCATCACCAGAAGACGTTGTATGATAAGAAGAAGGATGCTAAGGTAAAACAAGAGTCGAAGTAGAGTTTGTACGTTTTTTCCTCGGCGTTATAGTATTGGGCGTACAAGGCCATTCATCAGGTTGCATAGGATTATGTTGTGAGCCCTAGAAATATGGTTCCGAGGATGCTTAGTTGGTTGCACCAGAAGAATAAGGATGCCACCAAGTATACCATTTCACAAATGTTCTCGAAGAGCACCGTAAGTTATTTTTTATTGACGACAAGCAGTTATGCTTACTCATATGAATATATTTTATGATAATTTGACTTAAATCAATGTTTTATGTTGGTTATAGTTGATCGCGTTACCCTTGTTAAAGCCCCGACCAGCAGAGTTGGAATATTACAACGCCCTGACAGAGGATGATGTTTTGCACATATATTCGATGATGCTGGCCCTGAGGAGGAGGAGGTTGCAGGCCCCACCCCTGCCTCAGCCCCTGCTGCAGCTCCAGCCCCAGCCCCTTCTCCAGCCCCTGTCGTAGGTGATATCACAGAGTTGGTACAGAGGTTGGAGAGAGTCGAAGGTCGACAGGAGAACTTCCTGAAGAATCATTCTATGATCATGGACACAATCATTCATATTCTGAGATTTATACAATCTCGACCGAGAGGCCCTATAAGCAATGCAGTAGATTCAGACTCAGACTCACTAGATATGCCAGATGATTTTCAAGTTGATGAGTCATCCACTCCTCCAACTATTGTTGTCACACTAGATCCTGTGACTTCAGGCGTAGCTATTGTCAACCCTAAGGAGGTGGTTGGGGTTGAATTTAAGAGGAAAAGACGTCGCCCCAATTGGCGCAAAGACTACACTGATCCAATGAGAAAGAGATCTTGTGGAGATGTTGCTACAGAGGAGCCATTAGTCCTAGACCCTCTCAAGAAGCCAACTAGCAAACAATATAGGACACTTTGCAAGTGGCTACTCGGAGACATCCCCAACAAGAAGCTGAAGGATATCAATACAGGGAGTTATGGTCTGACATGGTTTCAAATGTTGAAGACACCCCAGATGTGGCTCGATGATGGGGTAAGTTATTTAAAATGTTTAAAAAAATCCGTCCTGTTTAATCATTTTTAATGATGTTCGAACTGGCTTGATAGGAGCTCGATAGCTTCTCGATAGGAAATTTAACTGGGCTCGATAGGATATTATCTCAATATGTACGCGATAAAAGCTCAACAAGAGCTCGATAAGGACAATGAGCAGATAAGGACCTTGATATTAGCTCGATATGAGCTCGATAGAAGCTTGATAAGGACATTGAGCTTTTGGCAGATAACGACCTCGATATTAGCTCGATATGAGCTCAACATGAGCTCGATAAGGACAGTGAGCTTTTGGCATATAGAGATCGTGATGGAAGCTCGATATGAGCTCAATTGAAGCACGATAGGAGCTCGATATGAGCTCGACGAGAGCTCAATGCATGCTCGATAATTACATTTAAGCCATTTATCATGATTTTTGTAGGACTTTTGTTGATTTAACATATTTTTCATCTATCTTCTTTGTAGCAGATTGATGCGGCAGAGCACATGCTTCGTAGGCGTCGCCAATTCTACCCCGGGGCATATCACTAGAATGATGTTGTGATGAACGTCATGTTCTAACAAGTGATACCTACTAGACATGAACAATACAAGAAAACCAAAGAGAAGTTCCTCTGGGATGATGACATTTTATCTCTACTAACTGGCTTCCCACAACAGTTTCTTGCCTCTTGGCCAGGAGTTGAGGATGTATATTGGTGCCAGAATGATGAGCAGTCTCATTGGTTTTCCATTGAGGCGTCTATTTCTAGTTGGACATTCACCATATATGATTCAGACTTGCATGTGATGAGTAAGAAAGTCGTCGAGGAATTTATGAGGCCATGGTGCATCCTCTTTCCTTCTTTGTTGTTAATGAGTAAACTGTTCACAAACAACTTGATGTTGAAGATTCCTGCAACAGGAAAGAAGCCACCTGAGTTCCAATGGCACCGCCTACAGTGACACGAGGTCCCTCACTTTTTGCAGTTGAGATTGTGGTGTGTATGCTATCAAGCATGTCGAGCATCTCATGGTCGGGCTTCCATTAGACACCATCAACCGATACTAGTGTATAGTTTTTTTTTTATGATTGGACATATTTTATTAAAGCGATTACAGTATTAGAATGTGATAATGTCCAGCTCTTCATTTTTTGATGATGATTGTATATATATAGGTTCTTTAGGGGAAAATATTACAGGTTCTGCTTTTTTTTTTTTTTAATCATTTTGTAAAAACCATCGATCATGTATCAAGCTATTATTAGGCATATCCAGATTCAATCCTTTAAATTTAGTAGGTCTATTATCGATATATTATCAAGCATGCATCGAGCTATTATCGAGCATGCATTGAGCATATCCAGAATCAATCTTTTAAATTTAATACATCTATTAAATAGCTATTATCAAGCATGAATCGAGCACGAATCAAGCATGCATCGAGCACAAATCCCTAAAAATGGATGTTGCCTTTGATATTGGGATCTTCACATCCACAATGGAGATGCTTTCAATGATTTTACAATGAAATGTGGTTGTGATTGTAGTTTTCTAGTGCAAATTGTGGGTTTGGGTGAGGGAGACCTTAATTTTCATGAGAGAGAGAAAAGAGAGAAAGAGAAGATAAGTGATAGAAAAATAATAGGAGGGATATTTTAGAAAGTTGGGGAATCAATAGCATCAAAATAATGAAAAGTAGATGATATTTATTTTAATTATGATACATCATTAGGCATAAAAGTAAAATATCCCTATTAGAATTTAGTGATATTAGTGACTAGAAATGGATGTGGAGTGGGTAATTAGCGGGGGAGCATTTAATCCTCATCTCTGTCTCCATCTCGTATATTGCAGAAAATCTCCATAAGTACCCATTTACATAAAATGATCTTTTTAAAAATATAATATTTTAAAAGTTAATGTATAAAATTATTGTTTTACCATATTGTTAACTTTGGCTAAAATAACTTTAAAAAACTTTATTATATATTACCTTTTTACCACTTAACTTTTAGATTTTCCCATAAATTATATTATAAATTTTCTAATACTTATTGTAATGCCCTACTAATCCAAGATCATTACATTGTATGTTTGAAATAGTGTTTAACTCGCTAAACGAGTCATTTCAACGTAGAAAGTGCAATTAAACTAACTCAAATGTTAGGTATTAAAATTTTTGGCTAAAAGAGTAATACTTTTTATTAAAAGAGTTTAACATAAACATGGGATCCCAGAAAATAGTTTATAAATAGACAAAAGACCAACAAATTACAAAATAGTCGTCCTAGGCAAAAAAACAAGATTCAACCCCTAGTTCCTCCCAAGTAATCCTGGCTATTGCAGTCGAGCAAGCTGCATATGTACACGTTGCCCCACGAGCTCTCCAACTCATGGTTGGTCCAACTTATCCTTGCTCTTACCTGCAGAGCACCCGTGAGCCAAGGTTCAGCAAGAAAACCTCACAAGGTATAACAATATACTCAGATATTCAAAAGCAATAAACACATGCTTCACAGATATCAGATACATTCATTCCCATCATATAACCTATAAACACATTCGATAGTTTACAAATAGAATATTCACTTAAATCATACAATCGATTATCTGGCCCAGGAGATCAGTCCTATCGAGCGGCCTAACCAAGAGAGGTGCATACTCAGGCACCCAGCCTGCACGGTTCTTGCTGAGTAATGGGGACCGCACCCTCAGATTGGACTTGTTCTCAGTCACACGGTCCAAGAACACAATCCTGCCGAATGGCCTAGCCGAATGAGTGCATAATCAAACACTCAACTCTCAGCTCATGTCGGGCAAGTGAGGACCACACCCTCAGATTACACTTGCCTTTCGCCCTGCATTCCATACGCGTTGCCAAGCGGCCCAACCAAGCAACATGCGTACTCATGCATTCAGCTTATGGTTCTTGCCGAGCGAGTAGGGACCGCACCCTTATTCAGGACTCACCTTCACAATTTGCTTTCCACACACATTGTCGAGCAGCCCAACCAAGCGACATGTGTACTCAGGCATTCAACTCACGGTTCTTGCCGGGCGAGTAGGGACTGCACCCTTATCCAAGACTCGCCTTTACGGCCTGTGTTTCACATGCATTTGTCGAGTTGCCTAACCGTGCGACATGTGTACTCAGGCATTCAGCTCACGGTTCTTTCCAGGCAAGTAAGGACTACACCCTTGTCCAGGACTCACCTTTACGGCCTGCGTTCCACACACATTACTGAGCAGCCCAATGCTCAATGCGATGTCGATGGCCCCTCATTCAACACGATGGCCGAAAATCAATATGAATCATATATTCACAAATGGTTCAAAGCTAATAAGCATACCAATCAAATGCTCTATGTGCATATACCAGTTTTCTTACCTCTGGTCCTTAATGAGACACATATCCCATCCCAGAGCACGAACCTTTCCTCTTGAGCCAATCGGTATCCTAGTCATAACCATAATAAAGAATAACTATCAATAACGAGCAAATAAAGGCTTCTGAACTGAGTCATAGCCTCCAGGACCTCGAATTCTACTAAACCGGGTAGTAAAATCCTTCCTGAGCCCTTAGGTTTGAGTCCCAACAACTCAAAACCTCACTTGGCTATTCTTCCTAATTAGCGATGCGGTGCACCCCTGAAGGGTCGTGGTGCACCCCAAGGTAGAGAACCCTGGTCATGTTTTCACTAGACATGCGTCGCAGCGCTAAGGCAGTTCAGAAGAACCCGAATGCCCCTGAGTTCATACGGGCTACGGCATTCCAAGAACAACGTCGCGGCACAACCCCGCCAACCCAGAATTCAAGCGTTTTCCAGATTTCTAAACTCCCCAAAATTGGCCCAAAACACGATTTTAATATAATCCGCCCACATAAATGGTCTCAACAACTCACAAACACCAAAACCTAGCCCTTAAACTTAACAAGACATCAACCAAACTCAAAATTCAAAGAAAACTCTAAAATCTCAAAACCCAAAAACTCATAATTTAAAACCTTAAATTACCTCTGATAATTGTTTCCCAGTTGAAAGTTATGCTTAAAAACTTCTCAAAAATCACTACGATTCTTACCCTGCCTAAATCTGAGCTCTATAACTCAAGATGTCTTCAAAAATCAATGGGGAGTTTAGAGAGATAAAGAGAGAACGCAAGAGAGAGAGAGAGAGAGAGAGAGAGAGAGAGAGTGTTTGAATTTTTCAAGTTAAGGAACTCAATCTAACTCAAATATTTAAATGGTCCCAAATGACCAAAATACCCCCCACTCAATTTGTTCCTCTCTAAACACCCCATAAGGGCAAAAATGTCATTTTGACTCTCTAATCCTGCTCTATACTCAAAATTATTGAGATTGGTTAATATAATGGTTAAGATATTTACACAATGAGGTGCAAAACACTTGACGGTTTTCACCTAAAGAGAAGTGAAAACATGAGATTGTGTAGAAGGCATCTAAAAGTGACTTTTGTGGGTCTAAAGTGATACAATTAGGTATCCAAACATTCTTAAAAAGTTCGGTATCATTTGGACCAATTTTAGGACCATTGGAAGGGTCCAAAGTCAGAGAGGGTGGCGATGTGTCACCCCCTAAGTGGCGTAGCATCGCCAAAATGTGAAGGGCTTCAAAAGCCCTAGCAAGCGATGCATCGCCTGGGCGGTCTTTTAGGGTCGCACGGTTTACGTAAAATGCTCCAAATGATGTGTTTTAAATGCTCTAATCCTATTGGTTAGACTAATGATGATGCCTACACTATATATATGGGTTATTTGAGTTGAAAAGCATTTATCACATTTTCCAACTCTCTCTAACCTCATTCTCTCTCTAGCTTTCTAAGACCAAAGTTTTCTCCAATAAACTCATGAAGCTTTGCTTGACTTGCATGAGTTTTAAGGCTTGTTCAATCTCAAATCTCATTCTACTTAGTTGAAGCTTCAAGCAATTGGGAAGGGTTGGAATAGAGATTTCGGAAAAAAATATTATTATTGTGTATAAGCCTTAGAAGTTCCCCAAGTTTGAAGATTCAAGTTGCTCAATACATAGGTTGTGTCTCTCTAACCCCTAATCTTGTATTTTGTAATTATATTATGTTTTTCATTGTTAGTATTCATGATTAAATGTATCTAAATTCATCTTGTCATCATTTAATCATTTAGTTCTTTATATTCAAGATTAATAATCATATCATGAACTTGTTTATTTGATTATCAAGAATTGTATTCATACCTTGAATTTGAATCTTGGTCAACATCTAGGGTTTGGAATATTTCATTATCATCATAATTCATTGTTGATTTGCAATGAGTAAAGCCATATATTCCCAACAATCAAAATCTCTATTTCTAATTTCTATCTTTTTGTGTTTTTCATAATCAACAATGAAGGAAATTGGTCCATCTTCTACAACCTTCAAATCCTTGTTTCAAGATTTGGTTTGTGTTGGACACATAACCATGAAAGATCAAAGAATGTTCTATTTGGAGATGCTCTACATGAATGTGGATAAGGATTCAAAGTCTTCATCAACAAAGGATGAGACAACTCAATAGGATTACATGCTTAAGGAGAATTGTATCATCAAGTTCTTATTTTTAAATGTGTAGATTTCAAGAATTTGAACGAAATGTGTTTGTTGCCATATTTTTGTGAGTTTGAGATCATTGTTTATATTAAGAGTACACTGGTGAATGTCAATAAACAATTCAAGGGTTATTGTTGTACTTGTTTTGTTTGTAAAGTTATTGATCATCATGTGAGATATGGTAATTGTAAAATTAACCATAATGAGATTGGGGTCAATAAAATTGATGATGAGATTTGTGTGACCTTAATTGAATTTAATGCATTCGATAAGGAATGCATGATAACCCTAAAGAGAATTGGCATGATTCATGCATGTAGTGATGAGACTAATGAAACCTTAAGATAATGTGAACATGTCAATGCAATTGATGTTGAGATCATTGCAAAAGAAAGTGAAGATACTAAGGTCAATGCTTTGATGTTGAGATCATTGCAAATCTAAGAAAAGATACCAAGGCCAATGCATTTGATGTTGAGATCATTGCAACCTTGAGTGAAGTTAATGAAACCCAAGGAAAGGTGCAAGGATGGTGGTATGATACTTATGCCACCATTCATGCAACCGTTGATAAAACTCTTTTTAAAACCTTTGAAAGTGCAAAGGTGGAACTTGAAGTCCAAATGGGAAATGAAAAGAGATCCAAGGTACTTGGAAGGGGCTGCATTGATGTGTTCTTCGCTAATGGAAATAAAGTGACCCTAATTAATGTTTTCTATGTTCGCGATATGACTACAAACATTATGAGTGGAAGTATATTGCGTAAATCTGGTATCAAAATGGAGTTTGAATTCGGTAGACTCACTTTGACTAAATTGGGTACTTTGTGGGAAAGGGTTATACATGTGATGGAATTATCAAACTTTGTGCTCTTGATAGTGACAATAATTATATGGAATCTAAATCTTGCAATGTGATTAATTCTAATTCTATTACTTTGTGGCATAATAGACTTGCTCATATAGGTTATAACACAATTAAAAGAGTTGTTAAATGTGGATTGATTAATTGTGATGTGAATGGGCATGACAAATGTGAATTATGTGTTAAATCTAAAATTGTAATGCCCCAACCTCCAGGGACCGTTACGGTGTGCCTTGTAAGCAGTGCTAAACTCGCTAATCGAGTCATTTGGCCAAAATCATGATCTAGGTATGATTAGCGGTTTAGGGATTAAAACTTTGGTTTGGAGATAACGTCTCACTAGGACGTTTAATTTATACATTGGGATCCCGAAAATAAAGTTTCAAAGTCTATTACAGAAAACATTTACAACAGGCCGTTCTAAGCGGCAAAACAGGGTTCAACCCTAGTTCCACTTTAAACCTCGGCCGTGGCGGACGAGCAACCGCATATGTACACGTCATCACCTGAGCTCTCCAACTCAAGGATGGTCCAGCTTCCTCTTGCCTTTACCTGCACCACGTAGCACCCGTGAGCCAAAGCCCAGCAAGAAAACACCATATACCATGATATAATATCAACAACGATCATAATAACCATTCAGGACTATCAGTCCAAGCAAATAGGTGACAGTAGCCAAAAGTCACAATAATGAGCATCGCTTTTTCTAGCCATGTGACAATAGGGTCACCAGGGCTTAACTGATAAGTGATCCTTTCATAAGTTTGATTAGGATAGGTGCATGGTGAATGGTCACCAACATAACCTTCCTCCCGACTCTAGAGTCGTGCCATGGACAGCGTCCCTTGGCCGTGTGACAAACAGTCACCGGGGTCATATACCTTGGCCATAAACATCTGGTCATAGACCAGGCAAGCGCTTATAAGTTCTTCGACCTTAGGGTCGGTCTGGCATTAATGCCATAGAGCCATTCAATGCATGATTCTCGACTTTAGAGTCGGTCCCTGACTAGTCAGTGTCTCAAGTAAGACATGCCACCAATCATATATCACATGTTCCATATTCATAAACGAGGCATTTAGCATGCTTACTAAACAGGTATTAGTGCTATCAGGGCCATGCATAAACACAGAGGCTCAAGCTCTGAACGATGTCATACTCAGTATATAAAGCATGTCCCAAACACATGTTTCTCATGCATCATAAGCAATATATCCAGTAAACCAACATGCACCAATAACATCCATGCCTGTCACGTTTAATAGTCAACCAACATGCATCAAGAATAGCCATGCATGTCATACATAATAATCAACCGACATGCATCAATAATAACCACGCATGTCATACTCAATAATCAACCAACATGCATCATAATAGCCATGCATGTCATGCTCAATAACCAACCAACATGCATCCATAATAGCCATGCATGTCATGCTCAATAATCAACCAACATGCATCCATAATAGCCATGCATGTCACATATACACAGGGTGCAGTTTTCTTACCTCAAAGTCGAGCTGGAACGATTAAAGGAACGACCCTTGAGAACGATCAACTTTTATTCCTTTAGCGGTCACCTAGTCATAACCAAATATAAGGTATCATCAATAAAAATGATCACTGAGGGTTCCCAAACCAAATCCCAGCCCCCGAGACATCAAATACTACTCAACTGGGTACTAGGTCCAACCCCGAGGCCTATGGTTTGAATCCCCCAAGCTAAAAACCACATTTTAGCAAAATTGGCCTTAAGGGCCGCGACCCTCCCCTGCTGCGCCGCGGCGCGCCTCCAAACAGAAAGGCTCCCCCCTGCCAGACGCCAAGGGCCGCGGCGCTCCCCTGCTGCGCCGCGGCGCCCAGCCCAAACCAGCCAAGTCGGCCACACGCACCAGAATTTCCCCTGTGCTATTTCCTCTCAAACCAGTCATTCTAACCATCATAAAACCTCTTCCTAACATATAATTAAACCCCCATACATCACCCATAACCTCTCATCATCAAAACCCAATCATACCATCAATCAAAACCCCTTTAAATCCATACTTCCATCAATAATCAAAGGCTGAGAATTTAAAGATCAAAACAGAGCATAACCTGAAACAAGTGACTAAGACTCACCTTGCAACCAGTTTGAACCTTCCTTAATAGCTTAACCAGGTCCACAACTTCATCCTTTTGAATTCCTAGCTCAAAACCTCAAGATGGCCTCAAGAACACCAAAGAAGGATGAAGGGAAGGTAGTGTACGGGAAGGGAAGTGGATAGCCTCTGTTTTTGTTCTGTCCTTCTACAGCCCTCCTATGTTATATATATCCAAAACCTTAAATGACCAAAATGCCCTTAAGCCACCAATAGCCTCTAAAATCACTTCAAAGGTAAAATTGTCCTTTCCAACCTATACCGTTAATCATAATTAACGCTCTCCAATTCCCGCTAATCTCAATATCCTCAAACACCAATAATTCATGTCCCGTTACCCTAAAATCCCCGGTAACGCTATAATTACTAATATCACCCCGAGACTCACCCCGAGCCCCGAGCTCAAACCCGTTATGACTAGACCGAACACTTACATCTCATGATCGTCTCATGTCGAAAAGCTCGAACCAATCCACCTTATAATGTGGCTATATTAACTAATCACAATCATGCACTCAAAATATACAATTACGCCCACAGTGGCCAAATTACCAAAATACCCTCACAATAATAAATTCTCCCATATGCATGCATTCACCATTTTATAATAATATAATTCACATAAACATGCATATAATCATCAAATACTATAATAAATCAGTTATGACCCTCCCGGCCTCCTAATCAAGGTCCTAAAACTTATTAGGAAATTTGGGGCATTACAAAAATGGTAAAGAAACTTTTGCCAAGTGTTGATAGATGTTCAAACTTGCTAGATTTAATACATAGTGATTTATGTGAATTGAATGGCATGTTGACTAGCAGAGGAAATAGATAATTCATAACTTTTATAGATGATTGATATAGGTATACTTGTGTGTATTTACTTAAGAGTAAGGATGATGCATTTAATGCATTTAAAATCTATAAAGCTGAAGTAGAAAATCAATTGGAAAGGAAAATAAAGACTCTTAGAAGTGATAGAGGTGGTGAATACTTTTCAAATTATTTCAATGTGTTTTGTGAACAACATGACATTATACATGAATGCACTGCACCATACACTTCACAAGAAAATGGAATAGTTGAAAGAAATAATAGGATTTATCTTGAGATGATTAACTCTATGCTTTTACATGCTTAATTGTGTTATAATTTGTGATGTGAAGCTTTGCTTGTTGCGTGTCATATATTGAATTGAATTCCTATGAAAAAGAACAATGTGTCTCCATATCAGTTATGGAGAGGAAAGAAGCCTAACTTAGGCTATCTTAAAGTGTGGGGGTGCCTTGCTTATTGTAAGATCACGAAGCCTAAAAGGACCAAGTTAAGTCCAAGGGTTGTACAATGTGCATTTGTTGGCTATGCCTTAAATAGCAAGGCCAATAGGCTACTAGACTTGGAGTCTAATGTGATAATTGAATCAAGAGAAGTGGAGTTCTTTGAGAATGTGTTATATTGTGATAGCAACTCTCAAGAACCCACATGTGTTGGAGAATCTCTTATAGAGAAAGATCCAAAGGTTGATGAGCAACCTATATTGCATCGGAGAAGCCAAAGGCTTATAGAGTGGGGATCAATTGAGAAATTTTCTCAAGTAGAGAAACTCTATGGTAGACTTGAAGAAGTCGCATGGAAATTTCCTATGATTCTTTAAGTTAAGGATGGTCCCAAAACCTACCAAGAAGCAATGTCTTCGTGAGACTGTGTTTTTTGGAAGGAGACAATAAATGATGAGATGGATTCCATTATGAAAAACCACACATGGGAATTGATAGACATTTCACAAGGTTCAAAACCAATTGGGTGCAAGTGGGTATTTCAAAGGAAATATCACACTGATGGCACATACAATCCTTCAAAGCTAGATGAGTAGCTAAAGGGTTAAACAAAAGGAAGGAATTGATTATTTTGACACGTATGCATCGGTTGCTAGGACAACCACAAAAAGAGTTTTATTTGCCTTATC
This sequence comes from Humulus lupulus, assembly GCF_963169125.1. Classification (NCBI taxonomy): domain Eukaryota; kingdom Viridiplantae; phylum Streptophyta; class Magnoliopsida; order Rosales; family Cannabaceae; genus Humulus; species Humulus lupulus. Next base: position 45,010,613 of record NC_084796.1, on the reverse strand, counting down.
ATCAATATATAACCCTTATGCTCTTCAAATGGATGTCAAAATGACATTCCTAAATGGAAATCTCGATGAGGAGATTTATATGGAACAACCGGAGGGTTTTTTTCTAAGGAGAAATGAACATAAAATGTGTAGGCTTGTTAAATCACTATATGGTTTAAAACAAGCACCGAAACAATGGCACGAGAAGTTTGATAAAGTTATTGTTTCAAATGGGTGTAGACACAATAATGGACAAGTTCTTATACTCTATGACTTGTGATGGCTATGTCATATTGATGTGTCTATATATAATCTAAGTCGCATGGAAAGTGCTTGACAAGTTTAGTAATCTCAAAATCAAAGAGACGAATACACCATTTGATTCAAGCATAAAGCTTGAAAAGAAAAACGATAGAGTGGTTAATAAACTAAGTGGGTTTACTAGCAATCCAAGTATGAAACTTTGAAAAGCAATTGAGAGAGTTCTAGGGTACCTTAAAAGGACTAAGCAGCTAGGCCTCCAATATTCAAAGTTTCCAAAGATACTTGAAGGATATTACGATGCGACTTGGATATCAAGTGTAGGAGATAATCTCTCCACAAATGGTTGGGTGTTTATGCTCAAAAGATGATAGGTTTCTTAGGGCCCAAAAAATAAACATAAATTTCACTAAACCATGGAGAATGAGTTTATAACTCTAGCGACAAATGGCAAAGAGGCAACGTGGCTTAGGGATTTCATGAGGAATATCCCAATGGTGATAAACAAGCCACATTAGCTAGAGCTTATAATGGCATGGGAAGTCTAGACAGATAAGTCTAAGAAATGAATATGTGAAACAATTGATTCATGGAGGAATCATGTCGATCTCATATGTTAAGACAAGTGAGAACTTAGCATATCCATTTACAAAACCTCTTGCGAAGAGGTTAGTAAGATCTACTTCAAAAGGGATGGGACTAAAACTCCTAGAATAATATATTCACCAATGATGGCAACCCAACTCCAAACTTGTGAACATCAAGGGCAAGAGTTCAATGGGTAAGAACAAGTTATTGGGTGAATTGTTTCAACACTAGCAAAATCATGAGTTTCCAAGGATGGTTAGTGTTGGTTGCTACCGAGTGAGGGTTAAGCCTAAGGCTTTTAAAGAAGCTAAGTTGTGTGCAACAAGCATCTCTAAAGGTAGCAAAGATGTTGTAAGAACTTCACCTATGTGAACTTAGAGGTGCTGCCGCCTCTCATGGGAGTTTGAGTTTCTCCTCGAAAAGTTCATGAAATGGATGAACACATGGACATATGAGTGCTAAGCGAGAAAAGTGGGAAAATGAATGGTCAAGTGGAGGCGTGTGTGGTCTTACCGGTTTTATCATCAAGGAGTACTTGGTTCATTCTTTAAGACACCAATGACTTCGATAATGCTTTATAATACTTTCACTAAGATAAAGTTCAAATCGTAAGATACTTTATTTTATGCACCAAAACTGTTAAGCTAAGAAGAGAGGATTATATTTAACCAAGTGGGGGATTGTTGAGATTGGTTAAATATAATGGTTGAGATGTTTACACGTTGAGGTACAAAACACTTAACGATTTTCACTTAAAGAGAAATGAAAACATGAGATTGTGTAGAAGGAATCTAAAAGTGACTTTTGTGGGTCTAAAGTGATATAATGAGGTATCCAGACATTCCCAAGAAGTTCGGTAGCATTTGGAGCAATTTTAGGACCATTGGAAGGGTCCAAAGTTAGAGAAGGTGGCGATGCGTCGCCCCCTAAGTGGCATAGTTACACCAAAATGCGAAGGGCTTCAAAAGCCCTAGCATGCGATGCCTCACCTACTAGTAGGCGACGTATCGCCTGATAGGCAATACATCGCCTAGGCGGTCTTTTAGGTTCGTACAGTTTACGTAAAATGCTCCAAATGATGTGTTTTAAATGCTCTAATCCTATTAGTTAGACTAATGATGATACCTACACTCTATATATGGGTTATTAGAATTGAAAATCATTGATCACACTTTCCAACTCTCTCTCTAACCTCATTCTCTCTCTAGCTTTCTAAGAACAAACTTTTCTCCAAGAAACTCATCAAGCTTTGCTTGACTTGCATGAGTTTTAAGGCTTGTTCAATCCCAAATCACATTCTACTTAGTTAAAGCTTCAAGCAATTGGGAAGGGTTGGAATAGAGATTTTGGACAACAATATTATTATTGTGTAGAAGCCTTAGAAGTTCCCCAAGTTTGAAGATTCAAGTTGCTCAATACAAAGGTTGTATCTCTCTAACCCTAATCTTGTATTTTGTAATTCTATTATGTTTTTCATTGCTAGCATTAATGATTAAATGTATCTAAATTCATCTTATCATCATTTAGCTCTTTATATTCAAGATTAACATTCTTATCATGAACATGTTTCTTTGATTATCAAGAATTGTATTCATACCTTGAATTTGAATCTTGATCAACATCTAGGGTTGAGAATATTGCATTATTATCATAATTCATTGTTGATTTGTAAAGAGTAAAGCCATATATTCCAAACAAAAATTCCTCAGATATTTCCGCTAACTCGGAATCCCACTATTTTTCCCAAAATAGGACTCGTACTACAATAAATCTCGGTGAGTCACCAGATCACCCAGAACACCCCTTGGCTCACCCTGAGCCGAGAATTAATCCCCGTTGTGACTAAACCACTACCTTGCTCAAAAGGGTCGTCTGCTGTCGAATATATCAAATATACCCACATAACAGTTTGTGTTGAAGCACATAACACATACAATCACAGATATGCCCTCTGCAGGCTAAAATTACAACAATGCCCTTTTTACTAGAAACAGGCCTATAAGCACATTTAATGCACTTGTGGATGCTAAAAAGTCCACACCAGTGAAAGACCCACATCTCGTGTTTATGGTCATTTGAAGGTCCAAAGCAACCATGACCAACGCCCCGTTGGTCTCTTGGAGCACTGACTCAGTGAAAAAGGCATCAAACATGGTCTCAGCATTACCACCGTTTCGGCCTTGCGTCATGCCTTACACAGTTGTTTCCACGAGTGGTCCTGCGAGGCTCTCGCCTCGCGCTTGACTCAGAGGTCTCACTCGAGTGCCTAGAAGCCATGATGGCCTCGCATAGCAAGACACGCCTCTCTTCGCCCAGGCACCCAGATACTGCGTACCCATGCCGCACGCCAGCACCACGCGAGACACCATCACGCCCCAAGTCAGTGCCTCGCGACCCCGTCTCGCCTAACCACGTGAGACACCATCGCACCACAAGACCGCGTCTCGGGACTCCATCTCACCAGCACCACGCAAGATGCCATCGCGCCCCAAGACCATGCCTCGTGACCATATCTCGCCAACACCACACGAGACGCTCTCGCGCCATGCACCTTGCACCAAGCGCCTCACACCACAATCTCGCACGCGCAGCCATGCCTCACACCATAGTCTCGCGAGAACACCATGTGTGCCCCACCTTATATGCCTACGGAGCCACACTTTGTGCCCATAATATGCACTTGGGGTCGAGAGGCCCTTCTCATCTCATTTTCATAGGGCCATCTCGCGAGATCCTTCATTGCCAAGCATCTGGGAATAACATAAAAGGGTTCTAGGACTTGAAGCCCTTAGGAATAAGGTACCTTACGAGAGTAAAAACTAGTGGCTCGAGGAGCTCGCACAAATACGGAATGTACCTACAAACTAAGAGAAGTCAGAGTACGGACACGATGTACATGCCAGAAAAGTAGTGGTTATACGAATAGGGTACCTGATGTGGTCATTCTCAGCCAACCTTTGACGTTTGTACTGAACAAGTGGTTGAGGTACATCCAAGTAATAAAGTTGAGGCGCTCCAACAAATCCTCTGCATGTACTAAAACCGACCACCACACTCCTTGCACCACTACCACTGTTAAACTGCATATGCAGGGTCGTGTCCCCAGGGACCACAGTGTACTAAGAGTCATTAGTACTCTACTATAAATATGACCTCCCTTCATCTGGGGAGGGGGGAAGAAATTTGGGGAGAATTTTGTAACCACACATTGTTAATGGGAATAGACCCTATTCATTCTCTCTATTTTTCATTTTGAAATTTCAGCATTCACATTTTGTGTTCTTGAAATCATGAGAACGTTTGTTTGGAATTCATTTGATTTGAATCTACTTCTTTTACAACTCACAAATTTCTTGATCTAACATAGTTGACGATTTCTTATCGTCAATAGTTTGGTGCCGTCTGTGGGAAGGATAAGTGCCAAGCCATTGTTCTTCCATTGATTCAGGTAGAGAAAGATGCTGAGATGCTCTAAGAGACTGAGAGAACCATAAGAGGTGGAGGTCCACCTCGACAGAGATCAGTTGAAGGACTCCATGAAGAACCCTCTGCCACCCAAAAATGTGGATGCACCAAATGAGCCCATGGCTCCTGGAGATGAAAGGGAGGCTTCGTCCCCAGGTGTCCAGCCTAATGAAAACCATCCAAGACCATCAGTTGTTCCCGCGAAAGGGGCCAGAAAGTTTCCGCCCCCAAGGCCATCGCAGGTGCCGAACTCTGGCCTGCAAGATCCGTGTCCATTGACGCGCTGGCTAGACAAGAGCCCCCGAGTACATTCCATTAGCTCGAGCTCTAGGTCTCAATTTTATGAAGAGGAGATACACGAGTTACACCAGAAGAACCAAAGGCTAGAAACCACCTTAGAAAATATACAAGAGGTGTTGAACGACCTGCTACAAGCAAATCAAGCGTGCCTCTTCCTAGAAGAAAGGAGAAAGGCCAAGAGGGTGGAGAAACCACGGTCCTTATGGATGATGGGAGGACTCGACTCTCCACTAGTAATACCCCTCAGACAAAGCAGCACGAATGTCCTGGACAGGCGAAGCAGTCCCAGAGGCTAGGGCGGAAGAACAACACCAACCCTCATAACGAAGTTGAAGTCACTTCAAGGGAAACACCCTCAGAATTAAAGGAAGAACTCAACAAGAAAAGGATGAATGAGAGGACTACACCTCCTATGGCTCCCCAAGAAGACAAAAGGAAAGGAAAGGCCAACTCATCCGACTGGAGAGACTCCTTGAACAAAAGAAGGAGAGACTTAGATGCCGAAATGAAGAGCCTGTCGAGTAAGATAATCACTGCATCTGGGGGACACGTTTTCGATGATGTGTTTGATTATGAATCACCCTTCATTAGAGAAATCCAAGTCATGCAGCTCCCAACCAACTTCAAAGAGCCTCACATGACCCTTTATGAGGGAAATACAGACCTAAAATACCATATGGATGCGTTCAATGACCTAATCAAGCTAAGGGGAATTACTAGCAAAGCCAGATGCCACTGTTTTGCTGTCACGTTAAAGGGACCTGCGTACAAGTGGTTTAAGAGACTCCGGCCAGGGTCCATCAAGTATTGGCAACAATTTTCTAACGAATTTCTCCAGCAACATCACGCTGTGCGTGATTACACCATGCCAGGCACCAGCCTCACTAATGTGAAACAAGGAGAATAAGAGAGCCTGAAGAACTACATCCATAGGTTCAATATGGAAGCATCCAATGTGGGAAGCCTAACCCGTGGGGAGTTAAAAATGGCCATTACAGCTGGGGTGCGCCCGGGTAGTAAGTTGTGGGATAACATACTAAAGAGGGAGGTCACTGACTTCGACGATTTCTACGAACAATCCCAAAAGTACATTCATGTCAAAGACGGCCATGAGAACCTGAAGGTATCACTTGTCAAGCATTCAACCCCTAAAGATTCGAATGACACGATGAAGAAAAGAGTGTACGAAGGGCCAAGAGATGACTACTAGAGGAAGCACAAGCACAGAGGTAGCCCTAGCAAACATCCCACACTTTCAACACAGACCTAACACATACTAGGGAACATATCTTCGTAGCAAACGAGAATCAAGTCCCCTTCAGGAGACCCCCACCAATGAAAAGGGATCAGTCAAAAAGAGATCCTGGAAAGTACTGTTAGTATCATAAAGACATTGGGCACACCACCGCAGAATGCACTCATTTGAAGATGGAAATCGAAGAGCTTATACACAGGGGACACTTGGGTAGATATGTCCACAAAGAAAACCAAACACCGAAAGAAGGAGTACCCTCACCATGGGCACGAGATGAAGCCCCAGAGGTGCAAGGAGAAGTTAGGACCATCTTCGGAGGGCCAGGGTTCGGAGGAGAATCAAGGAAAGGGAGAGACAAGTATGCCTGGAAGCCAAGCAAAGTCCACCTCCATGCGTCTTAAGTTTGGAACAACGCCCCCCAAAGAGCTTTAAGGGGGAGAACGATTCAATAACCTTCAGCGAAGAAGACGCGCGGGGTGTGCATTTCCCTCACAATGACCCTTTGGTGTTGACTATTCAACTTGCTAACATGAGGGTACATCGAGTCCTGGTGGATAATGGAAGCTCCGTAGACATCCTATATCGCCCGGCCTTAGAGAAGATGGGGCTGGACATTAGGAACCTAAAGCCCTGTAACACCTCCTTGTATAGGTTTACAGGAGACTCAATACAACCCCTGGGCACAATCGAGTTGGCCCTCACCATGGGAGAACTGCCCAGACAAACCACTGTAATGACAAACTTCATCATAGTAAGTTGTTCCTCAGCCTTCAACATGGTATTAGGGAGACCCTCCTTGAGAGAATTGAAGGCGATAACCTCAGTATACCACTTAGCCATAAAATTCCCAACTCCTGGGGGAGTAGCGAGCATGAAAGGGGAACAGAAAAATGCAAGGGAATGTTATAACATGTCCCTCCGCACAGTCATGAAACCTCCAGAACTGGTGTAGGTGATGGTAGTACATGGGAACTCAAACCCGCGTGAGTTCAATCCCAAAGTTACTAAGGACATCAAAATCGATGGTGTGCGTACGCGCCTGAGAGGGAGCAATCAGGTAAATCTCCACTTTTAGTGTGATAAATCAAAAGGGTTACCATGGTTAGCCCCCCAACATAGTTGTGAGTCCTCCCCTCAAAAGCAGCTATAGATTAGAGGGGTAACCTAGATGCCCTAATATGAAGTAAAAACAATGTTGCCTATGTACTCTAATTATTTCAAATGAATATGTTTTTTATTGGCATGATACCCTCATCATTTACATGAGCGCATATCTAACTCTTGTGTACCTATCACCAATCGGAATTATCAAAGTGCATGAGCAAAATGATCAAAGTACTCGACTAGATAAATCTCGCCAACCACTTGGGGGCAGAGTACACAGCTAAAAAGGGTCCTAAAAGAGATCCTTATAAAAAAAAAAAGGAAATAAGGAAGAAAAACTTGCAAGGCATCTCTCGAGTTCACAAGGATTAGCTACCCTTCTGAACATCAAGAGGGTCAAAAGGTCTTACAGGAAGAGCCTCCTAATAAAGGCTGATACCTCCAAGAGAGGAAAGACCTCAGGAAGAGCATCCACTAATAAGCCTAGAGCAGCCACCAAGCCATCTAGCCAAAAAGGGACCTAAAAAAGACCCCTCAAAAGGCCCTACATGAAGAGCCTCCTACTAAAGGCTAATACCTCCATGAGCGGAAAGATCTCAGGAAGAGCATCCACCAATAAGTCTAGAGCGGCCACCAAGCCGTCTAGCCAGAAAGGGTCCTAAAAGAGACCCTTGCAAAAATAGTACTATGCATAGTGACGAGAAGGACACTTCTCGCAAGAAATAACAAGCACGCGAAAAAGTATATAAAAGGATGGCTAGAACCCAAAAGGTCAACATATCCTTATAGATACAATCAAGGTGCACCAAAGAGAGACCTATCGAACCCCTTTTCGCGGGCTCAAAAGGACATCAAGCATAGAGAAGCAAAAACAAATGATCACATATATATAAATGAGAAAGAAAGTTGCAATAATGTGGCAGGACTTAGAAAAGTTCCAAAAAAAATGAGGTTCAAAAGAGCATACAACCAAATCGAATTAAAAGGTAAAAATTGTAGAAGCAAAATCTCAAGGCCTCCCGCCGCGAGCATTCCACACGGCCACCTTCGCGAAGGCATGCTCATCAAAGGAGGAGAAATCGATTAGGATTTTGCCTCCACATTACATAGAGAGTGGGCTCTATAGACTTGTACTCGACCTCAGCAAAATTAGCCTCCAGGAGAGTGACCCTCTCTTACAACGTCATAGCCTTGGCTTTCGCTCCCCCCAGATCAGCCTCTAGGCGAGTGACCATCTCCTGAAACATCACAGCCTTGGCTTCTGCTCTCCTCCAATTTTTTGATGACGAAGAGGCCTTCGCCATGGCCTTCTCCAGCTTAAGCTTGGTGTCAGTAAGCTCCCTCTCAAGCTCATGAACTTTGACCGCTAGACAGTCCCTTTCAGCGTTCGACGAAGAGAGGTCCTGTGCTGAGTCGGCGAAGTGTTGAGCCACCAGAGAAGCCTGCAAGGAAGCAAAAAAAAAAATGATGACCAATGTAAGACACATGAACTCACCCAGGTTGTGGAGTGCACAAGGGTCTCCCCAAGCTCCAACATGGTAAAATTCCTAAGACCTCTCCACTCAGCCTCAGGAATACCCTCGGCGACTCGAATATACCTGTAGCGTTCCAAATTTTCTAATAAGTCTTAGGGCCTTGATTAGCGTGCCTGGAGGGAAATAAGTGATTTATTATTTCAATATGTGAATTTGATGAGTATGTGATTAGAAATGCATGTTTAGGTGAATTTAATATGCATGTGGACCCCATTTGGCTATTAGGGGCATGTTTGTAACTTTAGCCCGTGGAGGGCATAAATGCAATATTTGTGTATATTGTGATTGTCACCACGTGTGAGTGGTGATATATTTGAGATGCATGATCTGAGACAGTCCTAGGGAGTGGTTTAGCTAGGAAGTCACAACGGGATCTGAAACTCGACTCGGGGCACGTCGAGGGGTATTTCGGGTATTAGACATTTTATTAGGTTATCGGGTTATGAAAATAAATATTTGGAGATATATTTGAAGTTAGAACTGTTGGAAATGTGCCCTGAAAGCATATGTAATAGACATTGTTTTATGAAATAAATAAATAAATTGAATTTGTTATGCATATATTTTATGGACTGTATTATTCTATGATAATATTATGTAAATATCAGGAAAATTCCTAAGTTCATATATGTAATCTCAAACATGTATTGGTACGGGAGGATTGTGTTTGAGATAAATGAACTTGAATAGTTCGCAGTAAAATAAAGTTATGGAATCTTTAGATTAATTACTGCAAGTACGGTCCACTAATCTTATGAATACATGTGATCTAGATCTGGATCACTAGTGTGGTAGGACACTTTAGTGGAGGTGCTTTATATATTAGAGAATATATAGAACTAGACCAGATATGTTTATTAATACTTAGTTAAATACCGTTTCAAAGTATTAATTAAATATATCAACTGATGATCATATACAAATAGATCTTAATCCTGAAGTTACTATGAACTCCTGTTTATATTATATGAGTTCTTTGATTCACTTGTTAGGGTCTGTCAGAATGATCAGGCTAGAAACTTTTGTTTTGGGAACTCATTAATATAGATGGCTGGGGACATAGTATACAGATATAGAATCTATACCTTCTCGCAAGAGATTGAATAATGGTTCTCTTAAGGGTTGACTTTTGGGACTGAAAGGTTATTGAGCTCAAATTCATAATTTAGTTATGAATTAACCTTCACTAGTAGAGTCAATGGTAATTAAGGAAACAAGAGATAATTAAAAGGGTAAAACGGTAATTTTATTCCCGATTAATTATGAACCATTATTAGAGGGTCAAGTTGTATGCAATGATTATATCAATGGACGCTTTATGAATATAAAGTACTCAGTAAATGAAATGTCTATAATTACAAGAGTGCAGTCTCATATTTATAGTGGAATAATCATGAGATTAATAAATTAAGATTATTTAATTAAAGAGTTTAATTAATAATCACAAATTTATTGGAGCTTGGAATTATAGGTCCATAGGTCCCCATAGCGGCTCTATCAACACTGTTCAAGGTAAGAGTTGATATGAAGGGAAAATAGTTTAAAGACATATTTAAGAAGAAATTTGTTCTTCAGGCCAAATATGCAATTATATGATAATAGTGATTAATTAATTAATTACAAATTAGTTGTAGTTAACAAAATTAATTAATATTTAATTATTGTATAATTTTCGAAATTATATTAAATAATTAAATTAATTTTCAAAATTTAATTAAATAATTAATTAGTTATAATTTTCGAAATTATAATAAATTAAATATTTATTTTCGAAAATTTTGGATTTAAATAATTGGTAGAATTAATTAAATATCTTTATTTGAGTGGAAGATAATGATCTGATAAGTTCAAATTGGATTTGAATTTAAAATATTAATATTTATTCAAATAATTAATTATATTTGATAATTAATTAAAAAGATAATTAATTTGAATTAGTTATCAGGTTGTTAGATCTTATCTGACAAAGTAATTTGAATAAATAATTAAATAAAATTTGAAAAACCAATATCCCTAGAAATTAGGAAGCTACACGTTCACACACAGTCCAGGACAGTGTGTGGCGTGTAGGGCCAGCATTTTTCAAGGATGGGATTTTCAATTTTATTTATTTAATTAATTAATTAATGGATAATTCAAAAATTGGTTTTTAGATTTTTTCATTAATAGAATAATTAATTAATTAAAAAGTAAATTGTAAAATGGTTACAGATTTATTTTTTTTTATTTTGAATATTTTCTGTTAAGTATGATTGATCAGAAAATTATTCAGATAAGAGAAGTGATGTGAGACAACTCTAAACATTCGCTCTGTGAAAAATAGAACGATAGTTTTCTCTCCCTGAAAATAAAGAACCAATTCTCAGGCCTATTCTCTTGATCTCATGAGTTGAGTACATCAAGTAGAATCACAAATAAACTATCCTTCATTCTCTAAGTGCCCACACATTTCTTGAGGTGTAGAGAACGCTTTAGAAGATCTTGGTGTAAGTACGTGGGAGCGGCTTGGATAGGAAGATCGCTCTAAATGCGAAAAGATAGCAAGGACACTTGATAGGCTTCAAAATGTATGATTTATATTATTATCTTGCTTATGATTAATGTATGTATATTAATGGATCCGCATATTTAAAGGTAGTTTAAATATGTTACAAAATTTTTGTTGTACACTGGGCCAACCACACCACCATTCTGATGCGTATTAGGAAACTCGTTCATAACAAGAACGTATAGGAGGGAATATCGGGGAAATTTACCATTTTTCCCTCGGGGACATTTTTGGTACCCCAAGCCTTGGAGGTAACTTAAGTGACTTAGGATAAGTAATATAAACATAAGAAACACTAAGAAGCTTGGCATAAACTAACCTTCTCCCTATCACTCAGTTTCCCTCTCTTTGGGAGCTTGAAGGCTAAGGTAAGTTCTAGGGGAATTGAGGTAGGAATTCAAAAATCTAAGGCTTGGATTGTGGGAGGAATGAGCATGGGAAGTTGAAGAGCAAGTGTGGCCTGAATTCATCTTTGAGGTAAGGGGTTTATTATTAAAATTATCTTAGTTTATGCTGAGTTTTGCTAAAGTTAAAAGTTTCTACATGTAAGTTGAATGATGGATCACTCTTGATTATTTAGATGAGTTTTGAGATTATTTTTGTTAGGTTTTGCTGCTGGGATCATTCTAGAATTATTGTAATGATTAAATTGAGATGTGGGATTGATTTTGGGGTAAATTGGCTGAGTTTTGGTTGTGAAAATGGGAGATTTTTCTGGGTTCGAAGGATTAGGTCGCGACATTGTTCTTGGTGAGCCACGGCCCTCTAGAACGTTTGGGAGGCCAGGAAGAGGGGCGGGTCGCGGCACCCTACAGGTTGGGCCTAGACCGACCAGTGTTCCGAAAGTTAGGAGTTTTTTGGGATTGGCAGTGTAATGCCCCGAATTCTCCGTTGTGTTTAACGGCGTGAACAGTAGGCCGGGAGGGCCATACTTGCTCAATTATGCTATTAATTGATTAAATGCATGTATATGTTGACTATATTATGATATGATGTGAAATGCATGCATGCGAGTCCATATTTCTTATTACAGGGGTGTGATGGTAATTTGGCCCGTTGAGGGTAAATTGGTTATTTGTTCGCATGTTGGTGATATAATTTGAGACCACATTATGATGTGGGTTTGTTCGAGCCATTTGGCATGAGACGATCAAGGAATGCTTAATGTCGGTTTGGTCATAACGGGCTTAAGCTCGGGGCTCGGGGTGAGTCTCGGGGTGTTTTAATGATTAGAGTAATACCGGGCATTAAAGGGTAACAGGATGTGAATTATTGGTGTTTGAGGATTTTGAGATTAGCGGAAATTGGGAAGCGTTAATTATAATTAACGGGATAGGTGAAAAGTACCAATTTTACCCCTAGAGTAGCTTGGAAGGCTTTAGATGACACAAGGGCAATTTGGTCATTTTAGGGGTGGATATATGAGACTCTTATGACTGTAGAAGGTGGTAGAATAAACAGAACAAAAACAGGGGTTTGCTTCTTCCATTCCCATACATCATCCTCTTCACTTCTCTTCTGTGGGTTTTGAGTTCTTGGTGGAGATTCAATCAAGGGAGATTGAAGGGCTGGGTTGGAGCACTTGTTTAGCTTGTGTGGGAGGTTTAAAGCTAGTCTCAAGGTGAGTTTTGGCCATTTATCACAGTTGGTACTCTGTTTTACCTTTGGTTTTTAATTCATGATTTTTGATGTGGGAAGTGTGAATCAAAAGGGGTTCTAGTGTTAGTTTGATTGGGGTTTGATGAGAGTGAGCTAAGGGTGTTGTTTGGGGGTTCAATTACATGTTTGGAAGAGGTGTTATGGAGGTTTGAAGGTCTGGTTTGAGAAGAAATCGCACAGGGGTAAATCTGGTTCGTACGTGGGCGTTCTAGCTGGTCTGGGCTGGGCGCCGCGGCGCAGCAGGGGTGCGCCGCGGCCCTTGGTGTCTGTCAGGAGGGAGCCCTTCTGTCTGAAGGGCGCGCCGCGGCGCAGCAGGGGAGGGCCGCGGCCCTTAAGGAATTTTTGGCCAAAATGGAGTTTTTAGCATGGGGATTCAAGCCTAAGGCCTCGGGGTTGAACCTACTACCCGGTTGAGTAGTGTTTGATGTCCCGGAGGTTAGGTTTTGGTTTGGGAACCTTTTATTATTCATTTTATTGATGGAATCCCATTATTGGTTATGACCAGGTAACCGCTAAAGGACCAAAAGGTCGATCGTTCTCAGGGTCATTCTTTAATTCATTCTAGCTCGAACTGGAGGTAAGAAAACTGCACCCCAAGTGTGACATGCATGGATATTTGTAAGGCATGTTGATTGTGTAATATGGACATGGATTGAACATAGAATGCTTAGCATATGTTGTTCACTTGTGCATAGCACTGACTAATTAGTCAGGTTTGGCAAAGGTGCTAGTATCAACTGTGAAGCTGTGACGGACTAGTCAGGTTCGGCAGTGGTACTGGGCACTGGTCACGTTGCACTGACTCGTTGGTCAGAATTGGAAAAGGTGTTGGTATCAGCTGTGAAGCTGTGACTGATTAGTCAAGTTCGGCAGTGATACTGGACACTGGTCACTCAGAATTGGCAAAGGTGTTAATATCAGCTGTGAAGTTGTGAGTGATTAGTCAAATTCGGCAGTGATACTGGACACTGGTCACTTAGCGCTGACTTATTAGCCAGAACGGTCTTAGCATGGTTCACGCAAGCCAACGGAGATTAGATCTAATCGACCATTAGTATTGAATGGCTCAAAGAGCATTAATGCCTGACCGACCTCGAGGGTCGATGAATGAAATAAGCACTTGGAGGCTAGTGGCTTACCTAGCAGCCACTCTCCTGCTAGAACATGTGATGTTCACTCGCTTGTTGGAAAGCTTTACGTTTAGTGTGATTATAATGATAATCATTTGATAATGTTTATGAAAAGTATTACGTTTTCTTGCTGGGCTTTGGCTCATGGGTGCTATGTGGTGCAGGTAAAGGGAAAGAAAAGCTCACCTAGCCTTGAGTGGAGAGCTGATGTGGTGATGTGTACATATGCGGCCGCTTGACCACCACGGCCAAGGAGTTCTTAGAGGAGCTAGGGGGTTTACCCTATTTTTGCCGCTTAGGTCGGCGGGATTGTAAATCTTAAACTGTAATGACCATTTTGAACTGAGAACCATTTGTAAATGTTTTGTTTAGCTCTGCAGAGCAGTTTGTAATAAAAATCTCCATTTCCTTTTTATTGGTTTTGTACCTTAACCTGTTAATTACACTTAGAGCACGTTTTTGACCAAAGGACTCAGGTAGTAAGTCAAATTTCTGGTCCACCGTTCACCGTAACTATTCTGGGGTAGCCAGGGCGTTACAGGCAGGGTATTATCGGCGGTTCATTGAGGGGTTCTCCAGAATATCCACACCGTTGACTGAATTGACGAGGAAGAAGACTAAGTATGTGTGGACAGACAGGTGTGAGAATAGTTTCAAGGAATTGAAGCGGCGATTGATCACTGCCCCAGTGTTAAGTCTGCCGACAGACAATGAGAAGTTTGTGGTTTATTGTGACGCTTCCAGACATGGTTTAGAGTGTGTGCTGATGCAGGCTGGAAAGGTGATAGCCTATGCATCGCGACAGCTAAAGGAGTATGAACAAAGATATCCCACGCATGATCTGGAGTTGGCAGCGGTTCTATTTGCTCTCAAGGTTTGGATACATTATCTATATAGTGAGAAGTGCAAGATATACACCGACCATAAGAGTTTGAAGTACTTCTTTACTCAGAGGATCTGAATATGCGCCAGAGACGGTGGCTGAAATTGGTAAAGGATTATGATTGTGATATCCTAGACCATCCTGGGAAGGCTAATGTAGTGGCTGATGCATTGAGTCGAAAGGGCCCAGGACAATTGCTCAGTTCGAGCCAGATATCTGATAAGTTAGCTGAGGAGATGACTAGAGCAAATATAGAGTTGGTGGTTGGTCGATTAGCCAACATCACTCTTCAGTCTACACTTCTTGAGAGGATCAAGGAAGCACAGGGGGAGGATCCTCAGTTGAGAGGGCACAGAGAGAGGGTCTTAGTCGGAGCGGCTAAGGACCTCTCTATCTCAGAGATGGGACTACTGAAGTACAAGGGTCGGATTTGTGTTACGATGGATTCTGATATCCAACGAGAGATCTTGGATGAATCTCATACCACTCCCTATTATTTACATACAGGTACAACAAAGATGTACCAAGATTTGAGAGCCTTGTATTGGTGGATTATGTGGCTAAGTGCTTAACTTTTCAGCAGGTAAAGGCTAAACAATAGAGGGCAACAGGGTTATTGCATCCTCTAGGGATTCCAGAGTGGAAGTGGGAGGATATCACCATGGAATTCGTGGTTGGTTTGCCGAAGACTGTGGGATATCATGATTCAGTATGGGTGGTTGTGGATAGGTATACCAAGTGCACCCACTTTTTACTTGTCAGGACAACTTATATTGTGGAGCAGTATGCTAAGCTGTATGTGAAGGAAATTGTTCGACTTCATGGGGCTCCGAGGTCAATAGTATCCGAAAGAGACCCCACCTTCACCTCCAAGTTTTGGGAGAGTCTGCAGAAGGCTATGGGCACGCAGTTGTAGTTTAGTACCACTTGTCATCCTCAGACGGATGGACAATCTGAGAGGATGATTCATATATTGGAGGATATGTTACGAGCCTATGTATTGGATTTTGGGGGATCTTGGAGTAAGTATCCCCCATTGATTGAGTTTTCATACAACAACAGTTACCAGGCGACTAACAGGGTGGCTCCGTATGAGATGCTATATGGGAGGAAGTGCAGATCACCTATCCATTGGGATGAGACGGGTGAGAGGAGGTACTTAGGTCCTGAGATGGTTCAGAGGACCAATGACGTGATTGAAAAGATTAGAGCTCGAATGCTCGCCTCCCAGAGTTTCCAGAAGAATTACTCAGACTTGAAACACAGGGGTGTAGAGTTTCAAGTCGGTGACCATGTGTTCCTTAAGGTTTCACCTATGAGAGGAGTGAAACGGTTTGGTGTTTGGGGCAAGCTGATCCCTAGGTTTTTTGGCCCCTTTGAGCATCTGGAATGGGTTGGAGAGGTAGCTTACAAATTGGCGATGCCTCCAGCTCTATTTGGGGTTCATGATATCGTTCACGTGTCTATGCTCTGAAGGTACGTATTAGATTCGACACATGGATTGAGTTATGAGAACTTAGAGCTAGACCAAGATTTATCATATGAGGAGAAGCCGGTTCAGATTCTCGAGCGGAAGGATAAAGTCTTGCAGAGCAAGACCATCGCCTTGGTGAAAGTGCTGTGGAGGAACAGTAAGGTTGAGGAGGCGACGTGGGAACTTGAATCAGATATGTGGAAGCAGTATCCTCAGTTATTCAGGTAATTTAGAGGATGAAATTTCTGTAAGGAGGGGATAGTTGTAGCGTCCCAAATTTGCTAATAAGGCTTAGGGCCTTGATTAGCATGCCTGGAGGGCAATAAGTGATTTATTATTTTAATATGTGAATTTGATGAGTATGTGATTAGAAATGCATGTTTAGGTGAATTAAATATGCATGTGGGCCCCATTTGGCTATTAGGGGCATGTTTGTAATTTTAGCCCGTGGAGGGCATAAATGCAATATTTGTGTATATTGTGATTGTCACCACGTGTGAGTGGTGATATATTTGAGATGCACAATCTGAGACAGTCCTAGGGAGCGGTTTAGCTAGGAAGTCACAACGAGATCTAAAACCCGACTCGGGGCAAGTCGAGGGGTATTTCGAGTATTAGACATTTTATTGGGCTAATGGGTTATGAAAATAAATATTTGGATATATATTTGAAGTTAGAACGTATAGGTAGAAATATCGGGGAAATTTACCATTTTTCCCTCGGGGAAATTTTTGGTACCCCAAGCCTTGGAGGTAACTTAAGTGACTTAGGATAAGTAAGATAAACATAAGAAACACTGAGAAGCTTGGCATAAACCGACCCTCTCCCTATCACTTGGTTTCTCTCTCTTTGGGAGCTTGAAGGCTAAGGAAAGTTCTAGGGGAATTGAACTAGGAATTCAGAAATCTAAGGCTTGGATTGTGGGAGGAGTAAGCTTGGGAAGTTGAAGAGCAAGTGTGGCCTGAATTCATCTTTGAGGTAAGGAGTTTAGTATTAAAATTATCTGAGTTTATGCTGAGTTTTGCTAAAGTTACAAGTTTCTGCATGTAAGTTGAATGGTGGATCACTCTTGATTATTTAGATGAGTTTTGAGATTAGTTTTGTTAGGTTTTGTTGCTGGGATCATTCTAGAATTATTGTAATGATTAAATTGAGATCTGGGATTGATTTTGGGGTAAATTGGCTAGGTTTTGGTTGTGAAAATGGGAGATTTTTATGGGTTCGAAGGGTCGGGCCGCGACATTGTTCTTGGTGAGCCACGACCCTCTAGAACGTTTGGGAGGCCAGGAAGAGGGGCGGGTCACGGCACCCTATAGGTTGAGTTGTGGCGTGCATAGGCAAGAATGGAGGCTGAGCCTCTGGTTGAGGCGGGCTGCGGCATAGGACCTTGGGGCCACGACGCTTAGTGGGTTTTTGGACCCCGAGAAGGTTTTAGGCTCGGGAATCCAAAAGTTGAGGCACAGGATGGATTTTATCACCCGGATTGTTAGAATTCAAGGTCCCGGAGATTAGAAATTGTAACCCAAAGTTAGTTAATGGATTAGAACTTGATGGATGGATGTTGTTGATACATTGTGACTAGGTTTTCAATGAGGCTCAGACTAAAGGACTGTGCTCGGGATATCGGTACTCGGGAAGCTTGGGACATAAGTAAGAAAATTATTGTACCCGTAGAGCAGGGCGTGGCCCTATAGTTTGTATTGTAGGGAACGACCCTATGTGATTGTGTGGCAGGGCGTAGCCCTATTAATTATATTTGTATTTGTTTAAGTATTTGTTAAGTTTATGCTATGTGTTGCATATCTGTAAATGTACAGCGAAGGTCGAGAACGACCAGGGTCAAGAACAGCAAAGTCCGAGAACGGCAAGGGCCGGGAACGTCAAAGGCCGAGTACGGAAAGGGGCCGGGAGCAGCGTTAAGCATGCGGAGTGCAAGTTGCCAGAGTGAGACCCCTATTGGATACCTGTGATATCCTCACAATGTAGACCGCAAACCCAGGGCCTGGTAAAGCACCTAGGACGGCATGGTCGTTATGTGTTTAGCCTGTTGGCGGTTTTGTTATATGATGATTGATAGTTATGCATATGTTGATTGCTTGTGTAGAGTTTTCTTGCTGGGCTTCGGCTCACGGGTGCTCTATGGTGTAGGTAAGAGCAAGGGAACGGTCGATCAACCATGAGTACAGAGAGCGTGAAGCGGCGTGTACATGTTCGGCCTACTTGGCTGCCATGTCCAGGGGTATTTTTGGGAGATGTTTTGTATTAAACCTAATTTTGTCGTTTAGTCGACTTTAATCATATTTTGAGTTGTAAATATTCTAAATGGTGTTTTGGGATCCCAAATGTATAACGCTTATTAATTTCAATGAATGGTTACATTTTCAAATTATATGATTTTTATTACAGTTTAGCTACACTTTTAACCTAAAACCTTGATTAGCGAGTTAGTTGCACGTTTAAAACTCACTTAATAACGTCTCTAAGGAAGTAGGGCATTACAGTACCTTTGCTCGTAAGGGGCCGCCATGCGACTCACCAAGGATGTCCCCTCCAAATCAGGGGCGCCCAGGTGAGCAAGGATAAATGACCCACTCACCGAAGGAGGAGGAGGCGCAGGAATATAAAAAAAATGGGGCCTCGAATGACCATGATTAATGGGAGCACGAGGAAGATTATCATAGTCCTCGGAGAAGGGCACAACGAAGGTCCCTGGCATGGCCTGCGGACTGCGGGAATGAGAGGCCTTGTCGCGGTCCACAAGGACAAGAGGAGGGCACCCCCTGGGGGACAGAGATGACTGGGTCGGGCATCTAGATTCTGGGGAAACCTCCTCAAGCACCCACTCCACATCACCCCCGTCCGAGTGAGGCTCGACTAGAGTCGCCTTCTTCTTTTGTTTGAAAATATGCCACAGCAAATCGGGCTCCGAAACCATGGATAAACCATAGCGGTTAAGGTTGGCCACAATGAAGAGACGGGCGGCCATTTTTTAGCGGGGTCGGCATCGAGAAAGATGTCCACTAGTGTTGCCTCCGACTCAGGAACGTCGGGGATACTAAAGCTCTCTGAACAATCAACACAGTTATCAATATGAGCATAAGTTCCAAAATAGCAAATTCAATGTCATAGGAAAAATAGCTTGGAGTACTTACTTGGGGATGAGTGAAATGTTCGCGTACGGAAAAGGGACCTTTCAAGAAGAAAAAGTCCTGCTTCCAAGAAACCAAGTTGGACACGGAACCTTGTATCAGGGAGACCTGAGAATTTGCTTTTTGCAGGAAATAGAAGCCTTTGGATTTAGGGGTGGGCATGAGGTTGTACATAAAGTGCATCTCTTGGACCGTAGGAGCACGACAGTTAAGCTCTATAAACTCCATATATAGGTAGCTTAAAGTCCTCTAGCTGTTAGGCGCCAGCTGAAGCGGAGCAAGGTCGAAGTGGTTGAGGGCCATGACGAAAAACAGGTGTAAGGGAATTGTCCCACCCGCCTTCACGATGTGCTTACTCATGGCCACGTACCCCTGGGGGGGATTATCGGCCCGAAACTTGTTGGAAGGAACGTACTGCTTGTACTCCTTGCCAATATGGTATTTCTCGGAAAAATCCAATAGTCGGTTCTCCGACACGTTGGGCACGATAGTAGATGCCAATAGAGAACCAGAATCTGACCTCTCAGGAGCCAGCTGTTGCCGTATTCTCTTTGACATATCAGCAAAATCCAAGGAAAAAGGTGAGAGTTTCCATCGAGGCGTTGAGTGTGGAAGCATCGAACACGGGTGGATCGAAGACAAGGGTTGAGGGGAACCCGGGGTGACCTCATGGAAACTATAGGGGGAGAACGGGGTAGGAGGTTCAGGTGGGAGGTTTCCCTCCATGAACTCCAACTCCATTTGTAGATCAAAAAGGCTCACTCTAAGGTTTGGAATGTGTTCACTAAGGTCAAAAGGGAAAAGGACTCCATCACCCTTCAAAATCGAATCTATTTCGCTCCTCACCACCCAGATTTTACGCCTAAGCTTGGCCATGTGCTCAAGGTGACATATACGTGCCTTCCTCAAAGTGTCATAGTCTTGGTAAGGGTTGTTCTCGGGGGACCCTGAGTCTAAAGATAAGTCTACAAGCTCGACCCCTGGAGGAATGCCAAATGATCCCTCACATGCCATGAAACCTCGTCTCATTGGTAATAAGGGTGCAAGTGTAGGTGAAGGGGGTGCTACAAAACACAAAGGAATAGGCTCAAAACCTCTAGACACAAGTGCTCGAAATGACCAACTATGGGGTACAAGCAAGGGCATGTGTGTGGATTAGCTCACGAGGAGCTCCGGCCAAGGCAAACCATCCCGAGTAGTGCTAATTTAGACCCATTGAACATGAGAAAGAAAGAAAGTATACGTTGAGTAAGTAAAATCGAGCACCGTCGTGGTCGGAGGAATGCAAAGGGTTGAAAGCACCGTCACGGCCAAAAGAAGGCTAAGGGTCAAAAGCACTGTCGCGGTCGAAAGAAGGCTAAGGGTCAAAAGCACCGCTGCAGTCGAAGGAATGCAAAGGGTCGAAAGTATGAGTCTGTAAAAATACAGGAGAAAGGTGTTTTAGTCTCCAAGCGCCTATATAGACATTTACATAAAAGTAAGGAATTTAAATAATAAAGAGGAAAGAAAGCCCAAAATGACTATATGAGGAATTGAACCCCTTACCTCTTGGAGGAAGTAAAGACACCAATACCACCAAGCTAAGAAGAGAAAATGTAGATATTAGGCTTGAGATGAAGGTCTATTTATAAGAACCACAAACTTATCTTAGTTGTTGGATCTAGTGCTTGATCAATGGTCAAGAAAGGAGCTTGGCACTCGCCTTGGGATCCGCAGAGCACAATGAGAAGCTCACATTCACTCTCAAATTCTCATAATAGTCTCCAACTCCAAAGTGTGTCTTTCTATAATGTCAAAATGAAGAAGCAAGCTAATACCTCGCGGGCATCCCAAAAACATCGCACCTTGAAGTATACTAGAGAGCCTGAAGATCCTCTCGTAGACTAGGGGGCAAGTGTGGATGCTAAAAATTCCACACCGGTGAAAAACCCACATCTCGTGTTTATGGTCCTTTGAAGTTCCAAAGCAACCATGACCAATGCCCCGTTGGTCTCTTGGAGCACTGACTTAGTGAAAAAGGCACCAAACATGGTCTCAGCATTACCACCATTTCGGCCTTGCGTCATGCCTAACACAGCCATTTCACATGAGTGGTCCCACGAGGCGCTCGCCTCTTGCTTGACTCAGAGGTCTTGCTCAGGTGCCTAGAAGCCATGATGACCCAGCACCACGTGAGATGCCATTGCACCACAAGATCGCACCTCGCGACTTCGTCTCGCCAGCACTACACTAGACGCCATCGCTCCCCAAGTCACCGCCTTGCGACCCCGTCTCGCCAGCACCACGTGAGACGCCATCGCACCACAAGACCGCGCCTCGTGACTCCGTCTCACCAGCACCACGCAAGACGCCATCGAGCCCCAAGACCGTGCCTCGCTATTCCATCTCGACAACACCACGCGAGACACTCACGCACTAGGTACCTCGCGCCACCAGCCCACATCTCGTGCCACGGGCTCACACCACAACCTCGTGCGCGCAGCCTCGCCTCCCACCACGGTCTCGCAAGAACACCCTGTGTGCCTCACCTTATATGCCTACGGAGCCATAATTTGTGCCCAGAATATGCGCTTGGGGTCGAGAGGCCCTTCTCATCTCATTTTCATAGGGCCATCTCGCGAGATTCTTGATTGCCAAGCATCTGGGAATAACATATAAGGGTTTCAGCACTTGAAGTCCTTAGGAATAAGGTACCTTGCGAGGGTGAAAACTTGTGGCTTGAGGATCTCATACAAATACGGAATATACCTACAAACCAAGAGGAGTCAGAGTACGGACACGATGTACACGCCAGACAAGTAGTGGTCGTACAAATAGGTTACCTGATGTGGTCATTCTCATCCAACCTCTGACGTTAGTACTGAAAAAGTGGTGGAGGTACATCCAAGTATTGAAGTTGAGGCGCTCCACCAAACCCTCTGCATGTACTAAAACCAACCACCACACGCCTGGCACCACTACCACCTGTAAACTGCATATTTAGGGTCGTGTCCCCAGGGACCACAGTGTACTAAGAGTCATTAGTACTCTACTATAAATATGACCTCCCTTCATCTGGGGAGGGGGGAAGAAATTTAGGGAGAATTTTGTAATCACGCATTGTTAATGGGAATAGACACTATTCATTCTCTCTATTTTTCATTTTGAAATTTCAGCATTCACATTTTGTGTTCTTGAAATCATAAGAAAGTTTGCTTGAAATTCATTTTATTTGAATCTACTTTTTTTACAACTCACGAAGTTCTTGATCTAACATAGTTGGCCAGTTCTTACTGTCAATAGCAGTTAAACATGCAAAATCATTCATATAATAATATAACTCATGCAATTCACATAATCACATAATTAATCAATAAAATCACATTATAGTCCAATATTAGCCCTCTAGCCCCCTAATCAAGGCATGAATCCTTATTAGGAATTTTGGGACGTTGCAACTATGTAAAATGCCCTAATCTAGTGCTTTGTAAAACATTCACATGTTCATAGGTTTATGAGAGAAAAGCCACTTAATATAAAATCCCAGTGGGATCTTGCTAAAAACATGCAAGTTGGGCCCAATAGTTTTAAAAGAAAATATCAATTTTCATGCAAAGTTCTAAAACAACCAAAAGTTCAAGTCCTGCTGATAAGTTTGAAAAGTCCCATTAAACATAACATTATTAAAAGATAAATGGCGTTTTAATTGATTGTTTCTCGTCCATAGGATGCCCCCACGCCATACACACCATGACGATAGAACTCCCCACATCACCACGCATGCCATAGAGAAACCTATTTGCTACCTGGAACGGAAAGTAAGGGGGTGAGCTAAAATCCCAATAAGGAAGTACAAATAACAAACAAGCAAAACACAACAAAACATAAACATATTCATCCATCTTTATACATCATAGCATCATTGTCATAATGGCGTAAATATCATAAACATAAACATATTCACGTCAACATAACATCATCATCATATCATAAACATCATAACATCATCATAACCGCATATCATAACATCATCATAACAACACATCATAACATCATCATAAACATTTCCTTGTGAACATGGCTTGCTAACTTGTCTATGTCACCCTTTGAGGTAAACAGGATCTCTGGTCCTTGAATAACCTCGGCGCGTCCGCCCTTTGAGCTACGTCTTTATATCCTTAGTAACTCAGGTTACGTCTTCATATCCTTAGCAACCCCTTTTTGATGTGTTGCATTCATTACGCTAACATCCATTCATAGAATACAACATACAATCCAAACATATCATCATATCAATGCATTTCATAATTCATAGCGCATGGCATCATAACACTTTCATTCATACAAACAGTCTTACCATTCATAGCATAATAAGCAAAATTATATCTAACTTCCTTACCTTAGGTCCAAGCTAAGTAAAACGCCAACTTCTCAACGAGCCTATACCATAATCAAAATAACATTCCTTAGCTTCACATAAACACTATTTTGCCCACTCATATAACTCATGTGTGAATGGGCCATGCACACATGGTGAGAGCTACTCACAACATACAAATATGCATAGTTACACATAAGGTCATAAAAGAATAATGCACATTCTACTTATATTGCATGCATGATTTTTCTATAAAAACTACATGGTTGCATAATAGACATAATTTTGGACGTAAAAGTGAATTTGCATGCAACATGCATACGTGGGAACGTTGCATAAATGTGGTGTTTAAAACAATAATTCTATGCGTCCTACTTCTATCGTATTCAAAATAATAAACTTGTAGCCTATTTTGTTTACCATTATTTATCTTCTTAAAATTACTAGGTTGATTAAATCTCCCAAGACATTATTTTTATTTCATAAAAATAATTTTATTTAGCCATTAATAATATATAATAAACCTATTTATTATTTTCAAACTACAAAGAAATAACAAAGGCTTGAAATTATATATAAAATACTTAAAATTATCATGTCTCCTTAGAAAATAACAATTTAATTTAAGTTAATAGAATTACATAATTGATATGAGAAAAATATAAGTTTTAGGTGTGGGAAAAATATATTTTGCTTGAATTATTTTTAAGACTTAATTTTGTGTAACATAAATTCATATGTGAAAATCAAATAATTATTTTAAACCTATTAAACTAAACTTTCAGCCACCATTCAATTTATTTAAACATCACAAGTGAATTAAATTCAACATTTTTCTTAATCAAATTAAAGAAAAATCATAACTTGTAAAATAACCACTCATATTATATTAAAATTAGCACTTTTAATTTTACCATAGTTTAAGGTATTAATTTATTTCAAAATACTAATCAAATTCATTTTATTGAAACACACTTTACATTTTTTTTAACGAAAATTCCAGCAATCAAATTTATCATAAAATCACCATTCCTTCATTTTTAAAAATCATATTTTCATCAAAATATATATAAAAAAAACTTAAAGTAATTATTTGTGCAAATTATCATTTTAAGTGTGAACTAAAACACTATTTTATTCTCACAAATACCACATATCATTAGAGACATTTCTTATGCATGCATATCATTATTTCATCATTCTTTTCACCAATTGATCACAAAATCAGCAAGCATAAATCATCATGAATTTTATCTTTACCTCATGCCTCACAAAATTCATACAAAGTCATACATGTTTAAATAACACAATTAATCACAAATCCTAACATGCTCTTATTATACTAATAATTCAAAGAAAAAACATATTCATTTACAACCTTACAACACCTTATTTATTTCCAATGAGTTCATACACGCAACCCAACAACATAATAATAACAACATGCATTAATAACGTAAACACCTATATTCATATATGCCTTTATATTAAACCTAACATGTTCCTATCATTTTTTCATGCATACCATAATTTATTGATACATAATCTCATATACACCCTTATCAAATTTCATGGATCCAATTATCAAGATTCCAAATTATTATTTCACCCAAATCACATAGGTCCTAGAACATGGATCTAACATATTGAAAACCACAAAACATAAAACATAGAAAATCCATAGATATGCATAGGTCGAAACATAGAATATCCAAAATCAACCTATCCCAATCATTCAACCTCACAAATATGCTTATCAATATAAACAAAAAAAATAACACCATGAACCCTAGATTATGACTAGGCCGAACCCCTCATCAAAACAATCCCTCAACGCCACAAACATCCCAACATCATAATATCAAGACCCATCATCACAGCAACCAAAAGGATAGATTCACTACCTCCTTGATAGAAATCAATAACACAAGGTTGATTTTCCTCTTGAGCACCTATGATTTTCGAACCCCAACAAGAACAAGGAAGAAAACAAAGAAAAGAAAAGAAAAAAACATTATGTCTCTAGATTCAAGAAGAAAGAAAAAAAAATAAACAACAACCTTGAATACCTACAACTAGGGATTTCGAATCCCTTCTTCTTCTTCCTCTCCTTCTTTCTTTCTTTCCTTCTTCCTCTCTCTCTAGCCATGCTCTTCCTCTCTCTCACTCTCTCTCTCTAGAATTCGGCAGCCACAAGCAAATGGCTCTCCTCTTCACTTCACTCCCCATTTATCCTAATTCTCTCCATAATGCTCCACTTAAGAGAAAAGGTAAGTTTCCTATTCTCTCTATATTTTCTCTTAATTCACATTTATTTATTTTTATCACAATAGGTGGAAAATAAAAGATGATCACTTCCTTTCCCAAAATAGCCATTTTCTTCTAATTTTAAATTTATTTGCTTTAGAAAATAAATGGAAAAAAACTCACTTCCATTCCCACTACACCCACACGTCCACCATCACTTTCCCTTTCCTTTGATTTTTTTTCAATTAATTTAAATAAAAATCTAATATAAAGAAAGTATAAAGTGTGTAGAAATTCTACACATGTGCACCATTCTACCATGCACTTGCACACACTAAATCGCTAGGGTGCACCACTACCTACCATACACCCTAGTGCATACAAACAAAACTCACATAATCACATTTTAAAATAAAAAAATAATAATTATCATTTAACAACTAATTTCACAAAAATTCTACCAACAATTATATCAATTAAATAAAATAAGAAACAATTAAATAAAGCAAACAAACAATTAAATAAAATAAACAAACATTTAAATAAAAAAAAATCACCACACTTAACACTTAAATAAAATATAAAACAAAAATTTTAATAACAAAAAAAATTTTGGTGCACTACAAACTATCCCCTCCTTACAAAAATTTCATCTTCGAAAATTATCTGTATAGTCCGGAATACCCATCCCGCATATCTACCTCTAGCTTCCAGATCGCTTACTCTACCTTACTATTTTTTTCCCATATAATAAACATGTCTGTAGTCCCAGACCCTCTCCAAGATCTTAAAAGGTTTCACAAACCCAGGGCTCAACTTGCCCTGATTCCTAATCGTTTCACTTCCCTCAAAGGTGAAACTTGAAAGAAGACATAGTTCCCAACTTGGAACCTTATATCCCTACGCTTAAGACTAGCATTGCTTTTTTTTTTTTTTTATCTACTTTAACAACGAGCATCCAAGCTCTAATCTTCTCACCGACCTTACTGGTCTGTTGAACCATTTCAGGACCCAGATATTTTCTCTCACCCACTTTATCCTGATAGAGGGTTGAGTCTAAATTTCTTACCATACAACATTCCATATAGAACCACTCCAACCATCCACTAATATAAACCCTTATTCCAAGACCCTTCAATGTCCAATACACACGCGCCCAAAGCATGTTTGTCAATATGTGAATTGTTCCCTCACATCATCCATTTGTCTGAGGATGATAACTGGCATTAAACTTTAACCTGGTATCCCTAACCTTCCATAAATCCTTCCCAAAAATGGGAAGTAAAGGTGGATTCTCTGATCTAATATAATAGACTTTGGAGCCCCACAAAGTCGAACAATCTCTTTCATTTACAATTCTACATATTAATCCACTGTAAAGTTTGGCCTTACTGATAAAAGATGAGCTGACTTAATACATCAATGCACAATCATTAAGGTGGAATCATACTAACCCACTTTCCTGGGCAGTCCAACTATGGAGTGTATAATAATGTCCTCCCATTTCCACTCAGGAACACCCAAAGGCTGTAATAGCCCTGCTGGTCTTTATTACTTAGTTCTCCTCTGCTGACATGCTAGGTACTTAGCCACATAGTCAGTCATATCTCTCTTCATTTCAGGCCACCAATACAAAGCCTTTACATTCTGATACATCCTCATGGTGCCTGGAAACAGTGAATAAAGTGTATTATAGAATTCATCTAGAATTTTTCATCTATAAACACATCCATCAGAACCCAGATCTGAACCTTGTATCATAATAGATTTGTCTTTGCAACTGTACAGTCCCTAGCCACTCCAGCTAGGATGTCCTCTCTATGTCTCATCAACTGAGGATTACTTGTCCAACCTTCCATTACTTTCCCCATAAGAGTAGACTACAAGGCAATGCTGGTTAACTTACCGACTGCCAACTCGATTCTCATTCTAATCATATTCTCGGTCAACTTTCTCGATATCGGTTCAAAATCAAATAACCATTTTGAATCCCTTCGGCTTAAAACATCTGCCACTACATTGGTTTTCCCTGGACAACAGAGAATTCACAGTCATAACCCATTACCAACTCTAATAAGAAGTTCTATCTCACTTTTAAACCCTTTTGAGTAACAAGATACTTCAAATTCTTATAAGTAGTGTATCTCACACTTCTTTCCATACAAGTAGTATCACCACACCTTCAATGCAAATACCATAGCCACTAATTTCGAACCATGTGTAGGGTACTATCGTTTCTGTCCTATCAACTGTTGTGACAAATAGGCAATCACCGTTTTAGCTTGCATGAGGATACAGCCTAATCCTTGGCTCAGTGTATCATAACACACCCAAAAC
The DNA here is from genome assembly GCF_963169125.1 of Humulus lupulus. Lineage (NCBI taxonomy): Eukaryota > Viridiplantae > Streptophyta > Magnoliopsida > Rosales > Cannabaceae > Humulus > Humulus lupulus. Next base: position 44,982,342 of record NC_084796.1, on the reverse strand, counting down.
GGATTTTGTTATGATGGAAGACTCAGCATTCGAGTAGCTCTCAATCATTGCTTCAACCCCTAGAAGTTATTCCCATATCTATCTGACCATACAAACCTCAAATTCTTATGTGTCCATTATGTTAATGGTGTAGCAATCCTTGAGGATTCTTCTATAAAACATTGGTAATACCCCGTTGCTCCAAGGAAACTAATCCCAAAAGCATTCCCCGGCTTAACCCATTTCTAAATTCCTTAACTCTAGATGGATCCACCTTAACCCCATTCTTGCTAACAATGTGACTAATGAATGTCACCTGAAGTAACCAGAACTTGTGCTTCTTGGATTTGACATACCATCTGTGTTCCCTCTACCTCTTTACTGTCTACTGGAGATGTTGCCCATACTCTATCTCTGACTGAGAGTTAATCAGAATACCATCGGTGGAGATCATCACAAATCTGTTTGGATAAGCTTGGAACACTCTGTTCATTAAATCCACAAAAGCATGTATGTAAAGCTGTCTTCGGTTGGTCTTCTTCTTCTTCTTTGATCCTCAGCTGGTAATAACCAGATCGAAGATCAATCTTTGGAACTCTTATCTTGCCTTTCAACTGATCAGATAAATCATCAGTTCCTGATAGCAATTACTCGTTCTCGATGGCCAACTTGCTCAATTATTTGTATTCAACACACATCCTCAATGTCTCAACTTCTTTCTTTATCAACCCAAACCGTTGTATCCCATGGTGAGAAGCTAGATCTGGTAAACCCCAAATTGGTAGCTCTTAAAACTATACTTCCAATTCTGTCCCTATGTCAGTCGCATGACAGACTCAGTCCCCCGACATGATAACAATCCTTGTTACTCCTTAGAAAACCCATCTGAAACCTCACTGGCCAATCAAATCTACACTCATAGTCATCTCAAAGTCTTTTATAAGCAACCCTTATCAATTTCACTGATGAATCTTTACCCGTAATAATCTGACCCATCTCTTACGAAGTTGCCAGTTCCCTAGTGGGTGATAAGGTTCCAAAATCTCATCACAACATAGTCACATAATCTATACAATATATATATATATGCCTATGCTAGATGCAAAGAAGTACATGGCACCAGAACCAATTAGCATAATATAAGAATCAGAACTAGAAAGATGACATGTCACAATTGACTACTGAGGGACTAGCCTCAGCCTTTGATTGCGTCAGAGCGAACACTTGAGTTGGAGTCAAGCTATCTGCCCCCTTCGATTCTTTCTTCCTCAGCCCTGGGAAATCACTCATGAGGTGCCCAACCATCCCACATAAGAAACATGCCCTCGCTCAGCATTCTCCCAGATGGCACTTCTTGCACCAAGCGCATTCCGAGTAGATTTTCTAATCATCGCCCTCGCCCTGATGGCCTATCTTAGCGTCTCGAAACCCCTTTTCTAGTCCAGGGGTACTGGATATGTTTGTAACCTTTCTTTTCTGATCACTGATGTAACGCCCTACTTCCTTAGAGTCATTACTAAGTGAGTTAAAAATGTGCCATTAGCTCGCTAATCGAGGTTTTAGGTTAAAAGTGTAGCTAAATTGTAATAAAAGTCATTTAAAGGCATTTAATATGAAAACGTAGTCATTCATTGAAATCGTAAAGAGTTATACATTTGGGATCCCAAAATACTGTTAAGAAAATACTTTACGTCTCAAAATACATTTAAGGTTGACCTAAACGACAAATCAACTATTACAGTACATTTTCCCAAAAATAACCCTAGCCGTGGTGGCCAGGCAGGCCGAACATGTACCCGTCGCTCCACGCTCTCCATACTCATGGTTGGTCGACCTTTCCTTTGCCCTTACCTATACCATAGAGCACTTGTGAGCCAAAGCCCAGCAAGAAAACTCAACACAAACACATAACATATGCATAAACATCAATAGCATATAACAAAACAGCCAACAAGCTAAACACATGACAGCCATGTCATCCCAGATGCTTTACCATGCCCTGGGTTCGCAGTCTTCACCGAGAGGATTCTCCAACATCCTAGGAGGGTCTCACCCTAGCGGCCTGCACTCCACGTGCTCTATACTGTTTCCGGCACCTTGCTATACTCGGCTTCCTACCGTTCTCGGCCTTTGTCGTTCTTGGCCTTCGCCGTTCCCGGCCTTCGTCGTTCACTCACAAATATGCATTACACAACATAAAATCAACATATATTTAAACATATACTAAATATAGACAATAGGGCTACGCCCTGCAACTTAATCACATAAGGCCATGCCCTTTAATACAAACAATAGGGTCATGCCCTGCTCTACGCGTACAACAGCTTTCTTACCTTTAATCTGGGTGCTAACAGTCAGACAAGCAATCATGACCTCCGAGAAAAATCCTCTCCTGAGTCCCAGCGGTAACCTTAAGGAGGAATTCGACCCTAAGTTGCCTCCAATGCCACTCCAAGCTTTAGTCCTCAAGTTCCCAAGCTTAAGTTCCTCAAAACTCTTCTTGGATTTTGAATTTCCTAAGGCTTGGTAGCTGTAAATCCTCCTCCATAGCTTGAATCTACTCCCAATTCCTCAAACCACCAAAATCCTTAAGCTTGACCTTGCCCTTTTTTTCCCTAGAACTCTTGAGAAGCTAAGTGAAGATTGTATGAGAGTGTTTGAACGTGTATAATTTTTCCTTCAGCCAAGAGTTATCTACCAAATGCCTAAAAGACCATTCTACCCCTCCTTATAACACACTTCTTTCCTAAACCTCAAGGGCAACCTAGTCCTTTCACTATTTGTAGAAATACCACTTTTTACTTATTATTTCAGTAACAACACTAATTCTTAGGTTACTAGTAGTTACCAGTTTCACAACTAAACACCAATTTCGTGACTCTCTGCTAACACCACGGGACAGGATCTCCTCATGCCGTAAACACCGCACATAGCTCAAAATCATACCCTCAACAGGTTCAAATTACAAATAGGCCCCTAATAGCAAAATGAGGCCCACATACATATTTAATTCACTAAACATGCATTTTTAATCACATAATTATTAAATTCACATATTAACGTAATTAAATCAATTATTGCCTTCCAGGCACACCAATCAAGACCCTAAGCCTTATTAGCAAATTTGGGACGCTACAACTGGGGCCTCCGCCCCTATCTAATCCAATAAACGCAAGTATCACCATTTGAGCTCTACGCCCTCCGGAGCTCTCCCTCCATATCTCGTTTCATGTGCCCTCAACAACAAGGGCCCTCCCTACCACCTAAGCATAGGTAGAGATATCATGTACTGGGGTGGCCCTGACTCCCTGAGCTATCCCGACATTCAATCCTCAAATTAATCATTCCTTCCGAGCCACGTTCGTTGGGACCATATCAAAGGAAAATTTTTCCAACCCATCAAATTTATTAACATACTCTGTCACCATCATATTTCCCTGAACCAGATTCATAAATTCATTCATCTTCATAGTCCTAACTGTGTTACTGTAGTACCTCTCATTAAACAACTACCTGAATTCTTCCCAGTTCATCATAGTTGTATTTCGCATCTGGGATACAACTTCCCACCAAGTCCGGGCATCCTCCTGTAACACATACGTAGCATAGATCACTCTTTCATTGCCTACCACATCCATAAAGTCGAGGGTGGAACTGATCATTTTCATCCATTGTTCATCCCTGAATGGATCTAGGCCTCCCTCAAAAACTGAAGGGTGATGTTTCTAAAATCTCTCATATAGTAATTCCCACCTGTTCTAAACCCTAGGCTGAGTCAAAACTGGTGTCACTCCTGGCATAACCAAGGAAGAAGTGTTCTCTGGCAGAACCTGATGTCCCAACCATCTGATCTCTTCCTCTTGCCTCTACAATCATTTGCATATTTGTAAAAACTTGTTGCCAATTCTGAGGGGCAGGCGGAGGGCTCTGGCCCTGACTATCATTTATGACCTCAATATAAACACCATTGGATCTCATTGACTTCCCTGGTTACAAAACCTCTAAGTTTTTCTGCAGTCAATGACTTGACCATCAGGCATGGTGATCACATCCAGAAGTCGTCCCACGGGAAAAACCAGATAGCACCGCATTCACATACAGCAATAGTACTAAAATACATGCTCATATAATTCATGCATCAATTAATAAGCCCTGCTCTTAACAATATAAATATCATGCTCTCTACTCTAGCATCCAGGTAAAGCACATAATCGTATCAATAATTACCAAACCCTGAGTCGAACTTGTCTTTAGCGATGAGTGTACATGTCTAGCCATTCTTTAGGAACACTTAAACCAAGACCACTCTGATACCAAGTTGTAACACCCTACTAATCCAGGAACGTTACACTGTCTATTTGAAATAGTGTTTAACTCACTAAATGAGTCATTTAGACTTAGAAAGTGTAATTAAACTAACTGAAAAGTTAGGTATTAAATTTTTTGGCTAAAAGAGTAATACTTTTCATTAAAAGAGTTTAACATAAACATGGGATCCTAGAAAATAGTTTATAAACAGACAAAAGACCAAAAAATTACAAAATAGTCATCCTAGGCGACAAAACAAGGTTCAACCCCTAGCTCCTCCCAAGTAATCTTGATTGTGGCGGTCGAGCAGGCTGCATATGTACATGTCGCCCCTCGAGCTATCCAACTCATGGTTGGTCCAGCTTATCCTTTCCCTTACCTAAACCATAGAGCATCCATGAGCCAAGGCTCAATAAGAAAACCTCATAAGGTATAACAATATACTCAGATATTCAAAAGCAATAAACACGTGCTTCACAGATATCAGAGACATTCATTCCCATCATATAACCTGTAAACACATTCCACATTTTACAAATAGAATATTCATTTAAATTATACAATCAATTATCTGGCCCAGGAGATCAGTCCTGCCGAGTGGCCCAATTGACCGAGGAGCATACTCAGGCACCCAACCTGTAAAGTTCTTGTCGAGTAGTGGGAACCGAACCCTCAAATTCGACTTATTCTCAGTCACACAGTCCAGGAAACAATCATGTCAAATGACCCAACCAAGTGAGTGCATAATTAGGCACTCAACTCACAGTTCATGTCGGGCAAGTGGGGACCACACCTCATATTACACTTGCTGTTCGATCTGCGTTCCACACGCCTTGCTGAGCGATCCAACCAAGTAACATGCGTACTCAAGCATTCATCTCGCGGTTCTTGCCAGGGGAGTAGGGACTAACCCTTTATTCAGGACTCGCCTTTATGACTTGCGTTCCACACACATTTACGAACAACCCAACCTAGCGTTATGCGTTCTCAGGCATTCAGCTCGCGATTCTTGCCGGGCGAGCAAGGATTGTACCCTTATCCAAGACTCGCCTTTACAGCGTGCATTCCACATACATTGTCGAGCGGCCCAACCGAGAAATATGCATACTAAGGCATTCATCTCATGGTTCTTTCTGGGCAAGTAGAGACTTCACCCATACCCAAGACTCGCCTTTACGGCCTGCGTTCACAGGCATTACCGTGCAGCCCAACACTTAATGCGATAGCCGACAGCACCTCGTTCAACACCATGGCCAAAAATTAGTTTAAGTCAAATATTCACAAATGATTCAAAGGTAATAAGCATACCAATCAAGTGCTTTATGTGTATATACCAGTTTTCTCACCTCTGGTCCTTAGCAAGACACGTATCCTAACCCCGAGTACGACCCTTTCCTCCTGAGCCAATAGGTATCTTAGTCACAACCATAATAAAGAATAACTATCAATAACAAGAAAATAAAGGCTTCTGGACTGAGTCCTAGCCTCTGGGAACTCGAATTCTATTAAATCATGTAGTAGAATTGTAATGTCCCAAATTATCTAATAAGTCTTAGGGCCTTGATTAAGGGGACGGGATGGAAAATTATGTGATATATATGTGTATCATTATATGATTATGTGAGTTATATTATAATATGATTTGATATGCATGTTTAGGTGTATTAAATATGCACGTGGACCCGTTTTTTTATTAAAAGGGCAATTTTTGTAATTTGGCCTGTTATGGGTATATTTGGCATATATGTGATATATGTGAGGCCACATCATTATGTGGATATATTTGGATTACTCAGCACAATGCAATCTTAGGGAGCAAGTTAGCAGGAAAGTCGCAATGGAACCAATACTTGACTCGGGGAGAGTCAAGGGGTATTTTGGGTATTTAGTAGATTACCGAGATATTAGGCAATGGGGATGAATATTTGAGGATATATTTAGAGTTAGTGAGATCAGGAGGGAATTCTGGGATTTTGACTAGTTTGCCCCCGTGGAAGTTTTTGGGTACCCCAAGCCTTGGGATTCGCTTAAGGTTACTTAAGGTTGAAGTAACCTCTCAGTAAAACTCATAAAACAGTCACGTTCTCTCACTTGACGCTCGTTAACATTTTTTAAGGAAACTCGAGTTTTAGCGCTCGGATTCAAGCGAGGTTAGAGTTATAACGGTTCTAGGGAAGATTAGAAGCTTGTTAGCAGGAGGATTTAGCTGGGAAACAACTTAATCGGAGGTAATCTAAGCTTTAAGTTCTAAGCTTTTGAGGTTTTAAGCATTGATTGGATTTCATTGCTTTTATGAGTTTTGTATCTGTTTAAAGCTTCGGTTTTGATGGTATTAATGTGTTGATAATTTTTGGGGGATTGAATTATGATTTTGGGATTCATTTGGGTTGGATTTTGGGTACAATAGGCTGAGGAAAATAGGGGAATTTCTGAGTTCAAGGGGTTGCGTCGCGGCCCTATTCTTGGGGCACCACGACCCGTGTGAACCTGAGGTCGTGCCGTGGCCCTATTCTTGGAGTAGGCACTCCGCAACCCTCAGGGTCAAGTCGCGATGTGAATCCTTGGGAAGAGGCAAGGGGAAGCCTCGGATTGGAATCACATCGCGACCCTCACGGTCAAGTCGCGACCCGCCTGGGTAACTTTGGCCACCTTAGGCTTTTAGTGACGGGAATTCAAACCTAAGGTGTAACGACCCAAATTCGCTAATAAGGCTTAAGGGCCTTGATTAGTGTGCCAGGAGGGCAGGTTGGGATTTATGTGTGATTTTATGAGTTAAATGCGCGGTTATGATTTAAAGCATGTTATTTGGCTATTTGTTTAACTGAGATGCATGGCTATGTTTACTAGTATGCATGTAGGCCTGGATCGTGTTAGAAGGGCGTAATTGTAATTTTGGCCATGTTGGGCATAACTGTATTGATATGTGATAATTGTATTCGGTGAATTGTACCACGTGGGTGTGGTTTTATTATTGTGATGCACGTGCCGAGACGGTCCTAGAGAGCTGGTTAACTTAAGAGTCACAACGGGATTTCTATACCCGGCTCGGGAGGAGCCTAGGGGTACCTCGGGAATTTTATGGTTAAGTTGAGATTTAGCGGGTAATGGTTATTGGAGATTTAGTAACCTGGGTAACCATTAGTTACTGCTGAGAGTAACAAGTTTTAGAAAGAAAATGGTAGAAATGAAAAGACTTAAGTACCCTTGAGGTTTAAGTAGGAAAGGATAGGCAAGGAGGGGCAAAATGGTCTTTTGGCAAGGGTTATAGACAAAATTCAGCTGGGATTTAGGGGGGTTCGGTTTGGGCATTTATGTCACTTGAGGCTTGATAGAAATTGAAGAGAAGAAAGAGAAGGAGAAAGAAGGTTAGGGCAAGAAGAAGAAGAGAAGGAGAAGTGAGAGTCTAGGAGGAGATCAAGGAAGCTTGGTGTGGATTCTCCATTTGAGGTAAGAGTTTTATACACATTTAAGTTTGGGTTCTGTTTTGATTTGATGAATTTAAAGCCTAAGCTAAACATTGTTAAGTTTTGGGATAGTTGCTGAAATTTGAGATCAATTGGGTGGATTTTGAGTATGTTTGTGTTTTGAGCTTGAACCTAGTGCCTGTAGGTTGTTAAGTTGTTCATATGAAGTTTCTAATTGATTTTGGGGCTTAGGTGTGAGTTTGGGTTGAATTGGGTGTGTTTTGGATGATGAAATGCAGAGGAAAAACCCAGTTTTTCTGGGTTCGCGAAGGAGCGCCGCGGCCCTGTTCTTGGGCGCCGCGGCCCTTGCGGGTAGTGCCGCGGCGCTACGCCTTTTTCAGGATGGGAAAATTTGCATTTTTCAGCTTTTGCTCCGGGGGTTCGGGGGATGTTTCCGATGAACTGTTTTAGGAATTTGGGAGTCCCGAGAGTGTGGGATTGGTCCCGGGAGGCGGTTTTTGATTTGATTAGTGTTGAGGGATATTTCTTGTGTGTCGTGACTAGGTTTTGGAGAGGCTCGTGCTTGAGGACCGTGCTCGCGGCTTTAGTGCATCAGGAGGCTCGGAATGCAGGTAAGAAAACCGTAACACCCGAGAATAGGGCATGGCCCCACTGTGTGATTGTAGGGCATGGCCCCAGATTGTATTATGTGCAAATGTTTAACCTTAAATGAATCATGATGTGTGTGAATGATTATTTCGAATGTACTATATGTGTGATTATGATGAAATGAGCGGCAAGGGCCGAGTACGGCGTAGGCCGGGGCGGCCGTGGGCCGAACGTAACACCTAGCACATGGGATGCTATAGTCAGGGCGGGGCCCGGTGGATACATGTGTTATGTTATATTCAGGGTGGGACCCAAGGGATACATGAGTTATCCTCGCGGTGAGAACCGAAACCCCAGGCTTTGGTAAGGCCTCTGGGGCGGCATGGCCGTGCTTGTTTATTATGATGGTTTTCCTATTTATCAGTGAAATTATGCCAGCTATATGAATTGCATATGTTATGTATTATTTGGGTTTTCTTGCTGGGCTTCGGCTCACGGGTGCTCCGTGTGGCAGGTAGAAGCACGGACTGAGTCAACCAACCATGAGTACGGAGAGCGTGAAGCGACGCGTACATGTTTGGCCTGCCCGACTGCTTTGGTTGGGGGTTTATTCGAAAATGGCTGTAATAATCTATGATTTTATAACCGATCAATTGTAAACTTATTTTGAGATGTAAATAGTTTTCAAACTTTATTTTGGGATCCCAAATGTTTAATACTAGAAGTTTTATTGAAACGACGCATTTTTCTAAGATTACAGCCTTAACTTCTAATTAGTCACACTTTTGTTTAAAAACCTCGGTTAGCGAGTTCATTGCACACTGTTTTGTCTTAAAACTCACTTAGTAATGGCTCTAAGGAAGTAGGGTGTTACATAAGGGCTCAGGATCGATCCTACTACCCGATTTAGTAGGGTTCGACGTCCCGTAGGATAGGACTTAGTCCATAAGCCTTTATTCAATCATTAATGATGGGATTCCATATTATGGTTGTGACTAGGTTATTGCTAGGGGCTCAAAACTTGGATCGTGCTCGAGGGTCGTTCATTCGTAACTAGTGCTTGGACCAAAGGTAAGAAAACTGCACCCAGTATGTGATACATGTGATTATGGCTTGTGCCAAAATGTTAAACAGGAATATGAATAGGGTTTGGATGCCTGAGAATGTGCATGATTATGATCATGCTTGTGAATGTTGATTAAGCGTGTTGAATGCTTTGTATCTATATATTTGATATATGATATATGCTGGTCTGCATTATCTGATTGAGAAAGGCTTGACTTATTAGTCAAGGACGACAATAGCATTAAGCGCTAGTCATAAAGCATTGACTTATCAGTCAAGGAAGAGAATAGCGCTGGTCGTAAAGCATTGACTTATCAGTCAAGGACGGCAATAGCGCTGAGAGCTGGTCATAAAGCATTGACATATCAGTCAAGGACAGAAATAGCACTGAGCGTTGGTCGTAAAGCATTGACTTATCAATCAAGGGTGGCAATAGCGCACTGAGCGCTGGTCGTTTTGGTTGGGCTAACCAGCAGTGCATCATATGCTTGTCCGACCTATTGGTCATGGAAAATTACAGCACCAGGTAAGCTGGGCTAGCTCCAAGGAGTGTTATATAGAGGATAAGGCAATGGGCCTGAGGTAACTTATTAGTCCCATATCCTAGGGATGGGCCCTAGACTTGACTTATAAGTCAAGAACGGCCTTAGCACACTGAGTGTTGGTCGAAAATCATTGACTTATGAGTCAAGGATAGCAATAGCACAATGAGGGCTAGTCGAAAAGCATTTACTTATGATTCAATGATGGCAATAGCGCGCTGAGCACTGGTCGATATGGTTATACCTAATCAGGAGTGTGATACACGCTTGACCGACCTATTGGTCGTGGAAAATTATAGTGCCAGATACGCTAGGCCAGCTCCAAGGATGGTTATGCAGAGGATAGGGCAAAGGGCTCTGGGATGACTCATTAGTCCCATATCCTAAGGAGTTGAGCCCCAGTATGATTTATTAATTATGTATTAGGGCGCTGAGCCTAGTATGATTTATTTATCATGTATTAGGGCGTTGAGCCCTAGTATGATTCATTAATCATGTATTTTGGGCAATGAGCCCCGGTATGATGCATTAATCATTTATCTAGGGAAATTGGTCCTATATGACGTTGTAGTCATTTATATGAATGGTATGCATGCATGAGTAGGGTTATTACTGCTAGGCATGCTTATTATGATTTGGAAACATTTTATTAACTGTTTATGAGCATGTGTAAGTTTTCTTGCTGAGCCTTGGCTCACAGGTGCTTGTGGTGCAGGTAAGGGGAAAATAAAGTTGGACCATCCTTGAGTTGGAGAGCTTAGGTGATGATGTGTACATATGTGGCTGCTCGACCACCACAGTCGAGGTTTTAAAGAGGAACTAAGGTGAAAACCTATATTTTTTCGCTTAGGTTGGTTGGTTGTACCTTTTCAATTATAGTTAACCTTTTTAAATGTATTTTGGGATCCCATGTATGGAAGTAAATGTTTTAGTAAAACGGTTGTACCTTTTGTCCAAAAAATTTAACCCTAAATCATTAATCACGTTTACTTGCACAATTATGGCCAAATGACTCATTTTAGCGAGTCTGACACTATTTAAAATACAGTGTAACGGTCCCTGAGTAGTAGAGCATTACAACTTGGTATAAGAGCTTGTCAAGGTTAAGGGTTTCTGAAGACAAGTTGGGCATATACACTTGTCACTAGAGACATGCTTCACGTAGGGTATGCTAACTATTTATGTTGTTATGTGTTTAACTACTTAAATAGGATATAAATGCTTTACTTGCATGCCTTACTAGGAAGCATGAGATATTCTGATAGAGCCTATCCCCCTCGATTGTTGATATGATTATGTGCTTGCCTGCTTAGTTGATACATGAATACGTTATTTGCATCCTAGAGTTGAGAGCATGATATTTTGTTGAAAGAGCAGGGATTATTTATTGATGCATGAATTTTATGGGCATGTATTTTAGCACTACAATTGTATGTGAATGTGGTGTTGTTTGGTTTTCCCATGGGAAGGCATTTTAATGTGCTTATCATGCTTAATGGGTCAAGTTATTGACTGCAGACGAACTCAGAGGTTATGTAACCAATGCAGTTAATGGGACTTGGTGGTTTTTATGTTGAGGCTAGAAATTATAGTCAAGGCCAGAGCCATCCACCTGCCCCTCAGAATTGGCAGCAGGTGTTTACAGATATGCAAGCAAGATTGTAGAGGCAAGAGGAAGAGATCAGATGTTTAAAACAGCAGGTTTTGTCAGGGAACACCTCTTCCTTTGTTATGCCAGGAGTGGCACCAGTTTTGTCCCAGCCTAGGGTTGATAACAGGTGAGAATTTCTATATGAGAGATTTCAGGAATATTAACCTCCAATTTTTGAGGGAGGCCTAGATCCATTCAGAGCTAAACAATGGATGGGCATGATTAGTTCCATCCTCGATAGTATGGGGGTGGTGGGTCACGATAGGGTGATCTGTGCTACATATGTGTTACGAGAAGATGCCCGAACTTGGTGGGAAGTAGTATCCCATACGAGAAATACAACTTCAATGAATTGGGAAGAATTTAGGCAGTTGTTTAATGAGAGATATTACTGTGATGCAGTTAAGACTGCAAAGACAAATGAATTTATGAAAATGGTTCAGGGAAACACGACAGTAACAGTGTATGTTAACAAATATGATGGGTTGGCCAAGTTTGCTTTTGATATGGTACCCATAGATGTGGCTCGGAAAGAATGATTTATCCAGGGATTGAATTTCGGGATAGCTAAGGGCAATAGAATCACCCTAGTACATGAGATCTCTACCTATGCTCAGGTGGTAAGGAGGGCTCTTGTTGTTGAGAGCACGGGAAATGGGATATGGAGGGAGAGTGCCGGAGAGCATGGAGCTCAGGTAGTGGTACCTCTGTTTATTGGATCAGGCAGGGGCAGAAACCCCAGTGATCGGAAAAGAAAAGTTAATAATATATTCGGTACCTCTGGACTAAAAAAGGGGTTCCAAAGTGCTCAACTAGGCAATCAAGGCGAGGATGAGGATTGGAAACTCTACCCGAAATGCGCTCGGTGTAAGAGACGCCATCTGGGAGATTGCTGAGCAAAGGCATGTTTTTTATGCGAAATGGTTCGGCACCTCAGGAGGGATTTCTAGGACTGAGGAACGATGAACCAAATGGGGTGGACAGCTTGCTATGACGCAGTCCAAGTTAGAGGCTGAGGCAGGTCCCTCAGTAGTGACAGGTCAGCTTCCTAGTTCTGATTCTTATATTGTACTGATTAGTTTTGGTGCCATGTGGTTCTTTGTTTTGCTGTATCAAGTAGAGGCATAAAATTAGTATGCGGATTATGTGATTATGTTGTGATGAGAATTTAGAACCTATTGGTAACTTGTAAGAGATGGGTTACATTATTGTGGAAAATGATTCATCAGATGACTTGATAGAGTTGGTTATGATTGACTTTGATATGATCTTGGATATGGATTGGTTAGCCAAGCATGGGGCAATGATAGATTGCAAGAAAAAGATGGTAACCTTTGGGCCTGAGGGTGAAAAACCCTTTGTATTTGTTGGCACTGTTCATGGACCCTGTATACTTATGATATATGTACTTAGAGCTAGAGATATATTGCAAGGTGGTTGCATAGAATTCTGAGCTAGTGTTGTGAATATCACTCAGGTCGTGCTAGTGGGACCAGGATAGACTAGATTAGTCTGTGAGTTTCTGGATGTGTTTCCAGAGAATCTACGGGGGTTACCTCTACACAGGGAGATAGAGTTGTGATTAAGTGGGTGCCAGGGACGGAACCAGTGTCTAGGGAACCGTACTGAATGGCTCCAGCAAAGTTGTAGGAACTAAAGGTTTAGTTACAAGGTAAGACGGTATTCTCCAAGATAGATCTTCGATCTGGTTATTGCCGGTTGAGGATCAAGGAGAAGGATATGCAGAAGACTGTTTTTCGTATCAGATATGGGCATTATGAGTTCTTAGTCATGTCTTTTGGTTTGACTAATGCCCCTGCTATATTATGGATCAAATGAATAGGGTGTTCAAAGATTATCTAGATCGGTTTATGATCATCCTCATCGACGATATTTTAGTATACTCTCAGTTAAAAATTGGCCAAGGCCATGGAACGCCTCAAAGATCAGGAGTTTTCTTGGATTTGCAAGGTATTACATGCGTTTTGTGGAAGAGTTCTCAAGGATTGTTACCTCATTAACAGAACTGACATGCAAAAATCAGAAGTTTGCATGGTCAGATAAGTGTGAGAACAACTTCCAGGTTCTAAAGTGGGGATTAATTACAGCTCCAGCTCTAAGTCTTCTTACTGATCAAAACAAGTTTATAGTTTATTGTGATGCCTTGAGACAAGGTTTAGGTTGTATTTTTATACAGACAGGGAAGGTGATTGCCTATGCATCACGTCAGTTGAAGGATATGACCAGAGTTGGAATAGAGCTACTGGTGGGCCAGCTGGCCAACATTACACTTAGTTTACTCTTTTAGAAATGATCAAAGAGAAACAGTTGAGTGACCCATAGTTGGGAAAAATATTAGAGGGGTGTCCTAGATGGAATAGCTAAGGACTATGCAGTGTCAAGTATGAGTTTATTGAGGTATAATGATCGGATTGATATTCTAATGGACACTGGGATCAGACGGAAGTTCTGGATGAATCTCATGCTACCCCTTATTCTATACATTCAGGCACCATGAAGATGTACCAGGATCAAAAAAAGAAAAGAAAAAAACTTTATATTGGTGGCCTAGGATAAAAAGGGGCGTAATTGAGTACGTGGCAAAGTGCATGACCTGTTAGTAGGTCAAGGCAGAGTATCAGAAACTAGTAAGGCTACTACAGCCTTTGGATATCCCAGAGTGGAAGTAGGAGGACATCATGATGGATTTCGTGGTGGAGTTGCCCAGGGTAGTGGACCAGCATGATTCAGTTTGGGTCATTATGGACTGGTATATGAAGTCAGCTCACTTGTTATCAGTGAGGACGAACAATATAGTTGACCAGTATGCAGATCTCTATGTGAGAGAGATAGTACGCCTTCATGGCAAGGTTACTGTGGGCGATGAGTAGATTTTATCACCCTCGGACTGATGGTAAGTCAGAAAGGATTATCCAGATATTGGAGGACATGCTGAGAGCATGTACATTGGACATTGAAGGGTCCTAGAATAAATATTTGCCTCTAATAGAGTTTTCTATAATGACAGCTACCAGTTGACTATTAGAGTGGTACCTTATGAGATGTTGTATGGTAGAAAGTGTAGATCGCCCATTCACTGGGATGAGATGGGTGAGAGGAAATATTTGGGTCCTAAGGTAGTTCAAAGGACCGTTGAGGATATTGAAAGGATTAGAGCTCAGATGCTCACGTCTCAGAGTAGACAGAAAAGCTATCCAGATCCAAAGTGCAGGAATGTGGAGTTCCAAGTGGGAGACTATCTCTTCCTTAGAGTTTCACTATGAAAAAGGGTGAAGAGATTTGGGAAAAAAAGGGCAAGTAGAGTCCTAGATATGTAGAACCGTTTGAGAACCTGAGAGGATTGGTCAAGTGGCCTATAGATTGGCCTTACCTTCAACACTGTAGGTCGTATGTAATGTATTTCATACTTCCATGTGGAGGAAACATGTATTAGATGAGACTCATGTGTTGCGTTATGCGGATCTAGAACTGGATGCAGAGTTATCCTTGAGGAACAGCCAATTCAGATGTTAGACAGGAAAGACAAGGTCTTGAAGAACAAAACCATACTATTAGTTAAGGTATTATAGATGAACAGCAAGGTCGAGGGAGCAACTTGGGAAATGAAATCAAATACGCGGGATTAGTATCTCGAGCTGTTCAAATAAAATATCAAGGACAAAATTCCTCTAAGGAGAGGATAGTTGTAACATCCCAAATTATCTAATAAGGCTTAGGGCCTTGATTAGGGGGCCAAGATGGAAAAATATGGAAAATTATGTGATTATGTGATATATATATATATGTGTATCATTATATGATTATGTGAGTTATATTATAATATGACTTGATATGCATGTTTAGGTGTATTAAATATGCATGTGGGCCCGTTTCTGATTAAAAGGGAAATTTTTGTAATTTGGCCCGTTATGGGTATATTTGGCATATATGTGATATATGTGTGGGACCATATCATTATGTGGATATATTTGGGTAACTTGGCACAAGGTGATCCTAAGAATCAAGCTAGTGGGAAGGTCACAACAAGACCAATACTTGACTCGGGGAGAGTTAAGGGGTATTTTGGGTATTTAGTACATTGTCGGGATATTGGGTAATGGGAATGAATATTTGAGGATATATTTGGATTTAGTGAGATCAAGAGGGAATTCTAGGGATTTTGACTAGTTTTCCCTCGGGGACGTTTTTGGGTACCCCGAGCCTTGGGATTTGCTTAAGGTTACTTAAGCTCGAAGTAACCTCTCAGAACTATAAAACTCATAAAACAGTCACATTCTCTCTCCCATTCTCTCACTTGACGCTTATTAGCGTTTTCGAAGGAAACTTGAGTTTTAGTGCTCAGATTCAAGCGAAGTTAGAGTAATAATGATTATAGGGAAGATTATAAGCTTGTTAGCCGGAGGATTTAGCTGGGAAACAACTTAATCAGAGGTAATCTAAGCTTTAATATCTGAGTTTTTCAGTTTTTAAGCTTTGATTGGATTTTATGGTTTTATGATTTTTTTTATCTGTTTAAAGCTTGAGTTTTGATGGTGTTAATGTGCTGATATTGTTTGGGGGCTTGAATTATGATGTTGGGATTCATTTGGGTTGGATTTTGGGTGAAATCGGCTCAGGAAAATAGGGAAATTTCTGGGGACGCATCGCGGCCCTGTTCTTGGGGTGCCGTGACTCGTGTAAACCCAAAGCACAGGGGTTCTATTTTGAGTAGCCGCACCGCGACCCTCGGGATCAAGTTGCGGCACATGTACCTGGGATAAGGTAGGGGAATCCTGGGATTAGAGGCGTGCTGCGACCTCAGGGTCAAGTTGTAGCCCGCCTAGGCAACTTTGGCCACCTTAGTTTTTTAGTGACAGGAATTCAAACCTAAGGGCTCAGGATCGACCCTACTACCCAATTTAGTAGGGTTCGACGTCCCGGAGGCTAGGACTCAGTCAAGAAGCCTTTATTCGCTCATTATTGATGGGATTCCATATTATGGTTGTGACTAGGTTATCGCTAGGGGCTCGGAACTGGGATCGTGCTCGGGGTCGTTGTAACGCTCTACTACTCAGGAATCGTTACACTGTGTATTTTAAATAGTGTTAAACTCTCTAAACGAGTCATTTGTCCATAATCGTGTAACTAAACGTGATTAATGGTTCAGGGTGAAATATTTTGGTCAAAGGAACAATTGTTTCACTAAAACGTTTACTCCCATACATGGGATCCCAAAATACATTTAAAAAGGTTAACTACAATTAAAAAGTTACAACCCGCCGACCTAAGTGGCAAAATAGGGTTTGACCCTAGTTCCTTTTTAAAAGCTCGACCATGGTGGTCAAACAGCTGCATATGTACACATCATCACCTAAGCTCTCCAACTCAAGGATGGTCCATCTTTCTTTTCCCCTTACCTACAACACAAAGCACTCGTGAGCCAAGGCTCAGCAAGAAAACTTAAACATGCTCATAAGCAGTTAATAGCATGTTACCAAATCATAATAAGCATGCCTAGCAGTAATAACCCTACTCATGCATGCATACCATATAAATGACTATAGCGTCATATAGGACCAATTGCCCTAAATAAATTATCAATGCATCATACTGGGGCTCGGTGCCCAAAATACATTATTAATAAAACATACTGGGGCTCAGCTCCCTACTTCATGACTAATAAGTCTTACCGGGGTTCAACACCCTAGGATATGGGACTAATGAGTCACCCCATGGCCCTTTGCCCTATCCTCTATATAACCAGCCTTGGAACTAGCCCAGTGTACTTGGCGCCCTAGTTTACTAACGACCAATAAGTCGGTCAAGCGTATGATGTGCTCCTGGTTAGGCATAACCATAACGACCAGCACTTAGCACACTATTGCCGCCCTTGACTTATAAGTCAATGCTTTTCAACCATCACTCAACATGCTAATGTCGTTCTTGACTCATAAGTCAAGTTTAGGGTCCATCCCTAGCCTAGGATATGGGACTAATAAGTCACCCCGGAGCCCATTGCCCTATCCTCTGTATAACCAGTCTTGGAGCTGGCCCAGCGTACCTGGCGTTGTAATTTTCCACAACCAATAGGTCAGTCAAGCACATGATGCGCTCCTGGTTAAGCATAACCATATTGACCAGTGCTATTGCCATCCTTGACTAATAAGTCAATGCTTTACAAGCAGTGCTCAGCGCTATTACCGTCCTTGACTGATAAGTCAATGCTTTATGACTAGCGCTCAGCGCTATTGCCGTCCTTGACTGATAAGTCAATGCTTTACGACCAGCACTCAGTACTATTGTCATCCTTGACTAATAAGTCAATGCTTTATGACTAGCGCTATTTCCGTCCTTGACTAATAAGTCAAGTCTTTCTCAATAAGATAATGCAAACAGGCATATATCATATATCAAATATCCAAATACAAAGCATTCAGCATGTTTAATCAACAATCACAAGCATAATTTTAATTATGCACATTCTTAGGCGTCCATGCCCTTTTCATTTTCCAGTTTAACAATTCGGCCTAAGCCATAATCACATGTATTACATATTGGGTGCAATTTTCTTACCTTTAGTTCAAGAACAGGTTACAAATGAACGACCCTCGAGCATGATCCTGATTCTGAGCCCCTAGCGATAATCTAGTAAGAACCATAATATAGAATCTCGTAAAAAATGAGTAAATAAAGGCTTCTGAACTGAGTCCTAGCCTCCAGGATGTTGAACTCTACAAAATTGGCTAGTAGGAACGATCCCGAGCCCTTAGGTTTGAGTTCCCATCACTAAAAGCCTAAGGTGGCCAATGTTGCCTAAGCGGGCTGCGACTTGCCCCTAAGGGTCGTAGCATGCCTCCCAGATAGGTAGCCCCCTGTCTGAAATTCAAGACATGGACCACGACATGCCTCCCAGACAGAACCGCCTCATCGCCCTGGGTTCACACGGGCCGCGTCCCCCAAGAACAGGGCCGCGGTGCGACCTCGCAAACCCAGAAATCTCTATTTTTCCTCAACCAAAAATCATCCCAATCAATTCCCAAAACCATAATTAAATCCCCCAAACATTATCGACACATTATCACCATCAAAACCCAAGCTTATCTCACTCAAAACCTCAACCAAATACTCAAATCCATGACCTTGAGCTTCAAAGCTCAAGAACACTATAAAAATAGGGCAGAATTTAACCAAATCAAGGGTTGTAGCTTTACCTCAATTGTGTAGTTTAGGCTTTAAGTTGTCCTTAACTAAAACCCAGCTTTAAGCCTCCAATTCCAAGCCAACTCTCTTGAAAATTCCAAAAAAAAAAAAAGCCTAAAGACAAATAGAGAGGGAGAATGCTGAGGGAGAGTGATGCTATGTTTTGGTTTATTTCAGCTAAGGGTAAGAGTGACTAAGTCACTAATTTGGCACCAAAATGACCATGTTTCCCCTTAGCCTAAGCCTTGCCCTCTTAAGCCCTCAAGGGTAAATTTTTCATTTTCCACTTATCCCATAAATCATAATTAACGCCTTATAATTCTCGTCACTTCCAATATCCTTAAATAATTTTCCATTACTCGATCAATACCAGTAATGTACTAAATACCCAAAATACCTCTTGACTCTCCCCGAGTCAAGTATTGGTCTCGTTGTGACTTTCTCACTAGCTTGCTCCTTAGGATCGTCTTGTTCCGAATAACTCAAACATATCCACATAATGATGTGGTCCCACACATATATCACATATATGCCAAATATACCCATAACGGGCGAACTTACGAAAATTTCCCTTTTAATGAGAAACGAACCCACATGCATATTTAATACACCTAACACATGCATATCAAGTCATATTATATTATTACTCACATAATCATATAATGAGATACATATATATATCACATAAACACATAATTTCCACAATTTTCCATCATGGCCCCCTAATCAAGGCCTTAAGCCTTATCAGGTAATTTGGGACGTTACAACTATCCCCTCCTTACAGGAATTTTGTCCTCAATATTTTATCTGAAAAACTTGAAATACTAATCCCTCATATCTGATTCCAGCTCCCAGGTCGCTCCCTCGACCTTATTGTTCCTTTATAATACCTTAACCAAAGGTTTAGCTTTGTTCCTCAGAACCTTGCCTTTCTGTCTAGTATCTGGACTGGTTGTTCCTCATAAGAAAGATATGCTTGAAGCTCTAGAACCTCGTAACCCCATACATGAGTCATGTATAATACATATTTCCAAAGTGCCAAAATATGAATTACATTATGCATGACCGACAGTGTCGAAGGTAAGGTCATCCTATAGGCCACCTGACCGATCCTCTCCAGGATTTCAAACGATCTTACAAATCTAGGGCTCAACTTTCCCTTTTTCCTCAAATCCTCTCACCCCTATCCATGGTGAGACTCTAAGGAAGACATAGTCTTCCACTTGGAACTCCATGTTCCTGCGCTTCAGATCAACATAACTTTTCTATCTACTTTGAAAAGTGAGCATCTGAGCTCTAATCTTTTCATTGGCCTTAGTTGTCCTCTGAACTACCTCAGGACCCAAATATTTCTTCTCACCCATCTCATCCCAGTGAATGGGCAATCTACAATTCCTACCATACAACATCTCATAAGGTGCCACTCCAATAGTCAACTGGTAGCTATCATTATAGGAAAACTCTATTAGAGGCAAATATTCAATCCAGGACCCTTCAAAGTCCAACATACATGCTCTCAGCATGTCCTCCAATATGTGGATAATCCTCTCTGATTTACCAGAAGTCTGAGGATAATAAGCTGTACTAAACTTCAACTGTATACTCATCGATAAACTTCTCCAAAACTTGGAAGTAAAGATAGGGTCCCTATCTAATAGGATAGACCTCGAAATCCCAACTGTATACTGGTCAACTATATTGTTCATCCTCACTAATAACAAGTGAGCTAACTTCATATATCGGACCATAATAACCCAAAATGAATCATGTTGGCCCACTATCTTGGGCAATCCCACCATGAAATCCATCGTGATGTCCTCCCACTTCCATTCTGGGATACTCTAAGGCTGCAATAGCCTCACTGGTTTCTGATATTCAACCTTGACCTGCTAACAGGTCAGGCACTTTTCCACGTACTCAATTACATCCCTCTACATCCCAGACCACCATTATAAAATTTTCAAATGCTAGTACATCTTTATGGTGCCGGGATGAAGAGAATAAGAGGTAGTATGCGATTCATACAGATGCCTCCGTCTGATCCTAGTGTCCATCAGAATACAAATCTGATCTTCATACCTCAATAAACTCATACCTAATACTGCATAGTCCTTAGCTATTCTAGCTAGGACATCCCCTCTAATCTTTCCCAACTATGGGTCACTCCACAGTTTTTCTTTGATTCTCTCTAAAAGAGTAGACTAAAACATAATATTGGCCAACTGGCCCACTAGTAACTCTATTCCAGCTTTGGTCATATCCTTCATTTGACATGATGCATAGGCAATCATCTTTCCTGTCTACATAAGGACACAACCTAAATCCTGTCTCGAGGCATCACAATAAACCATAAACTTGTTCTGTTCTCTGAGGCGTTCCTTGGCCTTGGCCAATCTCTGTCTGAGAGTATACCAAAATATCGTCAATAAGGACAATCACAAACCAATCTAGATAATCTCTAAACACCATGTTCGTCTAATCCATAAGTGTTGTTGGGGCATTAGTCAATCCAAATGACATAATTAAGAACTCATATTACCATATCTGATACACAAGCAGTCTTTTGCATATCCTCCTCCCCAATCCTCAGCTGGTAATAACCAGATCGAAGGTCTATCTTGGAGAATATCGTCTTACCTTGTAACTAAACCTTTAGTTACTTCAAACCTTCTAGAGCCATTCAATATGGTGTCCTAGACACTGGTTTCTCCCCTGGCACCAACATAATCATAACTCTATCTCCTTGTGTAGAGGTAACCTTAGCAAATCCTTTGGAAACACATCCAGAAACTCACAGACTAATCTAATCTGTCCTGGTCCCACTGGCACGACCTGAGTGGTATCCACCACACTAACTAGGACTCCTATGCATCTTCCTTGCAATATGTCTCTAGCTCTAAATACAGATATCATAAATATATGGGGTCCATGCATAGTGCCAGTGTATATACAGGGTTTCTCACCCTCAAGCTCAAAGGTAACCATCTTTTTTTTTTTTTTTGCAATCTATCGTTGCCCCATACTTGGCTAACCAATCCATATCCAAGATCATATCAAAGTAGGTCATAACCAACTCTATCTAGTCAACTGATGAATCTTTTCCCACAGTAATCTAATTCATCTCTTAAAAATTACAAATAGGGTTCCAAATTCTCATCACAACATAGCCACGTCATCCATAATCTAATTCGGTGCTTCTACTAGGTGCAACAAAACAAAGAAGACATGGCACCAAAACCAATCAACATAATGTAAGAATCAAAACTAGGAAGCTGACCTGTCACTACTAAGGGACTCGCCTCAGCCTTAGCCTCTGACTGCGTTAGAGGGAACACTCGAGATGGAGTCAAGCAGTCTGTTTCCTTTGGTTCATCCTTTCTCAATCTTGTGCAATCCCTCTTGAGGTGCCCAACCATCCCACATAAGAAACATGCCTTTTCTCGGCATTCTCCCAGATGGCGCCTCCTGCACCGAGTGCATTTTGGGTAGAGTTTCCAGTACTCATCCTTGCCCTGATGGCCTATCTGAACATTTTGGAACCATTTTTCTAGTCCAGGGGTACTAATATTGTTGATAACTTTTCTTTCCTGATCACTGGGGCCTCTGCCCTACCTAATTCAATAAACGGAGGTATCACTGCCTGAGCTCTGTGCTCTTTGACACTCTCCATCCATGTCTCATCTCCTGTGCCCTCAACAACAAGGGCCCTCCCTACCACTTGAGCATAGGTAGAGATCTCATGTACTGAGGCGATTCTAACTCCCTAAGCTATCCCAGAATTTAATCCCTGTATAAATCGTTCTTCCTGAGCCAAATTTGTGGGTACCATATTAAAAGCAAACTTGGCCAACCCATCGAATTTATTAACATACTCTATTAGTGTCATATTTCCTTGAACCAGGTTCAGAAATTCATTTGTCTTTGCAGTCTTAACTGCATCACAAGAATATCTCTCATTAAACAACTTCCTAAATTCTTCCCTATTCATCGCAGTTGTATCTCGTGTATGGGTACCATTTCCCACCAAGTCTGGGCATCTTCCCGTAACACATACGTAGCACAAATCACTCTATCATGACCTACCACCCCATGAAATCAAGGATGGAACTGATCATGCCCATCCATTTTTCAGCTCTAAATGGATCCAAGCCTCCCTCAAAAATTGGAGGGTAACATTCCTGAAATCTCTCATATAGTGATTCCCACCTGTTCTCAACCCTAAGTTGAGCCAAAACTGGTGCCACTCCTGGAATAACAAAGGAAGAGGTGTTCCCTGACAGAACCTGTTGTTTTAAACACCTAATCTCTTCCTCTTGCCTCTGCAATCTTACCTTCATATATGTAAACACCTGCTGCCAATTCTGAGGGGCAGGTAGAGGGCTCAGGCCCTGGCTGTAATTCCCAGCCTCTGCATAAGCACCACCGGGTCCTATTAACTGCCTTGGGTACAAAACCTATGAGTTCTTTTGTAGTCAATAACTTGACCCATTAAGCATGATGAGCACATTCAAAAGCCTTCCCCACGGGAAAACCAAACAACACATTCGCATACCAGTGTAGTGTTAATATACATGTCCATGAAATTCATGCATCAATCAATAACCCCTGCTCTTCCAACAAAATATCATGCTTTCAACTCCAGTATGCAGATAAAGCATTCATATATCAACTGAGTATGCAAGCACATAATCATATCAAAAATCAAGGACTAGACCCTATCAGAATATCTCATGCTTCCTACTAAGGCATGCATGTAAGACATTTATATCCTATTTACACAGTTAAACACATAACCACATAAATAGTTTCCAAACCTTGAGTGGGGCTTGTCTCTAGAGACGAGTGTACATGCCCAGCTTGTCTTTAGGAACCCTTAACCTTGGCATGCTCTGATACCAAGTTGTAACGCCCTACTACTCAGGGACTGTTACACTGTGTATTTTAAATAGTGCTAAACTCGCTAAACGAGTCATTTTACCATAATCATGTAACTAAACGTGATTAATGGTTCGGGGTTAAAAATTTTGGTCAAAGGCACAACCATTTCACTAAAACATTTACTTCCATACGTGGGATCCCAAAATACATTTAAATAGGTTGACTACAATTGAAAATTTACAACCTGCCAACCTAAGCGGCAAAATAGGGTTTGACCCTAGTTCCTCTCTAAAACCTCGATCGTGGTGGTCGAGCAGTTGTATATGTACACATCGTCACCTAAGATCTCTAACTCAAGGATGGTCAAACATGCTTTTCCCCTTACCTACACCACAAAGCACCTGTGAGCCAAGGCTCAACACAAAACTTAAACATGCTCATAAGTAGTTAACAACATGTTACAAAATCATAATAAGCATGCCTAGCTGTGATAGCCCTACTCATGCATGCATATCATTCATATAAATTACTATAGCATCATATGGAACCAATGGCCCTAGATAAATGATCAATGCATCATATCAGGGTTCGTTGCCCAAAATACATGATTAATGAATCATACTGGGCTCAACACCCTAATTCATGACTAATAAGTCATACTGGGGTTCACACCCTAGGATATGGGACTAATGAGTCACACCGGGGCCCTTTGCCCTATCCTCTGTATAACCAGCCTTGGAATTGGCCCAGCGTACCTGGCGTTCTAGTTTTCCCATGACCAATAGGTCGGTCAAGCGTATGATGTGCTCCTTGTTAGGCATAACCATAATGACCACTCAGCGCGCAATTTCCACCCTTGACTTATAAGTCAATGCTTTTCAACTAGCACTCAGTGTGCTAATGTCGTTCTTGACTCATAAGTCAAGTTCAGGGCCTAGTCCTAGCCTATGATATGGGACTAATAAGTCACTCTGGGACCCATAGCCCTATCCTCTGTATAACCAGCCTTGGAACTAGCCCGGTGTACCTGCCACTATTGTCGTCCTTGAATAATAAGTCAAGCCTTTCTCAATAAGATAATGCAAATAGGCATATATCATATATCAAATATCGAAATACAAAGCATTCATCATGCTTAATCAACAATCACAAGCATAATTATAATAATGCACATTCTCAGGCGTCCATGCCCTTTTCACTTTCTTGTTTAACAATTCAACCCAAGCCATAATCACATGTATCACATAATGGGTGCATTTTTCTTACCTTTAGTTCAAGCATAGGTTAGAAATGAATGACCCTCGAGCACGATCTCGGTTCTGAGCCCCTAGCGATAACCTAGTCACAACCATAATATAGAATCCCGTCAAAAATGAGTAAATGAAGGCTTTTGAACTGAGTCCTGGCCTCTGGGACATCGAACTCTACTAAACTGGGTAGTAGGATCAATCATGAGCCCTTACATTTGAGTTCCCATCACTAAAAACCTAAGCTGGCCAAAGCTGCCTAGGCAGGCCATGACTTGCCCCTAAGGGTCGCGGCATGCCTCCAAGACAAGAAGCCCCCTGTCTGAAATTCAAGACACGGGTCGCGACATGCCCCTGAGGGCCGTAGCATGCCTCCCTGATAGAGCCACCTTGGTGCCCTGGGTTCACATGGGCCGCGACGCCTAAGAATAGGGCCACGGCATGACCCCCCGAACCCAGAAATCCCTGTTTTTCCTCAGCCAAAACCTTACCAAAAATCATCGCAATCAATTCCCAAAACCATAATTAAATCCCCCAAACATTATCAGCACATTATCACCATCAAAATCCAAGCATATTTTACTCAAAACCTCCACCAAATACTCAAATCCAATACTTTGAGCTTCAAAGCTCGAGAACACTATAAAAACAGGGCAGAATTTAACCAAATCAAAGGTTGTAGCTTTACGTCAATTGTGTAGTTCAGGCATTAAGTTGTCCTTAACTGAAACCCAACTTTAAGCCTCCAATTCCAAGCCAACTCTCCTTAAAATTCCAAAAAAACTCCTCAAGACAAAGAGAGAGGGAGACTAACTATAACATCCTACTAACTAGTTGTTACCATGTGAGTTAAAAATGTGCCATTAGCTCGCTAATCAAGGTTTTAGGTTAAAAGTGTGTCGAAATTAAAAAAAAAACTCGTTTAATGACATTAATTATAAAAATCTAGAAATTCATTGAAATTCTAAAAAGTTATATAGTTGGGATGCCAAAATACTATTTAGAAAATATATGACAACACAAAAATATAATTACGGTCGACTTAAGCGACAAAGTAGTTCGTTACAGTACTTGCCCCAAAATAACCCTGGTCGTGGCAGCTAGGTAGGCCGAACATGTACCCATCGCTCCACGCTCTCCATACTCATAGTTGGTCGACATTTCCTTTGCCCTTACTTGCACCATAGAGCACTCGTGAGCCAAAGCCCAATAAGAAAACTCAACATATAACATATCACATAACAATTCAACAGTATACAACAAAACAGTCAACAAACTAATCACATAGCGACCTACGCCGAACCAGGCGCTTTACCAGGACCTGGGTTCGTAGTCTTCCCCAAGTGGGGGGATACATCACCCTTAGAGGGTCTCGCCCTAGCGGCTTGCACTCAGTGTGCTCAACGCCGATCCCGGCCCCTTGCCGTACTCGGTTTCTTGTCATTTTCAGCCCTCGCCGATCTCGGCCCTCGCCGTTCATTCACATATATTCATAACACAGCATAACATACACAAATATTCTTACATATATTAAACATAAACAATAGGGTCGTTCCATGAAAACAAACAATGTGGTCATGCCTTGCTCTACGGGTACAATAGTTTTCTTACCTGTGTCCCGAGCTGTCTGAGTACCGCGATCCCGAGCACAGTCCTCTAACCCGAGCCTCGTTGAAAACCTAGTCACAACGCATTCATAATAACCATTCATCAAGCCTTAAACCAATTAATAACTTCATAATATTAATCTAGCCTCCGGGACCTTGGATTCTACTAATCCGGGTAGTAGGATCCTTCCCAAACCTTAACGTTTGGGTTCCCGAGCTTAACCTCACATAGCCAATATTTCACATTTGAGTCGCGACGCACTCAAGTCAGAAGGAAAACCCCCCTCTGCTGAAGGACACGGGCCACGATGCTCTAAACCCTACGCCGCGGCGCCTAGGCAAATTTCTGAGGCCCTCAAGCCTCTACTTCAAGCGGGTCGTATCACCTGATGAATAGGGTCGCAGATCGAGCCTCAAAACCCAGACATATCACCATTTTTAGACTTCCAAATCTCCTGAAAATCAATCCAAACCTATGCTAATGCCAGAATTCAGTCCCAAATCTCTTATACTATGCTCAGAGTAGCACATAATCTCAAAGAAATTGAACAAACCCCATTACAACCCAAATTCAATCACCCAAGTTTCCAACCCCCAAAACTCTAACAAAAACAGAGAAATTTATTTTTTTTAAAAAAAGACTTGCTTTAATCCTTACCTTTGTAATGATCTTTCCCTAAGCTAACTTTAGTTGCCACAAGCTTTAAATTTCCCCAAGCTCCAGCCTAAAATTCAAAGCCTTAATCACTAGAATTCCTAAAAATTACTTAAGTTTCCAAGAGAAGGAGAGAGGGAACCGAGAGAGAGAGAGAGAGAGAGAGAGAGAGGGATTGAATGCTTTGTTTTCTTTTGGTTTCCAGAATGGTGTAGTGGCTAAGTGTAACCCCAGCTGCCTAAGTCCCAAAATGCCTAAAATGACCCTAAGCCTATCCTCAATCCTTTAATGCCACCAAGGGCAATCCCGTCATTTTCCACATCCCGCTAATTCCTCGAGTGTTCCTATAAATCCCCATTTTAATCTCGACATGCCCAAATAATTTCTAAATTACTACCCATTACCCAGTAATTCCCAAATACCAACAATGTTCACAAAATACCCCTAGACTCCTCCCGAGCTAGGTATTCGACCCCGTTGTGACTATTTAACTATTATGTTCCGTATGACTGTCTCAGATCACACATCTCAAATATATCACTACACCCTTGTGGTATCAATCACAATACACATATATATCACATTTACGCCCTCAATGGCTAAAATTACAGATATGCCCCTAATAACCAAATGGGGCCCACATGCATATATAATTAACCTAAAAATGCATTTCTAATCATATAATCATTTAATTCACATATTAACTTAATTAAATCAACTATTGTTCTCCCAGCACGCTAATCAAGGCTCTAAGACTTATTAGCAAATTTGGGATGCTACACTAACGAGAGAGAGAAAGCTAAGGGAGAGTGATGCTCTGTTTTGGTTTCCTTCAGCTAAGGATAAGAGTGACTAAGTCACTAGTTTGGAACCAAAATGATCATTTTTCCCATTAGCCTAAGCCTTGCCCACTTAAGCCATCAAGGGTAAATTTGTCATTTGCCACTTATCTTGTTAATCATAATTAACGTCTTATAATTCTCACTACTTCCAATATCCTTAAATAATTTCCCATTACCCGATCAATCCAAGTAATGTACTAAATACCCAAAAGACCCCTTGACTCTCCCCGAGTCAAGTATTGGTCCCGTTGTGACTTTCCCACTAGCTTGCTCCTTAGGATTGCCTCGTGCCGAGTAACCCAAATATATCCACATAATGATGTGGTCTCACACATATATCACATATATGCCAAATATACTCATAACAGGCCTGTAACATCCCAGATTTTCAAGACTCGATAATGCGGAAATATAAACGTTTTCATGTAACAAAATGTTTCAAAAACCCGTATAAAAAAACTTTTTTAAAAGTCCCATGGCCATACTTAACATTTAATACAAACATAGTTTATGCAGAGTAAACTGAGCCTAGTTTATGAAAATAAAGCAACATTTCCAAAAACAAAACAGCTTCCCAAAAGGTCAGTCCACATGTACATTCACAAGGTAGACTCCAGCGCTCACTGCTCTACCTTACCCTTGTTCTTACCTACAACATGAAATTAGGTAAGCGAAAATGCTTAGTAAGTTCAACTTTAAAACAAAAGCATGCAAAGAAGACAAGTGGTCAATGACACCTGGTAACAATATCTTAACAGAATTAGGGTTCTAGATCCATCCGGACCCTAAACAATAAATTTCAAGAATGCAAACGCGTCCTGGCAAACTTATGGTCATGCTTGATAACCAATGGCAAACTATTACAGATAAACAGATAAATCCATGCACTCAAAAAATCCCAGAGCAAGCAGATATAGTATATCACAATATAATTCGAGACCAACGCTCGACAATTTCCAACAATTCGGGCATATCATGCCGTCCAGCATAATTGCTAATCTTTAAGAGAGAACCGAGTCTTAACACTAAGATCTAGCCAATAAATTCCCCCATCAAGGGTGACTGTAATGACCAAAATTTCCTAATAAGGTTTAGGACCTTGATTAGGAGGTTGGGAGGGCCATAATTGATTTATTATGCAATTAAATGATAATATGAATGTTTAGGTGTATTAAATATGCATGTGAACCCATTTTTGATTAATTGGGTGATTTTCATATTTTGGCCATTTCAGGCATATTTGGCATATATGTGGTATGTGTGTGGTGCTTCATTATTATTTGGTTATGCTAGGGTTACTCAGCATGAGACGAACCTAGGAGGTAAGCTAGTGGGAAAGTCACAACAGGATTTATACTTTACTCGGAGTGAGTCAAGGGATATTTAGCACATTACCGGGATATTGGATAATGGGAATAAATATTTGATGATAAATAGGGAGTTAGTAAGATCAGGGGGAAATTCTGGAAGTTTTGACTATTTTACCCCTGGGGGCGTTTTTGGGACCCCGAGCATTAGGATTTGCTTGAGGCTACTTAAGCTTGAAGTAACCTGTTAAGAAATAAAAATAACGTTCAGAACGTTCTCTCTCCCTCAAAGTTCCATTTTCGACACCCGATCACATTTTCGAAGGAAACTTGAGTTCTAGGACTCGGATTCAAGCGAGGATTGAGGAATAGCGATTCTAGGGATGATTAGAAGCTTATTAGCCTGAGGATTTAGTTGGGAAACAACTCAATCGGAGGTAATTCAAGTTTTAAGTTCTAAGTTTTTAAAGATTTTAAGCTTGAATTGGATTTTGTGTTTTGATGAGTTTTTGATTGAATTGAAGCTTATTGGTTTTGGATAATGGGGATGTTTGGAAACTTTGATTTTGTAATTTGGAGATGTTTGGATAGGTTTTTGGAAGGTTTTAAAATGGTAAAAACAAGGTTTTTGGGCTAGTTCGTGGTTGGGTCGCGGCCCAGGCTTGAAGAAGGAGGAGGTTGGCTCTGTCTAGAGGCGGGCTGCAGCATGGTGTCTGGAGGGCCGCGGCACTTAAGGGAAAAGTTTGCCAGATTTGGTTTTTGGTCGTGGGAACTTAACTCTAAGGGCCAGGGATCGATCCTACTACCCAGTTGAGTGGGATTGGACGTCCCGGAGGCTTGGGGTGGGTTTGGAAGTATTTGTTTACTCATTTTGATGAGGTTTTATATTATGGTTGTGACTAGGTTATCGCTAGGGGATTGGAATCAGGATCGTGCTTGTGGCTCGTTTATTGGTAACCTGTGCTTGGACCAAAGGTAAGAAAACTACACCAAGTATGTGATGCATGTGATGCATAAGATACATGAGATTAAGGCATGGAATGAATGTTGAAATTGCGATTGATGAGAGCTTGAGTCTCTGTATTTGTGCATGATTATAATTATGCTTCTGATTATTGATTAAGCATGCTAAATGCCTTACATCTGAATATTTGACATATGATATATGTCTGTTTGCATTACCTCATTGAGGAAGCACTGACTTATTAGTCAGGAACGACATTGGTGTCAGTATTGATTGTGAAGCTGTGACTTATCAGTCAAGATCAGCAGTAGTACTGAGCACTGTTCGTATGGTATTGGCTTATGAGTCAAGAATGGTATTAGCGTGTTTAACGCAAGCCGAAAATATTATATCTAATCAACATAAGCATTGAATGACTCATCATGAGCATTAATGTCTGACCGACCTTAAGTTCGATGAAAACCAAAAGCGCTTGTCTAGTCTAAATGGTAGTTATTTAGAGTCAGAGCCAAAATTCTAAGGTGACCTACACGTCACATGGCTAGGAGGGTATGGGACCTCCGAGATAGACTTATCAATTATCTAACTGAGAAAGACTTATCAGTCATCTAACTAAGATGGGCTTATCAGTCATCTACAGAGAGATAGACTTATCAGTCATCTAACTGAGATAGGCTTATCAGTCATCTACATAGAGATAGACTTACTAGTCATCTAAACAGAGAATGACTTATTAGTCAACTAATCAGAGAGACTTATTAGTCGTATACCTCAGAGAGACTTATTAGTCATCTACCTCGGAGCAAGAGACTTATTAGTCATCTACTCAGAGTGCAGGACTCCATAAACATTCATTTGTACCTGCTTGCATGCATGAGTAGGGTTATTACTTCTAGGCATGCCTGTTATGACTTAGTAACATGTTATTACTTGTTCATGAGCATATTAAGTTTTCTTGCTGAGCTTCGGCTCATGGGTGCTATGTGGTGCAGGTAAAGGAAAAAGAAAGTCGGACCATCCTTGAGTTGGAGAGCTTAGGTGACGATGTGTACATATGCGGCTGATCGACCACCATGGTCGAAGGTTGAAAGAGGAACTAGGGTTAAACCTTATTTTGCCACTTAGGTCGGCTGGTTGTAAGTCTTTTGTTGTAATTTACCTTTAAATTATATTTTTGGGATCCCAATGTATACGTTAAACGTTTTAGTGAAACGTTATATCTTAACCAAAAAATTTAACCCTAAACCGCTAATCATACTTAGTTACACGATTATGGCCAAATGACTCAATTAGCGAGTTTAGCACTGTTTAAAATGCACACCGTAACGGTCCCTGGAGTTTAGGGCGTTACAGTAACTATTGAGATACCTAGGGCATCGCTACTTATCCAAGAGTAAATCCCTCACAAGGGTAAACTTCAAGTTACCTAGGGAATCGCTACTATCCAAGAGTGTAATCGAAGTTACACGGGTTTACAGATACTTCTATGTTAATCAGTGGTGCTGGTGAGTAGTTGCCCCTAGGGTGTTCAGCCTCACTCAAACTTGGCAACCCCTAGTATCTCTAGGCACTCTTACTGAATGGCCAATATTCATGACTACTATCCAGGAATAACTTATCAGAGCACTTGCTCGGGTTCTAACCGTTCACTAATTAAGTAAGCATGAGGGCCCCTAGGTCCCATTCATTTTGGTGCCCCTAGGTTTAAACCAACAATCCTCACCTCTTGGCCACTTGTCGCAGTATTGAACCGGACATAATAAAATCAGGCAGTGTGATGAGGATCAGCCGTCTAGAATATGACGGATATCTACCAGTCATATTTTTTGAATCAGCACCCACTAGACTAACGTCTTTATGCAAACTTTCTACGACAGTGTATATATGTGCATGTGTCCCTATACTAACATACAATACAATAGTCATTTCATGTTGTCGCCACACAATATAAGTTGACTTACTTGGTGTCCTTAGCTCTCAGCAGGATTTCACCCTCAAACGTACAGTGCAGTTACGCTTAGTCAATACTGTAGTTATCCATACAGTATACTCGGATTAATTATGGCACTCATAATTCATTATTATTATTTTGGGCAATTTAGTCATTTTCAAAATCATTTGTAAGGATTAAAGATCCTTATTTGGTTTTAAACTCATTCAAGAAATTCATACTCAAAAATTTGAGACTAAACCCTAAATCTCGGGAAGACCTGTCCTATGGTCTTGATACCTAGGCTCGGGTATCACAATAGTATTTTCCCACAATCCGCTAAAAATCTTATTCTTTAAAGTATCGCTATTAACCCGTACTTTCAACAAGTTGGTTAAATATATAGAAGATTTTAGCCGGTATTATATCCAGAAAATACTAATTAAATTCCTTAATTATTTTTCAAGAAAATAATCTCTTAATTTTCCTTTTATTTTTCTTAATAAAAATGACCTTATTTTTAAGTCCTTATTTTTTCCAAACTTTGGTTCTTAATAACTTTCAAACCATTCAGTATTTTGTTACCAACTTTTACAGTGGAATACCAGGTTATGCCAAGAATATGTTCACCAATTTTTAGAAAAAATTGGGTTTATTTGACCTATACAGTATCTGTCCAAACTTGGTCTCGAAATTAAGAATACGAAAAAACAGTTTTTTACCTAAACTTTGAAATAGCATAACTCACTCATTTCGAAACATTTTTAGTGTTTTAAAAGCTCAATTTTATGTACTCAATCTCAAAAAATCACAATTCAATTTAATTTTACAAAATCAATATACAATGGATGCTTGACCCCTTGGAAGTCACAGCTCAAAACTTGTATTTTTCTTTTAGGGTTTTCAACAAAACCCTTAGGGATTTTGGTCCCTATTTTAAAAAATCAACACACAAGCATCATAAAAATTATAAAGCAACTACCATAGTCTTATTACATCACCAATAAGAAACTTTAAGGATTAACTATAAAAAATAATGCTTAAAAATAAAAACCATACAATAACAACAATAAAAAGTAACTTTTTACCTCTTGTTGTTCTTACTTTAGGTTTGGATGTTTCTACTAGCTTTGGATCCTTCAAAACTATTTCAAAACCTTAACCAACTCCCCCAACCACATATATAGTTAGCTATTGAAAAATCTATGGTTAAAAATTTATAAAAGTCTAGTTTTTTGAAACTTCACCTTAGGGAAACCCTTCCTAGACCAAAGCTTAAGCTTCCAAGCCTTCTTAGTGTTCTTGAGGTTGAAAATTGAGAAAAAACTTGAGAGAGAATTTTCAAACAAGATGAGAGTGATTGTGAGAGAGAGGGGGTCGGTTTTGGGGAGGGTTAGAAGAGTTTAGACAACTCTTAAATATCTTAAAACACTTGAGTGTTTTTTTTTTACTATCCACTTGATACCTATTAGCCCTAAATTTAAAATGGGGATTAAAACTAAAATAATTTGGTCTACCCAATATTTTCCCTCACATGATCGGCCAGCCTTTATTTTATTTATGTTATATATATATATATATATTATAATGGTTAATAAATATTTCCTAAGAAGAAAAATTCAAATTGGCTTTCTATAACATTTTTCACTCATAATAAAGTTATTATATTTAAAAATAAATATAAATTAACACATAATAATTAAATTAAATGTCTCTCACATTTAATTTAATTAATCACACAATAAAATTTAACCGAAGGTCTATTCATGGAATAAAATTCCTCAATTCGGTAAAATTAAGCATTTAACACAAAATGCCCTAAAATTTCCATTTTCTCTTAGGTTTATTATTTTTTTACCAAAATTTAATTTTTATGAATGTATTTTATGCCCAAAATATATTTTCCATAGTTTTTCATTTTATTTTCTGAGATTTTTACCCGATTAGGGTTTTTGTGTCAGTCCAAGACCGAAAGTCTAATCTTGACTTTTAATCACAAAATTCATAATTTGGCTAGCAATAACTCATGGAAATAAATTCCAAACAAATATAATATTCTTAACTCGGGGAAAACAATCCCGACCCGAGTCGTTTAAAGGTACCCGAAACACAGGACGTTATAGGGCCAAATTACGAAAATAACCCTTTTAATAAAAAAGGGCCCACGTGCATATTTAATACACCTAAACATGCATATCAAGTCATATTATAATATAACTCACATAATCATATAATGATATACATATATATATCACATAAACACATAATTTCCACAATTTTCCTTCCTGCCCCCCGTAATCAAGGCCCTAAGCCTTATTAGGGAATTTGGGACGTTACAGTCGTTCATTCATAACCTATGCTTGGACCAAAGGTAAGAAAATTGTACCCAGTATGTGATACATGTGATTATGGCTTGTGCCAAAATGTTAAACAAGAATATGAATAGGGCATGGACGCATGAGAATGTGCATGATTATGATTATGCTTGTGATTGTTGATTAAGCATGTTGAATTCTTTGTATCTGGATATTTGATATATGATATATGTTGGTCTGCATTATCTTATTGAGAAAGGCTTGACTTATTAGTCAAGGACGACACTAGCGTTGAGCGCTGGTCGTAAAGCATTGACTTATCAGTCAAGGACAGCAATAGCGTTGAGCGCTGGTCGTAAAGCATTGACTTATCACTCAAGAACATTAATAGTGCTAAGCGCTGGTCATAAAGCATTGACTTATCAGTCAAGGAAGACAAAAGTGTTGAGCGCTGGTCGTAAAGCATTGACTTATCAATCAAGGACGGTAATAGCGCTGAGTGTTGGTCGTAAAGCATTGACTTATCAATCAATGGCGGAAATAGCACTGAGCGGTGGTCATTTTGGTTGGGCTAACCAGGAGTGCATCATACGCTTGTCTGACCTATTGGTCGTGGAAAACTACAGCGCCGGGTACACTGGGCCAGCTCCAAGGTTGGTTATATAGAGGATAGAGCAATGGGCCCTGGGGTGACTTACTAGTCCTATATCCTAGGGTTGGGCCCCACACTTGACTTATAAGTTAAGAACGGTCTTAGCACGCTGAGTGCTGGTCGAAAAGCATTAACTTATGAGTCAAGGACAGCAATAGCACGTTGAGTGCTGGTTGAAAAGCATTGACTTATGAGTCAAGGGACGGCAATAGCATGCTGAGCGCTGGTCGATATGGTTATGCCTAATCAGGAGCGTGATATACACTTAACCGACCTATTGGTCGTGGAAAATTATAGTGCCAGGTACTCTAGGCCAGCTCTAAGGCTGGTTATGCAGAGGATAGGGCAAAGAGCCCCGGGTGACTCATTCGTCCCATACCCTAGGGCGCTAAGCCCTGGTATGATTTATTAATTATGTGTTAGGGCGCTGAGCCTCAGTATGATTTATTAATCATGTATTAGGGCGCTAAGCCCCAGTATGATTCATTAATCATATATTTTGGGCAACGAGCCCCGGTATGATGCATTGATCATTTATCTAAGGCAATTAGTCCCATATGTCAATGTAGTCATTTAAATGAATGGTATGCATGCATGAGTAGGGTTATTACTGCTAGGCATGCTTATTATGATTTGGTAACATGTTATTAACTACTTATGAGCATGTTTAAGTTTTCTTGCTGAGCCTTGGCTCACGGGTGCTTTGTGGTGCAGGTAAGGGGAAAAGAAAGTTGGATCATCCTTGAGTTGGAGAGCTTAGGCGACGATGTATACATATGCGGCTGCTCGACCACCACGGTCGAGGTTTTAAAGAACTAGGGTTAAACCCTATTTTTCCACTTAGGTCAGCTGGTTGTAACTTTTCAATTGTAGTTAACCTTTTTAAATGTATTTTGGGATCCCATGTATGGAAGTAAGCGTTTTAGTAAAATGATTGTACCTTTTGACCAAAAATTTTAACCATTAATCACGTTTAATTTCACGATTATGGCCAAATGACTCATTTTAGCGAGTCCAACACTATTTAAAATACACAATGTCACGGTCCCTGGGTAGTAGGGTGTTACAATAATCCTTCCCAAACCCTTAGGTTTGAGTCCCCGCAACTCGAAACCTCACTTGGCTATTCTTCCCAATTAGTGTCGTGGCGCACCCTTGAAGGGTCGCGACACGTCCTAAGGCAGAGAACCCTGGTCCTATTTTCACTGGACATGTCCTAAGGCAGCCAACCAGGCACCGCGGCGCTAAGGCGGTTCAGAGGAACCCCAACGCCCCTGATTTCATATGGGTTGCGGCGCTCCAAGAACAACTCCGCGGCACAACCCCGCGAACCCAGAATTCCAACATTTTCCAAATTTCTAAACTCCCCAAAATTGTCCCAAAACACGATTTTAATACAATTTGACCGCATAAATGGTCTCAATTAGGCTCACAAACATCAAAACACATCCCTTAAACACATCAACCAAACTCAAAAATTAAAGAAAACTCAAAAAAAAAAAAACTCAGCATTTAAAACCTTAAATTACCTCTGATAAAATTGTTCCCCAGCTGAAAGTTATGCTTAAAAACTTTTAAACTTCTCCAGAATCACTATGATTCTTACCCCGCTTGAATCCAAGCTCTAGAACTCAAGATGTCTTTAAAAATCGATTGGGAGTTTTGAGAGAGAACGAGAGAGGGGGGGGGGGGGGGGGGGGGGGAGTGTGAGTTTTCCGAGTTAATGAACTCAGTCTAACTGATATATTCAAACGGTCCCAAATGATCGAAATACCCCCACTCAACCCATTCTGCTCTCAACACCCCATAAAGACAAAAATGTCATTTTGACTCTCTGATCCCGCTCTATACTTAAAATTTCCTAGATAATTTTGCTAACCTGGAATCCCACTATTTTTTCCAAAATATGACTCCTACTACAATAAATCTCGGTGACTCACCAGATCACCCAGAATACCCCTTAGCTCACCCCGAATTGGGTATGAATCCCTATTGTGACTAAACCACTACCTTGCTCAAAAGGGTCGTCTCCTGCCAAATATCTCAAATATACTCACATAATAGTGTGGGCTCAAGCACATAGCACATACAATCACAACTATATACCCTCAGCGAGCTAAAATTGTAACAATGCCGTCTTTACCAAAAACGGGCGTATAAGTATATATAATACACTTAAACATGCAAAGTTATATAATAATATAACTCATGCAAATTCACATAATCACATAATTAATCAATTAAAATTACCTGATAGTCCAATATTACATTTCCAGCCCCCTAATCAATGCATTAAGTCTTATTAAAATTTTTAGGAAGTTACACTTATTATACTATATATATTTAAACAATTCTCATATGTACGTACCTGCATATAAAAATATATATAATCATATATATTTTATAGACACTTTTAAACATTAATACTACATATATATATATATATATATAAGTAATTATATCTTTCCTATTTATCCATATATAAACTATATTTTCGGTCCACCGATGGAGACATCGTCTTCAACGTAGACGAAAGCGTCTCAGAATGTATCAAATATTTACACTATTTGATATAGATAGCCATGGACAATGTAAATGGTGTTGCCAAATACAATTACACTTTTGGTTAACAAGTTGGCACATATTTTAAAGTGGTTTTTTTATTAAAAAAACAATTCAATAATATACATATCAATATTATTAAAAGTAGCTAATTAAATTATTGTTTTCTTTATTGGAAATCATCGATAACGAAAATGATACAAAACTCACCAGGAAAATGATACAATTTTTTTTAAAAAAAGAAAAAGAAAAGAAAAGAATACAAAACTCAAAGAACTAGAAAAAAGTTAATAAATGGGAACTTGCTTGCGCAAGTTAGAAATCTCTCAAGGACTCTGATCAATATGATTATTATGTGTTGTTATATAGCTCTTTAAATACGGGATAAAAAATATATATATTTATTTGAAACTAATAAAGGGATCATTAATGATCTTATCCGTCACTTTCTTTTGGGGGTTCAATAATTATTTAAAAAAAAAAAGAAGAGGAAGAAGAAATCTCAATGATATCATTGAAGCGTTTCTTGTAAATTTTATACTAATACCACAAACAAAACATCCTTGCGGGGGAATTAGTATTTCCAAATAAGTTATCAAAGTAACAAGATTTTGTTCTTCTTCAGTTTCATAATGTATGGAAGTAATTAATAATATTTTGAAAAGACTCTAAAGTAACCTGTTATTAGTTTCTTCAATTTTAAAGTGCACGGTAACCAATTACAAGTCTATCATAATCTACAAAACAAAAAACACAATGCACTAACTAGTTATCATTATTTTCACTTTTCAAATAAGCTATTAGAGTAATTAATCATCATTCTGTTTAATTTCAAAGAGTATTAGTTAATAGTATATTAGAAAGACTAAAAAGTAGCAATTACTAGATTTTCAGTTTCAAAGTCCATGATAATTGGTTACAAGTCTATATAAAAAATAAATAAAAAATAAAAATTGAGCACGATGGAATAACTAGTTATCAATTTTAATTTTTCAGCTGTAACCTGCTACTAATTTTCTAAAATCTAAAATTTCAGAGTACATGGTATCTGTTTACAACGTACAAGTATCATAATCTAAAAAAACTAATGGAATAACTAGTTAAAATTAAAAATATTGTAACAAATTACTAGTTTCTAACACCAATAGAGCTAGCTATTAAGTTTAAGAGAAACTAGTAAAGTCACAAGCAATATTTACTATCACACAAACCATTTCACTTTTTTTTTAGATGATTATGTATGATACATTTTCCAACACTTTTTGGAATATTTTAGATGATATATATTAAAAATATTTACGCTAGCATAGTGCTTTAGATTAGGAGTGATTATTTATGTTTCATATTATCATTAAAATACTCTAAGCCTTCAATTTAATAGAAAAAAATCCACTATAAGCGCATAATAGTGAAATAAAAATTATTTCATCTAGATTTACCTTGGACTAATCCTTTAGAGAAAAATATCCACATCACCAAGCCACAACATTTTTTTATTGGAGTTAAATTTGTTTCAAACAAGACCCATCATTCACAATATATGTACATAACAAAAACCATAAATGCCCATGACATAACCGGAAACCAAAAATGTCCATGCACCTTAT
This sequence comes from Humulus lupulus, assembly GCF_963169125.1. Taxonomy (NCBI): domain Eukaryota; kingdom Viridiplantae; phylum Streptophyta; class Magnoliopsida; order Rosales; family Cannabaceae; genus Humulus; species Humulus lupulus. The sequence goes on along the minus strand of NC_084796.1, from coordinate 44,943,018 downwards.
TATTAAAAAATAAAAATAAAAATAAAAAGCTCTTCTATCATTATCCATCATTTTAGTTTCTAGGTGTATTCTTCTATTGTAAATTACTTCCAACACAACAAACGTGAACATGAACAACTTCAAAATCAAATGGAAAGAAAAAACTAAAATAATAATATTAAAAAAAAAGCTTCATTGCTTCTATAATTTTTTTTAGTTTTTAATAAAATATACCAAAAGGCGTGTGGAGCTTCCTTCTCTCTCCCCATGGGTCGGAAGAAAAAGGAGGCGCCGAAGCCGGCGGCGGTGGCCGTTTCTACGGATTTTCTTCAGACGAAACCAGATCTCCCTTCAATTCAAGAACATGTCGTACTGGAGAATAATGTTGAGGAATACCATGACCCATGTGAAGTTTTGGAAGCTGATTCATATGCTGAGCAATTGTTGCCAGAGGATACAGAGGGCATACCTGGTTCGTCCAAAGCAGCTAGTTGGGCCGAGGAGGTGGAGAAAACTGATTATCAGAACTCAGCCAAAGATGTGTGGAGCAAATTCAAAGCCAATCAGGTGAAAACTCCGTCTACTAGCTTGGATTTCATAGAGCCTATGAAGGTTGGGGATCAAATAATAGCTAAACTAGACATGGATGAAATTGAGGTTGAAGCATCTTTTTGGCGCTCATTGATTGTTTGTGTAGTTTTGGGTGCTAATCCCCCTTTTCGAGTTTTTGAAGGATTTGTGAAAAGAGACTGGGGTAACCTTGGTATTGATCGGATAGTCCGTATGAATTCTGGATTTGCCTTGGTTAGCTTTCGAGATATTGCTACTAGGGATCTAGTCCTGGAAACTTGTGTGATTCACTTCGACAAAAAACCGGTTGTTCTTCGGCCCTGGACATCTGATATGGACACAATGCAAATGGTGAAATCGGTTCCGGTTTGGGTTAGTTTAGACGGCTTGGGGCTTCAATATTGGGGTCGTAATAGTCTAAGTGCTTTAGTTAGCACTATAGGCAAACCCATTATGATTGATCAAGTTACTCGTGATAGATCGATGGTCAAATTTGCGAGAGTCCTTGTTGACATGGAAATCTCTGAGACCCCCCCTAAAACTATCTCGTTTGTTAATGAAAGAGATCAGCTAGTTGACCAATTGGTGGAGTACGAATGGCTTCCTTCTAAATGCAAAGCTTGTGACTGTTTGGGTCACACTGTGGTGAATTATTCGAAGGATAAAGGGTACATTTGGGTTAAGAAGTCCAATCCAGATACTAAGAAACCAGAGATGGTTGCTGAAAAGAATATGGCTGAACCATCTGTTGATAATAAGCAGGCTACTACTTCTCAGGATGCCTTAAGTGAATCAGCTGCTGTTATTGGAATTTCTGCTACTTCTCAGGATGCCTTTCATTCATGTGAAACAGCTGCTATTACTGTAAACAAGTCAGCTAATTCTAATGTAGGTACAGCAGCAAAGCAAGTTACTGTCAGTAAAACAGGTGTGGCAAAGGATATAGGAATGGGGGGCGAGTGGATAACGCCAAGAAGGAGAGGTACCAAGACCAATACTGTCCTGCCTTCTAAAGCAATAACTCGAAATGGCTATGCAGCGCTTCAAGAGCCAAGGGATGGGAATTTGGCTACCACTTCTAACTCTAGTCAATATGGAGAAGTGCAATATCCTTAGTAGGAATGTTCGGGGTATGAATAAAGGAAATAAACAGAGAGATATTCGTGACTTGTGTCATTTGAATAATATTGGTTTTGGGGCGCTCTTTGAGACCAAAGTCCACCATGAGAAAACAGCAGGAATAATCAGTAATAGTTTTCCTAACTGGGATTATTACTCGAGTAGTGTGATATCTTACAGAATATTGCTTATTTGGCAATCGAAGTTTGTGCAAGTTCAAATTCTTGGCGAAGACACTCAGTTTGTGCATTGTAAAATCAGAGTTCCTGGTCATAAAACAGAGTTCTTTTTAACTGCTGTTTATGGCTCTAATTCTATTATGGATAGGAAAGTATTGTGGGATAAGCTTGCTGGGTTAGGATACTTAAACCTTCCTTGGATTGTTTTAGGAGATTTCAATGCTATGTTTAGCTATCAAGACAGGAATGGAGGTAGACCTATAATTGCTAAGGAGGTTTTTGATGCTCAAAATTGGCTTTCTTTAGGCCAATTAGATGAATTTCGTTGTGCTAGTTCCTCGTACACCTGGTCCAATAAGCATGATATAGGGGATCGGATTTACTCAAAGTTGGATAGGGTCTTTACTAATGAAAAATGGTTGGATCACTTTCCTAACACAGAAGGAATTTGTAAATGGGACAGTATTTCATATCATAGTTATTGTGTAATCAAGAACCATGTTATAGGGAATATTGGAATCAAGCCTTTTAGGTTCTTTGACTGCTGGATGTTCCATAGTATGTTCAAAGACATTGTTCTTGATAGCTAGAACAAAGCTACTACTAAGGAAGGCCTTGCTGGTATTATCCTAAAACTCTACAGGGTGAAACATGAGTTAAAGAAATTCCACAAAAAGGAATTAGGAGACATTCCTCACAGCTATCAGGTAGCTAAGGAAAGCTTCAATTTGGCCCAAGGTGCCTTAGCTAATGACCCTCTCAATACAGTGCACCAATTAACTGAACAAGTCAAGCTTCAAGAGCTTATTCAAGCTAGGAAGAGGTATGTTAGTTTCCTCCAACAAACCAGTAAAATAACATGGCTGCAATTTAATGATGAGAATTCCCATTACTTTCATGCAATCATGAAGAAGAGGAGGGCTGAGAACAGAATCACTTCATTTGTGGTAAATGAGGAGGTAATTGATGATTATGATAAGGTGGTAGAGCACTACTTTAATCACTTCAGGAACTTCATGGGGAAGAAGAGCTCGGCCAATAATAAGATCGATACCAATAGCCTGAGTTTTGGTGAAAAGCTTTCTGTTTCGCAGCAGGTCAAATTGATCAGGCCTTTCACGAAGGAAGATGTGAAAGAAGCTATGTTTGGCATTCACTCAATTAAGAGCCCCGGTCCGGACGGGTTTGGTGCGGGTTTTTTCAAAGGCCTTTGGAATGAGATAGGAAATGATATTTGCATGGCTGTGCTAAATTTTTTTCGTGATGGTGTTCTTCCCAACGAACTTAATGAGACTGTTATCTCCCTCATTCCGAAGATTGATTTCCCAAAAAATGCAGCAGATTATAGACCTATTGCTTGCTGCAATACGCTCTATAAATGCATTTCTAAAATTCTTTGTTCTCGTTTGTCTGAAGTCCTTCCTACATTGATCCACAGTAATCAAGGGGCTTTTATCAAAAATCGTCTCTTGGCGCATAATATACTTATTTTTCAGGACTTGCTCAAGGGTTATACAAGAAAAAACATTTCAGCTAGATGTATTATGAAGATCGATCTCAGTAAAGCTTACGATACAATTGATTGGCAGTTTGTGGCTGACCTTCTCAAGGGTCTTTGTTTCCCTTCGAGGTTCATTCATTGGGTGCTGGTTTGTTTAAAGGGAACCTCTTATTCGTTGATACTCAATGGTCGACTTCATGGCACCTTTAGAGGGGAAAAGGGCCTTAGACAAGGAGATCCAATATCTCCTCTTTTATTTGTTTTGATTATGGAGTATCTATCTCGGCTTCTACTTCAGACTTATGAACAAAAAGGTTTTGGTTTCCATCCCTTATGTAAGCATTTAAAACTTGTCAATCTCTGTTTTGCAGATGATCTAGTGATTTTTTGTAAAGGTAATGAGAAATCAATGAGACTTACTCAGTCAGCTATTGATAGCTTTTGTGCCACAACAGGCCTCTCAATCAACAACACTAAGTCTCATATATACTTTGGAGGCATTAGAGAGGGTTGCAAAGCTCAACTTTTGGAGATTACTCAAATGAAAGAAGGCTCTTTCCCACTTAAGTATCTTGGAGTTCATCTTAGACCAACAAAATGGAGAGCTGCAGACTGTGGGGAAATCATTGAAAAAATTCAGCGGAACCTCCATTTCTGGGCAAGCAGGAATCTTTATTTTGCGGGCCGAGCCCAACTCATTCATTCAGTCCTTCTTGGGATTAGGAATTTCTGGATGAATATCTTCATCCTTCCTCAGAAAGTTGTTGCTGTCATTGATAAAAGTTGCCGAGATTTTCTATGGGGGTTGAAAGGGAACCGAAGCAAACTTCACCTCACGTCTTGGGAGCAAGTCTGTCTTCCCAAAAAGTATGGAGGAGTTGGCTTCTTTGAAGGTAGGAAATGGAATATTGCGATGATGGCCAAACACATTTGGGCTATTTCGAACAAAAAGGATTGCCTGTGGGTCAAATGGATAGACTCGATCTACCTCAAAGGTCAAAGTTTCTGGTCTGTCCCTTTAATAAATGACACAAGCTGGTACTTTCGGAAACTCTTGAAGCTGAGAAATGTTATAGATTGTGCTGTTGTATCTTCTTCGGGGTTAAGAGGTAAATTCAAAGCGAATTTTTTTTATCTTTCTCTTATAACAGCTAGCGAGGTTCGGTATTCTTCTGCTATATGGCATCGTTTATGTGTCCCGAAACACAGATTTATTTCCTGGCAAGTGATGAATGAACACCTTCTTATTCGGGATAATCTTGGGAAAATAATGGAGCTGGCCTCTTATTTCTGCCCTGTTTGTGAAAGTGTCACTGAGTCCCATCAACACCTCTTTTTTTACTACACTTTCACTAAGAAAATTCTGCAAGAAGTTAGTTCCTGGTTCGGATTTAATGGCTGGCCTCATACCATTGGAACCTGGAAGATTTGGAGCACCAATGTCTGTTCAGACTTGCTGTCTTCGGTTTGGAATGCAATTCTTTCAGCTATTTTTTATTCTGTTTGCTGTAATAGAAATAGGTGTTTGTTTGATTTATGTTGTAGCTCAGTGATGGTAGTTAGTTCATCTATAAAATTAGCTATCAAAGCTAGAGTTAAGGGAATTAATTGCTCTAAGGCTAAGAAAAGAGAAAGAGATGTAATTGGCCTTATAAACTCTCTTTAACTCTTGCTTCTTGTTGTTTGCTGTAGCTGTTAGCTAGTGCTGGGTCTGTAGTTGTCTTGTGTTTGTTGATTAATAAAGTTCTTCTTTTCCTCAAAAAAAAAAAAAAAAAAGCCTTCATTAAAAAAATGTTGATAGAAAACAATTATGAAAATTTTAAAAACGTGGGGAAAATGTGAGATAAAAGTGTGAAAATATAATAGATACAACTGTTAAATGAAAATGACAAAAGTGTCATTAAAAAATAATATAACTTAATTAAGCTACAAACTATGACTTATTTCCTAAAAAAATGATTTATATGGAGAACAAAATGCCATATATTAAAAAAAAAGCATGGAAACATTAACAAATGCAAAATCCCATATAAAAAAAAAAGCTAAGTGCAAAAAAAAAATTCAGTGTAATATTCACTTATTTAAAAATAAAATAAAATAAAATAGATTTTATAAATTTAATATATATTACATCATATTAATAGTCCAATGTATTAAATATTTTCTAAAATTAAATTAAATTTTTTTAAAAAATTACTAATATACTACAAAATCACGTAAAAACACATGTAAAATAAATAAAAAATTAAAGAGGACCCTATTAGGACAATAAGTGTTTTCTTATTAGATAACTCAGTTATCTAATTGAGTTTGTTCGAAAAAAAAAAAGTTGATATTCATTATACACACAATAATGTGACCCCAAAAGACATTATCCTATTTGCAATGATTATATTTCTGTTGCAATCTTCATTATTTACACTTTGTAACACTTAAGTTCCGAAAGTTGATTTTGTATCAGTTAAGTCCTCAACATTTTCAAATCGTATCATTTAAGTCTCTAAATATTATTTTTATTTCTTTTTTCTTTTAAAATACATTAATAAAATATAAAAAATAGTAAATCATTCTTAAAAAAAAAATTAGACCATTTATACTATGTTTTTTCCAATTACACAGTTGGGTACCTTATATTACGTATAATACTTAGTAGGTACCTTGTAAAATGTAATTTGGTAAAAAATGGTACCATTCGTTTGATTTTGATCAACAATATTTTTTAAATAACCAGTTTGGCCTCATTTAACCTGAATTAATTTCATTTATTATTTGTAAATGAATTAAAATTATATCATAAAATAAAATAAAACACTAGAAGTAAATAAAATTGATTTGAAGAATAAAATAAAGAAAAAAAAATGTTTTCTCTCTCTTCATCCTTCCCATTATCGGTTGTTGACAGTCCCAAACCCAGAAATCAACCTCAACAACAACAATTACAAAAAACAAAATGACCAAAGGACCATCATCAATCTCACTTTTTATCTCTGAACTAGAAAAATCAAAACTCATCATCATCAATCGCTGCATTAGAATAATCAAAATAATTATCAATGGCATAAATCCAGATTCATAGCAAAGTATCACAAACCCAAATCTATACCAAAGTGTGAACAAAACCCAGATTTAAAATCAAAAGGTTGAATCTAAAATTATAATCTAACCCAAACTCCAAATCTCACATCACATATATAGTTTCATTAATTCTTACAATCAAACCCAAATTTTGAATCTCACATAACAAATCTTTCAAAACTCAATCACACCGTGCTGATATAATTTCAAAACCCAAATTGTATCGTTGCCTACTTGTTTCTTTGATGGATAAAGTGAGAATGAAGTGTTCTCAAGTTCACCCAACAACTTCTTGAATCTGAAACAAAATTATATGAATGGTGTCAATGAGATAATGCAAAACATTATACTAGATCTATACCATAAACAAAATCACTCCAAAACAAAAGGAAATTCTTCACATAAACATCTCTAGTAGCTCTCACCATCACCTAAATAAAAAAAAATCAAATAATCACCTCTTGCCAATCGTCCTTTGCACTGCTGTCGTGAAATTGCTCATGCCTTCTGTCCCTTCTGCAAACCATCATCTGCTCCAAGCCCTGAACCAGCAAGCTCGACGAACCCGTGTCCGATAAGCCTCAACTTTCAACTCGACTCCATGAACCCAGCGCGACCCGTGTCCTTTAGACGAAGAACATAAAGTGGAGAAGAAAAAGAAGAATCGATAAGTCAAACCTTGCCTTCCTCGTCTACCCCAAGTCTTTGGATTCCTGTACAATGACCCGAAGCCACAACACCCGTCTAAGAACCCAGAGTCGTTGATCGACAAATTCTGATCCAATAGAAACATCAACCAAGAACTTAGACCCACGACTCTAAATCGATCCAGTGTTCCCCTGAAAACACATAATACCACCATGACCGCACAAAGATCTCAAGAAAACCAAATCACCAGGAGTCGTAGTCGTTCCCATCATCAAACGCCCAAAACCAAGACAGAGGTATTGAAGAGAAGAAGGAAGGCTTGCTGGAGGTGAAGAACAAGAAGAGAGAAATTGGGTATTCAAAGAGACAGAAAGAAAAAATATTTATTTAAAGTTTTTTATTTATTTTAATTTGTTTTGATTATTTTTATTAAACCCTTTTAAATTAATTTTAATTAGTTAATTATTTATAAATGGGGGTAGTTTTTCCATTTTGAAATATGGTACAATTTTATTCTGATTTTATAAATCCGGTAATAATTATTCATAATTTACAAAACTACAAGTACCAAATAAGTAACAACCCAATATTTAATAGTTTTATAAATTAAATTAATTTTTTATTAAAAAACTTATTAACTATAATGGTGATATATTTGTGATGCACGTTCTGAGACGGTCCTAAAGAGCTATTTTGCTAAAAGTCACAATGAGATTAAATACCCAGCTCGGGAGGAGCCTAGGGGTATTTTGAAAATATTATAAATTTAGTTTGAGACTTTTAATTAATGGTTAATGACATTTTAGTAGCTTGGGTAACCATAGGTAACCATTGAGGATAGTTACTCTAGCTCAGAAAATGGTAAGTGTTATCCAAAAAACAAGCACGGATGACGTGGCAGGTGATTTCTGAACACGTGGCTGACACCTGGCAGAGTTCTGTTAGAGTATTGACCAATAAGATATTGCAAGCACAACGGTTGAGTTTTTCTTACGACCAGCATGGTCATACACTCTGCATATTTCAAGATGATTTTGTAAAGATCATAGTCAATCCCGAGATTGTCTCCAATAATTACTGATGATCTCATTAATTATGAGAGAATCTCTGTAACAAATTAATGTAATCCTCCTTGAGCCTATAAATAGTGAAAGATAGTTCAAGGAGGGGACCTTTGGCTTTTTGATTACTTGAGAGTATAGATTTACGGGAGAATGAGAGCTAATACATTACGATATATTGTTTATTCTTCAGAGGTTGGTGAAACTCATAGAACCCTAGTTCTTTGATCACTCCTTGGAGATCTCATATCAATAATAGCTCAAGTGGACGTAGGTTATTACCAGTTTCTGGAGCCGAACCACTATAAATTCTTGTGTGATTTACTGTTTTTGTCATTATATTCATTCCAACATATCTGTCCACATCAAGCATTTTGACTTCGTGTCAGTTGACCAAAATCAGGGTCAACATTCTGGTGCTTTCATTGAGAGCTTGATACGATATTGTTGAAACAGTAGTGGCGAAAACCACAAAGAAGACTGGGCAGGCGACTGCCGCTACACCATCTCAACCGCCTCCTCCTCCAAACGTGACCGAAGATGAGCCACATTTGGAATTTGATGAGGAAGAACTGGATTCCGAGACGCTGAGGAATACCCTGGGGGTATTGCAGGATAAACTGGCCAATCTGAGGGCCAGCCAGGAAAGTGCTGCTGAGATTATGGCTCGGCAGCAACAAGAGATTGAGCGACAGTGCCAGGAGTTGAGTGAGAGACAGGCGGAGATGGACCGTCGTCAGAGGGAGGCCATGGCAGCCCTCGAAGCAGCCCTACAGTTGGCTAGGAATTAGGGTGCACCTGCCTCACAGCCTGATCAACCCGCAAATGGGCCGCCCCAAAGGGGTCCCAATCCTAGCCCGCCGATCCAGCCGTCGAGCCCCCAAAGGCCCGAGTAGCCACCAATGCCTCAGGATGATGTTCCGCTAAGGTATCCTGAAGCGCAGCCTCCGTCCCAAGTTGGTCGTGACATTCCCCCGCAGCCAAGGCAGAATAAGGCCGGGCAGCAGCCCCGCAGTCCTAGACGCTATAGGGGCGAAGAGTCGAACCCACCGAGCAGAGGGCAGCGTCCTTCTGGTAACAGAAGGAACTCAGAGATAAGTTCTGCGGTCCGGGGCCCCCCACGGCATGACAATGCACGGGGACCTACCGACCAACGCATGCCACCCTCTAACGCTTGGGAAGTTCCAGCCCGAGGTGACAACCGAGGGAACAGACGATCCCACCATAGCCAGTCGAGGTTCAGAGATGGCCATGGTTACAATGAGGCCGACTCAGGTAGAGGAAATGCCGGTCGGAGAAATGAAGATAGGGGTGGGGGCAGAAGCCCACCACCTAGAGAAGACCGACCCGAGAGACGTGACGCTGGGGGCAACCCAGGCAAAACAACGTCTTTAACCGGCTCGGAGCAAGCAAGCAGTGGCAAAGAGACGAGGATTTAAGAGACGTACTCAACGATCGTCGGGAACGGCACGACGAGTACGTTCCCCCAGCACCAGAGGCCCCGGCGATTCACGAAGCCGTGCAAGCCCAAATAGATGCCCTGAACCAGGCAGTACAACAACTGGTCGGGGGAAGGACGTCTCATATCGAGTACGACAGGAGAAGAGGCACTCCTTTCGTTCAAAGGATAGCTATGGCAGAAACTCCTAGCAAGTTTAAGATGCCCACGCTTCCGAACTTTGACAGGTATGGTGACCCAGTATCTCATGTCAACAAGTTTGAGATACAGATGGACATTCAAAAAGTGTTCGAAGACCCTCAGTGCAGGATCTTTCCTGCAACACTTTCTGATGCTGCACAAAAGTGGTTTTTCAAATTCCCTCCTGCAAGTATTGTTTCTTGGGAGATGTTCGTAAAAGAATTTTACGAACAATTCTATGCGGGTCGTGTGCACCCAACTGAGGCGAATCAGCTGGTCGAGATACGCCAGCAAGAAGGAGAGCAACTGAAGGATTACGTCCAGCGCTTCATGCGAGCAGTGGCTGGAGCCAAAACAGTGGGTGATGACGGCAAGATGATGGCCCTAACTGCGGGAGTTAGGCGCCGCACGCCTTTGTGGAGTAGCCTCAGAAAGCATGGAGTTAAAACTACTCAAGAATTTTTTGATAGAGCTGATCGGTACATCAAGCTCGAAGATGCCATCGCCAGTGAAGGAAAACCCCCAAGCAAGGATAAGGGGACTGCCGAGCCCACCAAAGCCGCCAATGGGTCAAAACCCAACGGCAACGGCAAAATCAACGGGAACGGCAATGGAAATGGCAAGAATGGGGGGAAACGGCCGCATAATGAGCCTTCCACCTCTGAGAATAAACGTGCCAAGGGCAATCGTTATGAACCACGGTTCACTAACTACACTGCCCTTGTCGAGTCTCGAGGAGAGGTGTATCAAGCCACGAGTTCTAGTGTGCCTTATAAAAAACCCTCTCCCATTCGAAAAGATATTTCAAAGAGAGACACTACCAAGTTCTGTCATTATCATAACGATTACGGACATGATGCAAATGAATGCAACCAGTTGAAGGATGAAATCAAGTTCCTTATTAGACAAGGACACCTGAGAAGATACGTACGGGCCTTGGGAAAGTCCCAACGAGAGGCTCCAGGTGGCAACGAGCGTGCGCCCACACGCCAACACTCGCCACCTTTGCAGCCTGACCTCGTAGTTGGCACTTTACTCACCATCTGTGGAGGCCCGCACCTCGCGAGAAGCAGTGGAAAGGCGAGGGAACGATATGCTCGGAACCTACGTCACGACTAGGACATCGAGATGATGACTGTGGAGGACAGGGCATCAAAGAAGGCTCGATCAGAGGATGGTGAAATAACCTTCTATGATAGCGACACCCAGCATGTCCGGTTCCGACATTCCGATCCGCTGGTCGTGGACGTTCAAATTGCCAACATGATGGTGAAGAGAGTACTAGTTAATACAGGAAGTTCAGTAAACATCCTGCACAAATCTTTGCTGGAACGCATGAAGTTGTCCGTCAAGGACTTGGAGCTCTGCAACCAAATGATTTACGGCTTCTCCGGTGAGGGACTCGCCCCAGCAGGGTCAATCAGACTTCCAGTAACAGCAGGTACAGCGCCTGCTACCAGGACATTACTTGCTACTTTTATAGTAGTCGATTGTCCTTCGGCGTACAATGCTGTCATTGGAAGGCCCATACTGGTTGACCTTCGGGCCGTTACCTCAGTATGGCACTTGGCCATGAAATTCCTGACAGACGCAGGGGTAGGACGCGTGTTGGGAAATCAGAGGGAAGCAAGGGAGTGTTACAACGCCTCAGTCACAAAGGTGAAGAAGGGAACGTCGAAGAGCACTCCCCCAAATAGGTTGCAGATGTCTATTGATACACAAGCCCAATCTGGTGATGGAGTCACCAAATAGGGTGTTGCCCAAAGTGAGGATAGGGATTTAGATCCCCGCTTTGGGTATTTTGAGGAAGATGTTGGACTCGTCGAGGACCTGGAAGAGGTCCAACTTGATGAAAAAGACCCGACCAGAGTTGTAAAGGTCGGGAAAAATTTAGAAGCAACAACAAAGCATGCACTGGTGGAATTTTTACGAAAGAACCAGGAAGTTTTTGCCTGGTCACACAAAGACATGGCTGGAATAGATCCTGCAGTTATCAGCCATGTCCTGAACGTTGACAAGAGTTTTCCACCCGTACAGCAGAAAAAAAGGCTGCTCGATAAGGATAGATCCAAAGCCTTAAAAGAGGAAGTTGAAAGACTGAAGGAGAATGGGTTCATCAGGGTGGCGTTTTATCCATTACGGGTCTCTAATCCAGTACTGGTTCCCAAGCCTAACGGCAAATGGCGAACCTGTGTGGATTTCACATACCTTAATAAAGCCTGCCCAAAAGATTGCTTCCCACTCCCAAGGATCGACCAACTGGTCGATGCAACTGCAGGACATGAGATCCTCTCCTTCATGGATGCATACTCAGGATACAATCAGATCAGTATGCATCCCCCTGACGAGGATCACACTAGCTTTCGGACCGATACTGGGTTATACTGTTATAAAGTAATGCCCTTCGGACTGAAAAATGCTGGTGCGACTTACCAGCGATTGTTTAACCACATGTTTAAGGAGTTTATCAGAATAAACATGGAGGTGTACGTGGACGACATGCTGGTAAAGTCAAAAAAGGCAGAAGGACATGTAAAGGATTTACAAGAGTATTTCAACGTTCTGAACAAATATCAGATGAAGTTAAATCTTCTCAAATGTTCCTTCGGAGTAGGATCAGGGAAATTTTTGGGGTTCATTGTTAATTCAAGAGGAATCGAGGCCAACCTCGACAAGATCAAAGCCCTGATCGACTTGAAATCGCCGATGAAAATCAAGGATGTGCAAAGTTTAACTAGAAGAATTGCCGCACTAAGTAGATTCATTTCCAAGTCAATGGATAAATGCGTCCCTTTCTTTAATCTACTTAGAGGCAACAAGAAGTTCGAATGGACCGGAGACTACGAACAGGCTTTCCAAGCCTTAAAATTCCACATGGCACAACCTCCTGTTTTATCAAAACCCATAGACGGAGAAACTTTGTTCATTTACCTGCGATCACTGAATTTGTTGCTAGTGCAGTACTAGTACGAGAAGAAGAAGGCGTACAAAAGGCAGTTTACTATGTAAGCAAGAGGTTAATCGGGGCCGAATTGAGGTATCCTCCCATCGAAAGATTAGCCTATTGCTTAATCTTGGCCTCGAGGAAGTTACGTCCTTACTTCCAAGCCCATCCCATCACAGTCTTAACTGACCAGCCCCTTCGGCAAGTTCTGCAAAAGCCAGAGGCGGCTGGATGCTTATTAAAATGGGCAGTCGAACTCGGGCAGTTCAATATCACATATTCACCGCGAGCAGCAGTAAAAGGACAAGTCTTGGCTGACCTTATCACCAAATTCACTGAGCTCCCAAACGACGAGCAGAGCGAAAAACCTAGTGCGTCTGAGCCCCAAGAAGAAGTTCCTTCGTGGAAGTTATTCACGGACGGATCGTCCAACGAATCTCACGCAGGAGCAGGAGTGATATTGATAACACCAGAAAGGCATCGATTTCACTGCGCTATTAGGTTCGATTTCACCGCGTCAAACAATGAGGCCGAATATGAAGCACTCCTCGCAGGGCTAAGGTTGGCCAGAGACATGAATATAAAAGTGCTTGATATTTACAGTGATTCACAACTGGTAGTGAATCAGGTCTTAGGGGAGTATCAAGCACGGGGCCTCAAAATGGTGGCCTACTTAAACAAAACTAGAGATTTGTTGGCGTAATTCGAGAAGTATACCCTCCAACAAATTCCCCGAGATCAGAATTCAAACGCAGATGCTTTAAACAAACTCGCGAGTGCAAAAGACGCTGACACTTTAAAAATAGTGCCAGTAGAAAGATTATGCGAGGCGAGCATATGAGCAGACGAAACCAATATGGAAATCCGGATGGAAGATACATGGATGGCGCCGTATTTGGAGTATCTCACAAATGGTGTACTACCAACAGATAGTGTTGACTGCGTTTTTAGCCAACGACGTGAGAACGTCAATTACGACAAGCCTTCAAGAGAATGTAAACGACACAGACGGTATAATAAAGAAAATAAAGAACACACAAGAGATTTTTATAGTGGTTCAGCCCCGATTGTCGGTAATAGCCTAATCCACTTAGAGTTGTAATTTATAGACCTATACTCAAGATCAGATGGACTGAGCCAACTGAGTTTCTTCAGTATAGATTGTGAAAATACAAGAATTCTCTCTAATTTCAGCACTTTCTCTCTCTAGAATAGACAGACCCAATTTTCTCTCTCTAGAAAGAAGAAGCAGAAGAAGCCCCCTCTCTCATCCCATAAGCTCTCTATTTATACGCCTGGGATCCTCAACTGATATCCCCTTATGATCGGGATATTTTATTATATTTATTACATTTATATTACAAATAAACATTCAAAATTCGAAATGTAACAAACTCCCCATTTGTGGGAAGAATGAGAGATTCCCGCGTATGTTGTTGAAGTTGTGTCTGACTTAGTCTCCTCTACCTAGTTGGTCCACCTCCTACTCACTACCCATGCAAGTGCTGGTTGAACATGCATGGTGGTAGGACATGTTTTGGTGGGTTGAACGTGCATGGTGGTAGGAGATGCACTTCTCTCCTCTAACATGCACTCTCCTCTAGCATTCCATGTTCCTCCTTGAACCAATCTCCTTGGCTTCTCCTCGGACCAAGGTGGTCCGAGGCAACCTCCTTGGCACCTCACCTTGGACAACATTGAGGCAACCTCACCTTGAACAACATTGAGGCAACCTCACCTTGGACAACATTGAGGCAACCTCACCTTGGACAACATTGAGGCAACCTCACCTTGGACAACATTGAGGCGACCTCACCTTGAACAACATTGAGGCAACCTCACCTTGGACAACATTGAGGCAACCTCACCTTGGACAACATTGAAGCAACCTCCTTCAGCATCTCCCAAACATGTCCGATCGAACATTGTATAGGATCTCCTTATCAAAATCTAAGTCTCCATTCTCTTGCATGAGACTCCTCCTCCTTAGCTACTTACCTTGGACACGTTCGAGCCAACACTTAGAAAACCTTGGGAGGCTTACCTCCTACACACCCTTGGTTCTCCTAAGATCACTCTCTTGGGGTCTCCTAGGACCACATCCTCCTTGGGGTCTCCTAGGACCACATCCTCCTTGGGGTCTCCTAGGACCATTCCCCTTAACTCTCCTAGAATGCATTCCCCTTAGCTTCCTAGGATACATCTTCCTATTTTTTGGGTATAACAGATAGAAACAAAGCCAGAACTCTTCAGAGACAGGCTGCTAGGTATATACTGGTCGATGGTGTTCTTTACCAAAGAGGATACTCCATGCCACTGATCAGATGTATTACACCACAAAAGGCTAAAGAACTAATGAGGGAAGTACATGAAGGCTTCTGTGGGGATCATGCTGGGGGGCAGAGCTTGTGAAAAAAGATTCTAAGGCAGGGTTATTTCTGGCCGACTATGAACGAAGACTCATTGGAGTTTGTGCGAAAATGCGATAAGTGTCAGAGATTTTCCAAGATCCCACGCGCAGCTCCCAACGAGTTAAAGCAGATGCAGAGTCTGTGGCCCTTCACAGTATGGGGTATCGATTTGATTAGATCCTTGCCAACAGGGAAGGGTGGAGTAAAATACGCAGTCATAGCAGTCGACTACTTCACCAAATGGGCCGAAGCTGAGCCGCTCTCTAACATAATGACCAAGAAAGTTCTTGACTTTGTCATCAAGAACATTGTTTGCCGATATGGTTTGCCTCAAAAAATTGTCTCAGACAACGGCACCCAGTTTAACAGTGACTTATTCACAGACTTCTGCGAAAGGCATGGAATCGTCAAAAGCTTTTCTTCAGTCACGCATCCACAAGCAAATGGGCAAGTCGAAGCAGTGAATAAAACACTTAAAGATACCCTTAAGAAAAGACTCGAAGACGCTAAAGGAGCATGGCCAGAACAGCTGCCTGAAGTACTCTGGTCGTATAGAACTTCTCATCGAACAACAATAGGTCATACCCTGTTTTCCTTAGCATACGGGTATGAAGCTATGTTGCCAGTCGAGTTAGATCCGCCCTCACATCGAAGAATCACATACGACCATGACCAGAATAGCCAACTGATGATGGAGTCCCTAGACTCGCTTGACGAGAAACGGGAAAGAGCCCAACTCCGAGTAGCTGCATACCAGCAAAAAGTCGCCCGGTATTTTAACTCAAAAGTGAAAGAAAGAAAGTTCAACATCGGAGACCTAGTACTTCGACAAGTTTTCTTAAGCACCCGCGACCTAGCTGCTGGAGTACTCAGACCAAACTGGGAAAGACCTTACCAGATTGAAGAAGTCCTTCATCCAGGCACTTACAAGCTTGCACGCTTAAACGGAGATCTCGTTCCACGCTATTGGAACGGAGAACACCTGCGCAAGTATTACCAATAAACAGTCCTTTTTAAAGGACTGGCTTGTATTAATTTTTACTTTTTACAAGTTTTGAAAAAGGGTTAGCCATGTTATAGGGCTAATCGCTTATAAGTGTAAGATCTTTTTAAGATCACTCGTAAAGACATGTTTAGTCCATTTTAATACGAGAATTATAAGGGACTGTGCGCAGCCAGTCATTCTTGCCAACCTTTGTAAATTCTTTTTACAAGTATTTTTTCATTACGTGTGTTGTTTTGCTGTATTATAAGTGTTGCATTTCTTATCGGGCAGTAATGTTCGTACAGGTCGTGGTCAAGGCAAGTGACTAAGGACCTAAAGCTCCTCAATCACTTGGGGGGCATATAAGGTACATCGATAGCAAAGCATACCAAGAGGTATGTAAACACATGAACAAAATGAGTGAAAGCATGCTACAGTACTTAGAGTATTTTTCAAAATTTATATTTTGTTAAATCAAGCCAAAGTACTATGCTAAGCTCGGTCATGCGAACAGATGTTATAATAAGCAGAAATATTATAATATCAAAAGGAATTCTTTTACACCGCAAGCAGTACTGCTTGGATGTAATTATTTAAAGTAAAAGGAAAATATACTGCCCATGCAGCAAAATTAAAAATAAAATCCAGTCTTTACATCACAACCCGTGGGTCGTGTAATTAAAGAAAATTAAAAGAATAAAAATTTTAAGGAGCAGGAGGATCTTGGTCAGCACTCTGGTCGACTATGTCCCCGGTGGCTTCTCCTCCCTCCGCTTCGGCAACTGGCTGAATGCTTGGGGAAGCAGGAACTCTAGCTCTCTCTTCGGCGGCCAACCGAGCAGTACAGCGGGCTAACTCAGCATTACTGGCGTCGTCTGGGAGGTAGCTGAAGTCGGCACCTTGGTTGTGTTTCCAAAAATCATAGAAACACCGAAGTGTCGTGTTCTTATACCTCTCCAGGTCCTTGGCATTAGTGAGCTTAAGTTGTTCCACCTGGCTTTTGAGGATGGCATTGGTCGCGTCCCTAGCGAGATGCTCCTCCCTAAGTTTCTTGACTTCATGCCAGTGAATTCTACTGGACTCTAAGTATTCATCCCTCTGCTTCCTCAGAGTTTCTTGAGAAGCTTGCTTCTCTGCCAGTTCTGCCACCGCAGCATCCCTCTGCTGCGTGACCACCTCCAACTCCCTAGCATGCCTAGCCTCCGCGGCCTTAAGCTCCTCAACAACCTTTTCCCGGGATTGTTCGATGCTAACGATGGCGCGAGTGCGAGCAGCGGTCATTGTCAGCATGGCCTGCAGTCAAAGAATAAAATTTAGGCTATATTACAAGAAGGAAAGATAAAGGCCAAGAGAAAGAGTACTTACACTAGCCACTTCGTTAAGGGCCTTGTTAAGGATCTGATCAACCCCCATGCTCTCAGCTTCAGCCATTGCTTCCCTGCAACGGTCATGCTTCAAGATGTGAGCAAGGCGATCTTTAGCTGAACGTAGGGAACGGCTCGAGAGTCTGGCCCCGGGAAGTTCTGCTTGCGGGGCCTGTTCTTTTTGAGCCGCAGGCGAAGGGTTGGCGGCAGGGGTAGTCTCCTTCTCAGCAGAAGGATGGCCAGTGGGCTCATCCTTGGAAGGATCAGCTGTTCGACCCTTCTTGGCCAAGGGTGCTTGGCTTGATTCCCCATCGTGTCTCCTAGCCGATTTCCTCCGTTGGACCAGGGGGACCTCCTCTTCCTCTTGAGTCTGGTACAGATCGAAAACATTGGGGGAAGCCATCTCTGCAGAAAAAGAAAAGCATGGAGATGGTAAGACAAAAATAGATGAAAAATCATGGCAAATCAGAAAAGAGGTCACAAAGTTTAATACCCGAGCTACAACTACTTGTCACTACACTACTGACTCTATTAGTCATACACTCACTCTCTGGCACGAAGAAGTCTGGCCCTAGATTTGGAGTATACGTAAAATTGTCGTCCCCGTCAAACAAGTGACAGGGAATTGGCAAGCTATTTAAAAGCAGAATAACAGTACTGTTTTCGTCTGAAGACTCATCCAAGTCTATGACGGGCTCTGTTACCTTTTGTTTCCCCTTCCCTTGGGGCGCAGAAGGCCTCTCTGCTGAAGGGTTGCCAGTGGGTTCCCTGATCGTAACCCCCGCTGGCCTCCTTCGGGGAGAAGACGCTAGGGGTTGCTGCTCGGGATCCCCCTCGGCAGTGGCGTCTGCCACCACGGGTCCCCTCATTTCATGAAGAGGAGCCAGGAGGCTAGATAGCCTCAAGTTTTCATTAGTGACCAAGGACTTAACGCTTTTTTCAGCGTCTTCCATCCTGGCCAGTGCATTGGACCTCAACACCATGTCTGGTGTTGGGTTCGGGCATAACCATGGTCCTGAAAGGC
Source organism: Humulus lupulus (assembly GCF_963169125.1). NCBI lineage: Eukaryota > Viridiplantae > Streptophyta > Magnoliopsida > Rosales > Cannabaceae > Humulus > Humulus lupulus. The sequence goes on along the minus strand of NC_084796.1, from coordinate 44,924,519 downwards.
ACAATATACTTTAGAGAAGTGCAGAAGAACTTGCGAAGGAAAAGTAGTGGCCAGTAAAAAGGGACATTTACCTCCTCGAGCGAATGCCAGGTTGTTCGCAGTCATGTCTGGCGTGAGGAAATACTCTTAATTGTACTTCCCCACGTTGGAAATATGAGTAGTGTTACTTAGGAACGTTCGGTTTGTTTCCTGGTGACAAAGATGAAAAAAGCCCGTCCCGTATTGTTGAGGGTTGGACTTAAGGTCAAAGAGGAAGTTGACCTTGTGAGGAGTGGGTTTTGGCCATTTTTGAGTTTGTAAAGGATATAGAGTGCGACCAGCATTCTATATCCATTTGGGGTAATTTGAAAGGGGGCAACATCGAAGTAGTTGGCCACCCCCTAATAAAATGGATGTAGAGGAAGGAAAGCTCCCGCCTCTATGTGATACCTTGACCAAGCGCTATAGACGCCCCCAGGAAGGTTAGCTCTTTGGTCAGCAGCCGGGATTTTGAGATTAACTCCGGTAAGAGGATACTTCCTAAGGTAATTGGAAAGCATCCGGGGAGTCACCTGGCTGGTGGGAGAAAGATACCACTCGACATCAGGAAGGCTATGATGCCGAGGGCGAGCCCTAACTTGAATGCGAGGGTTCGGGGCAACATTTTCTCGACCACTGGTCGAGGGAACCCTAGCCTGCGAATCAGGTTGGGCAGGTGGATTTGCATTACTTTCGGGGTTTGGTTTTTTCTTGCCTAGAGATTTAGAGCGGGCCATTTGAGGTGGTGATGGTTGAGGTCTAGAAGAAGTTCTTGAAAACGGAATCTCGTTAACACGCTGGGCTGGTTGTTCTTCGCCTTCAAGCAGTTGTGCAAGAAGATCGTCGTCGATTGGCCGCTCACCTCCCCACAAATCTGGCATTAAAATCTGCGAACAGAAGAATGGGGAGGTGAGGATGAAGAATTTAGAAAGTTTTTTAGAATAACGTTGGTCGAGTATAAAAGTCAAACTTTTATACAACAGCATTCTAACAAAAAACTAATTTTTTCACATGAACAGTTTGAAAAACAGATAAAAAAGTGAAAGCAAAAAGTTTTTTGAAAAAGCTTTTTCAACTCCTTTTAGGGCGGGAAAAACTTAGTTTTTCAACTGGCATAAAAATCGAATTTTTACTTCGGTTTTACGTCCTAAAGTTATGATCTCAACCATCAAACTAACTCGTAACACCTTAATGGCAAAGAAATATCATCCTATACAGCATTACCCATTAAACCCCATACTGTCATGCATCTCAACCCAGGAACATAAGAGCTTAACAGTCAATTCACAGAGGCATGCACGACAAAAATAAAGAGCATAAAAGTTCTGAGACTTACCAGAGAAAAGATCGTGGAGACTTAAGAGAGTTTCAAGCGTCGACGAACTGACGGGCTGGATCTTGAAACACTGGAAGATGGTCTCTAGAAGAGAATGGAAGTTCTGATTTTAGGGTTTCCTGGAGGAATAACTTGCGTAAAAAGGAAAAGGAGACTCTAGGAAGGCTATATATATTTTGTCTGTGGCATGAAAGAGAAAGTAATCATCAGTTTCCTCTTTTTCGAAGCATGGGAAAGGGTGATAGCCGTTGAAAGGTTACTTGGGAATCGAAAAGCCGTGATTAGACAAGGGTAGGTTACTTTTCCCAAGGTTGCACGAACTACTCTGACAGGTCTGGTGGGGTAATCGAAGGGTCATTTCCTTAAAGTTTATTTATTGTTGGTTGTAATAAATAAACTTGGGGGGCAAATGTTATCCAAAAAACAAGCATGGATGACGTGGCAGGTGATTTCTGAACACGTGGCTGACACCTAGCAGAATTCTGTTAGAGTATCGACCAGTAAGATATTGCAAGCACAACGATTGAGTTTTTCTTACGACCAGCATGGTCGTGCACTTCGCATATTTCAAGATGATTTTGTAAAGATCATAGTCAATCCCGAGATTGTCTCCAATAATTACTGATGATCTGATTAATTAGGAGAGAATATCTGTAACAAATTAATGTAATCCTCCTTGAGCCTATAAATAGTGAAAGATAGTTCAAGGAGGGGATCTTTGGCTTTTTGATTACTTGAGAGTATAGATTTACGGAAGAATCAGAGCTAATACATTATGATATATTGTTTATTCTTCAGAGGTTGGTGAAACTCATAGAACCTTAGTTCTTTGATCACTCCTTGGAGATCTCATATTAATAATAGCTCATGTGGACGTAGGTTATTACCAGATTCTGGGGCCGAACCACTATAAATTCTTGTGTGATTTACTGTTTTTGTCATTATATTCATTCTAACATATCTGTCCAGATCAAGCATTTTGACTCCGTGTCAGTTGACCAAAATCAGGGTCAACAGTAAGTTTGTAAGAGGATAGGAAAGGTCTAAGTTGCCCTTGAGGATCAGATAGAATATGGGTTAGATGGAAGGGAAAATGGGTCTTTTGGCTGGGATTTAGATAACTATGGCTGAGTGGGAAAGCTATTCACGTTTTCTACACTTAGACAAATTCATCTCTTGCTGAAAGTTAAGGAAGAGTTAAGAAGCAAGAAGGAAAAGAAGGAAAGGCAAATCTATTGGGATCAAGAAAGGGGTTTAGGACTGAGATTAGAGCAATTGAATTCAAGCTTTAGCTCAAAGGTGTGTTAATCATAGAGGTAAGAAATTCATCCATGGTTTTCCTTTAAAGTTTAAGCTTGTTTTGAGGATTTGAGAATAAGGGTTGAAGCTGAATTTGTAGCTTGTAGTGTGTGAGAATTCAGCTAGGAATCAAAGGGATTTAGCTTGGAGTTGGAGTAGGAAGAAGCTCAAGGTCGAATTCCATCTTGAGGTATGAATTTCTTGCATATTTGAAAGTTATTTCTGGTTTAGTTTAAGAATTCTGAAGGCTGGTTTAAACTTTGCAAGGGCTGGTTTAAGTTTTGAGAATTTTGAACCACTAAGTGATTCTTGAGTTTGATTGTGTATCTAGGCATGTTGTTGATGTTTATAAGTTGTTAGATGGCTTATTTTGGGTTTTGAACTGAATTTGGGACTTAGGTAAGTCTTGGTAATGATTTGGGAGTGTTTTGGCTCGGGGAAAACGTTTGGAGAAACCCAGATTTCTGGGTTTGCGAAGGGGCGCCGCGGCGCTAGGTTGCATCAGGGAAGGGAGCCACACTGGGTGTCGCGGCCCTTAAGGGCTAGTGCTGCGGCGCTAGGCCATTTCTAGGCAGGGGGAAATTTTAGTTTGTAGGCTTTTGCCCAGGGGGCTCGGGGGACGCTTCCGCCACCTTGTGTGGGGATCCGAGAGGTCCCAAGGGCTCGGGATTGGTTCCGGAAGATGTTTTTAAATCGATTAGTAATGGGAGTGTTATTTGTGTGTTGTGACTAGATTCTCAGTGAGGCTCGGATTAGAGGACCGTGCTCGAGGGTTCAATGCTCAAGAAGCTCGGGACATAGGTAAGAAAGTTGTTGTACCCATAGAGCAGGGCGAGGCCCCATAGTTATGTTGCAGGGCACGGCCCTATATGATTATGTGTTGGGTGTAGCCCATTGATTATGTTAGTATATGTTTAAGTTATGTTTTAATTATGCTATGTATGCATATATGTGAATGATCGGCAAGGGCCGAGAACGGCAAAGGTCGGGAACGGCAAAGGACGGGAACGGCGAAGGCCGGGAACGGCAAGGGGCCAGGAGCAACATTTAGCAAGCGGAGTGCGAGATGCTAGGGTAAGACCCTGAAGGATACCTGGGATATCCTTACGATGTAGACTGCAACTCAGGGCCTGGTAAAGCGCCTGAGACGGCATGGCCGTATGTGTTTAGCTTGTTGACAAATTGGTTATATGCTAAGTGGTTCATATGTGTATGTTATCTATTTATGTGGAGTTTTCTTGCTGGGCTTCGGCTCACGGGTGCTCTGTGGTGCAGGTACGGGCAAGGATAAAGTCAACCGACCATGAGTATGGAGAGCGTGACACAGCGCGTACATGTCTGGTCTACCTATGTAACGCCCTAAACTCCAGGGATCGTTACGGTGCACATTGCAAACAGTGCTAAACTCGCTAATCGAGTCATTTGGCCAAAAACATGTAACTAAGTATGATTAGCGGTTTAGGGATTAAAATTTTTGGTTAAGATGTAACGTTTCATTAGAACGTTTACTATGTACATTGGGATCCCACAAATATATTTTAAAGGTTTATTACAGAAAAATATTTACAACTGGCCGATGTAAGCGATAAAACAGGGTTTAACCCTAGTTCTTCTCCTTCAAACCTCGGCCGTGGCGGTCGAGCAGCTAATACGTACACATCGTCACCTAAGCTCTTCAACTCAAGGATGGTCCAGCTTTCTTTTGCCTTTACCTGCACCACATAGCACCCGTGAGCCGAAGCCCAGCAAGAAAACTCAACATGCTCATGAACAATCATATCATGATATCAAATCATATCTGGCATGCCTAGCAGACATAGCTGTAACGCCCTGGCTACCCCAGAACAGTTACGGTGAACGGTGGACCAGAAATTTGACTCACTACCTAAGTCCTTTGGTCAAAAACGTGCTCTAAGTGTAATTAACAGGTTAAGGTATAAAACCAATAAAAAGGAAATGGAGATTTTCATTACAAACTGCTCTGCAGAGCTAAACAAAACATTTACAAGTGGTTCTCAGTACAAAATGGTCATTACTGTTTTAAATTTACAATCTCGCCGACCTAAGCGGCAAAAATAGGGTAAACCCCCTAGTTCCTCTGAGAACTCCTTGGCCGTGGTGGTCAAGCGGCCGCATATGTACACATCACCACATCAGCTCTCCACTCAAGGCTAGATGAGCTTTTCTTTCCCTTTACCTGCACCACATAGCACCCATGAGCCAAAGCCCAGCAAGAAAACATAATACTTTTCATAACATTATCAAATGATTATCATTATAATCACACCGAGCATAAAGCTTTCAGACAAGTAAGTGAACACCACATGATCCAAGAGGGAGAGTGGCTACTAGGTAAGCCACTAGCCTCCAAATGCTTATTTCATTCATCGACCCTCGGGGTTGGTCTTGCATTAATGCTCTTTGAGTCATTCAATGCTAATAGTCGATTAGATCTAATCTCTGTTGGCTTGCGTGTTCCACGCTATGGCCGTTCTGACTAATGAGTCAGCGCTATGTGACCAGTGTCCAGTATCACTGCCGAACTTGACTAATAAGTCACAGCTTCACAGTTGATACTAACACCTTTGCCAATTCTGACTGATGAGTCAGTGCAACGTGACCAGTGCCCAGTACCACTGCCGAACCTGACTAATGAGTCACAACTTCACAGTTGATACTAGCACCTTTGCCAAACCTCACTAATAAGTCAGTACCATGCACAAGTGAGCAACATATGCCCAACATTATATATTCAATCCATGTCCATATTACACAACCAACATGCCTCACGAGTGTCCATGCATGTCACACTTGGGGTGCAGTTTTCTTACCTCTGGTTCGAGCTAGAATGAATAAAAGAACGACCCTGAGAACGATCAACCTTTTGGTCCTTTAGCGGTTACCTGGTCATAACCAATTATGGGGTTCCATCAATAAAATGAACAATAAAAGGTTCCCAAACCAAAACCTAACCTCCGGGACATCAAACACTACTCAACCGGGTAGTAGGTTCAAACCCGAGGCCTTAGGCTTGCATCCCCGAGCCAAAAAGCCACTAAGGGCCGCGACCCTCCTTGGCCATGCCGCGGCCCGCCCCTCAAACAGAGGTGCCCAAACTCAGCATTCCCCAAGGGCCGCGGCTCACCCTGGCCATGCCGCGGCGCAACCTCTAGTTCAGCCAAAACCCATGTTTTTCTTCCCTTGCGTTTTCCCTTGGAACCAACCCTTCAACCCAGTTAAAACACCACTCAAAACCCCAATACAATCCCTAAACTTGCTCTATATCACACCCTTAGCAAAACCCAAGACAAACCCCAATTAAAACTTCCATCAATTCCAACAATCCTCCATAAAAACACAAGCTAAAATCTAACACTTAAACAGAGTATAACCAGAAACTCAATGGATAAAACTCACCTCAAACCAGCTTTGAACCCTCTCCAATGGCTGAACCAAGTCTACAACCTCAACCTTTAAGTTCCCTAGCTTAATTCCACACCTTGAGCTCAAAACTCCAAAGAGGAAAAAGAGAGAGATGGACGTACGGGAAGGATGAAGAAAACTTTGTTTTTGGTTCTGTTTTTACAGCCATCTAAAACCATATATATCCAAATCCCAAATGACCAATATACCCCTAGGTCTTTTAAAGCTTCTAAAACCACTTCAAGGGTAATTTTGGCATTTTCCACCTACACCGTTAATGATAATTAACACTTCCCAATTCCCGCTAATCTCAATATTCTCAAACACCAATAATTCACATCCCGTTACCCTTTAATACCCGGTAACACTCTAATCATTAAAACACCCCGAGACTCACCCCGAGCCCCGAGCTCAAACTTGTTATGACCAAACTGATAATTAACATTCCTTGATTGTCTCGTGCCAAATGGCTCGAACAAACCCACATCATAATGTGGTCTCAAGATATATCACCAACATGCGTACAAATAATCAATTTACCCTCAACGGGCCAAATTACCATCACACCCCTGTAATTAGAAATATGGGCTCACATGCATGCATTTCACATCATATCATAATATAATCAACATATACATGCATTTTATCAATTAATAACATAATTAAGCTAGTATGGCCCTTCCGGCCTACTGTTCACGCCGTTAAACACAACGGAAAATTCGGGGCATTACAATAGCTCTGTTCAAGCATGCAAAGGAACTCAGATAACACTGGGGAATCAAGGATAAGAAATCCTGCCCTCCTGATTGGATGACTATCAAGTCAATCCTAATTAGATGAGTGGTTTAACACTAGAGGTTCTGGTAAACCATACCGAGTGACCGAAAAACAAGTCACTACGGGGCTCAGCACCCAAAGCCATGCAAATGATGATCAAAATGATCATACAGAGCTTATAGCTCTAAACAGATGAGTGAATATCACTTTGGGGTTTTGTTAAACCATAATGAGTGACTGCCAAACAAGTCACTATGGGGCCCGGTGCCCATAGCCGTGTAACGAAATCGTTACCTGGGCTTTCCTGCAATGGCTCTAACCAGATGAGTGACTGATGGGCAGTCACTAACTTAAACAGATGAAAGACTAATGGGTAAGTCTCACGGGCTCAACACCCACAGCCATGCGACTAAATAGCCACTGTGGCTCTCAGTGACTAGCCTTTGGCTAGACAAGCGCTTATAGCATTCATCAAACTTGAGCTCGGTCTGGCATTAATGCTCTTTGAGTCATCCAATGCAGATATCGATTAGATCTAATCTTTATTGGCTTGCGTTGAACATGCTAAGGCCGTCCTGACTTATGAGTCAGCACTGTGTGGCCAGTGCCAAGTACCACTGCCGAACTTGACTAATGAGTCACAGCTTCACGGTTGATACTGACACCTTTGCCAATTCTAACTAATTAGTCAGTGCCATACACAAGTAAGCAATGCTATCAATATGTATCGTATGTCAATTATCCAAGAGTAGGGCATTCAACATGCTTACTTAACAGTTGCTAGCATCATTATGATCATGCACAAACACAGAGACTCAAGCTCTGATCAGTCTCATACTCAATATTCATGGCATGCCCTAAACACATGTTCCTCGTGCATTGCATATATCACAGTTAAACATCCAATATGCATTAGGAATGTAATGCCTTGGATAGCCAAGACTGTTACACTGTGTGTTTATAAAAGTGCTAGACTTGCTAATCAAGTCATTTAATTAAAAACGTGTTATTGAAGCTATATTGGTACTAGGGTTAAAAGATTTTGGTCTTAAAAGTCGCATTTCTTTTAAATATCAATTCCTGTTTACACGGGATCCCAAAAATGATCAGATTAAAATCACTTACAAAAGATTTACAACTTAAATACAATATTAGCCATACTAAGGCAAAATAGATGGTTCAGTGATCCCTGTCCTGATCCACTTCTCGGCCAAGGCGATCGAACAGCTGACTATGTACATTCAGCCCCGCAGCTCTCCATCTCAGAACCGGTCCAACTTGCCTCTGCCTTTACCTGCACCACGTAGCACCCGTGAGCCAAGGCCCAGCAAGAAAACACAACAACAGAGCATAAGCAATCAACAGACAATTAAATATCACTTATTCCATAACACATGTTCTCAACCATTTACATATTCAAGATAACCAAGTATTCAGCATATCAAACATATCAACTCATATCATACAACAATTACAATGATAACTAGGGTTAGCGCCCTTAGGTCGCACCCTCCGTTATCCCACTGACTCTGACCCGCTTAAACCAAGCTCAGTGAATATTAAGTTGTCCTCGGCTACCAGTGGCCAAGCCGCACCCTGTGCGCAAATATAGTGTACGGCACCCTTAGGCCGCTATCACATGTCCCATGGCATAATACCATCATTGACATTATACAGATATCAGGAGCTCTTAGTCCCATCACAAACATATAACCGGGTGCAATTTTCTTACCTTTGGATTTGTTGGCTTTGTTCACTATGATCCTCAAGCATGATCCTTCCCTAGCCCTAGCGCGAACCTAAACACAATCATAGGCCGAAGCCATCACCAATCCTCAAGTCCAAAACCTAGCCTCGGGACCAATCCCGAACCCCCGAGAAGTCTTAATTCCACCAAACAGGGTGGTGGAATCGAACCCCGAACCCTTGGTCAAAAACCCTTGAAAATAACCCTAAAATCCCTTTCTGAAGACAAGGTTGCGCTACAGCGCTCATTGGAGGGCGCTACAGTGCTACAAACAGAACCAAAATGCCCTCAGCAAGCTTGGCCTAGCGCTACAGCGCCCAAAGGCTAGCGCTGTAGCGCTAGTCACAGACTGCCAACACCCCATTTTCCCTTCCTGCGATTTCCCTGAGCCAAACTTAACCAAAACTTCTTCAAACCTTCACCAAACTCAAAATCAAGCTCACCAACATGTCTAACTCATCCCAAGCATCATAATCATGCAAAACCTAACCACATGCACCCCTAACCCCAAAATTCACCATAGCTGCTCCTAGACTTCTGAAACTCAACAAAACAGTCAGAACTTCAAAGTTTAAAGCTTAGAATTTTATACCTTTGATGGAAATTCGATTTCAAGTTAACTTCTTGACCTCCTGAGCTTGTTCTTCCCCAATTCCTTGGCTTTAATTCCCCTAAAGTTCCCATCAACTCAGCTTAGACACCATAGTTTAAACTAACCAAACCAGAAACTAAAAACTCTAAAGGCTTACCTCAAATATTGATGTGATCTTGCTAATCCCTTGCCAACCTTTCAAGTTTAGCTCAATACTCTTGTTGCTCAGCCTAATCTAGCTCCCTTCTGAGTCTTGCTCCAAGAAAATTGAAGAGAAATGGTGAGAGAACCACAAACCGACCCTTTGGAAAAACTGCATTGTTTTCTCCCTTTTCTTTTTCTTTCTTTTCCTTCTTTTCTTTCTTTCCTCAGCCTTCTACCTTTTTCTACAATTCCCACTAAGTATAAAGCCTCGTTATAATTATCTCTTGCAAGCCAAATGACCATAATGCCCTCCCTTTTAATTTTAAACCTTTAATCCACTTAGGGGCATTTTGGTCATTTTACCCAATTCCCGCTAATTCCTCAAGTGTCTCTAATATTTCCCGCTTACTTCCCGATACCTAATTAATCACCAATTATATTCCTCTATGTCAAAATAGACTCCAATATACTCACTAAATTCCCATTTATAGCCCCAGGCTCACCCCGAGCCGGGTATAAATTCCCGCCATGTCTTTTTCGCTAATCTGCTCACTAGGATCGTCTCGAATCACAGTTCACAGATATATCCACATAATAATGTGGTCTCAACAATTATCGCATATATATACAGTTAGGCCCTCAACGGGCCAAAATTACGGAAATGCCCTTCTAACCTATTCAGGGCCTACATGCATACTAATACACATAGTCATACATCTCAAGTATTCAAATAGTCATATAACATGCTTTAAAGTCATTAAATCACATATATTCCAATTATGCCCTCCCAGCACACTAATCAAGGCCCTTAAGCCTTATTAGTAAATTTGGGTCGTTACAAGGAATAACCATGCATGTCACATATGGGGTGCAGTTTTCTTACCTCTAGTTCGAGCGAGAAACAACAATTAAACGATCCTTGAGAACGATCGATCCTTTAATCCTTTAGCGGTCACCTAGTCATAACCAAATATAACCTCTGATTAATGAAAATCAACAAAGATAGGGTCTTGATCTAAACCCCACTCTCGGGACCTCGAAACATGCCCACACGGTGAGTAGATTCGATCCCGGGCCTTAAGGATTGAAACCCCGAGCCGAAAACCCTTAAAAACACTCAAAACGGGGTTCTGAAGAAACAAAGTAGCACTACAGCGCTAATCTCCTAGCGCCCCAGCGCTCTTCTCAGAACCACAAACCGCCCTTCACTCCCTGCAGGTAGCGCTGTAGCGCCCTACACTGGGCGCTGTAGCGCTACCTTCAGCTAGAAAATTCCAAGAAACTTCTCCCTTTGATTCCACCATTTATAACCCAAACCAATAGCTTCCAAACATCAAATTAAGTCCCAAATGAACCCAAATATCACCTCCACATGTCCTAGGCACCACAACCCCAAGAACTCTAGCCAAAACTCCAATCAATTCCCCACTTTCCAACCCAAAAACCAGCTGGAACTCAACTAATAAAATAGAGCAAAACCAAGAGTTCTAATGGCTAAAAACTCACCTTAATCTCAAAAACACACCCTCTTCAATGGTGGAGCATAACCCTAGCCTATCCCAGCTTGGTTCCTTGGCTTGATTCCTCAAACAAGGCTTGAAAATCCAAAGAGAAATGGAGGAGAAAAACCAACGGGAGAGAATGAGAAAGAGAACTTTGTTTTCCTCTTCTTTCTACAGCCTTAATGGCTTATATCAATCTCTAAGGGTGAAAAGACCTAAATGCCCTTAAGTCTAAAATAAAACCTTAATAACCACCAAGGGCAAAATCGTCCTTTCACACCTATTTCGTTAATCATAATTAGCACCCTCCAATTCCCGCTATTCTTAATATTCTCACATACCACTAATCCATATCCCATTACCCTTTAATTCTTGGTAATGGTCTAATCATTAAAATCACCCTGAGACTCAACCCGAGCCTCGAACTTAAACCCGTTATCACCAGACCGAACACTTGCATTTCATGACCGTCTCATGCCGAAAGGCTCGAACAAATTCACATATAATGTGGTACCATCCAAAACTCACCCACATGCACAAAAATACACAATTACGCCCTCAACGGGCCAAATTACCAAAATGCCCTTATAATTATAAATACACCCATATGCATGCATTTATTATCATATAACAATATAATTCACAGAAACATACATATAACCATTTAATATCATAATAAATCAATTATGGCCCTCCCGGCCTCCTAATCAAGGTCCTAAACCTTATTAGGAAATTTGGGGCATTACAACTATCCCCTCCTTACAGAAATTTCGTCCTCGAAATTTATGTAAATAGCCCGGAATAAAAATTCCGCACAACTGATTTCAATTTCTCAGGTCGCTCCCTCGACCTCACTATTTCTATAACATTACCTTAACTCAAGGTATACTTTGTTCCTCAGAACCTTATTACTTCTATTACAATCTGAACTGGCTATTCCTTACCCGAATACTTAACCTTAACCTTCAGATTCCTATAACTCAACTCAAGAGTTCCTTTAACCCATGTCCCCTGCATGGAATTACATAATACATTGTATTCAGTTAACAGTGCCACAGATAAGGTTGATTCCAAAGTCAACCTAACCAGGCCTATCCAGGACTCAAACTGTTAAATTACTCTAGGGCTCAACTTGTCCCTAACTCTTCACCCTTTCCATGGTGATAATTTTTGAAGAAGTTACATTCTTTTACATTGGAACCCCACGTTCCTGCTTTTCAATTCAGGAAAAACTTCTCCATCACTCTGAGAAGTGAGCGTCCAAGCTCTAACCTCTAATAATCTCAATGATCCCCTGAACCATCACATGATTGTTGATTCTGGACCCTTACTCATCTCATTCCAATGAACGAGTGATAAACTTTTCAATATTGGATAACTTTATTTTTCTCTCTCTGATTTACCATCATTCTGAGAAGAATAAACTATATTGAATTCCATCTATATGTATTCATCGCCTTCCTTAACCCTTCCAAGACTTGGAAGTAACAATAGAGTCTTCATATAATAAAATAGACCTTAAATTCTCAAGAAGGCACACTATCTCTCTCTCACAGAGAAATCTGAACACTGATCAGTCACACTACTTATCCTTACTGATAAAAGTGAACTCACTTGGAAAAAATGGTCCATAATGACCCAATCCAGATCACACTGAGCCATCAACCCGGGCAACCCCACCGCGAAACCCATCGCCATGCTTCCTTATTTCCATTACAAAACACTCAAAGTCTGCAATGGCCTTGCTAATTCCTGATACTCTGTCTTGACCTACTAATAGGTTAAGAACTTACCACACATTTCATTATGCCCCTCTCCATCACAGGCCACCACTATAAAGCTTTCAAACTCTGATACACTGATATAATCTCAGTGTCCATCGGATTCCAGATCTAATCTCTGTATCACAATAAATCCATGTCTGACACTGCTTAATCCTTAGCTAATCCAGCTAAGACTTTCTCTTCAACCTTTCCCATCTATGGTTCACTTAATTATCTTTCCTTTTGACCTTCCCTAAGATAATTATCTCAAGCATAAACCTGGCCACCTGGCCCACCAGAAACTCTACCCCAGTTCTGGTCAAATCCTTTAACCAACTTGTTGCATAAGCAATCACTTCTTCTGCTACCAAGGTGTCATAACAACCTACTAACTGGTTCTGATCTGCAATAAGACTCAGAACTATTTCCCAAGGCACCTGCAAAATCTTTACCACCCAAGGAAACTTCTGCCCCTAAGGCGTTCCTTGACCTTGGCAAATCTCCGCAGAGAAAATACCACAATTCCATCACCTAAGACGATCACAAATCCCATTCAAATAAATCTTTGAATGCTTTATTCATCTGATTCACAAACACTTGGCATTAAACAAATTCTCAAAACATACTCAGCACTCCTAGTGCTCTTATCTGTTATAACAGCAGACTTCTGCATATTCTCTTTCCTGATCTAGCTGGTCCTAACCAGATCCAAGATTCACCTTAAAGAATTCCATCTTGCTCACTAACTAAACCTTTAATTCTCACAACTCCGTTGAGCCACTCAAAACAGTGCTTACATCTTATTCCATCCCTGGCACTAATCCAATCACCATTCTTGTATTCTTTCGTATAAAAGAAACCCTAGCAAACCACTTGGAAACACATTCAAAACCCACAGACTAATCCAGTCTGTCCTGACCTCACTAGCACGATCTAAGTGGTATCCACCACACTAGCTAAGAGTTCCATGCACCTCCCTGCAATAAAACTCTAGCTCTCACTACAGATGTCATCAACATACCAAATCTATGCACAGTGCCAATTACCACAAAACTTCCCACTCTTAAGCTCAAGAGTTACTATACTTCCCTTAACATAGCCATGTAATATGCATACTAACTTTATGATCCTTTATATGTAACAAACAAAGGAACAACATGGCACCAAAGCCAATCAGCATAACCTAGAAATCAGAACTAGAAAATTGACCTACCACCCCTGAAGAACTAGTCTCGGTCTCAAACTCTGACTACCTCAGAATAAACACTCGAGTTGGAATCGAGCTGTCTATCCCCTTTTGCTCATCCTTTCTTCGCATTGGGCAATCCTTCTTACGATGTCCAAACATTTTACATGAGAATCATGCCCTTGCTCGGCATTCTCCCAGATGACGCCTCTTACACCGAGTGCATACTGGATAAGTCTTCCAGCTTTTCTTCTTGCCTGCTCCAATAAGTGGAGATACCACTATCTGCGCTCCATGCTCTCTTATGCTCCCAGCGGCAAGAGCCTTCCCTACCACCTAAGCATAGGTAGAGACTTCATGCACTGGGGCAACTCTAATGCCCTGAGCTATTCCAGGATTCAATCCCTGAAAACAAATTTCCCTCCGAGCTACATCTGTGGGTACCATGTCTAACGCAAACTTGGCCAACCCATTAAATTTGTTAACATACTCAGCTACTGATGCATTTCCCTGAACGAGATTCACAAACTCATTCATCTTAGCCGTCTTAGCTGCATCACAGTAATATCTTTCGTTGAACAGCTGCCTAAATTCTTTCCAGTCCATCACAGTTGTACCTCGTGTCTGGGATACTATTTCCCACCACGTCCGGGAATCATCCCGCAATACAAATGTCGCACAAGCCACCCTATCGTGACCTTCCATCCCCATACTATCAAGAATGGATCTAATCATGCCCATCCATTGCTCAGCTCTGAATGGATCTAGGCCTCCCTCGAAGATTGGAGAGTAATACTCATGGAACCGTCCATAGAGAAATTCCCATCTGCTCTCAACCCTAGGCTGAGCCAAAGCTGGTGCCACTCCTGGCACAACAAAGGAAGAGGTACTTCCCAACAGATTCTGCTGTTGCTTCAGACACCTAATCTCTTCCTCCTGCCTACAGATTCTGCTGTTGCTTCAGACACCTAATCTCTTCCTCCTGCCTCTGCAATCTTAATTGCAAATCTATGAGCATTTGCTGAAAATTCATAGGAGCAGATGAAGAACTAATACCCTGGCTGTAACTCTCAGCCCCTGTATAACCACCACCAGGCCTCATTATCTGCCTTGAATAAAAGCCTGCTGATTGAATCTGCAGTCAATAACTTGACCCATTAATCATGATGAGCATATCCAAAACTTTCCCCACAGGATAAATCTTACCACACCACATTCATTAACCACTTGCAGTGCTAAAAACATGCCCATGGAATTCATACATCAATCATGATCCCTGCTCTTCCAACATTCACACCATGCTTCCAACTTCAGCATGCAATTATTACAATTATATATATTCACGGACGATATAATCATATAGTCAAGAGTTTAGCCTGGCTCTACCAGAATCTCATGCTCCCTAATACAATGTGCAGGTAAAGCATTTACATTCTATTTAAGCAGTTAAGCATATAACTACAGAAATAGTTACCATTCCCTGAGTGAAGCTATCTTCAGTGACGTGTGTACATGCCCAGCTTGTCTTCAGGAACCCATAAACCTTAACAGGCTCTGATACCAAATTGTAACGCCCTAAACTCCAGGGACCGTTACGGTGCACATTGTAAACAGTGTTAAACTCGCTAATCGAGTCATTTGGCCAAAAAAGTGTAACTAAGTATGATTAGCGGTTTAGGGATTAAAATTTTTTGTTAAGATGTAACGTTTCATTAGAACATTTACTATATACATTGGGATCCCACAAATATATTTTAAAGCTTTATTACAGAAAAATATTTACAACTGGCCGATCTAAGCGGCAAAACAGGGTTTAACCCTAGTTCTTCTCCTTCAAACCTCGGCTGTGGTGGTCGAGCAGCTGCATACGTACACATCGTCACCTAAGCTCTTCAACTCAAGGATGGTCTAGCTTTCTTTTGCCATTACCTGCACCACATAGCACCCGTGAGCTGAAGCCCAGCAAGAAAACTCAACATGCTCATGAACAATCATATCATGATATCAAATCATATCTAGCATGCCTAGCAAACATAGCTCTGTTCAAGCATGCAAAGGAACTCAGATAACACTGGGGAATCCAGGATAAGAAATCCTGCCCTCCTGATTGGATGACTATCAAGTCAATCCTAATCAGATGAGTGGTTTAACACTAGAGGTTCTCGTAAACCATACTGAGTGACCGACAAACAAGTCACTACGGGGCTCAGCACCCAAAGCCATGCAAATGATGATCAAAATGATCATACAGAGCTTATAGCTCTGAATAGATGAGTGAATATCACTTTGGGGTTTTGTTAAACCATAATGAGTGACTGTCAAACAAGTCACTATGGGGCCCGGTGCCCATAGCCGTGTAACGAAATCGTTACCTGGGCTTTCCTGCAATGGCTCTAACCAGATGAGTGACTGATGGGTAGTCACTAACTTAAATAGATGAGAGATTAATGGGTAAGTCTCACGGGCTCAACACCCACAGTCATGCGACTAAATAGCCATTGTGGCTCTCAGTGACTAGCCTTTGGCTAGACAAGCACTTATAGCATTCATCGAACTTGAGCTCGGTCTGGCATTAATGCTCTTTGAGTCATCCAATGCAGATATCAATTATATCTAATCTTTATTGGCTTGCGTTGAACACGCTAAGGAAGTCCTGACTTATGAGACAGCACTGTGTGACCAGTGCCCAATACCACTGCCGAACTTGACTAATGAGTCACAACTTCACAGTTGATACTGACACCTTTGCCAATTCTGACTAATTAGTCAGTGTCATGCATAAGTAAGCAATGCTATCAATATGTATCGTATGTTAATTATCCAAGAGTAAGGCATTCAACATGCTTACTTAATAGTTGCTAGCATCATTATGATCATTCACAAACACAGAGACTCAAGCTCTGATCAGTCTCATACTCAATATTCATGGCATGCCCTAAACACATGTTCCTCGTGCATTGCATATATCACAGTTAAACATCTAACATGCATCAGGGGCAAAACCGTCCTTTCACACCTATTTCGTTAATCATAATTAACACCCTCCAATTCCCGATATTCTCAATATTATCACATACTACTAATCCATATCCCATTAACCTTTAATTCCTGGTAATGTTATAATCATTAAAATCACCCTGAGACTCAACCCGAGCCTCAAACTTAAACCCGTTATGACCAGACCGAACACTTGCATTTCATGATCGTCTCATGCCGAAAGGCTCGAACAAATTCACATATAATGTGGTACCATCCAAAACTCACCCACATACACGAAAATACACAATTACGCCCTCAACGGGCCAAATTACCAAAATGCCCTTATAATTATAAATACACCCATATGCATGCATTTATTATCATATAATAATATAATTCATAGAAACATACATATAACCATTTAATATCATAATAAATCAATTATGGCCCTCCTGGCCTCCTAATCAAGGTCCTAAACCTTATTAGGAAATTTGGGGCATTACAGCCTGGCTGCTACAACCAGGGGTATTTTTGGAAGTTGTTTGTAAAGAACCCTATTTTGTTGTATAGTCGACTTAAAGTATATTTTGAGTTGTAAATATTTGTGAACAGTGTTTTGGGATCCCAAATGCTAAACATTTTATGATTTTTCAGTAATGAAGTTATTTTCAACGTTTATGACTCTGTTTGTGGTTTGATTACACATTTGCCTTAAAACCTCGATTAGCGAGTTAAAAGCACGTTTTAAACCCACTTAGTAATGACTCTAAGGAAGTTGGGCGTTACAACTTGGTATCAGAGCGAGCCAAGGTTTATTGGTTCTGGAGATTGACCGAATATTTACGCTCGCTGTCAGTGACAAGCTCAACTTAGGGTTGATTGGTATGGTTGATTAATATGCTTGAATATGTGCTTGAATGCCCTGTTTACCTGCTTGTTTCATATAGAGCATGATGAATGAGTTAACATATGCATGATGCCAGGGCATGGCCCGTTGTGTGTTATATGCTATCTGTATGTTATCTGGATTGCTGTTCATGGTTGGCTGTTGTGATTGGGAGGTGGTATTGGATTTTTTTATCATGCCTGATGAGCGTCATCGTTGGTTGCAGGCATATAGTTATGATGCCTCGACAATCATCTAGACTCCGCGACAGTCGGGCCGAGGATGACAATCAGGGTTAGGACCCTCCACCTGCCCCACAGAATTGGCAAGAGATGTTTGCTGAAATGGAAGCAAGGTTGCAGAGAACAGAAGAAGAACTTTGTCAGTTGAGGCAGCAGGCCCCTCCATAGGTCACTGGGCTGCCAATTCAGTAGGGTGCGGCGCTAGTGCCGTTTCAGCCTGTGGTTGAGAACAGGTGGGAACCTCTGTATGAGAGGTTCAAGAATCAGCATCCTCCCACCTTTGAGGGTGGACCAGACCCACTGCGGGTAGAGCAGTGGATGAATATGGTTTCCTCTATCCTGGATTTCATGAGGGTTGAGGGAAACGATAGAGTTGCCTGTGCCAGTTATATGTTTAAAGAGGATGCCCGCATCTGGTGGGATGTTGTGGTTCAGAGAAGGAATGTGGAAGTCATGACCTGGGAAGTATTCAAGAATATCTTTAATGAGAAATATTACAGTGTAGCAGTCCGAGCTGCAAAGGTTGACGAGTTCATCAACCTGACTCAGAACTGGTTGACTGTGACAGAGTATGCACTGAAATTCAATCGATTGGCGAAGTTTGCACCAGATTTAGTGCCGACGGATGCGGGAAGGAGGGATAGAATTTTACGGGGGCTGAATGTTATGATCGCCCATGATGTGAAGATCACCTTGGATCCAGGGACTACTACCTATGCTTAGGTTGTGTACAAGGCCCTTACAGCTGACGGGGCCGAGGACCAGATCTGGAGAGAGAGCGTTGTTAGGCGCGATGCTAGGAGGATAGTGCCTCCTTTTTTTGGATCCAGTTGGGGTAGTGGCCCCAGCGGGCAGAAGAGGAAGGCCCCAGATTCTTTCGTTCCTCTCAGTTCTGATAGGAGGGCATGGGGTACTTTTAGTGGCCGTCAGGGCAGAAGTGACAACTGGAGGAGTTTCCTAGTGTGTCCTCGGTGCAGACGGTGACATCAGGGTGAGTGTAGGATCAGGGCCTGCTTTGTCTGTGGGAGTGCCAATCATTTGAAGAAGGACTGCCCACAAGTCAGGAAGGAGGTGCCGAAGCAGGGAGACAATCTCACTCCTGCCAGAGTGTTTACCTTGACTCAGACTGAGGCGGAGGCTAACCCCTCAGTTGTAACAGGTCAGATTTCTAGTGCTGGGTCTTTGTATACTGTATTGTTTGATTCGGGAGCTACCCACTCGTTTGTGTCTGCTAGGGTGATAGATCAGCTGTGTAGACCTAGTGTTGTGTATGCTAGGGGTTTTCAGACTTTGTTGCCAACTGGGGAACTGGTAGTCTCTAGGAGATGGATTAGGGCTTTACGAGTAGAGGTAGATGGTAGGGAATTGTCTGTTGATCTGATTGAGCTTGTGATGGATGACTTTGATATGATCTTAGGAATGGATTGGTTAGCAAAATATGGGGCAACGATTGACTGCAAGCGCAAGATGGTGACTTTTAAACTGGAAGGGGAGGTACCCTTTGTATTCGTAGGGATGTCTAGTGGACCGCGAATACCTATTATTTCAGCATTGAAGGCTAGATACCTGATGTAGGAAGGTTGCATAAGATTCCTAGCAAATGTTGTGGACACCTCTAGGGTTGAGTCGGTTGGACCAAGTGAGACTAGATTGGTGTGTGAATTTCCAGATTTATTTCTAGCAGATCTGCCAGGCTTGCCGCTGCAGCGAGAGATTGACTTTGTTATTGAGTTAGCGCCAGGGGTGGAGCCAGTATCTAGGACGCCTTACAGAATGGCTCCAGCAGAGTTAAAGGAGTTGAATATTCAGTTGCAAGAATTACTTGATTTGGGGTTCATCAGACCGAGTTTCTTGCCATGGGGTGCTCCAGTGTTGTTTGTTAAGAAGAATGATGGATTTCTTAGGATGTGCATTGACTACAGGGAGCTGAACAAGTTGGCCATTGAGAATAAGTATCCACTGCCTAGGATCGATGATTTATTTGATCAGTTACAGGGGAGTACGGTGTTTTCTAAGATTGATCTCCGGTCAGGTTACCATCAGTTAAGGATTAAAGAGGAGGACATACCAAAGACCGCTTTCCGAACGAGTTATGGACATTATGAATTCCTGGTTATGTCCTTTGGTTTAACCAATGCTCACGAGCTTTTATGGATATGATGAATAGGATTTTCAAGGATTATTTGGATAAGTTTGTGATTGTATTCATCGATGACATCTTGGTGTACTCTCAGTCAGAGACAAAGTACGAGCAGCATCTGCGGTTGGTTTTACAGCGGTTAAAGGAGCATAAGTTATATGCTAAGTTCAGCAAGTGTGAATTTTGGCTACCGCAAGTCACGTTTCTGGGCCACATCGTCAGTAAGGAGGGGATTCTGGTTGATCCAAGTAAGATTAAGTCAGTTAGGGATTGGCCTAGACCGAGCAATGTTCCTGAAGTGAGGAGTTTTCTGGGTTTAGCAGGATACTATCGGCGGTTTGTTGAGGGGTTCTCCAGAATAGCTACGCCTCTGACAGAATTGACAAAGAAAAAGACAAGGTATGTCTGGACAGACAGATGTGAGAACAGTTTTAAAGAGTTGAAGCAACGACTGATCACCGCGCTAGTGTTGAGTCTGCCAACAGATAATGAGAAGTTTGCGGTTTACTGTGATGCTTCCAGACAGGGTTTGGGGTGTGTGCTAATGCAAGCTGGTAAAGTGATAGCCTATGCGCTGAGACAATTAAAGGAGTATGAGCAGAGATATCCCACACATGATCTAGAGTTGGCAGCGGTGGTATTCACACTTAAGATCTGGAGACATTATTTATATGGAGAGAAGTGCGAGATCTACACCGACCATAAAAGTTTGAAGTATTTCTTTACTCAGAAGGATCTGAATATGCGTCAGAGACGGTGGCTAGAGTTGGTTAAGGATTATGATTGTGATATCCTATACCATCCTGGGAAGGCTAATGTAGTGGCTGATGCATTGAGTCGGAGAGGCCCAGGACAGTTGTTTAGTTCAAGACAGATATCTGATAAGCTGGCTGAGGAGATGACTAGAGCGGGAATAGAGTTGGTGGTTTTCCGGTTAGCCAACATCACTCTTCAGTCTACACTCCTTGAGAGGATCAAGGAGGCACAGGGGAAAGATTCCCAGTTGAGAGGTCTCATAGATAACGTCTTAGTCAAAGTGGCTAAGGACTTTTCTCTTTCGGAGATGGGTCAGATTTGTATTTCGACGGATTCTGTTATCCGACGGGAGATTTTAGATGATTCGCATACCACTCCCTACTCTTTACATCCAGGTACGAAGAAGATGTACCAAGATTTGAGAGCTTTATATTGGTGGTCGGGCATGAAAAGGGATGTGGTGGATTATGTGGCCAAGTGTTTAACGTGTCAGTAGGTCAAGACTAAACATCAGAGGCCAGCGGGATTGCTGCAGCCACTAGGGATTCCGGAGTGGAAGTGGGAGGACATTACCATGGACTTTGTGGTTGGTTTGCCAAGAACTGTGGGACAGCATGACTCGGTGTGGGTGATTGTGGATAGGTATACCAAGTCGGCCCACTTTTTGCCTGTCAGGATGACTTATACTGTGGAGCAGTATGCTAAATTATATGTGAAGGAAATTGTTCGACTTCATGGAGCTCCGAGGTTGATAGTGTCTAACAGAGACCCCACCTTCACCTCCAAGTTTTGGGAGAGCCTGCAGAAGACTATGGGCATGCAGTTACGGTTTAGTACCGCTTATCATCCCCAGATATATTGGAAGATATGTTGCGAGCCTGTGTATTAGACTTTGGGGGATCTTGGAGTAAGTATCTTCCTTTGATTGAGTTCTCGTATAATAACAACTATCAAACGACTATCGGAGTGGCTCCGTATGAGATGCTATATGGGAGGAAGTGTATATCACCTATCCATTGGGATGAGATGGGTGAGAGAAGTTATTTGGGTCCTGAGATGGTTCAGAGGACCAATGAGGCGATTGAGAAGATTAGAGCGTGAATGCTCGCCTCCCATAGTCGCCAGAAGAGTTATTCAGACCTGAGACACAGGAGTGTGGAATTTCAGGTTGGTGACCATGTGTTCCTTAGGGTTTCACCTCTAAGAGGAGTGAAACGGTTTGGCATTCGGGGCAAGTTGAGCCCTAGGTTTGTAGTCCCTTTCGAGGTTCTGGAGCGAGTTAGGGAGGTAGCCTATAGGTTGTCCATGCCTCCAGCTCTATTAGGGGTTCATGTGTCCATGCTCTGAAAGTATGTATCAGATTCGACACACGTACTGAATTATGAGAGTTTGGAGCTGGATCAGGATTTGTCCTATGAGGAGAAGCTGGTTTCAGATTCTTGATCGGAAAGATAAGGTTTTGCGGAGCAAGACCATCGCCTTGGTGAAAGTGCTGTGGAGGAACAACAAAGTTGAAGAGGCGACATGGGAACTTGAATTAGACATGCGGGAGCGGTATCCCGAGTTGTTCAGGTAATTTCGAGGATGAAATCTTTGTAAGGAGGGGATAGTTGTAGTGACCCAAATTTGCTAATAAGGCTTGGAGCCTTGATTAGTGTGCCTGGAGGGCAATAATTGTTATACTGTATTAATTTATGTGAATTTAATGAATATATGGTTAGAATGCATGTTTAGGTGATTAAATATGCATGTGGGCCCCATTTGGTTGTAAGGGGCATAATGGTAATTTTAGCCCATTAAGGGCATAAATGTTATATATGTGATATTTTCGATATAATGGTAATATATTTGTGATGCACGTTCCGAGACGGTCCTAGAGAGCTATTTCGCTAAAAGTCACAACGGGATTAAATACCCGGCTCGGGAGGAGCCTAGTGGTATTTCAGGAATATTATAAATTTAGTTGGGGACTTTTAATTAATGGTTAATGGCATTTTAGTAGCTTGGGTAACCATAGGTAACCATTGAGGATAGTTACTCTAGGTGAGAAAATGGTAAGTTTGTAAGAAGATAGGAAAGGTCTAAGTTGCCCTTGAGGATTAGTTAGAATATGGGTTAGATGGAAGGGCAAATGGGTCTTTTGGCTGGGATTTAGATAACTATGGCTGAGTGGGAAAGCTATTCACGTTTTCTACACTTAGACAAATTCATCTCTTGCTGAAAGTTAAGGAAGAGTTAAGAAGCAAGAAGGAAAGGAAGGAAGGGCAAATCTCTTGGGATCAAGAAATGGGTTTAGGGCTGAGATTAGAGCAATTGAATTCAAGCTTTAGCTCAAGGGTGTGTTAATCACAGAGGTAAGAAATTCATCCATGGTTTTTCTTTAAAGTTTAAGCTTGTTTTGAGGATTTGAGAATGAGGGTTGAAGCTGAATTTGCAGCTTGTAGTTTGTGAGAATTCAGTTGGGAATCAAAGGGATTTAGCTTGGAGTTAGAGTAGGAAGAAGCTCAAGGTCGAATTCCATCTTGAGGTATGAATTTCATGCATCTTTGAAAGTTATTTCTGGTTTAGTTTAAGAATTCTGAAGGCTGGTTTAAACTTTGCAAGGGCTGGTTTAAGTTTTGAGAATTTTGAACCACTAAGTGATTCTTGAGTTTGATTGTGTATCTAGCCCCGTTGTTGATGTTTATAAGTTGTTAGATGGCTTATTTTGGGTTTTGAACTGAATTTGGGACTTAGATAAGTCTTGGTAATGATTTGGGAGTGTTTTGGCTCGGGGAAAACGTTTGGAGAAACCAGAATTTCTGGGTTTGCGAAGGGGCGTCGTGGCCTTGTTCTTCTGCGTCGCGGCGCTAGGTTGCATCAGGGAAGGGAGCCACGCTGGGCGCCGCGGCCCTTAAGGGCTAGTGCCGCAGCGCTAGGCCATTTCTGGGCAGGGGGAAATTTCAGTTTTTAGGCTTTTTCCCAGGGGGCTCGGGGGACGCTTCTGCCACCTTGTGTGAGGATCCGGGAGGTCCCGAGAGCTTGGGATTGGTTCTGGAAGATGTTTTTAAATTGATTAGTAATGGGAGTGTTATTTGTGTGTTGTGACTAGATTCTCAGTGAGGCTCGGATTAGAGGATCGTGCTCGAGGGTTCAGTGCTCAAGAAGCTCGGGACACAGGTAAGAAAGCTGCTGTACCCATAGAGCAGGGCGAGGCCCCATAGTTATGTTGCAGGGCACGGCCCTATATGATTATGTGTTGGGTGTAGCCCATTGATTATGTTAGTATATGTTTAAGTTATGTTTTAATTATGCTGTGTATGCATATATGTGAATGATCGGCAAGGGCCAGGAAAGGCAAAGGTCGGAAACGACGAAGGCCGGGAATGACAAAGGTCGGGAATGGCAAGGGGTCGGGAGCAGCATTTAGCACGCGAAGTGTGAGCTGCTAGGGTAAGGCCCTGAAGGATACCTGGGATATCCTTACAATGTAGACTGCAACTCAGGGCCTGGTAAAGCGCCTGAGACGACATGGCCGTATGTGTTTAGCTTGTTGACAAATTGGTTATATGCTAAGTGGTTCATATGTGTATGTTATCTGTTTATGTGGAGTTTTCTTGCTGGGCTTCAGCTCACGGGTGCTCTGTGGTGTAGGTAAGGGCAAGGAGAAAGTCAACTGACCATAAGTATGGAGAGCGTGATGCGGCACGTACATGTTTGGTCTGCCTGGCTACTATAGCCAGGGGTATTTTTGGAAGTTGTTTGTAAAGAACCCTATTTTGTCGTATAGTCGACTTAAAGTATATTTTGAGTTGTAAATATTTATGAACAGTGTTTTGGGAACCCAAATGCTAAACATTTTATGATTTTTCAGTAATGAAGTTATTTTCAAAGTTTATGACTCTGTTTGTGGTTTGATTACACATTTTCCTTAAAACCTCGATTAGCAAGTTAAAAGCACGTTTTAAACCCACTTAGTAACGACTCTAAGGAAGTAGGGCATTAAAGAGTAACTAGTCATAGACTAGCCAAGCGCTTTAGTTTTCTTCGACCAATAGGTTGATCAAGCCTTTAATGCTCATGTTGGTTAGTCCTAATCATTTCGGCACGCGCTAATATGCTATTGCCGCTCTTGACTCATAAGTCAATTCCATACAACCAGCGCTCAGTACTATTGCTGATCTTGAGTGATAAGTCAGAGCTTCACGACCAGTATTAAAAACCATTGTCGTTTCTGACTAATAAGTCATTGCCATTCACAAGTAAACAATGTTGTCAGGCATTTACAATGCAACCAATGTCCATATATAGAGCACTCAACATGCCTCATCAATAATCATGTATGTCACATACTGGGTGCAGTTTTCTTACCTCAGACTTGAGCGTAAAATAAATAAAGAACGACCCTTGAGAACGATCCTGTCCTTAGGCCATTAGCGATCACCTAATCATAACCAAAGATGAAATCCCATCAATAAAAAGAGTAATAAAAGGTTCATGGACTAAAACCCAGCCCTCAGGACCTCGAATCCTACTAAAACGGTTAGTAGATTCGATCTCGAGCTTTGAAATTCGAAACTCACGCCTAAGACTAAACAAAAACCCATCCTAGCTCAAAGAGGACAAGCGGGCCACAGCGTGCCCCCAAGACAGAGAGCCCCTTATTTGGGTGCCAGGGGCAGGCCGCAACTTATCCTTAAGGGCCACAACATCCTTGCCAAGCATAGCTCAATGAAGTCCCTGGGGTTCACTCAAGTCACAACTTGCATGAACTCGGTCGCGACTTGACCCCGCGTACCCAGCTCCCCTGCATTTTTCTCAATCTAAACCTCAGCCAAAACTCATCAAACAAATCCCAATATCATAACCAAACATTAATACAACATTATCGCCAATCTAGCTATAGAGTCCAAGAACTTTACTTAGCTAGTTAGATAGTAGTATAATAGTTATAGTAGTATTATTGTTATAACTGTGGATTTTTGGTTCAGACCGGGATTTATTTGGACACTCATAGTAGTACTTGTAGATTTTCTAAGTTTAACCTATAGTTTAAGAATATTAATTTTAACCTAAGGTTTGATTAATATGACTGATATTGAAGGTAATAATTATTATATTATAAGGTTTAGATAAGAACCAATTAGATAATAGCACATGCTATGTATGGGTTTATTAATGATTAAGTATTTTGAGGATTAAATATATTAAGGGTAAAATTTGAATGCTCTAAGGTCAGTCAGCAGCTTTGAAAACGAAAGGGCTTAGTCAAGGCTGTTTACTCAATTCAAATTAAGCTAAAAATGTGTAATTTCATGTTTAAATAATCAGCGTATGCCGATATATCGCAGCTATAGGGGGCGATATATCGCAGCACGAAGATACGAAAAACACGAAACATTGCACGATTGCCTCGGGCATATTGGCCCAGGCGATATATCGCCTACAGGGGGCGATATATCGCCCCTCTCAACATAATTTGAAAGTTTTTGAAATCGTTTTCCATTCAAACCTTCAACCTCTTGATAAGTCCAGCACCTTTCTGAACGAGTCTTCAGCCTCTGCTGAACGATAATTCAAATTATTTTCACATAAAAAGCCATTATTTTTATTCAAGTTAAATGAGATCTTTTCATTCCTAAACTCTATAAATAGGACCTAGTACCCAGCCATTTATTCATCTATTACTCTAAGTTCAGAGGCTGCAAGTTGCTAGGTGATTGTGAGAGTGTAAACACTTGGGTTGGGAATCATAAGCTTGATCATCATAAGCTTATCAAACACTTGGGAAGTAAGGTTTTATAGCATTTCGGTTCAAGGTTTAGATTGGTCTTACAAGTCTTCAAGGTATTCCCACACTCTAGTTCATTGGTATTATTTTATTTAAGTTCTCATATTCTTCTACTCAGCCTTCTAACCTTATTCTTTATTTTGGTTAGGAAATCTAAGAACTTGCACATAAGTTTTTGGTAAGTATATTCTCAATGGTATAGTCCTTCCATTCCTTTCATTTCTTTTCTTCAAAGTACTCACTCTGTTACAAATGGTTTTTAGGAGTGTTCCAAAGTCCCAACTCTGTCCTCATATCCCGGTAATTTTGGTAAGGAAAATAAGATAGAATTTATATGTTATATGTTTTATATGTTATCTTATGATTTTTATGTTATGAAATATGTTATGTTAAGTATGCTTGTAGGCTTGGGCATATGACCTATATGACTAACAAGCCCCAAATAGATTATGGGCATATGACTTGCTTAGCTAGCAAGACCCCACTAATCTAATGGGCATATGACTTGTTTAGTCTATGGGACCCCAAGTAATAATGGCCATTATAGTATGTATGTCATATGAGTGTTATGTTATGTTTTTTTTATGTTTTTATGAAATTTATGTATATGGACTATGTGTTAGATTTTCCTTGCTGGGCATTAGGCTCACTCCTTTTTGTTTATATGTGCAGGAAAATAGTCTTAGTGGTGGGAAAGGTTCTTGGAAGCTTGGAGAATGTGTATTGAGGAGGAATGGATTCAAGAGCCGAGCGTTTCGATTCGAGGATGTAGTTTTGTTTCTTATGGTTTTTTTACATGTATTTTTCCGCATTTTATTATGTAAATCTCTTTTTAATTATGTCATGTTTTGATTTTAAAACAATGGGATCCCATATCCTGCTTGATATTTTATGTAAGTTTAACTTTTATTTTTACAAGTTTCTTAATAAAGTTATGGTCTTTTCACTTGTAAAGATTTATTAAAGATTAGTGTTTATGTATAGTTTTCGTTAATGGTCCAAAAGTCTAGAGTAGTTGGGTCATTACACTAGCTATAAAACCCAAGCCTTTCAACACCATTAAACACTCACTTCTAAGATCAAAATCTCAAGCTTATAAACCACCTTAAAAATAGAGTAAAAATAAAGGTTTAAACTTAGAATTCCTTACCTCAATTGCGAATTAAATCCCTTCAATAGCTGCAACACAAACCTAAACTCTCAAGCCTCAAAACCTTAGGCTTCAAATCTTCTAGCTTGCCTCAAATGCTAACCGAGAGAGAGAGAGAGAGAGAGAGAGAGAGAGAGAGAGAGAGAGATGAGAAGAGAACCTCTGTTTTGCTACCTGTGTATTCTACAACCTTCCTTGGCTGAATATATCCAATGGTCTAAATGACCAAATTGCCCTTAGGGCTATCTAAAGGCTTCAAATCTAAGCAAGGGCAAAATTTTCGTTTCCCACCTATCACGTTAATCATAATTAACGTCCTCCAATTCTCGTCACTCCCAATATCCTCAAATAATTATTAAATCATATCCCATTACTTGTTCATTCCCGGTAATGTACTAAATACAAATTTACCCCTAGGCTCACCCCGAGCCCGGTAATTAACCCCGTTATGACCAAACTGCTAACTTGCATCCTAGGATCGTCTCATGCCGAATAGCTCAAAAATATCCACATAATGATGTGGTCTCATTCATATTTCATATACATGCACATAAATATACAAATACGCCCTCAACGACCAAAATTACGAAAATGCCCTTCTTATAAGAAGTGGGCCCACATGCATGTAATTATCATCATATAATAATATAATTCACATAATCATGCATATAATCACATAATAATGCATTAAATCAATTATGGCCCTCCTGACCCCCTAATTCGGGTACTAAGCCACATTAGGGAATTTGGGACATTACAATTGTCACTTGAAAGAAATCCATCTCAAGAATGGTCTATTCACTTGGTGCAATGGGAGAAATAACAATCTGATTTTTGAGAGACTGGATAGAGTGTTTTGCAATCTGGAGTGGTCTAAGCTATTTGTGGTTTCCAATATTCGTCACTTGTCGCAGTGGAATTTAGATCATTGTCCCATTCTTCTTCTCTATAATACTCAGCAGACCTCTTTTGCTTCTTCGACTTAGGGATCTCGGTTTCACTTTGGATATGCTTGGGCTGATAGTAGTGAAAGCCAAAAGATTATTGCAAATTCTTGGTGCGATTATGAGAAAATCACAACCTACAATCAACTTCGTCAATGTTTGAAGACTTGTGGCCAAAAGCTTAACTCGTAGAATAGAAGATGTAAAAGTGATTTACAGTACAATATAAAAGAGCTTAAAGATAAAATCAACTCACTTTCTCATTCTTCGCATATTACTAATTGGCTTACTGTGAAACAACTAGAAAGGAAGCTGGATGTGCTACTGGACAAGGAAGAAATCTTTTGGAAACAGAGGAGTAGAGCATTGGTTACATCATGGGGATAAAAATATCTGTTATTTCCATCAGCAAGCTACCAAGAGACTACGGAAAAATGAAATAAAAGGTATTTTTGATGATAACCTTAAGTGGCGAAGTAACAAAGAATGAATGACTGAAACTATCTGTGATCACTTCAAAAAGCTACTTACAATAAACAGCAGTCGGAGTTTATCGATAGAATACAAAGGTGTGACCCAAATTGTCTTAGCTACCAAGCCAATGAGTCTCTCCTTACTCCATTCATAGCTGAAGTTATTAAAGAGGCTGTCTTCCAAATACATCCTCTCAAAGCCCCAGGAGCAGACTTTCCAGGTGCTTTCTATCATCAAAACTGGGATCTATTGGGTCATCGGTTACTAAAGTTTTCCTTGACATACTAAATGAGGATGTTGATTGTAGTGCCATTAACGATACCCTCATTTGTCTCATCCCTAAAAATAAAAATCCCCTTCGGATTACTGAGTATCGGCCCATCAACCTTTGTAATGTGGTCTATAAAGTCATTTCGAAATGTTTGGCTCATCAGATGAAAGCTAGCTTACATGGCGTAATTTCAAAGAATCAAAGTGCTTTTATTGAAGGAAGACTCATTCAAGAAAATGCAATCATTGGGTTTGAAAGGTTGCATAGCATGAAGAAAGGAAGATTTGGCAATGGTAAGAAAGTGGCCCTTGAGCTTGATATGTCTAAAGCCTACAATAGAGTGGGATGGTATTTTATTGAAGCTATGATGAAGTGTTTGGGTTATGATGAGAAATGGGTCCAAAAGTTGATGAAGTGCATTAGCTTGGTGTCCTATTCATTCTTGATTAATGGGACTATCCAAGGCAAAGTTATCCCTCAAAGAGGTCTTCGTTAGAGAGATCCTCTCTCTCCTTATCTCTTCCTTATTTGTGTTGAAAGTCTCACTTGCTTATTCATGAAGCTGAAAGAGCTAATCAACTCCATGGTCTCAAGTTTGGTAAGAATGGTCTTAGACTCTCTCATTTATTCTTTGTGGATGATAGCTTTATCTTTTTTGATGCTTTTTTGGTTGAAGGCAAAGTATTGGCAGTAATACTAGCAACTTATGCTAAACTTTTAGGCCAATATATTAACTTTGACAAGTCTGAGTTGTGTATTGGAAAACAAGTACAAAAAGAGGAAGGGGCTACTATTGCAAACTTCTTAGGCGTTAAATTGGTGGAGTGCCATGCTACTTATTTGGGAATGCCTGCCTTTGTAGACCGAAGGAAAAGGGATGTCTTTGCTAGCCTAAAAACTAAAGTTTGGAACAAACTTCAAAGCTGGAAGTCTAACCTATTTTCACAAGCAGACATGGAAATCCTTATCAAAGCAGTCATACAAGCCTTACCTTGTTACATCATGAGTTGTTTCAAGTTACCCAAACGTCTTCTTTATGAGTTACAATCCATGGAAGCTAGATTTTGGTGGGGGTCTACTACAAATAAGAGAAAGATGCATTGGTGTAAATGGAATCATTTATGTAAGTGATAACTCTACAAAATAGAGTTATTTTACCACTTTTTATGTGCTAATTGTTGCTTAATTCTTGAGTTTTTAAGTAATTTATTAAGTTTTTAAGTAATTTTGTATTTATTAGTCTTATTGTAATTTTCCAGATTTTTATATGTTTTTTTAGATATTTTATTATAATATGTTGTAGTTTAATTATTTATAATTAATATTGTTAAGTTAGAAGTTAAAAATATAATTCTTTTGAACTTAAATGCTACATTAAATTAAGTTATAATCAATATTTTTAAATAATTAATATGATTTATTTATAATTGAAAATATTTGATTGTGATTTAATTTATCTTTATGTTGTAGGAATTATGTTGAATTTTTGGAAAAAGTAAGGAAATCAAAAGTGGTATTTGTGAAGAAAGAAAATAGAGGAAAATGAAGCCCAGGCCCTCCATTCGGCCCAGCCCGTCTGCCTCAGCCCCTTGGCCCACGCAGCCCACTCCAGCCAACCTCCCAGGCCCGCCTGGCCCTTTCTCCAGCCCACCTGCCAGCCGAAGTTGTTTCCTCCCCAATGCCTGACTCTTCCTTGCTGCTCCTCAACCAATGCCACAACCCACCTGCCACTCTTCAGTAGCCCATCACACCCAGCTGCTCCCAACGCTTCACACTTCCCAGCTGCCCAGCCAAAGAAGCACCCACCGAAGCCTTCACTCCTGCAGCTCCTCCCAGCTCCCTGGGCCGCATCTGCCCAGGCCTGAAGAAGCCAGCCCTCCAGCTGCCCAGCCGAACCCTTCATCTCCTCCATTCAGCCTTCAACTCAGCCCAACAAGCAGCCCCAAGGCCCAATCTGAAACACTCCAGCTGCTCCCCTGCCCAAAGTTGCCTTTTCTTATTTTTTTGAGCCCAACAAAAGCTCACTTTTGTACCCTTGTCCCCTTTGCCAAAAATACTATTTTTTTACCCAAAATTTTCTACACATTTTACCCCAAAACATCATCATTACATCCTACAATTTACTCCTATATGTCATATTATTCATCATTTCAAATTTAATTTAATCAATTTAAATTTATTATTTTAATACACTTTTTTTGGCTATAAATAAGGGAGTTGGGTGCTTGATTTTAGGAGGTTACACTACACATTCTACACTTTCAAGACCTCTCCATTTTCTTCTTCTTCTTTGTTGTAAATTTTCTATATGTTTTTAGAGGAAAATTTTGGGGGTTCATCCTCCAAATTTTCCTATTTATGTTTGTAATTTTTAGTTTGTATTTTTTATTCTAGTTATGAGTTTCTAATCTTTTTAAGATTATTAAGGTGATGATGAAACAATATGTAACTAGATAGTATTTATGTTGTGTGTTGATTTCTCATTTTGTGCAATAAAGTTTATGGATTTTCTTCTTCAAATATCTTATTTCATCTTAAATATCATGTATTTTGGATTGTTAGCACATATTTACACTTTGTTCTTCATTAGTGCAAAAACATAATATTCTTTGTGTAAGATGTGTCATTAAATTGTACACATCCAATGCTTAGAACAAAAATATTATGTTTTGCCTTATAAATAATGTTCATTGATTTATTTGTTATTTCATTAGATTGATTTACACTAAATGCTTTGAAATTATAATTTTAAAAGTGAAGATAAATCCTACAATTATATAGTAATTTGGGAATCAATGTACTTATAAATATTATAGAACTTATATTTTGTAGATTCTAATACCTTAATAATCTTCTTTTACCATCTTGATTTCTATTATTAATTTATGTTTATATATTGTCTTTAATTTCTTTATTATTGTCTCTTATTTGGTTTTCTTGTCACAAATTCTCATCAATCTTTGGAGCTAGGTTAGAATTTATTAATTTTGGTTTAAAATAGTTTTCTTTTGATTTTCGACAACTCATTTGTGTTCAACATCCTTGCTTACACGATCACTATTCTATATGAACGATTCATGCGCTTGCGATTTACATATTTAAAACATACCCGTTTTGGGTCCATCAGTAAGCCTAAGAGTCATGGAGGATTAGGCTTTCGTCAATTGGAAGACTTTAACAAGGCTCTTTTGTATAAACAAGGTTGGAAAATAATCTAGACCTGAGTCTCTTTTAGCTAGAGTTCTTAAGGAGAGTTACTTTTCCTCTAGCTCTTTTCTTGAAGCTAATATAAATTCCCAAAGTTCCTATCCTACATTTGGAGGGGTCTAATTTGGGGCTGAGACTTATTAGTTAATGGTGTTCATTGGTGTGTTAGATCTGGTGCTAATGTGTGAATTAATGAATACAAATGGATCCCTAGAGCGAAGTCTTTCACTCTCAGGCAGCCAGCTTGCGTTCCTAAAGATACCCGAGTAAATTGGCTAAAAAATTCTGATGGCACTTGGAACAAGTCTAGAGTTACAGAAGTCATTCATAAGGATGATGTCCCTTGGATTTTAGGATTAGCTCTATTTACCCGAAAAATGGCTGCTGATGATGTGGCAAGGATTTCTCACACGTGGCGGAAGTGCTGTTCGATTATCGACCAGAGGCACATCACTTCGTCAGGGCTTAACTATTAGATACGACCAGGCTAGTCGTATAATTTGATTTATTTCCTTCTAAGATTGTAATCCTATAATAATTGCATTGAATATTTCCTCTTTATTACCTTGATACGCGGTGATTAAGGAAAGTTAAGGCCCATTGGCCCATGTAACCCTCCTTGAGCCTATAAATATGCATGAAATAGCTCAAGGAGGGGACTTTTTGATCTCTGAATCTTTTTGCTAAGTATTAAGAGAAAGAGAGCTATAGTGTGATTATTCATCGTTTTATTGTAATTCTTTCAAAGTTTGTGAAACTCAAGAACCCTAGTTCTTTGATCACGACTTTGAGATTCAATATTAATAATAGCACTAAGTGGGCGTAGGTCATTACCATTCTTTGGGGCCGAACCACTATAAATCCTTGGTGTTTTCTTCTTTTCCATTATATTAAATTCTTAATTGTCGTTTTATCTTTTGTCATACATTTGACTCCATGTCGTTGGCCAAATCAAGGGTCAATATTCTAGTGCTTTCATTGAGAGTTTAACGAAAAA
Organism: Humulus lupulus; assembly: GCF_963169125.1. Lineage (NCBI taxonomy): Eukaryota > Viridiplantae > Streptophyta > Magnoliopsida > Rosales > Cannabaceae > Humulus > Humulus lupulus. Next base: position 44,890,916 of record NC_084796.1, on the reverse strand, counting down.
CTGTAAGAAAATCTAATGGCAAAAACATCCAAGAAGACTGGACAGGCCGCTGGCACTGCACCATCCCAACCTCCTCCCCCAAATGTGGCTGAGAATGAACCACATTTGGAGTTTGAAGAGAAGGAGTTAGATTCTGAAATGCTGAGGGCAACGCTAGGGGTGTTGCAGGATGAGTTGGCTAATCTGAGGGCCAATAAGGAGAATGTTGCGGAGACAATGGCGCTGCAGCAAAGAGAAATAGAACGCCAGTGCCAGAAGCTGAGTGAGCGGCAGGCAGAAATGGATCATCGGCAGAGGGATGCCATGGCCGCTCTTGAAGCATTCATCTAATCGGCTCGGAGTCAGGCTGCGCCAGCCTCCTAGCCAGATCAGTCGCCGAATGTGCCACCTCAAAAAGGTCCCAATCCTAGCCCTCCGCTCCAGCCGGCAAGCCCTCAAAGGCCGGAGCAGCCGCCTGTGGCTCAGGATGATGTCCCACCTAGGGATCCTGAGCAGCAGCCTCCATCTCAGACTGGTCGAGGCAATCCCCAGCGCCCGAGGCAGAATAGGGTCGGGCAACCGCCCCGCAGCCCTAGACGCCCAGGGGATGAAGAGCTGAATCTACCGAGCAGGGGACAGAGTCCTTCCACCAATAGAAGGAACATCGAGTCAGGCTCTGCGGTCAGGAGCCCCTCACGACATAGCAATGCACGGGGAACCAACGACCAGCATAGACCTCCCCCTGACTCTCGGGAGATGCCAGCCCAAAAAGGAAATAGCATGAACAGCTGGTCACGCCGTAGTCAGCCACAATTTAGAGATGGCCATGACTATAATGAAGCCGATTCTGGCAAAGGAAATGCTGGACGGAGAAATGAAGAAAAAGGTGGAGGCAGAAGCCCCCCACCTAGAGAAAATAGGCCAGCTAGCCACAATATTGGGGGGCAACCCAGGCAACAGAACCTCTTTAGTCGGCTAGGAGTTAGCGAGCAGAGACATAGAGACGATGATTTAAGGGACGTACTTAACGACCGCCGTGAGAGGCACGACGAGTACGCTCCCCCAGCACCGGTGGCCCCAACAATCCTAGAAGCTGTTCAGGCTCAGATTGATGCTCTGAACCAGGCGGTACAGCAACTGATCAGGGGATATTGAGTACAATAGGAGGAGGGGCACTCCCTTTGTACAGAGGATTGCTGCGGCTGAAACCCCCAGTAAGTTCAAGATGCCAACATTGCCGAACTTTGACGGGTACGGAGACCCAGTATCTCACATTAATAAGTTTGAGATACAAATGGATATACAGAAAGTGTCGGAAGATGCCCGCTGCCGGATCTTTCCAGCGACACTGTCTGACACTGCCCAGGAGTGGTTCTTCAAGTTCCCTCCTGCTAGTATAGTATCTTGGGAAATGTTTGTGAAGGAATTTTACGGACAAATCTACGCGGGTCGCGTACACCCCACAGAGGCCAACCAGCTGGTCAAGATACGCCAGAAAGAGGGAGAGCCCTTGAAATAATATGTCCAACGCTTCATGCGAGTAGCAGGTGGAGCCAAGAAAGTGGGCGATGAAGGTAAGATGATGGCCCTAACTGCTGGGGTTAGGCACCATTCACCCCTTTGGAGTAGCCTCAGAAAGAATGGGGTAAGAAGTACCCAGGAGTTTTTGGATCGGGCTGATCGATATATCAAGCTCGAAGATACGATTGCCAATGAAGGGAAATCACCAACAAAAGACAAGGGGCCGAAGGAAGAACCTGCCAAAGTCGCCAACGGGTTGGAAAAGCCCAATGGCAATGGCAAGGGCAACAGGAATGGCAATGGTAGGAATGGTGGAAAACAGGCAAACAATGAACCCTCAGCTTCTGAGAGTAAACGCCCCAAAGCAGTCAATACGAGCCGAGATTCACCAAATACACGGCCCTTGTCGAAAGCTGAGCTAAAGTCTACCAGGAAACCAGCTCAAGCGTGCCTTACAAACGACCCGCAACTATAGGGAAAGATATCTCCAAGAAAGATACGATGAAGTTCTGTCATTTTCACAACGACTACGAGCACGACACCAATGAATGTAACCAGTTGAAAGACGAGATTGAGTTCCTGATCTGGCAGGGACATTTAAGAAGATACGTGCGAGCCACAGGAGGGTCTCAGCGAGAGGCTCAAGGTGGCAATAAGCAAGTGCCTGCACGCCAACACTCGCCACCTCTACAACCAGCTCCTGTGGCAGGCACTTTCTCACCATCTTCATAGGCCCACATCTTGCAGGAGACAGTGGGAAAGCAAGGGAACGATATGCTCGAACCCTACGCCATGACCAGGACATTGAGATGATGAGTGTGGAGGATCGAGCACCAAAAAAGGCTCGAACAGAGGAGGAATTGATAACCTTCTCTGAAGACGATGCTCAGCACGTGCGATTCCCACACTCCGATCCGCTGGTCATAGACGTACAAATTTCCAACATGATGGTGAAGAGGGTGTTGGTCGACACAGGAAGTTCGATCAACATCCTATACAAGTCTTCGCTAGAAAGAATGAAGCTATCCGTCAAAGACCTGGAGCCATGCAACCAAACCATCTATGGTTTTTTCGGTGAAGGGCTCGCCCTAACAGGGTCGATTAGGCTTCTAGTTACAGCAGGTACTGTACCTGCTAATAGGACATTACTCACTACTTTCATAGTAGTTGATTGTCCTTCAGCATACAATGCTGTAATTGGGAGACCAATTTTGGTCGACCTACAGACCGCCATTTCAATATGGCACCTTGCCATGAAATTCCCAACAGACGCAAGGGTAGGATGCGTATTGGGAAATCAGCGGGAAGCAAGGGAGTGCTACAACGCCTCGATCACCAAGGCAAAGAAGGGTGTATCGAGAGATGTTCCCGGAAAAGAGTTGCAAATGGAAATTGATGCTCAGACCCAGTCAGGTGATAATGTCACCAAATAGGGTGTTGCCCAAAGTGAGGATATAGACTTGGATCCTCGCTTTGGGGATTTTGAGGTGGAAATAGGATCCATTGAGGACCTTGAAGAGGTCCAACTCGATGAAGAAAATCTTACCAGGGTTGTGAAAGTCAGTAAAAACTTAGAGACAACAACAAAACAAGCACTAGTGGAGTTTTTAAGGAGGAACCAGGAAGTCTTCACCTGGTCGCACAAGGACATGGTCGGAATAGACCCTGCAGTCATTAGCCATGTCCTGAACATCGACAAGAGTTATCCACCGGTGCAACAGAAAAGAAGGGTGCTCGACAAAGATAGATCAAAGGCCTTAAAAGAAGAAGTCGAAAAGCTAAAGGATAATGGGTTCATCAGGGTGGCGTTTTATCCATCATGGGTCTCTAATCCCGTGCTATTTCCCAAGCCAAATGGCAAGTGGCGCACTTGCATGGATTTCACAGACCTTAATAATGCCTGCCCCAAAGATTGTTTCCCACTCCCAAGAATCGACCAGCTGGTGGATGCCACTACAGGGCATGCGATTCTCTCATTCATGGATGCATACTCCGGGTATAATCAGATTAGTATGCATCCTCCTGATGAGGATCACACTAGCTTTCGGACTGATACAGGGCTTTACTGTTACAAAGTAATGCCCTTCGGTTTGAAAAATGCTGGTGCAACTTACCAGCGACTAGTCAACCACATGTTTAAAGAGCTGATCGACACAAACATGGAGGTCTACGTCGACGACATGCTGGTCAAGTCGAAGAAGGCAGAAGGGCATATAAAGGATTTGCAAGAGTGCTTCAACTTCTTGAACAAATATAAGATGAAGTTGAATCCCCAAAAATGCTCCTTCGGAGTAGGATCAGGGAAGTTCTTGGGATTTATAGTTAACTCGAGAGGAATTGAAGCCAATCCCGAGAAAATCAAAGCCCTGATCAATATGAAATCGCCAGCAAAGATTAAGGATGTTCAAAGTTTGACCGGAAGGATTGCCACACTCAATAGATTTATTTTGAAGTCAACAGATAAGTGTGTTCCATTTTTTAATCTACTTAGAGGCAACAAAAAATTTGAGTGGACGGAGGAGTGCGAGCAGGCTTTTCAAGCATTGAAAACTCATATGGCGCAACCACCAGTCCTATCGAACCCGGTTGATAAGGAAACTTTGTCAATCTACCTGGCGATCACGGAATATGCTGCTAGTGCCGTTTTAGTAAGGGAGGAAGAAGGTGTGCAAAAGGCTGTTTATTAAGTAAGCAAGAGGCTAATTGGAGCGGAGCTGCGATACCCACCTATTGAAAAGTTAGCCTGTTGCTTAATTTTGGCCTCTAGGAAGCTACGACCTTACTTTCAAGCTCACCCAATCACGGTTTTGACCGACCAGCCTCTACGGCAAGTTCTGCAAAAACCAGAGGCTGTGGGTAGATTGTTAAAATGGGGAGTCGGACTTGGGCAGTTCGATATCTCTTACTTGCAACAAGCAGTGATAAAAGGGCAAGCCCTGGCTGACTTCATTGCAGAGTTCACCGAACTTACAGATAGCGAGTAGAACGAAGAACCAGAAGAGCCTGAGTCGCAAAACCAACCTCCCTCATGGAAGTTATTTACAGATGGCTCTTCCAATGAGCATCATGCAAGGGCAGGGGTGATCCTGATTATGCCTAAAGGGCATTGTTTTCACTGTGCAATCAGGTTCGACTTCACTGCTTCCAACAATGAGGTTGAGTATGAAGTGTTACTCGCTGGGTTACGATTAGCCAGGGATATGAATATAAAGGTGCTCGACATCTACAGTGATTCTTATCTGGTGGTGAATCAAGTCATGGGAGAGTACCAGGCACGAGGTTTAAATATGGTTGCCTATTTAAACAAAAAAAAAGATCTATTGGCTCAGTTCGACAAATACACCCTCTAGCAAGTACCTCGCGACCAAAATTCCAATGTTGATGCTTTGGCCAAGTTAGCAAGCGCGAAGGATGATGATACTCTGAACATAGTACCAGCTGAACGGCTATCTGTGCCAAGCATCCAAGCAGAGGAGACCACTTTGGTGATCCAGATGGTAGATACGTGGATGGCACCATACGTAGAGTATCTGACGCAAGGCGTGTTGCCGACGGACAGAAATAGAGCTAGGACCCTTCAACGACAAGCTGCTAGGTATGTCCTGGTAGATGGAGTCTTGTACCAGAGGGGATACTCAATGCCACTCCTCAGATGTGTTTCGAAAGAGAAAGCCAAAGAATTGATGAAAGAGGTACACGAAGGCTTTTGTGGGGACCACGCCAGGGGGCAAATCTTGTCGAAAAAGATCTTGAGGCAAGGATACTTCTGGCCCACGATGAATGAAGACTCGATGGAGTTTGTACAGATGTGCGACAAGTACCAGAGGTTCTCCAAAATCCCACGAGCAGCCCCTAATGAGCTTAAACAAATGCAAAGTTCGTGGCCGTTTGCAATTTGCGTATAGATTTGATCGGCTCTTTGCCCACCGGGAAGGGCGGCATCAAGTACGCCGTAGTTGTCGTCAATTATTTCACTAAATGGGCCGAAGCTGAGCCACTCGCAATCATAATGACCAAAAAGGTGTTGGATTTCTTGATCAAAAACATCGTTTGTCGCTATGGATTTCCAAGGAAAATCGTCTCGGATAACGACACACAGTTTGATAGTGATTTATTCACGGACTTTTGCGAACGGTATGGGATTATCAAGAGCTTTTCTTCAGTCGCTCATCCCCAAGCAAATGGACAAGTCAAAGCAGTCAACAAAATGCTAAAGGATACCCTAAAGAAAAGACTAGAAGAAGCTAAGGGTGCTTGGCCAGAGCAATTGCCTAAAGTCCTTTGGTCGTACAGAACTTCTCATCGAACAACAACAGGCCATACTCCATTCTCTTTGGCTTATGGATATGAGGCTATGTTGCCCGTGGAGTTAGATACGCCCTCACATCGCAGAATAACATATGATCAAGGCTTGAACAGCCAGCTATTGATGGAATCCCTGGACTTGATCGATGAGAAACGTGAACAAGCACAACTCCGAGTAGCTGCGTACCAGCAAAAAGTCGCTCGATATTTCAACTCTAAAGTACACGAGAGAAAATTTAGCGTTGGATATTTAGTACTTCGAAGAGTTTTCCTAAACACCCGCGACCAGGCTACTGGAGTACTCGGACCTAATTGGGAAGGGCCTTACCAGATTGAAGAAGTCCTCCATCCAGGCACCTACAAACTTGCTCGCTTAAACGGAGATCTCATTCCTCGCTATTGGAATGGAGAACACCTGCGCAAGTACTATCAATGAACAATTCTTCTTAAAGGATTGGCTTGTATTAATTTTTCTTTTTACAAGTTATGAAAAAGGGTTGGTCATTTTATGTGACTAATCGCTTATAAGTGTAAGATCTTATTGTTAGAAAAATATAAATTGCTTCAATGGAAATGGTAAGAAAATGTTACAACTCTATGCAAAGTAATACAATAGACAAGGATTGATTAAATTAAAGTGTTACAACTCTATAACTGAAAATACAAATAAAAATAGAAGGAGATGAAAGATGATAGAAATAGAAAGTACAACTCTATTACAAAAAGATACAAGTAAACTAGAAGTGTTTGAACAAAGGAAATAAAAAGGATTACAACTCTTAAACAAAAGTACAAGTAAATAGAATAAGAAGAAAGAGCAATAGAAGAAAATAAGAACAAGAATCAAAACAATAAACTCTCACTCACACAACCAAAGTGAAGAGTGTTGGGGATCACCAACTTGAACAAGGTTTGAAACCTTTGTCCAAAAGCTTATTTCCCCCTAACTCAAGCACTAAGGGATCTCTCACAGATTATAGGAAAATCTTTCTGGAATTATCAAGCCTCAAGGTGTTTCTAGCCAAGTGCTCTAATGGATAGAAATATTGTGTCTTACAAGTGAGCTATAGGCTCCTATTTATAGAGTTTAGAGACACCCTTTGAATTTCAAATTCCACCAACTCCCATGGCTGTTACCAATGTTTAATTGGATTAATATGGAATTAAAAATGAGATTTGGGAGTTATTTGGGTTTTTTGAGCCGTTCAACAAAGATTGAAAAAACTGAAAAATTGGTCAGTTTTGGCCTGTGGCCGCAGCCACCGACCAATTTCAGCACAAAAAATGTGTTGTTTTTCCAAACGGTTCCAAACCCTCCCAAATGATTTTGTAACTCCCAAAACACATTATTGGGGTTAAAATCATATCTCTAACATCCATATCACATATGGCTTTATGAAATTCATCTCAATATTGTGTAACAACAATTTTACACAATAAAGGGTAATATTTGGAAGTTACAAATTTATAACACCAAATATGTTACATTATTTGGATATATCTCATATATCTAAATATTGCAACTCTCTATTATATGTTACAATATGTGGCACACTTTGTCACATTTATTTAATCTAAAACATTATATTATAATATAATATAGTATTACATTATATTATAAAATAATATAACATTCCCCCACTAGATTAAATAGTTATCTATTGTAACACTTAATTAATCAATCATTATATTTTGAAATATAACATATCCCCCACTTGATTAAATAAGAAATCTCTCTTATAGGAGTCATTGCATTAGTGCATAAAGCAAAGTGTTTTTCAACTTGAACTTTACTATAGTGTAATTATCACAAAATTTGTCGAAAATTAGGTTGCACTAGGCATTGAACCATCTTTTCATGATGAGAAATCGGTGATAACACACACACCTTTGCAATGTTCACTTGAGACCACTATGTCTCGCTTTGCACCGTTAATGGCCATGTGCACTTTCCATTCATGGACGTTCTTGAGAATACTCCCAATTCTCATGAGAGGCGGCACCACCCCTAGGTCCATATAGGTAGAATTCTTACAGTATTTCGTTACAAAAAATACTTGTCTTTACAAGACTGAATTCTATTAAAAAAAAAACCTTTCGGTTTTAACCCTAAACTTGGTAACACACAAGTACTCAATATCTCAGATGGGACTTGTTTTGAATACAACTAATATTCACTTGATTGACTTGTTATTACCTATTGAACCTAACACTAGTTGAATAACTAGTGTTAAGATAGGTTACCGTCAATTGTGAATCTCTTTAGGGAGTTTAAGTCCCATCCCTCAAGATGAGGCAGCCACTAAATCCCCGTTAGTGGCTTAGTGAAAGGATCCGCCAGATTTTTACTTGTTCTCACATAAGATATTGAGATGACTCCTCTTTGAATCAATTCTTTTACATATCCATGTCTTAGACTAATATGTCTAGACTTCCCATTATACTCTCCGCTGTATGCTCTAGCCAATGTCGCTTGGCTATCACAATATATCGATATAGTAAATACATAATCTTTTATTAGGGGAATCTCTATCAACAGATCCCTTAACCATTCGGCCTCTTTGCCGGTAGCAGCTAGAGCTATGTACTCTGCTTCCATAGTGGAATGAGATATACAGGTTTGCTTCTTGGAACCCAAGAAATTGCACCTCCACCAAGTGTAAATACCCAAGCAGTTGTGGACAAGTTGTCCCCAAGATTGGATATCCAACTTGCATCTGTATATCCTTCTAATATCGAAGGAAATTTGGAGTAGTGAAGGCTTAGTCCTTTGGTTTTCTTGAGATAACCTAGGACTCTTCCAATTGCCTTCCAGTGATCCACACTTGGATTACTTGTAAACCTACTAAGTTTATTTACCGCAAATGCTATATCAGGTCTAGTACACTGGGCAGCGTACATTAGACTCCCTATAGCACTAGTGTACTCCAATTGAGCCATCGCTCTACCTTCATTCTTCTCTAGTTTTACACTATGATCGAATGGAGTATTGACATATTTAACCTTGAGATGGTTAAATTTGTTCAATACTTTCTCAACATAATGGGCTTGCCCTAACGCAAAACCCCCACTATGTTCCTTTACTTTGATACCGAGTATGGTATCAACTTCTCCAAGATCTTTCATCTTGAAGGTTGATGATAGAAACCTCTTCGTTTCTTCTATTCCTTTCATGCTATTACTTAGAATAAGCATGCATCCACATATAAGAAAACAATGATCACATATCCCTTACAAGTTTTGGAATACAAACACTTGTCTCCATTGTTATGTCTAAACCCATTAGACATGATGGCTTGATCAAATTTCCCATGCCATTGCTTAGGAGCTTGTTTCAATCCATATAAGGATTTTACAAGTCTACAAACTTTATGTTCATATTTTGGTAGGACAAACCCTTCGGGTTGTTCCATATAGACCTCCTCATTGAGGTCACCATTAAGGAATGTCGTTTTGACATCCATTTGATGAACATACAAGTTGTGTATAGAAGCTAAAGCGAACAAAATTCTTATAGAAGTTGTTCTTGCAACAGGCGCATAGGTATTGAAATAATCAATACCCTCTTTTTGCCTAAACCCTTTAGCTACTAATCTAGCTTTAAAGGTTTGGATAGTGCCGTCAGTGTGGTATTTTCTCCTAAATACCCACTTACACCCAATTGGCTCAGACCCCGGTGGGAGGTCTACCAATTCCCAAGTGTTATTGGAAAGAATGGAATCCATCTCATCATTGATGGCTTCTTTCCAAAATGCACTATCTCTCGATTGCATAGCTTCTCTATAAGTCTTAGGATCATCTTCAACAAGAAGTACAATAGGAATTTTCCTAATGACTTCCTCTCTATTTCCTTCTACCATGTAGAATGAAATTCGTTGAGAATCTATCTCATCCACTACTAGACTTTTATGATTTTTAAGCCTTTGACTTCTTCTAGGTTCAAAGGGTTGCTTTACATCTTTTTTAGAATTCTCCTCTTGAGAATCAACTTTGGATGTAGAAGCTTGAGAATTGTTCTCATATAACAAATTCTCCTTTAGAAATGTTGAAGCTTGAGAATTGTTGTCACATAACATGTTCTCAAAGAATTCAACTTCTCTAGATTCAATCACTATATTAGACTCTAAGTCTAATAGCCTATAAGCTTTACTATTGTTGGAATAACCAACAAAAACACACTTTATGGCTCTTGAACCTAACTTTGTTCTATTAGGTTCGTTTTTTTTGCAATATGCAAGACACCCCCACACTTTGAAGTACCCTATGTTGGGTTTTCTTCATTTCCATAACTCATATGGAGATATCTCATTTTTCTTCATCGGTATTCGATTAAGAATGTGACAAGCGGTTAAAAGCGCTTCACCCCATAAGTTGAAGTTCAACTTAGAAAACACCGACATAGAATTTATCATCTCTAGATAAGTCATATTTTTCCTTTCGGCAACACCATTGTGTTGTGGTGTATAAGGTGCAGTGCACTCATGAATTATACCATTTTCTTCACAAAATGTATTGAATTCATTAGAGAAGTACTCTCATCCTCTATCACTTCTTAGCACCTTAATCTTTTTATTTAGTTGATTTTCAACTTCTAATTTGTACAATTTAAAAGCATCAAAAGTTTCATCTTTATGCTTTAAAAGAAACACATAGGTATATCTACTAAAATCATCTATAAAAGTAAGAAAATACCTTTTACCACCTCTAGTTAAAACACCATTTAATTCATAAAGAACACTATGGATTAAATCTAGCAAATTAGATGATCTTTCTACACTAGGAAATGGTTTCTTAATCATTTTTGCCTTAACACATGTTTCACATTTACCATAGTTTTTAAAATTGCATGCAATCATACCACATTTTACTACTCTTTTCATGGTTGAAAAACCTATATGCGATAGTCTAAGATGCCACAAAAATAAAGAATCATACTCAACAATATAGGCGGAATTAGCATTTTTATTGATAACATTAAAAGTTACATCATTGGTGCACAATTTAACCATACCCTCACAAGAGTACCCCTTCCAAAAATACATTTGATTTGGTAAGTATAAGTTTACATGACTCAAAAACAGCTTTAATGCCGGGCTTGCCAAGCAAATCACCACTTACCAAGTTTCTACTCATTTCGGGAACATAAAGTACATTCACTAATGTAACTTTCTTGCTGGAGGTGAAGTAGACTTCAATAGTACCTTTGCCAAGTACCTTGTATTTTCCCTCATTGCCCATTTGTAACTCATGGTTGCTCTTTGACTCTTCAAAGGTCTTGAACAATGATTTGTCATAGGTGACATGGACGGTGGCACATGTAACATACCACGACCCTTTCACCTTGCCTTGGACCGCATTCACCTCACTAAGGGTAGCAACTATGTTTTCCTCTTGAGTTGTGTTCACCTTAGGTCCTTTTTGGTCTTTTCTATGCCTACATTCTCTAGCATAGTGACCATTTTTCCCACACACAAAGCAAGGATCTTTCTCGCCCTTAAACTTGTTTGGGTTGGTTTTTGGACCCAAAGGTTTCTGATTACCCTTTTTCCCTTTGTTTTTGGGATGTTTTGGTTGTGACACCGCATTTTCTTTGGAAGTCTCTCCATTAGACCCCTCCACAAGTTTATCTCTACATATCGATTCCTCTTCAATTCGAATATGCTTTTGGATCTCCTCCAAAGAATAATCCTCATTTTTATGAAGGATTCTTTTCCTATAGCTCTTCCAAGTTGGTGGTAATTTAGCCACTATAGCACCAACTTGAAAGGCCTCGGGAAGCTCAATCTTTAACACTTTCAATTTATTAACAATAATTTGCAATTCATGAATTTGAGGAAGAATAGGTTTATCATCAAAAAATTTGAAATCAAAGTGTTTACCGAGTTTTTCGGAAACGAATAACTAACAGAATAATAAAAAGATAAGAACCGTAGAAATACTGAAATGTAACTAAACAAACAGTGTTTTTACGTGGTTCAGGCGTTAACAAGCCCTAGTCCACGAGTCGATGTTATTATACTTGGAAAAGATTACAGTAAGATGGCTGGTGCATAAGAACTTCCCACCCTCACAATGTTTCTCTCGGGTTCTCTTAAAGAAGATGAAGCTAGAGAGATTTTGGTAGAGTCCTCTCCTCTCTCTCTTTTTTCTTCTTGTAAAAGGAAGGAGTCTTTATAGCTAGGGTTTCGGATCAGGGTTTTTCTCTACGTACATGAGTCTTAATTACACCAGCCATAAATAGGGGATACAATTACTATCGTCGCATGGCTACCAGACTCTATGTGGGTATATTTACGTGAAAGTATGGGGAACACACAAAGTCAGCCGTCTTTTCCAAGTTGTCAGCGGAACAGTAGGCGAAAAGGTACCCTTAGGCGTGCTGGGATGTGTGCGGCTTTGACCTGACGGGCGTGTCAGGCGGGATCCTGTGTCAGACGGATATCATTCCAAGCATGCCTTCTCCCGGACTCGACCGTTCGGTCTTGTTCTGTGCGGGGCACGGAACTGTTCCCGCGGAGACCACTCGAAGAGCCTCTCCTGGAAGGGGCCTCCCCGAGGGGTATCCTTCGGGAGTCCGGGAGAGTTGACGAGTTTCCGTGTTGTGCTTGTTTCGAAGAGTAATCCGGATACTAGACAGGAGAGGCGAAGCCTTTCTGTCCATCCGCTAGCTCTGGTCACCCTCCGTGAAAGACATCGATAATTCTGCTTCCCCGAGGTCATCAATCTAAACGCTATCCGGAAATCTGGATAACATTTACCCCCCAAGGTCGCGGAGCTTTGAGAGATCCGGGAGCTTGTACAATCGGTTTCTTAGATTAGGCGAGGGGGCACCTTCTGTGTTCCCGGAAGGGTTCCTTTTTCCCGCCTGAGTATAAGTATGAAAGAGAAAAAGGAATTTCTTTTGTTTGAGATCAAGTACTCAAGTGCGGCAAGGATCACGTGTCATTCTAGGAATGGTTCTGCGACCGAGACGTGTGCGTGAGGCGACTGGTTGAGGATGCGTGCGTCAGTCATCTGACTATTTGACGTTTTTTAATGGTACTCAGGGCCCGAGGTGGTGTAATGATGGGAAATAAATATTTTATTCCCATCCGAGGAGTCATAAATAGGATCGTCGCTTCCTCTCCAGCCGTTGGATCTGACGCACATGGAATGGGAAGATCGGGACCGTCCACTCGAGGAATTCGAAACGGCTTCTTCCCTGCTATAAAAACGAGGGAAAGGACCTTTCTTCCTCTTTACGCTTTCAGATTCTCCATCTTTAGGATTTTCAGATTTCCAAACCTCCGAACTCTCAGGCTTCCCAGCTTACGTTCCTCCGAACTTGCCATTTCTTTTGGTAAGTATCTGGAAACTTTTCTTTTTGATTTGGCAGTGGGTTTATTCCCCAAAGTTCTTGGTTTGAATCGCCGTTCATCTTTGCAGCTTTTACTTCTCGCGATCGTGCTGTGCAGTGATCCAGTTACTCCTTCAACCTCTACCTACCCGAATATCAGTAAGTATTTCTACTGTGCTCTTTCCTCCCAAACCTTAGGTTGTTGGTAGTTGTTAGAGTAGAGGTTTCTGCCATTATTGCTTATGTGCATGTGTGAATAGGGCTTTGGTAGGCATGTGATTGATTGTGAGTCGATAAGTAGCCTTTTCTGCGTGTTTTGGCGATTTGCGTTTGGAAAGTCGTCCCTTGTTTTGCTGTTTTAGGGCATAAGCATGAACGCCTTTAGGGTGTCTTTCTCTGGAAAAACACTTCTTTTGGTGGGCTTAGGCTCGGGGTCTGAGTCTGGTTCCTTGCTGTCCTTCGGGTGGCATGGTGCCAATCCCTCGGCAAGCTCGGTGGGAACCTCTCCAAGCAGTTTTCGGGGAGGGTCTCCCCGACGCCTTTGATACCACTATGGTATGACAAGGGTGCTGACTGCCCAGAGTGTTTTCTTCTTTCTTTTCTTTTGTCCAGTGACGAACATCTCGAAGGAACAACTCCTTGCTGCGGGGGAGGCTGAATCTGCCCAAGAGAAGGGCTCTCCTATCGCTGGTGGAAAGGGGAAAGGAAAGGCGAAAGCGGTCGCGGCTAGCCCACCAACCTACAATAGTTCCATCTGGGAGATGGACCAAAAACCGAACCTTTTCAGGAATTATGGCATGCTGGAGCTGTATTCCTCTGAGGCAGGCCTGAAGAACATCCCAGGTCTGATGTGGCACCGTCTGTCGGTGCTGGGCGAGTCAGCTAGCCAGAGCCACGAGGGCTTTGGTGCCTGGAGCTGGGCACATATAGTGTGCGGAGCGCACTTGCCCCTATGGAGTTACTTCGCCAATTTCTGTGTGAAGGTGGGGATTGCCCCCTTCCAGTTAATTCCTCCCAGCTACAAGCTCTTAGCGGGGTGGTTCATCTTTTGCAAGTCCCGGAGACTGGAAGCTCCTACCCCGGAGGAGGTGCTGTACTTTTATGGGTTGAAGTCTCAGCCTATGAGGGGTCACTCAGACAAGGTGGGGTTTTACAAGCTAGAAAGGCACCCGGATGTGATGTGCCCCACTTGTCATACCGCGAGGGTTCCAGACCTCCGGGAATACTGGTTCCTGACGACTGGCTTCCCGCTGAAGAGGGTGCCAGCTCTATCTTTGGACTTCAAAATCCCTGGTAAGTGTTTCCTCTTTTCCTTTTCAACTTTGTTTCTTTGTATTTGATTTGCCTTTTGGGAGGATCTCTAACGCTTGTATTTGATTTTTGCAGAAGTCGTTCCGCGGTCACCTCGCTGCGCGGAGATGATAAGGAGGTCCAAGTTCTACGAAGGGCTTTCTGAGGAAGAGTTGAGAGTGGAGGGACTTGTGACCTCCGAATCGTTGAGGGAGTATGGGTTACTCGCCTCCTTCCAAAATATCGAGCCAGTAAGTGGTAGGGGGCAGACTCAGGTGTCGGCTGACATCCGGGAGCAGATTGCCCTGGAGCTGTCTAAGGTGATCACCCAAGCCGCTCGGGACGAAAATACTCTATCTCCTAGTTGGGCGGAGAGGTTCCCCGACCCCCAGCCGGAGGGAGAGGAGATCGAGGCTCGCCACGCCGCGGCTTACCCTAATGAAGGGGCTCCGGGGGCTAGTTCCTCCGGGAGAGGTAAGACTAGTTTTCGATTGATCCACACCCCCAGCCTGTCTGAAGTTACCCAAACCTCTCAGATGGGGTTTGATCCTCGTTTCCTTAGGCTAGATCCGCGTAGGATACCTTTCGACAGGTACTGTGATAGGGTAGATGAGCTCCTTTGGTGTCTGAGTGATGGTAGTCTGCCAGAAGGTGTCACCATGGTTGACCCTTCTTCTCTCAGCATGTTCTTCCCGGACTTCAAGGAGTACGGGAGCTTCCTGGAGCAGGAAGCGATGTTTTGTTTTGCTCGGGGAAGGCCATCCACGTTTCTCGTGCATGGTCGTCCCTTTCAAACTTTTCTTTTTCTTGTTTCTTGTTCCCTGCTGGCGGGCTTGCTTGTACTTTTATGTTGCTGATTGTCTTGTCTTCCGCTTATCTTCTTTCTCATTTCTTGTTGGTTCGTTAACCTTGCTTTGTACGTTTCTTGCAGAGTATCCCGAAGCCAAGATGTTGGGGAGGGTTACTTTGCTTATTAAGAAGGCTGCCACCAGCCAAGACCCGCCCACGGGAAAAGGAAGGAAGACCAAGGCTGGTAGGGGAGGTAAGGCTGCTTCCCCCAAGAAGACAAGCGGCGAGGCGCAAGCGTCTCCGAGGGTAGAGAAGTCCCCTGCTGAAGGGCCTTCCGAGACTATGATGGTCTCGAGTAGCAGTAGCGACGGGGAAGGGCTTGTGTTCCCCGTGAGGACAACTGGGGTGAGCAAGCGTCCCGGAGAAGATGCTGAGGGTGCTAAGAACAAACGCCTTAGACACTCTTCTCCCGGTCGAAGGCAACAACAACAGCAACGACAGCAATCACAACTACAACAACAGCAGCAACAGGAACAAGAGACACAATCACCAACGCCGCAGCAGCAGCAACAGCAACATCCAAACCAGCAGCAGCAACAAGGGCAATTACTTCTGCTACCGCAGCAGCAAAAGCAACAGACCGGGGCCTTAATACCCCGGCTGCCTCCTCCTCCAGCCCAAAGGGGGGCCACCCTTCCGGGGTCTCCGTCTTCTCAGACAACCAATCTTCCCCTGCCTGGCCTGAAGTTCCACTTTCCGCGGAAGCCGACCAGTTTTCCCGCTGCCCTCCTGGAGGGTGTAAGACGGGCCGATAGTTTTTTGAAGAGGCGGCTAGAGGCGGAGAAGGCCGTTACTCAGGGAAGGGCAGATAACTTGTCTGCCGTGAAGAGGGCTGAGCTGGCCGAGGGGGTGAGATCTCCTCACCCGGCCGGAGCGGTTCTGGATGGTCCAGCCTTGGAGAAGAGGCTGGTGCCTAGGCTCGGACGTGCATTGGCGCCGTTCGGAGCTGAGATGATGGAGGACATGGCCCTGAGCTTATGCGAGCTCAATTCTGAGAAATGGGCCATCAGCAGCAGCAAGGATCCGCTGTTGCTGACACACGCTGTGAAGCAGCAACTGTCCGGGGTAAGCCGTCAGTTGTAGTTTTTTTTTTGGGGACCACCTGTCTTTTGGTCCTGCTTTAGCTCACTCTGTTGTCTTTCCTTGCAGGCCTCTATGATCGCGGAACGCTCGTTCCGGGAGGTTGGTGCAGCTCTGGTTCAGCTGGAGGAGAGCCAACTGGCTCGCCAGGCCTTGGAAGCGGAGAAACAGAAACTGACCCAACAGGCCTTGGGGGCTTCGGAGAAGATTGATCAGGCCCGGCGCACGGCTGAAGAAGAGGCGGAGAAGAAATATCTTGCCAAATATCAAGAGTACCGGGCCAAGGCAGAGAATGAGTTTAGACAGCGGTCGGATGGAATTAAGACCGAAAACTCCAAGCTCCGGGAAGAGCTGTCCCAAGCCAAGGTGGAGAAAGATACCCTGGAAGCCCGCTTGCAATCAAAGAACGATCTCCTCCTTAAGCGGCAAGAGGAATATTCCAGTCTTCAGAGTAAGCTGCACGACGAGGAGCAACTTCATAAGAGGAGCAGGGATCTCGTGTCTATGCTTCAGTCGGGGCTCGCCGAGAAGGATAAAGAGATCGGGGCTTTGCAATTCACTGCCAGGGGGCATGTGACCGAGAAGCAATCTGTGCTGAACCAAAATAGGGAGCAGCGCAAGGCGATTGATTCTCTTAAGGGGGAGCGGGATGCCTCCAAGGCCGAAATGGAAAAATTGAGGGCCCAACTAATTGTCGCGGAAGAACAGCTGGCAACCTCCGAGGCGGAGCGGTTGAAGGAGAAGGAGGATGCTGAGGTGATACTGAACAGAACTATTAATATATCGCATGTGGTCCTCATGCATCAACTCTGGAAAGTGAACCCGGAGGTGTTAGGCTATCTGGGAGATGATGCCGAAGCCATGAGGGAGAAGCTACTCGTGTGGGATCAGGGCCCAGAGGCGTACGTCCAAACTTATAACATTGACGAACGTGCTGAAGCTCCTGAGGCGGGAGATCCCGGAGAGGCGGGGACCTCTGAACCTTCTCATGACCAAATCCCTCCTTCCAATGAACCGACTCCGCCAGCCTCAGCTGAAACAGATGCCCCCGAAGCTGCGGTCGTGGACGCTGTAGTTACCCCCAATGCTTGAAGGGGTTTTATCTTTAATTGTTTTTCATTTTGAGTTTTTCATTGCGGACAATTTTGCCATAATCATAACATTCTCCTTTCTTTTTCTGCCGAGTTCTTTATTTATCTTTGCGCTTAGGGTAGACATTTATACGGTAGAAACTGTTGTAGGGGCGTATGGGGTTTTGGTTCCAACGGCCAAAACTTATGCACTTCCCAGTTGAAGCTTTAACGGATGATGTCTCTCCCCACGTAGTTTCTAGGTTACGAAGGTTTTCTGGTTCCAACGGCCAGGCTCCTTTCACCGTACTTTATCTTTCCTGAGGCAAATAGCCAATCCCGGGACTTGTAGTTATACTGTTCGCTGGGATTGCTAAGGTGAGTCGTTCTATTGTTTGGAACGGGAGTTCTTTTGGTGAGCGTCGCTAGACTTAAGGTTAGATCTTTGCGAAGCAAAACTAACTGTTGTTGCGAACCTCATGGTGGCTGGCTTCAGGGATCTGGCATGGAGCCCTGCGAGGCTAGATCCGCGCGAAGCAGAGCTTTAGAGCGCTCGCGGATCTTGCCATCTTTTGCCTTGCAGGATCCGGAGCTAGAGCATGCGAAGCAAAGCTTTACAGCGCTCGCGGATCTTGCCATCTTTTGTCTTGCGGGACCCGGAGCTGGAGCTTGCGAAGCAAAGCTCTTCAGCGCTCGCGGATCTTGCCATCTTTTCTCTTGCGGGACCCGGAGCTGGAGCTTGCAAAGCAAAGCTCTTCAGCGCTCGCGGATCTTGCCATCTTTCGCCTTACGGGACCCGGAGCTGGAGCTTGCGAAGCAAAGCTCTACAGAGCTCGCGGAGAATTCTGCAAAGGACTTGTCAAGGAGCTGGGCTACACAAGAGATAATTCTCATGATACATAATGGCAGGCATTTCTGTGGCAATTTTCACTTAAGCACATAATGCACATATGACACGTAATGCAAGCATGTTCATGGCAACAAATAAACCTAAGCTTAACAATTAGAGCAAAACAATTTAAAAACTTCAAACACAATGCTAGCACATAAGTGGTGTTTTGTTCAAGGGGCGTATGGCTAAGCCTTAGCCATGTATACCCCCCAAGTGAGCGTGGGGTCCGGACGTCTCCGGACCGCGTGGTCACTTGTTAAAACGCAGCTTTGAACATAGGGATAAAAAGTGCAGTAAAAGCGGGGTGAATCCCTCTGTGTTTCATTAAAATAGCCTGCTAGGCGTTAGTTTTTCAACAGGGAGGATTATTTCCACATTTTTCACTTTTGTTATTTTCACCAAGGACTTCCGACTGGATGGTCCGGGGCCTACTGGTAGTAACGGCGGAGGTGCTCCGCGTTCCAGGCGCGCGGGACTTTAGATCCGTCGAGTCTCTTTAAGTGATACGTCCCATGGCCCACTTTTTCTTGGACTTCGTAGGGGCCTTCCCAGTTGGGTCCGAGGACTCCTACTCCCGGATCCTGCGTAGCAGGAAATACTCTCCGTAGGACAAGGTCCCCAACTTCGAATGCACGGCTCTGGACTCTCGTGTTAAAGTGTCGGGCTATCTTGCCTTGGTACATTTTTAGTTGGACCTGCGACTGCTCCCGGAGCTCTTCGATCATGTCTAAGGACTCCTGGAGGAGGGCATGGTTCCGGGTAGGATCGTAGGTGTCTTGCCTGTGAGAGGGGATCATAGCTTCTACTGGGATGACGGCCTCGCAACCGAAGGTCATGGAATAAGGCGTGTGCCCCGTCGAAGTTCTCTCTGTTGTGCGATAAGCCCAAAGTACTCGCGGAAGTTCTTCCGGCCAGTGAGCCTTGCATGCTTGGAGTTTTTTCTTCAACGTGGTCTTTAATATTTTGTTTACAGCTTCCACTTGTCCATTAGCCTGGGGTCTGGCGACTGCGGAAAAGCTTTTGATAATTCCATGCGAAGCACAGAAGTTCGTGAAGTGTTCACTGTCAAACTGCTTTCCGTTGTCGGACACAATTTTCCGTGGAAGCCCAAAACGACACACTATATTCCTGATGACAAAATCCAGTGCTTTTTTAGATGTGACCGTGTTCATAGGTTCAGCTTCAGCCCATTTGGTGAAGTAGTCTACCGCGACTATGGCGTACTTCACTCCACCCTTTCCAGTGGGGAGGGAACCTACTAGGTCAATGCCCCAAACGGCGAACGGCCAGGGGCTGGTCATTAGGGTAATTTCCGTAGGCGGCGCTCGCGGAACCTTGGCGTACCTCTGGCACTGCTCACACTTCCTGACATAATCCACACAATCCTTCTTCATGGTGGGCCAGAAGTATCCTTGTCGAAGGATTTTTTTGGAGAGGCTCAGCCCGGAGGTATGATCGCCACAGAAGCCTCCGTGAATCTCATGGATGATGGTGCTGACTTCGGTTCCGGCAACACACCTAAGGAAGGGTATGGACAACCCCCTGCGGTAAAGCTTTCCATCCATAACCATGTATCGGGGAGCTTGATACTGGAGCTTCCTTGCGTCAGCTTTATCGGTGGGGAGTTCTCCGGTGGTGAGAAATCTGAGGATGGGTCCTATCCAGGAGTGGGAATGGTCGATGATGGCGTTTATCCTTCGCGTCTCAGTACTGGGGGCTTCTAAGTGCCCGATGGGGACTAAGCCATACTGTTCAATCTCCGGGTCCGTTGCAAGCTTGGCCAGCGTGTCCGCAAGTGAGTTCTGGTCCCGGGGGACCTGGTGGATGTTGTAGCCTTTGAAATGCTGCAGTAGGTCGCGGGAGAGAGACACGTAGGCAGCCATCCTTTCGCCTTTCGTCTGGTATTCCCCGGATATTTGGTTTACCACAAGTAGGGAGTCGCTGTACACTTCGATTTTTTGGGCTCCGACTTCTCTGGCCAGTCGTAACCCAGCTAACATGGCTTCGTGTTCTGCCTCGTTGTTGGATGCTGGGAATGCGAAACGGATGGCGCTCTGGAGCTGATGCCCTTGGGGAGATATTAGGATAACCCCCGCTCCAGCTCCTTTTTCATTTGAGGCTCCGTCTACGTAGACCTTCCAGGTGGGAAGTTCCGGGACAGGATCTTCTGGGAGGTCATTCATTCCCGAGCACTCCACAATAAAGTCCGCGAGAGCTTGACCTTTTATGGAAACACGCGGTTGGTAGTGGACGTCGAACTGGCTTAGTTCCATAGCCCACTTAAGCAATCTGCCAGAAGACTCGGGCTTCTGCAGGACTTGTCGGAGAGGGTGGTTGGTGAGTACTTTGATGGTGTGCGCCTGGAAATATGGCCTCAGCTTCCGTGAAGCGATCAGCAAGCAGAGGGAGAGTTTCTCGATCATCGAATATCTGGACTCGGCGTCCAATAACCTCTTGCTTACGTAATACACAGGGAGCTGGATACGGCCATCTTCCCGGACGAGAGCGGCACTTACTGCGTGCTCAGTCACAGCTAGGTATAAGAACAACACCTCTCCTTCGACCGGCTTGGACAGAATGGGGGCTCGGGTTAGATGTTCTTTGAGGTGTTGGAAGGCCGCTTCGCATTCGGGGGTCCACTCGAACTTCTTGTTCCCTCGCAGAACATTGAAGAAGGGGATACACTTGTCGGTGGCCTTGGATACGAAGCGACTGAGAGCAGCTATCCTTCCGGTGACGCTTTGGACATCCTTATGCTTCCGGGGGGAAGGCATATCTATGAACGCCTTTATTTTCTCAGGGTTGGCTTCCACGCCGCGGGAGCTGACAATAAAACCGAGGAACTTCCCAGACGAGACCCCGAAAGTACATTTCTTTGGATTTAGTTTCATCCCGTACTTCCGGATCACGGCGAAAGCTTCCTCAAGGTCGTTACTGTGGTCCCCGGAGGTCTTGGACTTTACCAACATGTCGTCCACGTACACCTCCATGTTCCTCCCCAGTTGGTCCTTGAACATTCTGTTTACCAGACGCTGGTAAGTCGCCCCAGCATTCTTCAAACCGAAAGGCATGACCACGTAACAGTAGACACCCTTATCCGTGAGGAAGCTGGTGTGTTCCTGGTCTGCGACATGCATCTTGATCTGGTTGTATCCGGAGTACGCATCCATGAAGGATAAGAGTTCGTACCCGGAAGTAGCGTCTACCATCTGATCGATTCGCGGGAGAGGGAAACAATCTTTCGGGCAGGCCTTGTTTAGGTCCGTGAAGTCAATGCACATTCTCCAGGATCCATCGGGTTTCGGGACCAGAACTGGGTTGGCCAACCACACGGGATAGTGCGACTCCTGGAGAAAGCCTATGGACATCAATTTGTCCACTTCAGCTTTGACGGCTTCGGCTCTCACTGGGTCCAGCGGCCTCCTCTTTTGGCGAATTGGAGTTGCAGCTGGGTCTATGTTGAGTGCGTGGAACGCAACATTGGGATTAATCCCCGTCATATCAGCGTGGCACCATGCCAGGATATCCTGATTATCCTTCACAGTGGCCACGATCTTATCTCGAACGGCCGACGGCAGGTTTTTTCCCACCTGAATGACCTTGGTGGGTTCTCCCGGATTGAGGATCACCTCTTCGACTTCCTCCATCGGCTCTATTGCTTTCTCGATTCCCACTCTTGGGTCGAGTTCGTCAAAGTATGCCTCCTGAGCATCCCTAGTTTCTGGCAATACTTCCGCCAAAGGAATGGCAGCAAACGTCTCTCGGACCGTGTAGACAGCTCGGACGGAGACGTTATAACAGCTCCGTGCACTTCTCTGGTCTCCTCGGAGGGTGCCAATACGCCCATCGTCGCAGGGAAACTTCAAGCATAAGTGACGTATCGAGGTTATGGCCCCACAATCGATCAGGACCGGTCGGCCTAAGATGGCATTATACGCCGTGGGGCAGTCGACCACCACGAATGTGCTATGCTTGAAGGCACAAGCGTCGCTTTCTCCTCTGAGGGTGACCGGAAGTTGAATTTTTCCTAATGGCATGAGTGCGTCCCCATTGAAACCTTGAAGCTGGATGGGGCATGGGGCCAGGTCCGTCTCGGTCAATCCGATCGCGTGGAAGGCCGCTTTGAAGAGGATGTTCACGGAGCTTCCGTCATCGATCAAGACCCGTGAGACCTTCTTATTGGCAATCTGGGCTTCCACCACGAGGGGATCGTTGTGGGGGAAATGCACATGTCGAGCATCGTCCTCCGTGAAGGTGATGGGAAGATCCATCATTCGGGGACGTTGAGCAGGTGATTGGACCAAGGCGCACATCTCCTCGGCGTGCTCTAACTCCTTCAAGTACCTCTTCTGGGAATTGCGGGTGCTTCCGGCAAGGTGTGGTCCTCCGGAAATGGTGGCGACGTGTCCGTCAACGGGTGGCGGAGCAAGGCCGGGCGGATATGGGTTGCCTGGCCCTGGAGCCAACAAGGCAATGGGCGCCGGAGCAGGTGGAGGAGGAAGTGCTGGGAACTGAGACCCGGGAGCTTGGGGGTGACCGGCTCCAGGAGCGCTAACGGTCCCCCTCTGTCCCGGTGAATATGCAGCTCCGTGAACTACCCCCTGTCCGGGATAGATTATGGGTATTCTCACCCACTGACCGAGGTGTCCCGCTCTTGCCAGGGACTCGATCTCATCCTTCAGCTGAAGGCACTCATTCGTGGTGTGCCCCACGTCTCCGTGGAACTCACACCTCTTATTGGAGTCTCGCGGACGCCTTCCTCCGTGAGACACTTTCGGGGGCTTCCTGTAGTTGACCATATTACAGGTCGCCCGATAGACATTCTCTCGCGAGTCTATCAAACTGGTATATTCCGTGAACTTGGGCTCATAATCCTTTCGGGGTTTCTTTGAATGGTCTCCCCGGTTGGAGTTTCTTCCGCTTCGCTTGCTCCGCGATTGGCTCAAACTTCGTTCCGGGGCTTCCGCTTGCGGCTGCGGCATGCTAGGAGCGATACTACATCCGGTTTGTACCGCTCCATACCCAGAGAAATGGGTTTGACCCGGCGTCTGAGCAGACGCGGAAGGCCCATACACACTCGGAGTGAATCGGGCTCCTGGAAGCGTGAGGACTGGTGCGGGAGCTTGCGAAGCAAAGCTCGGCGCAGTCACGGAAGGGGTTGGAGCCGGGGGAACTCCAAAGGCTTGCTGGTAGGCATCCTCAAGGTTGATGATTCCCTGAGCTTTTGACATGAATTCGGACAGGGTTTCTGCCCGTCTCCTTTGCATTTCCCCCCATAGCAGGGAGCCGACAGTAAGGCCCGATTGAAGGGCGATCAGCTTCATGTCATCGCTGACCTTGGTTTTTGCAGCAGCTTCCATCATTCTCTGAATGAAAGCTTTGAGGTTCTCAGTGGGTTGCTGTTTGATGTTGGTTAGGGAACCAACCTCCATGTCGTGGTCGCGGGCAGCAATAAACTGCCTCCTAAACGCGGACTGTAGCTCCTTCCAACTGTGGATTGATCCGGGAGCTAATCTTTTCCACCAGTCCTCCGCAGACTTGGTAAGGGTGAGTGAGAAGCACATGCATTTGGCGTCCTCACTGACGCGCGCCACTTGCATCATTTTATTGTATTTAGCTAGGTGGGTACGCGGGTCTGTCCTCCCATCATATAATTCTATGTGAGGCATTTTGAAGTTATCCGGGAGGGACGTTTCCGCGATCCTCCTAATACATGGTTCCGGGTCTTCCTCCTCAGAATCTGACAGGGCCCCACTTTGCTTCCGGACCAGCTTGGTCAAGGCAGCAATCTGTTCCTCGAGCCTCTTCGTATCACTTTCCGGGAGGTCACGTCCCCGGAGCTTGTCATTAATATGATTTCGGAGGTCATCTCCGCGAGGCCGGGCCTTTTCCCCTTTGGCCTTCTCATACTTGGCCTCCAACCTTCTTCTTAGGTCCACCGTGGACCAGCTATCTTCGGAGTGCGAGTTCGCAGCCCGACCGTCCTGATTGACGGAATCACTGGGGCGGTTGTTCCTTCCCCTAGGCCTGGGTGCCTTAGCACCGGGCCCTTTAGGCACAGAGTGCCCCCTTGGGGCTGAAGGGCGTCTGGGCTTAGGAGCGCCAGAGACCTTCTGCGCGCGGGGGGGGCAGTCGGCCTGGTGATTCACGCCTTTAGGAGGTGCAGGGGCGTCAGCGCGCACAGGCTCTCCAACTTTTTCTTTGCCCTTGTTAGGGGCGGCTTTGGATGGTCCAGCAGCGGCTGGATCCGGCATGGGGGCATCAGCACCACCCCGAACAGAGGTATCCTCGTCCGAGTCGCCTAGATCTCCGAACTTACTTTGGAGGCGTTCCATCATGCGTTGCATTCTTTCGGAGACGCGCTCCTGCTCAGCAAGCTTGGCCTTAGTGGCCACCAGTTCTTCGGCTACTTGGACCAGTTCTGGGTCCTTCTCATAGTAGCAGCCGTCCTTGTAATAACCGTCTTGGACATACTCTTCTTCGTCTTCTAAGTATGTTGTATCTTCGGTACTGACCTGATCCTGGCGGGATGTCGGGTCTTCACCTCGGTAGTCTAAGGGTTCGCTCTGCACCACATCTTCCATCACGGTATCGGGGTTGACCGTAGCATTTTTGTCAACAGCGGATTTTCGCGTAGTCACCATCTCTTTAGTACGAAGTGAATACAAAAAACGTACACAGAAAAAGAGCTGACTAACAACTTCCTACAGCTCTCAATGAAAGCACCAAAATGTTTACCGAGTTTTTCGGAAACGAATAACTAACAGAATAATAAAAAGATAAGAACCGTAGAAATACTGAAATGTAACTAAACAAACAGTGTTTTTACGTGGTTCAGGCGTTAACAAGCCCTAGTCCACGAGTCGATGTTATTATACTTGGAAAAGATTACAGTAAGATGGCTGGTGCATAAGAACTTCCCACCCTCACAATGTTTCTCTCGGGTTCTCTTAAAGAAGATGAAGCTAGAGAGATTTTGGTAGAGTCCTCTCCTCTCTCTCTTTTTTCTTCTTGTAAAAGGAAGGAGTCTTTATAGCTAGGGTTTCGGATCAGGGTTTTTCTCTACGTACATGAGTCTTAATTACACCAGCCATAAATAGGGGATACAATTACTATCGTCGCATGGCTACCAGACTCTATGTGGGTATATTTACGTGAAAGTATGGGGAACACACAAAGTCAGCCGTCTTTTCCAAGTTGTCAGCGGAACAGTAGGCGAAAAGGTACCCTTAGGCGTGCTGGGATGTGTGCGGCTTTGACCTGACGGGCGTGTCAGGCGGGATCCTGTGTCAGACGGATATCATTCCAAGCATGCCTTCTCCCGGACTCGACCGTTCGGTCTTGTTCTGTGCGGGGCACGGAACTGTTCCCGCGGAGACCACTCGAAGAGCCTCTCCTGGAAGGGGCCTCCCCGAGGGGTATCCTTCGGGAGTCCGGGAGAGTTGACGAGTTTCCGTGTTGTGCTTGTTTGGAAGAGTAATCCGGATACTAGACAGGAGAGGCGAAGCCTTTCTGTCCATCCGCTAGCTCTGGTCACCCTCCGTGAAAGACATCGATAATTCTGCTTCCCCGAGGTCATCAATCTAAACGCTATCCGGAAATCTGGATAACACAAAGTATTGAGATATCAAAAAAAATTTGGTACCTTCCTCTTCCGCCTTAAACTTTTTCTCAAGTGCATCCCATATCTCCATGGCTGATTTGGTCTCGGTGTAGAGGTCATAGAGCCTATCGGATAGGGCATTGAGGATATGACCCCTACAAAGAAGGTTGTCATCCTCCCTCTTTCTTCTCTTCTCCACCTCCTCGGGAGTGTCTTTGTCGGATGGCTCGGCTAGAGGTGCCAAGGATGACTC
Source organism: Humulus lupulus (assembly GCF_963169125.1). NCBI lineage: Eukaryota > Viridiplantae > Streptophyta > Magnoliopsida > Rosales > Cannabaceae > Humulus > Humulus lupulus. The sequence continues at coordinate 44,864,738 of NC_084796.1, read as the reverse complement.
AAGGATGTATGCGATTTTAAGAGTGCTTAAAAGAAACCTCACCTTGTCTTGCCACCTAGTAAAATTGGATCCATCAAACCTATCCAACCTCACTAGGTCTTGGTTCATGATCTTGATGGTCTCCCCTTCCATTGAAACAAAAAAGGGATAAGCTTTTGAATGTTAGGACAATATAAATTGCCTCAATGGAAATGGTAAGAAAATGTTACAACTCTATGCAAAATATTACAATAGACAATGATTGATTAAATAAAGTGTTACAACTCTATAACTGAAAATAAAAATAAAAGGAGAAGCAGATGAAAGATGATAGAAATAGAAAGTACAACTCTATTACAATAAGATACAAGTAAACTAGAAGTGTTTGAACAAAGGAAATAAAAAGGATTACATCTCTTAAAAAAAAGTACAAGTAAATAGAATAAGAAGAAAAGAAGAAAGAGCAATAGAAGAAAATAAGAACAAGAATCAAAACAATAAACTCTCACTCACACAACCAAAGTGAAGAGTGTTGGGGATCACCAACTTGAACAAGGTTTGAAACCTTTGTCCAAAAGCTTATTTCCCCCTAACTCAAGCACTAAGAGATCTCTCACTGATTATAGGATAAGCTTTCTGGAATTATCAAGCCTCAAGGTGTTTCTAGCCAAGTGCTCTAATGGATAGAAATGTTGTGTCTTACAAGTGAGCTATAGGCTCCTATTTATAAAGTTTAGAGACACCCTTTGAATTTCAAATTCCACCAACCCCCATGGCTGTTACCAATGTTTAATTGGATTAATATGGAATTAAAAATGAGATTTGGGAGTTATTTGGGTTTTTTGAGCCGTTCAACAAAGATTGAAAAAACTGAAAAATTAGTCAGTTTTGGCCTGTGGCCGCGGCCAGAGACATTAGTGTTCGTGGCCACTAGTCTCTGTCCAACAGGCCGCGGCCACTGAATGTTGGTGGCCATGCCCACCGACCAATTTTAGCACAAAATATGTGCTATTTTTCCAAACAGTTCCAAACCCTCCCAAATGATTTTGTAACTCCCAAAACACATTATTGGGGTTAAAATCATATCTCTAACAACCATATCACATATGGCTTTATGAAATTCATCTCAATATTGTGTAACAACAATTTTACACAATAAAGGGTAATATTTGGAAGTTACAAATTTGTAACACCAAATATGTTACATTATTTGGATATATCTCATATATCTAAATATTGTAACTCTCTATTATATGTTACAATATGTGACACACTTTGTCACATTTATTTAATCTAAAACATTATATTATAATATAATATAATATAATATTGCATTATATTATAAAATAATATAACACTTATTGATCACTCGTACAGACACGTTTTGTCCATTTATTACGAGAAATATAAGGGACTTTGCGCAGCCAGTCATTCTTGCCATTTATTGTATTTTATACAAGTATTTGCTCATTACGTGTGTTGTTTTGCTGTATTATAATTTTAATTGATTTGCTCTGAGCAATAATGTTCGAACAGGTTTTGGTCAAGGCAAGTGAGCAAGGACCTAAAGCTCCTCGATCACTTGGAAGGCATATAAGGTATCCAGTAGGCAAATGTTTAACGCCCAAACGTGACTTCCACTTAGCGGTTGTCGTAGTATAGATCGGGCGGTCGATTCCACAAGGAGGCAAAGAAATAAAGTTAATCAATAAATAAATGTTAGAGATAAATAATATGAAGAAAATAGAACAAGTGATATTTTTGTTGTTTTTGAAATTTAAAGATTATAAATAAAGATAGAATAAAGTGTGATGTAACAATAGGTAACAAATAAGAAGGATCAAGAGTCACCAATATGCATACTTATTTATTTGGATATTTGATTCACAAAAATTACACAAATGGATAGTTCACATCCCAACTATTCATTTGGAAGATTTATCATTAAAGCACAAATATATTTCACAAAATGTATTCAAGTGATTATTATTCTTTACCATGAAAAGATGAGATAAATCTTATGAGAAATCTTAAAATGACATTATACCATTGGCAATAATGCAATAAAAGATTGGACATAAAACCTAACACAAATATTACTTTTACTATTTATAAAATACATAGAAAGAGCATGACTAATTCTATATAGATTTAGTAAAAGTAAATATATATGAATGAGATGGAGAAAATGATGAAGATATTATCTATATTATTTTCACTAATTTGATAATACATAGAAAGTGCATGACAAAATCTATATACTATTAGTAAATATAAATATAGATAACAAGATGAAGAAGTAGAGATGAAAGAAAATAAATCACTCAAATATATAAACTTTAAGCACATGGTGAATCAAAAATATCAAACAAAGTCATAATGCATATAGGATCATCCTAACCTTCCTAAGAAGGTTAGCCTATTATGCTAGACATTCTCATGAAATTTTAGAGAGAAAATATGAGAAATGAGACTAAAATTTGGTAGAGTTTTGCTACCTAAAAATTACATAGAAAATGTGAAGAAAGTGTCCCTATTTATAGATGGAGAAAAGGACTAAAAAGAAATTAAACCACAATTTGGGGTTTACAAAATAAATCTGAAATATTAATAATAAAATATGATTTTGGAAAATCAAATCTTATTATAAATATTAACCTAGTTATTTTGGTGTATGGTCAAAATGCCCTTTTTCAAAAGCATCAAAAAAGATGAGCTTTAAAGCTCAAAATGGTAATTTTGCAAGGCCCAATACCCACAAAACATGGCTGGTGACACAAGAGGGTTTTGACCCATTTTCAGCCAATGAGGGAGTGCCACGTAGGCAAGCTGCTGGAAGATGTTATTGGGTCACGGGCCTATGTTGTGGCAGCTGGGAAATGCTTGGGAGAGGCTGGGTCGTTGGACATGTTGGGCCTTCAGCTGAATGAAGCTTGCTGTGAAGGTGCATGGCTGAAGGAAGGACTTGGGCCTGCGTTGGGCTTCAGCTGGGAAATTGTTGGATGAACGTGAGGCAACTGGGAAATGCTTGATGGTCACTTGCTTTGGAGGAGAGGAGCGGACACGTGGCACGCTGGGGCTGTGACACCTGGCGAAGAGGTGGAGAAAGAGGCCAGCGGGCCTGGGCTTTCGTTTGGGCCTTCGGGACTGGGCTAAACTCCTTCAAAAATGCCATTTTCTTCATTCCTTTCTTCAACTTTATTTATTTATTTCTTTTCTTTTCTTTGTGACAAAATGCATATTTAATTCCTACAAAATAACAATAAATTAAATCATAATTAAATATTTCCATTTATAAAATAAATCATATTAATTCAATGAAAATATTAATTAAAATTAATTTATTTTGGCTATTAAAATCAATAAATAATGCAATTTTCACCACTAATCAGCAAAGCATACCGAAAGGTATGTAAACACATGAGCAAAATAAGTGAAAGCATGCTAGGGTACTTAGAGTATTTTTCAAAATTTTGTATTTTGTTAAATCAAACCAAAGTACTATGCTAAGTTCAGTCATGCGAACAGATGTTATAATAAAATGCAAATATTATAATATCTTGAGGAAACCTTTTACACCGCGAGCAATCACTGCTCAGATGTAATTGTTCAATTAAAAGTAAAAGCTGCCCGTGCAACAATAAAAGTTTAACTAGAAAATTAAAGTGTCTTTACATCACGACCCGTAGGCCGTGTACTTAAAAGATTAAAGAGTAAAAGAAAAATAGCAGACTACAAGGCTGGAGGATCTTGAGAGGTGCCCTGATCGACGACAATTGTAACGTCATTTTCCGCCTCTTCTACACCAGTGGCCAAGGAGATTTCGGGCGAGGCAGGTACCTTTGCTCTCTCTTCTTCCGCCAAGCGAGCAATGCAGCAGGCTATCTCAACATGTCTTGTGCGCTAAGGAAGATAGCTGAAATTAGCCTCCTGGTTATGTTTCCAGAAGTCATAGAAACACTTAACCGTGGCGTTCTTGTACCTTTCCAAATTGCTGGCGTTGGCTTTTTCAAGCTTCTCGATCCGTCCCTCCAATGTTATAGTCTCTTGTCTGCTCGCAATCAAGTCCTCCTCGAGCTTTTTAACCTCGTGGTAGTTGACGCAGTTAGACTCCTTGAACTGGTCTCTTTGCTCGACGACCTTGTCCAGGGCAATCTGCTTCTCCCTTAACTCCTCAGCCATCTTGTCCTTTTCCTCGAGCAGTGCTTCGTTTGTCTTCTGAGCCGCCTCAAGTTGTTCAGCATATTTTGCTTCGGCAGCTTTGAGTTCTTCAGTGTGCCGTTGCTCGGAGGTTTTGGACTGTTCGGTAATAGCTCCCGAGCGAAGACGGCCGGCAGTCACAGTTAGCATTGCCTGGATTAGCACATAAGTTAAATTGACTGATAAATAAAAGGACTTAGTCTCTACAGAAAAAGATAACTTACACTGGCAAGCTCGTTTAGTGAGCGGGTTAATATCTGTTCGACGTCCATCATCTCTGTCCCAGCCATCGCTTCTCGGCAACGTTCATGCTTCAAAATCTTTGCCATCCTGTCCTTGGCTGATCTTAGGGCACGGCTTGATATGTCACCCCTTGTGGAAGCAGGGGCAGCCTGATGTGTCTGGGCAGCTGGGGCTGGTGGGGAAGGTGTCGACCCGACTGGAGTAGGTGGAGATTCCCGCTCGAGGGGAGAAGCAGGTGGTGTGGCATTTGTTGAGGGTACGTCTGCTGGAGGGTTTGCAATACGGCATTTCTTAGCCGGAGGCGCTTTACTGCTTTCCCCTTAATGCCGCCTACTCGCTTTCTTCTTGCTCGCAAGAGCTTCAGAAGCCTCGGGAGCACAGTACATGTCGAACACGTTTTCAGAGTCCATGTCTGCAAGAAAGCAAATACATGAACAGTGAGATAGTACAAACGACTGAGTATGTTGTGTCAGGAAAAGAAACAAAGAAAATCGTAAGTAAAATACCTGAGCTATCATTACTGGTCGCTACATTATATACTCTACTAGTGTTACACTCACTCTCTAGCATGAAGAAGTCTGAATCTAAATTGAGAGCGTACTTAAAATTGTCGTCCCCGTCAAACAAGTGACAGGGAATTGGCACTATCTAAGAGCGAAAGATCAGTAACATTCTCCTCCAATGACTTAAGAATAGGCTTTGTGGCCTTCTTCTTTCCCTTCCCTGGAGGGGCCGGTGCGGCAGCAAGTTGGGGGGCACCAGTTGGCTCATTGATGGTCACCCCAGTTGCCCTCCTCGGAGGAGGTTGTGACACATCTGGCTGTTGTTCGGGGACTTCATGCCGGTAGCACTCCCCGCAGTAGATTCCCTCACATCCTGGTGAGGAGACAAAAGGCCGACCAGTCTCAGATTGGCCTCTGTAACCAGTTGTTTGACACTTTTCTCTATGTCAGTCAGGCTGGCCAGGAGGGCTAATCAGATCACCATGTCCGGAGTAGGGTCTGGTTGCAACCATGGGCCTGAAACGCACTAAATTTCTAAGGGAAGTGCAGCAAAAAATTAAAGAAAAATAAACGACCAGTGGTACAAAGACTTTACCTCCTTGTGTGAAGGCCAAGTTGTTTGCAACCATGTCAGTCGTCAGAAAGTACTCCAGATGGTACTTCCCCACGTTCGAGATAAAAGTAGTATCAGTCAAGAAAGTGCGACCTGTTTCCTGGTGACAGAAGTAGAAGAACCCCGTGTTTTCCTGGTTGGGGTTGGATGTTAAGTCGAACAAGTAGTTGACCTCATGTGGTGTGGGGACGGGCCATTTCTTATGGTTATAGAGGATATATAGTGCAGAAAGCATTCTATATCTGTTGGGAGTTATTTGAAAAGGAGCGACCCCAAAATAATTGTCCATTCCTTGGAAGAAAGGATGTAGAGGCAGGATCGCTCCTGCCTCGATGTGATATCTCGACCAAGTGCTGAAAGCGCCTCCACGCAAGTTCGCCCGTTGGTCTTTGGTGGGTTGGACTAGAGTCTCCCCAGGAAGTCCATATTTTTAAATGTAATTGGCAATCATCCTAATCGTAACTCGGCTAGGAGGGGCGACGTACCATTCAACATCTGGTTGAGTGGCATTTCGAAGTTGAGCGTGAGTTTGGATGCTAGGGTCGAGGATATTTCTTTCTCAACCACTGGTCGAGGGAATTTCTGCTTGGGGGCAGGCTGGTTTGCAGAAGGTTTTTGTGTTTTCTTTTTCTGGGCAGTGGATTTTACTCTACCCATGACTGGAATGTTTGACTGAGGTCTATTGGGTGGGGTTCGAGAAAAAGGAATTTTTGGTATCAACAGTGACGGTTGCTCCTCGTCTTCAAGCAATTGGGCAAGCAAGTCGTCGTCGATAGGCCTCTCACCTCCTCACGGATCTTGCATGAAAAGCTGTGAACAGAGAAAGGGGGAGATGAGAAGGTAAAGCCTAAAAATCTGTGTTGAGAGTTGGGATAACGTTGCTCGCGTATAAAAGTTAGCTTTTATACGGTCAGCAACATTCTAACAAAAGAACTAAATTTTATTCGAGCAGTTGTAGAAACAGATTAAAAAGCAGAAGTAAAAAAAATTTCAGAAAAAAGCTTTTTCGACTCCGAAGGAGCAGGAAAAACCCAGTTTTTCAACTAGCTTAAAAATCGAATTTTTACTTCGATTTTACGCCCTTAAAGCTACAATCTCGACTACCGAACTGGCTCCTAAATCCTATGAAACGTTACTTCACTACCCTAACAAGCATCTATGGATATACACACAATCCCCATAACAGTTTCGGCCAAGAACATTCAAAGGTTCAGAGATAAAAATAAGTATGAAACAGTTTTGCATGGCAACTCAAACGTCTAAGGAGTTCGTGAAACTTACTTAGATGAAAAAAAAATTCTGAACATGAAAGCTTTTGAACATCCGGATGTGAGTTCCTGGGATTTCTGGGCTCTGAAGATGGAAGTTCTTTGCAGTTCTTGGAGAGGAGATGGCGAGTGAAAAGTAAAAAGTAAAAATGTGGATTTGGGGTATTATTTATAGTGACTGCGACACAGTAGAAGAAGTGTCATGAATTACCTTTTTCAAAACATGAGGAAGTGTAATAGCCATCAGAAAAAATTTTGGGAAGCCAAAAAAGGCTAGATTAGACATGATTGATTGCTTTTCCCGAGAGGGCATGGGTGGCTCTGACAGATTTCGTGGGGTATTCGAAGAGTCAGTTTCCTAAGTTTACTTATTGCTTGTCCTAATAAATAAACTTGGGGGTAAATTTTTACCCGAAAAACGGCTGCTGATGATGTGGCAATGATTTCTCACACATGGTTGACACGTGGCGGAAGTGTTGTTCGACAATCGACCAGAGGCACATCACTTCGTCAGGGCTTAACTATTAGATACGACCAGGCTGGTCATGTAATTTGATTTATTTCCTTCTAAGATTGTAATCTTATAATAATTGCATTGAATATTTCCTCTTTATTACCTTGATACGCAGTGATTAAGGAAAGTTAAGGCCCATTGGCCCATGTAACCCTCCTTGAGCCTATAAATATGCATGAAATAGCTCAAGGAGGTGACTTTTTGATCTCTGAATCTTTTTGCTAAGTATTAAGAGAAAGAGAGCTGTAGTGTGATTATTCATCGTTTTATTGTAATTCTTTCAAGGTTTGTGAAACTCAAGAACCCTAGTTCTTTGATCACGGCTTTGAGATTCAATATTAATAATAGCACTAAGTGGACGTAGGTCATTACCATTCTTTGGGGCCGAACCACTATAAATCCTTGGTGTTTTCTTCTTTTCCATTATATTAAATTCTTAATTGTCGTTTTATCTTTTGTCGTACATTTGACTCCGTGTCGTTAGCCAAATCAATGGTCAACAAGCTCCTAGCCTAACATCCAAACACGATGATCTAATATGGGATTCTACCCGAAATGGTCGGTATTTAGTCAAAAAGTCGCTACCATCTTGCCACTACTTGGACAGGAAACGCGGAATGTTCTAATGCCATGAATTTGGTTCAATGGTGGAAATATGTTTGGAAACTTCAAGTCCCTGCGAAAGTCTGATTTTTTTGGCGGCGAGTGTGCCATAGTTGGCTGCCAGTTCAACATACCTTGAGGAATAGAGGTTTACTTGTTGATCCTCACTGTTGTTGGTGTTTCTCTAACAAGGAGTCTATCACTCATGCTTTATGGCTTTGCCCCAAGGTCAGGAAAATATGGAAATTAGTTGGGTTGTCTCAGTATTTCCCTTCTAACATAGAAGCTCCAGAGGCTTTTATTCTATGGATGAAAAATCATTGTTCTAGAACTGATTTTACCCACTTTGTTATGATTTTTTGGGTTGTTTGGTACAGAAGAAACATAAAGTATTTTAGTTTAAGTGTCCCTACTGATGCTGATTTAGTCTCTTGGGCTATGGACCTCTTACAAAGATACCAAGATACTTTGACTCATATAACTCCCAAGGACCCCAAGCTTCCTTCTCGATGGTGTGCTCCAACTAATGATTCTCTTCTCTTAAACTGCAATGCTGCTATTCTCCCCTTTAAGCTTGGTTGTGGTTTAGGGGCTGTCATCCGAAATGGTTGTGGCTTGGTAGTTGTTGCTGAAACTCGGTACATGGAAGGTCTTTTCTCTATCCCAATGGTTGAATGCCTTGCTATCAAAATGGGTCTTGATCTGATTTTGAAACTTCCTCCCTACCATTTTAATCTTACTTCTAATTGTGCCCTTATTATTCAAGCTTTACTTATCAACGATCACAACCCGCTTGATTGGGGAGCTCTAGTAGATGACATCAAAGAAAGGGGTCTCCTTCTCCACTGTAATTCTATTTTTTATTATGTAAGAGATACTAATAAAGAGGCTCACTCTCTAGCTAATTTTGCTCTTTCTCATTGTATAAACTCTATTTGTTTTGGGGTTGTTCCCATTTGCGCATATGGCATTGTTATTGCAGAGTTGCCTGAACCTTGTAATTAGTTTTGTTGAATGAAGTTCCTTTCTTTCAAAAAAGAAATAACTTTATATACATTATTATTAAATCTTAAAAATATGTAAGAAATAAAAAAGCATAAACATAATAAAAATTAATAGTATCAAAATAGTCGAGATAATATAATTATTAATATTAATTATAAAACAATAATGTAGGTAAGAATATTTTTTTAATAAAACATTAATTTAATATATAAAAATATTAAATATTTTTAAAAATACCTTGGAAATATTTTTTTTCTCATATCATGTTTGTTATTGTCATTAATTAAATGTCCAAATATTTTTAAAATAATTTTGTATTTTAAAAGAAAAAAGAAACAAAAATAACATTTAAGAACCTAAATAATACAATTTGAAAATATTGAAAACCTAACTGAAACAAAATCAACTTTTATAACCTAAATGTTACAAAGTGTAAAAAATGAAGATTGCAACTGAAATAAACCCTTCTTTTAACATAAACAAAATAGCTATATATTTTTTATTTTTTTGGAAGCAAAATCAGTACTAGCAATAACTTTCTATTAAGTTTTCATTTTAAAATAGTTACAAACTCATTCAACAGCTTCACAACTAGAAAATTGTTGTATATTCAAAGTAATAAATAGATCTGCCTATCATAATACTACAAAGATTTATAATTTTTCTTTAATAAAAATCAATGCATGGGTATTATTGAATATTGCTGACCAAAAACATGGTCTCAAACCGGGGAAAAATATAATCACATATTCTATTTATGTTACTTAAATTATGCAAAAAGAATTTCCTTGTCTACTTTGATTGCCAAGGATTATCTCCATAGTAGTAAGCAGTGCCAACCATAAGCGCCACCGTAGCACCTTGGACAACCACACGAGCTCTCATTAGCATCTGACCCAGTTGAGAATTGCCTCGCTTGAAGCTTATTAACCCAGCTGTGAGCACCCCCGCAGTCAAAAACGCCCCTAAAATGTTTACGCTAGCCCATTAGATTACAACAAAACAATTTGTTATCCAGACACTTTTTCAGAAATACTGCAATGAAAGGAACATATGAGTTTTGTCTCTAGGTATTTGACCAAATAGGAAAGTGTATAATACATAAACCAAGTCATTACACATGGCATATCAATATGACAGCCATTCAGTTTATCAGATTACACTGATGTTATACATGTATTACTTTTGCAACTATAGTCAAGACATGAATAGAATTGGAATTTACACTTATTTACACTTCCTACGATCTCAAGTCTTAACGTCTCTTGCTAGAGAGTTTAGGACAGATTGTATTCAACCTGGAAATCCAACTAGCATTCAAAACACACATAAAAAATCATATATTTAGTCTTTCTTCTCAATTTCATCAAAAGCATGTTCAACCAGAACTTTTAAAGAAAACTATATCAAGCCTTAGGCTAAGTACAAACTTTTGGGGGAAATGTGAGTCACAGACATCAATGGATCAAAAGAAACTCCAACTGAAACTACTTTACCATATCACTATATGCCACAATACAAGTTATACAATCATCTCAAGAAGATTCAAAAGGTGTAATTCAATGTATAGTTGGGGGCATATCTTGCATTTATCAATGAAATATTTAGTGACAACAATTACAATTTGAGCATGGTCATCAAAATTGAAATAGACCATACTCATCAGAGGCATCATAGAACTTTCCATATTAGATCCAATCTAACTCATACCCAACTAAACACATATAACTTTGTTGGCTCTGATGAGTATGGTATATTTCAATCCCTACTCAATAACATCAACCTTGCAAACAACCACACTAAAGCATCCAAAATTTAATATTTTTCCAATCTAACTCCTATAAATACATTTTTTTCCCTCAACATCTCTACATTTCTGCAAAGAGTTGCTACAAAGTACCACAAACTCATTCTCCGAACTACCTACTCCTAAATTCATATTCCAACAAAAAAAAATACACTACTCTGCATAATTTTCCATGCACTTAGTTCATATATTGACAATAAATTTTCAGAACCCCATATCTAATCTACCCTATTGCTTATTCAAAAAAAAAAAAATCCAATTAACAATCCAAACATTATAGCCCTAAAATCCAATTGAAGCTTGACTGTGGCATAATAATATATTAAACTTTAATATTCAAGAAATACCATAAATCAAAATGGGAGAAAATAATAATAGGTGATTCGAGACTTTACCAACGGGAACAAAAGGATTCCTGATCCGTTTCTTCTCCTCAAAAAAATCCTCGAAATCGGTCTCAGCTGAACCCATCTTGATCTTTTCCAAGTGAAAATACGTAAATAACTTATACCTGTACCAACATGAAATTCCTTAAGAGTAAACGAAAATTGGATCCGGGCAACAATCGATTTAGGATTTGAAATTTGGGGTTGAGAGCCCCAATCGACTAAAGCTAGAAATTTTAAAGCTAAAATATCCCTCTGTTCGTTCCCCTTATTTTCTATGTATTTTTTATTTAATTTATATTTTTCCCAATGCTACTATTACAAGAATACCCTTGCATAAAAATAAATAAATGAATAATCTGAAAATATATACTGGAAGGTGGGATATTTGCTGCTGTTATTTGTGATGTGAATGTCGAAAGTATTTATAGCAAGTTAAAAAGAAAAAAAAAAACAGAATTACGTCAGTGCAAGAAATGAGCTGAAAAATAGTAAAAAAAAAACACGAGAGAAAGGTGAAGAAATCATTAAAGCAAAAGGGTCTGGTGTAAACGGCCCGGATTAGCAAGTTTCAAAGTTATCGGGTTCAGATTTTTGCAGGTTTTGAGTTTGTAAAATAGATACCGAATCCGCCAAAATATTTTCAGATTTTGCATATTTTAGGTTTCGGGTATTCGTGTGTGATCGGGTCGGGTGAGTGTGGGTTTCAGATTTTGATGGGCCTATTTTCGAATTTGGGCCTTTAGTGGGCTTTGATAACATGTTTTCCAAAAATAGTAATTTTTTATCATTTTTTTACTTTTAACATTTTTTATATAAAAAACAAATTGAGAAAAACTTGTAAAAGCTAATTTGTTCAATTATTTTGGTCAAATTTGATAAGTTTTTTTTTCCACCCAAATTATGAAACAAAAATCTCTAAAAACTTAATTCCTAAACAAAATTTAAAAAGAAATTATAAAAACTTCATGTCCAAAATACCAAAGATAGAAGAAACGAGCATTAGCTCTCATCAAAATAGATCAAGAACTAGACAAATAAGCTGACCAAAACAGAAATAAGCATCTGCAGCAGGAGTACTGTCTCCTTTATCACATCCAATAATGACTAACGCTGCCCAAAATAGATCAAGAACAAGAACTAGACAAATAAGATGTGTAGTCCACAATCATCATTACCAACAAAGAGCATAAATCACTACAAACATTGAAACAAAGTGTGATTCAAATCTATCTTTGTTGATTCAATTCCCTTTTTCTCAACCTTGCATACATATATTACTTACCTTGCAATCATCCAACTTTGACAATACAATCAAATAGTGCAGCTAAGAACATCATCACCAATTAGAAGAGAAAAAAATTATAAAAAGATAAGAAAGCAAAATTCTCAACCAAGATATGGGGACAACAAACGAGATTTTAACCAGAACATCATAAAACCCCCATATTATCTCTATATTTGTGTGGTACTTGGGCTACGGCAGAACACATAAACAAAAATAGTCTGCATTTATATATATATATATATATATATATATATATATATATACTAGACTACTTTTTCCTACCTTTGACTCCATTAGTTCATTAAGATATATGAATCAAAATAGAGTTAGAAAATGAAAAACATTACAGAAACAATTACGAAGACATGAAAAAAGAAGGCTATAAAACTCTGAGATCCCAAAACAAAAAAGACACAATCATTAAAAGTTATAAAATTATAGGGGGTGTTTGGTAAAAAATTTTGTTTAAAAATTTTTTAAACACAAAAATAGAAATATTATTTTATTTTTATTTATTTATTTTTAAAAAATTAAAATATATTTGGTAACTATTTTTGTTTTTTGTTTTTAAAAACAAAAAATAATAAATGCGTTTAATAACTTTTATTTTTATTTTTTGTTTAACAATATGAGGTGTTGATTTGAAGAAGAGAAGAAAAAAAGAAAGGAAATTTTGAAAAACTGTTTAAAAAAATTTTAAAAGTAAAAAAATTCTATTTTCAAAATTTAATAAATTTTAATTAAAATTTAAAAAATAATAAATAATAATAGAGTTACTAAACATATTTTTTGTTTAATTGGCAAATTTTTAATTAAATAAATAAAAAACTATTTTTTTAAGTGTTACCAAACAACACCATAATTATCTCGTATGAGATCCCAAAAGACGAAAAATATAAACCTCAGATTCCTTGCCCTTTATAACTTTGGGAAACAAGAGTGTTAACGCGGTTCTTCGGCAACAGATAATTATACGAATAAACGGGATGGGTTAGTGCTAGATAATGAACCGTAATATGTAAATATTTATATTCCAAACTGGTGAAAATAGTATAGGGGGGAGGTTATAACTCCTTTCCTTTTAGGTGGTTCGAATGTTAAAATCCCTCTAGTCCACCAGTCAATATTATTGATATCTCTCTAGTATTCCTTACAGGGTGTTTCTTTACAAACTAGACGCCAACCCTTTGTAACGCCCAGGGTCTCCATATTTATAGGGAGAGGACACCTGAGTGTTGGTAAAGGGGGCCATCCCGTGACCTTCTTACCCATCATGTCACCTCTGTGACACTTATGATTAATTCCTAAAACCTGACAATGAAGTGTTGTCTAATCAATAGGTAAGGGGGATAATGGGCCGCATGGCCCAAACCAGTCATGGGACGCCTAAACACGCACGTTTATGCTGCGTGTCCGAGAATTCAGGAATGGAGTAGACACGTGATGTCTGATATGCGCATGTTTACATTGTGTGGTTAACTTCACAAAGGGACAGGGGTGCCAGATCTATGCCGCACCTCGAGCTTGATGTAGCATCAGCTCGTGATATCTACACTGTTGATCTGATGCCTTCAAGCATACTTGCTAGCCCTTTGATTAGCTCGGGCTACAAAGGTGGAGACTCGTAATAACAGCTCCGGGTAGGAGGCATCCACGTGGCGGATAGAATTATGCCCTTTTCCAGCTCGCTAATAACCCGTGGATATTTAGGGCGTACATTTGCCCCCTAAGCCCCTGCTCGTGGCACGTGGCGTCACCTGTAGCCACAGTGGGGGCTTTTAGGCTTCCTTTTCGACTCCTCATGTCCCACCTATTGCGCTTGCGTCGGATACGTGGAGCATCGTTGTTGGTGACGGCCCGTCTTCCGAGAATCTCATTAAATGGCCTAGCCTATCTTCGGCCGTCGTTTCGTCTTTCGAGTTGTGACCTTCGTATCTCGCATTAAGATGATCAAACGGTCCTCGTTCCTTTGCCTTTTACGTATATATAAGGTTGGCCACCTTTCGCATGAGCCACCCTTTATTTGAAAAAAAAAATTCCTTCCGGTCTTCGTTCCAGAAGTCTTTGAGTTCCAGACACAAGGGTTTCTCCGTGATTCCAGTTCTAAAGGCTCCACTAGGATTCTGATTCCTACGCCCCTTTCGATCTTCACACAGCAAAAACCTCTATAAGTCCTTTGCCTGCTGTATGTTTAAATGTTTCCATTTTTCTTTGTTTATGTAAACTTCTTTCTTAGTCGCACACTGTAGGTTGTTTTTTTTCTTTTTTGGCTGGTATTTTGTGCGTAGGTTTTTATCCTAGGGGTATCGACCATAGGAGAAAATGCTTAGGAATATAACGCATAGGACAAGATAATTCTGGGGTGACTTTTTTGGGTAATCTCTTGAAATGCCTGTTTGGAGAGGGGACGACGACAAGTTTCTGGGGTGCAAAACCGGGTAGCTTAGGGGTCACACTTCCCAGGCGGTTTTGCTTTTGAAACTTTCCCTCCAAGGCAAGCATTATCCTGACCCTCCTGACACACAGATCCCGAGCAATCGGGGACCCGTTGGGAGCATAGGCGCGCGTTCATAGAACCGCGTGGCCTCACACACTGCAGGCTGAGATTACCTCAGCCCGTGTAAGGAAAATCATTCCTCGCGCTAGATTCCCTTTCTTATTTCTAGGTCGCCTTTATAAATTTTCTTCATCTTTGTTCGTTAGGAGACTAGATGGGACCCAGGAAAAACATGCCCAAGAAGAGTGTCGTCAGCTCGTCATCCCAGCAGACCAGCAAGGGGAAGGAGGTGGTAGCAGATTCCCCTATCCCCCACTTCGGTCCCACCATGGAGAAAGAGGTCGAGGTGGGACCTGATGCCTTCTTCGAGGCCAAGAGGATTGCCTCGAAGGTTACAACTCAGGGGAAGGTCAACAAGATCCTGCTTTCCCACAACATCGACATAGGGACAGGCGCTCTTGTTGCTCGTCCTCCTCTTGAGGGCGAGCAGAGCTGCGCACCGCTCGACGAGGAGTTCGTGGCCTGGAGCGACGAACACCTCAAGGCCGGGGCCTTTCTTCCTCTGGACCAGTACTTCGTGGACTTCCTGAACTTTGTGAAGCTGGCCCCCTTTCAGCTCCCCCCTAACTCCTACCGTCTGTTAGCGGGGCTGAGGTACCTGTTCCTGAAGCAGGAATGGGAGGTCCCTACACCGGCGGACATTCTCTACTTTTTCTGCCTCAAAGCCAGCCCGGATCAACGGAGGTGAGGCGATGGGTTCTATTACTTGACCCGTTTCTCCAACTTCGCCGCAGTCATCGAGCTATCCAGCCACCCCAACGACTTCAAGGACTAGTTCTTCATGTCGACGGGGTTCTGGAACTACGAACACCATTAATTTAACCGTCCTCGTAAGTTCTTTCTATCCTTAGCTCACGAAATCGTTGCTGACTTGTTTCTTTCCATGCGTATTGATTTGAATACCATCGTGTAGCTATTTTTGCGAGGACGGCTAAATTGGTGACCCTTGGGGGTCAATATGAAACTTTGGCGAGGCTCCCTCCAAGCGAAAAAGACTATCGCCAGCTCATGTCTGATGAGACGATGCTGGCGTGTAAGTTAATTTCTCCGGGCCAGACCCTGGCCTTAAGGAGGCCGCGGACCATCCCTGCAGCTCGTGAGATGGCACCCATCCCCGAGGGGGGTGTTGCGGATGACGACGAGCAAGACGAGGAAGACGAGGTGCCGCTCGTGCGTCGGAAGCGGGCTCTTGAGATCGCCCAGGAGGTCAACACGGAGCGAATCCAGTTCGGGGCAGCAGTTGGGCCCTCCGGCCAAGGTAACCCATACTTGTTTAAGGATTTAGACAAGGATGCCGCAGACCTACGACTTGCTAGGTATAACCCCAACCAACTCGTTCACTGTCATCAAAATGACCCAGCTCATAACGTAACTCTGCTCCAGTGCGTTGACCAACTAGTGTTGCGCTATGACATGGGCCGCCCTAGGGGCACTGTAGTAGTAGACAATAGCCTGACCTTTAGGTCGGCCTTTTTTGAGGAGTACGGGACCAACCTTAGGTCGTGGCCCTCCCTTCTGGAGGGTATAGTAGCTTCGGGGCTTAGGCAGTATGTAGAAGAGTCCAGTCCTGAGGCGGATCCGGACCCAGAGCCCCCTCTCATTCGTGAAGTTATAATTTTAGACTCCCCCGTAGAAGCTCCGCGGCCGGAGGTCGTGGCAATATATTCCTCCTCTAGCTCGGAGGGTAGGACCTTTTTCAATACATTCTTTAGATTTTTTGTGATAAAATATTTTTACATGCATACTGATGCTTCGTTGTCTTTGTTTCACGCGAGGAGATGTCACAGCCCGGGGACAACGTTCTGCGATCCATGTTTCGGGGGGGGGGGAATCCTTCCTCCGGGTCGTCCAGACCATTGGTCAAGAAGCTCCGGCTGACCAAGAAAACTCCCCCTCCTGGGACCACTTCCAAGTCTCCTACCAAGGGGAAAGGCCAGGGTCCTTCCGCCATAGAGAAGGTGCCTCCAGCCCCTCCCGCCATAGAGAAGATGGCTCCACCTCCCCCGCGACCTCCTGTCTCTAATCGGGAACTGGAGGTACCAACCGGGACCTTGCCAGCTCTGGTTCCCACCGTGTGCATCCCAGTCAACACTCAGGCCCTGGAGAAAATCCCCGAGGCCTTTCGAGGGACGGTTTATGAAACTGCAACCTATATGGTGGATCACTGCTACAATGCCATCCCAAGGGATCTGTAGGAGATCGAGATGAGGAGCCCCGAGAACGTTATGGAGTCTTCACTGGGGATGACCCTCACGGTAAGTCTGCTCAATCAATGGTTCTCTTTGCTTTTTCTAAAGCACATGCCTTATCATCTTTTGACCTTGCAGGCGGCTTTGGCCCTACACCGAAGCAAGCTTGGTCCCGGGCCAAGTTTGACGAGGTCAAGGGCGAGTTCCAGACTGCCAAGGGTGATCTTGCGTCTGCTCAACAACAAGAGTGAGATGCCAAGGCTGCCCTGACGGCTGCCAGGGAAAGCAAGAAGGTCGCGCAGGCCGCTTTGATAGCTGCGCAGGCCGACCTGGAGGCAACCCGGGCCAAGCTGCTGGAGGTCGGGGCTACACAGGTTGCCTTGGATACTGCAAAGGTCGAGCTTGAGGAGGCCAAGGCTGCCCTGGTGGCAGAGAGGGCATCTTCTAGCTCCTCCATGGAGGCCATGCTGTATCATTGCTGGGCCTTCAACCAGGATGGTGAGTTTTCCTTCCTGAGACCGGAGGTGTGGGAGCCCTTCCTCGAGTAGTTCAAGGCTCGACTTCAACAGGAGGCGCCCTCTGAGACTGGGGAGACTTCCGCTGCAGCCGAGCAGGACGTTGAAGGGGTGACTTCGTCGGAGTGGCTTGGTGGGGCTTAGGACTTTTGCTCCTTTTTCTCTTATTTTTTATTTGTAACTTTTTATCACGAGGTTTTTTATCCTCGAGACAATTGGTTTCCTCAGATTTACTTTAATATATTTATATATATATATATTTGTGGTTTAACTTTATTGTTACTCCTCTTTAACGCATTTGATGAGAACTTAGTTTCTGTTGGTGTTATGATTGACATCTCATACTTTTAGGAAAAAACATCGATTAATCAATTTGAACCAACTTCTAAGTTTTAGGACCTGGTTGTATCCAGGACATTAATTTTAAAAACTTAGTTCGCGTTAATCCTTTATTGATATCTCGCGCTTTTTAAGAAAAACATCGATTAATCAATTTGAATCAACCTCTAAGTTTTAGGACCTGGTTGTATCCAGGACATTAATTTTAAAAACTTAGTTCGCGTTAATCCTTTATTGATATCTCGCGTTTTTTTAAGAAAAACATCGATTAATCAATTTGAATCAACCTCTAAGTTTTAGGACCTGGTTGTATCTAGGACATTAATTTTAAAAACTTAGTTCGTATTAATCCTTTATTGATATCTCGCACTTTTTAAGAAAAACATCGATTAATCAATTTGAATCAACTTCTAAGTTTTAGGACCTGGTTGTATCCAGGACATTAATTTTAAAAACTTAGTTCGCGTGAATCCTTTATTGATATCTTGCGCTTTTTAAGAAAAACATCGATTAATCAATTTGAATCAACTTCTAAGTTTGAGGACCTGGTTGTATCCAGGACATATGCCCCCCAAGTAATCAGGAAGGGACCTTTTGTGGTTGCTTGACATTACATCCACAAACATATATGACACCGCGAAAAGACTCATTATTTAATAAACAAAAGGTGGCTTTCCTACTTAAGCCTTACAAAGATATTACTGATAATATTTCTTCAGGTGTATAGCATTCCAAGTCTGTGGGACTGCTTCTCCATTAAGCCGAGCTAACTTGAAGGTTCCTTTTTTCACGACCTCTGTTATTTGATAGGGCCCTTCCCAGTTTGGTCCCAACACTCCGTCCTTGGGATCCTTATCGGCTAAGAAGACTCTTCTGAGTACCAGGTCGCCTACGCTAAAGACGCGTTTCTTGACCTTTGAGTTGAAATAACGAGTGATCTTTTGTTGATAATGCACGAGCTGCAGCTGTGAAGCTTCTCGTTTTTCGTCAATTAGGTCGAGGGACGCGCAGAGCAATTCGTTGTTCCGGCCTTGGTCAAATGCTTGGACTCTGTGCGAGGCTACCTTTACTTCGACAGGAAGGACGACCTCACTCCCGAAAGCCAGGGAGAAAGGAGTGTGACCCGTCGAAGTTCGGTGCGAGGTCCGGTATGCCCACAGTACCTGGGGGAGCTGTTCGGGCTAGACTCCCTTGGCTTCATCCAGTCTCTTCTTAAGGATTGCTTTTAGTGTCTTGTTGACAGCCTCGACTTGCCCATTGGCCTGGGGATAGGCCACGGAGGAGAAGCTTTTAACAATGTCGTGCCTCTCACAAAATTCGGTGAAGAGATCGCTGTCAAACTACGTTCCGTTATCTAATACGATCTTCTTTGGTAGCCCGAATCGGCAAACAATATTCTTGACCACAAAGTCGAGGACCCTTTTTGAAGTGATCGTCGCCAGAGGCTCTGCTTCTGCCCACTTTGTGAAATAGTCGATAGCCACCACCACGTAGTGAACTCCTCCTTTCCCAGTAGGGAGGGCACCAACCAGGTCAATCCCCCAGACCGCGAACGGCCATGGGGACGAGATCATCTTCAGCTCGACCGGAGGAGCCCGAGCAATTGTGGTGAATCGTTGGCACTTGTTACATTTTTGGACGTAGGAGATCGAGTCCTTTGACAGAGTGGGCCAATAGTACCCTTGCCTTAATATCTTCAGGGCCAGGCTTTGCCCCCCAGCGTGATCTCCGCAAAAGCCCTCATGCACCTCCTGCAAAATGGTCTTCGCCTCGCTTGGTAGAACACACCGTAGGAGAGGTAAAGAGAGGCCACGTTGGTATAATATCCTATCTATCACTGTATACCTCGGAGCCTGGTAAAGTACCCTCCTTGCGTCATTTCGCCCCTCGGGTAACTTCCCTGCTGTGAGATACTCGAGGATGGGAGTCATCCAAGTCGGTCTAGTGTCGATCATCTCGACCTCTGCCCTGATTTCCTCTATGCTTGGTCTTTCCAAGAACTCTACCGGCACCAGCCCCAAAGTCTCTGCCTCCCCTTCTATTTTCATCTCCCGATCGCATTTTCGAAGGTAACTTGAGTTCTAGGACTCGGATTTAAGCGAGGATCGAGGCATAGCGATCCTAGGGAAGATTAGAAGCTTATTAGCCGAAGGATTTAGTTGGAAACAACTCAATCGGAGGTAATTCCAGTTTTAAGTTTTAAGTTTTAAGTTTTTAAGCTTGAATTGGACTTTGTGTTTTGATGAGTTTTTGATGGAATTGAAGCTTGGGTTTTATGGGTTTTGGATCATGGAGATGTTTGTGATCGTCGTGGATGATGGTTTTGTGGTGTTTTCTCAGCGGAAATTTTCCAAGGTCAAGGAATGCCTTAAGGGCAGGAGCTTCCTTGAGTGGTAAAGGCATTTCAGGTGCCTTGGGAAATAGTTCTAAGTCTTCTTGCAGATCAGAACTAGATAGTAGGTTGTTATGACACCTCAGTAGCAGAGAAAATTGATTGCCTATGCAATATGTTGGTTAACGTATCTGACCAGAACTAGAGTAGAGTTTCTGGTGGGCCAGGTGGCCAGTTTTATGTTTGAGATTATTATCTCAGAGAAGATCAAGAGGAAAACAATTAAGTGAACCACAGATAGGAAAGATTGAGTGGAAAGTCTTAGCTGGATTAGCTAAGAGTTGTGCAGTATCAGATATGAATTTATTGTGGTATAGGGTCGGATTTGAGATCCTATGGACACCGAGATTAATTGGGAGATTCTGGATGAATCTCATGCTACTCTCTTATTCTCTTCATTCAGGCACCATGAAATTTTTATAGTGGTGGCCTGAGATGGAGAGGGGCATAATGGAATGCGTGGTAAAGTTCTTAACCTGTTAGCAGGTCAGATCAGAGTGTCAGAAATCGGTGAGGCCATGGTAGCCTTTGAGTATTTTATAATGGAAATAAGATAGCATTGTGATGGGTTTCGCGGTGGGATTGCCTAGGTTAGTGGGCCAGTATGAGTTGGCATTGAGTCATTATGGACCAATAGTCCAAGTGAGTTTATTTTTGTTAGTAAGGATAAGTAACACAGCTGATCAATATTCAGATCTCTTTGAGAAAGGAAGAGAGTTATCTAGTGTTGAAAAGGTACCTTATGAGATAAGGTATGGTAGAGCGTGTTCTTCACCCATTCATTGGAATGAGATGGGTAAGATGTTATATCTGGATCATGAGATGGTTCAAGGGACCATTGAGACTATTAGAGGTTGGAGCTTCGATGCTCACTTCGCAGAGTAAATGGAAAAGTTTTACTGGATTGAAAAGCAGGAACATAGAGTTCCAGGTAGAAGATCATATCTTCCTTACAAGTATCACCATGGAAAGGGGTGATGAGTTAAGGGCAAGTTGAGCCCTAGAGAAGTATAACAGTTTGAGTCTTGGATACACTGGTCAGGTTGACTTGATTCAATCTTGTTTTTGGCACTATCAATTATGAACAATGTATTTTGTATTTACATGCTGAGGACATGGGTTAAAAGAAACTCATGAGTTGGGTTATGAGAATCTGGGGGTTTGAGGCTAAGTTATCCTGTAAGGATTAGCCAATCCAGATATGAGACAGAAAGAATACGGTTCTGAGGAACAAGTTATACCTTGAGTTAAGGTATGATACAGAAACATTGAGGTCGAGGGAATGACCTGGGGAAACTGGAATCAGTTGTGCAGAATTTATATTCCGGGTGGTTCAGATAAATTTCGAGGATGAAATTTTTGTAAGGAGGGGATAGTTGTAATGCCCCAAATTTCCTAATATGGTTTAAGACCTTGATTAGGAGGCTGGGAGGACCATAATTTATTTATTATGTTATTAAATGATAATATGCATGTTTAGGTGTATTAAATATGCATGTGAACCCATTTCTGAGTAATTGGGTGATTTTCATATTTTGGCCATTTCGGTCATATTCGACATATATGTGATATGTGTATGGTGCTTTATTATTGTTTGGTTATGCTAGGGTTACTCAACACAAGACGATCCTAGGAGGTAAGCTAGTGGGAAAGTCACGACGGGATTTGTTCTTGACTTGGAGTGAGTCAAATGGTATTTAGAGCATTACCGGGTTATTGGGTAATGAGAACTAATATTTGGTGATAAATTGGGAGTTAGTAAGATCAGGGGGAAATTCTGGAGGTTTTGACTATTTTGTCCCCGGGAGTGTTTTCGGGACCCCGAGCGTTAGGATTTGGTTGAGGCTACTTAAGCTTGAAGTAACCTTCTAAGAAATAAAAAGAACGTTCTGTACGTTCTCTCTCCCTCAAAGTTTTATTTTCATCTCCCGGTCGCATTTTCGAAGGTAACTTGAATTCTAGGACTTGGATTCAAGCGAGGATCGAGGCATAGCGATCCTAGGGAAGATTAGAAGATTATTAGCCAAAGGATTTAGTTGGAAACAAGTCAATCAGAGGTAATTTGAGTTTTAAGTTTAAGTTTTTTTTAAGTTTTTAAGCTTGAATTGGACTTTGTGTTTTGATGAGTTTTTGATGGAATTGAAGCTTGGGTTTTAAGGGTTTTGGATCATGGGGATGTTTGGGAACTTTGATTTTTGAATTTGGAGGTGTTTAGGTATGTTTTTGGGAGGTTCTAAAAGGTTAAAATCGGGTTTGTGGCTGGTTCTGGGTGGGGGGTCGTGGCCCTATTCTTGGGCGCCGCGGCCCTAACTCGTAGAAGCAGGTGTAGGGTTTTTGCCTTGCTGGGCGCCGTGGCCCGTGCTCCTAGTGTGGCTGGGGGCCGCGGCTAAAGGTGCTAGGGCCGTAGCCCTTGGGTAGTTTTGAGCCCGTTTGAGTGTTTTGACCTCGGGAACTTGGTTTTAGGCCTCGGGATCATTCCTACTATCCGGATTGGTGGGGTTTGATGTCTTGGAGGCTAGGTTTCGGTTTCGAGATTAGTTTTAGAACTTGAACTCATTGGATCACCATTTGTGTTGTGACTAGGTTATCACTAGAGGCTTGGAATCGGGATCGTGCTTGTGGCTCATTTATTGGTAACTTGTGCTTGGACCAAAGGTAAGAAAACTGCACCCCATATGTGACATGCATGGTTATTTTTTATGCATGTTGGATGTTTAAATGTAAACATTGATAGCATATTGAATGCTTAGCAATCTTGCTCATTTGCATATGGTTATTATTGAGGCATGCTGGATGATTAAATGTGATGCATGTGATGCACGAGAAACATGTGATTAGGGCATGCCGTGAATATTGACTATGAGACTGATCAGAGCTTGATTCTCTGTGTTTATGCATGATCATAACTTGTGCATGGTACTGACTAATTAGTTAGATTTGGCAAAGGTGCCAGTATCAACTGTGAAGCTGGGACTTATTAGTCAAGTTCGGCAGTGGTACTGGGCACTGGTCACACAGTGCTGACTTATAAGTCAGGACAGCCTTAGTGTGTTCAACGCAAGCCAATAAAGATTAGATCTAATCAACATCTGCATTAAATGACTCAGAAGAGCGTTAATGCCGGACCGACCTCAAGTTCGATGAAAACTAAAAGCGCTTGTGTGACTTACCCATCAGTCACTCATCTGTTTAAGCTAGTGACTACCCATTGGTCACTCATCTGTTTAAGCTAGTGACTTACCCAGTAGTCACTCATCTTATTAGAGCCATTGCAGGAAAGCCCAGATAACGGTTTCGTTACACGGCTATGGGCACCGAGCCCCATAGCGACTTGTTTGTCAGTCACTTAGTATGGTTAACAGAACCTCAAAGTGATATTCACTCATCTGTTCAGGGTTATAAGCTCTGTACGATCATTCTGGTCATCATTTGCATGGCTTTGGGTACTGAGCCCCGTAGTGACTTGCTTGTCAGTCACTCAGTATGGTTTACCAGAACCTCAAGTGTCAAATCACTCATCTTATTAGGATTGACTTGATAGTCATCCAATCAGAAGGGCAGGATTTCTTATCCACGATTCCCCAGCATTGTTTGAATTTATTTGCATGCTTGAATAAAGCTATGTTTGCTAGGCATGCCAGATATGATTTGATATCATGATATGATTGTTCATGAGCATATAGAGTTTTCTTGCTGGGCTTCAGCTCACAGGTGCTATGTGGTGCAGGTAAAGGCAAAAGAAAGATGGACCATCCTTGACTTGGAGAGCTTAGGTGACAATGTGTACATATGCAGCTGCTTGACCGCCACAGCCGAGGTTTGAAGGAGTGGAACTAGGGTTAAACCCTGTTTTGCCGCTTAGATCGGCTGGTTGTAAATATTTTGTTATAATAAACCTTTAAATTATATTTTTGGGATCCCAATGTATACAGTAAACGTTCTAGTGAAACGTTATATCTTAACCAAAAATTTTAATTCCTAAACCGCTAATCATACTTAGTCACACATTTATGGCCAAATGACTGGGTTAGCGAGTTTAACACTGTTTGCAATGTGCACCGTAACGGTCCCTGGAGTTTAGGGCTTTACAGATATGGAGAAGCGTAAAGCAGTCTGCATTCTCATATTCCACCATGGAAGCTGAGTACATAGCCGCGTTAGAAGCGGCTAAGGAAATAGTCTGGCTAAAGAAGTTCTATTCGGATCTTAGTGTTATTCCAGAAATGGATAAACCGCTTGTGTTGTTTTGTGACAATACATGAGCGATAGCCAACTCGAAAGAACCTCGTAGTCACAAAAGGAGTAAGCATATAGAAAAGAAGTATCACATTATTAGAGAATATGTGGCCAGGGGAGATGTGAAGGTTATGAAGATTGCAATTGAAGACAATCTTGCAGATCCGTTTACAAAGACACTACCATAAGCTACATTTGATAAGCATATAAAAGGAAATGGGATTAGTAGAATTAAGGCATTAGTTTCAATTAGTGCAAGTGGAAGTTTGTTGGGGGTTTTATGCCCTAATTAAAACTCAATTTCTTTGTAATCTCATTTTACTATCAATAAAAAAATAGAAATCATTTTTTTTACTTGGTCAATCACTTTGCTCACATGTTTTATTTTCATGATTATTTGTTTAATATAAACTTCTATTAAATCCCGAGCATATAGCTAATCGTATTTATAGTGACGTAATCACAGTGGAATACAAATTTGATTATATGTTCAAAATAAGTTAGTCCTAAGATTAATCAGTGCACAGGATTTACATTGACTTGCCAATCTACGATATGATCTACTTACACATTGTGGTGTTATGTTCTTTCAAGAACATTAGCAAAGTAGATAAGATAGGATGTATTTGTTACATCGGACAAGACCGATATTGATAGTTGATAAGATAATTAAACATACAGTTATTATCTATTCTAGTCATATCATATAGTTGACCATAGGTCAATTCAATCTCAATTCTGAGTGGTTAGTATTCTAACTGATTTTATTATTCGAGTTCTTTTACTTGTTCATTACCAGCTTATCCTGCGGACTAGCCCATACTTACATCTTGGGAACTCGATAGTATAATTGAGCGGGAGTGTCAATCATAGATATGAACATCTATAGCTTCTAATAAAGAAGTGAAACGATGGTTTCCTTTTAGTTTGGTTCAAGGTATTAAATGATAGAGATCTTATTTCAGTAATTAAATTAGTTTACTGAAATATCATTTACAAGGAACTAAGTGTTTTAAGGATAAAATACAATGAGGAGTAAAATGATATTTTAATCCTATCTCATTGTAGACCGTCTATAGAGGATTGAGTGACAATTATGGTTGTAACAATGGATAATTAATAGCGTATCTATATTTTATATAGAACATTCTATGAATTCAAGAGTGCAATTCCGAGTCTTTAGTGGAGTCACAAGGAATTAATAAGTTAGTAAATTTATTTGTTAGATTTATGATAGCTTATTGGAGCTTGATTTTATAGGCCCATGGTCCCCATTGTACCTTGGACAAAATCATCTAGATAGTCTTAATTAATTGATCTAATTATCAATTAGAATTATCAAAGTTGACTAAGTCAATTTTGGATCACAACAAGAAAAAATGGCTTTTACTTCGGTTTTTAAGCTGAATTTACTTCGGTTTTCGCTAAAATTCGCAACCGCAGTAGTTCGAAGCGAAGTAAAAAGTAGTTAAAAACCGAAGTAAAAAATAGGCTTTCCACTTCGGTTATTTTGTAAAAACCGAAGTAGAAAGTGGGGATTCTACTTCGGTTTTTACATAATAACCGAAGTAGAAAGTGGGGCACGCTTCCTTGCAGGACACTTTCTACTTCGGTTATTATGTAAAAACCGAAGTAGAATCCTCACTTTCTACTTCGATTTTTACATAATAACCGAAGTAGAAAGCCCATCACCCCCTTTTTTTAATAATTATTTCTAATTATTTTTAAATGGCCCAATTATATATATATATTTTTTGCCCTAATTTTTTTAAAGAGTCTAATTATATGAATTTATAGTTATATATTTTTACAATTGGAATTGGTTTATTTTCATTTAATTTATAACAGAAATAAAAATCACAAAATTTATACACTTAGAATTAAAATTCTTATAAAATTAAATATTTATACATTCACATAATTTTTAAGTAGAATAACCTAATCATTCATGTATACATTCACATAATTGTAATGAAGTAAAATAGCCGAAACATTTATATATGCATTCACATAAAACTAAAGGTGTGTATAAACAAAATAATCTTACTAATATATTCTTGTTGGATTGGCAAGATGTCCTCCCGACCCTTGGCGATAATTTAACTACTAGGAACTTTGTCATTTAGTTCATTCTGCGAAATAAACCAATGATAGATTAAATTAGTAACTTGTAACAACACTTAAAAAAAATTCCTACTTTGCTTTAAAACACTTACAACTCTTTCTTCAATTTTGTTGTCCAAATTATCTTCGACAAGAGTTTTCTTCGTTTCTCGCGATCTTATCCAAATTTCATATCCATCTACATCTTCCACTCCTAGTTCTTTTTTTTAGGACATCAAACATAATTGGAGTTTAATTATTAAATTTTCCTAAGGCTAATAAAATTTCGGCAACATAACAACTGCATTTTAACATCTCTAAAATTTTTAAAACCTGTAAATAACACAAAATATCTCGACATAGTGTGCGAATTGAAAAAGGAAAACAATTAATAAAATCTATAAAAATTGGCAGAGTTTCCTTTGTTTTTGTAGCATATACCAATTTTATAGTTATATATAAATTCAACACAAATAAACACAAAATCAACATACATAATTACATCCTTATATCACCGCCAACAATAAATTTCTCAGAACCTACTTCACTAAAGTAAAACATGCATGATTTAACTCTAATTTTATAAATAAATATTGCAATAGTAATAAATAAAATTTAAAGATTACTCACCTCCAATATTACTCTTGAAGTCATCCAAAATCAATACCAAATTGGTAACTAAATCAACAACCCTACTAAAAAGCTTAAACAAAAAGATATAAAAATCAATTACATAATTAATTAAACTAGTTACATAATCATCAAACAACATATCAAGCTAGCTAGTTATAGAAAATAAAAAACAAATGTCACTAATAATCCAAACATTTCAAGTTCTAACATTGGCAACAACATTACATATTGAAGCTATGTTTAGAAATTTAAATAGCAAGTCACAACAATTTTTAAATTTTACTAATATATATATATATTTAATTAATAACATTATATAAAATAACAAAATAAATAAAAAAATATAACACAAATATACTAAAAAATAAGTATTAAATTCGGAATAATATAAAATAAATTAACACAAACAAAGTTTTAAGGTAACAAACCTTCTTTGATGCTCAAAACAACATCTAAATCAATATTAGCAACTCTAAAACCTATATATAATAAACACATTATATCTATAAGAAAAAAAATCTGAAAATAATATAGAAAATAAAAAAAATCATACAAACAAAGATTTAGTGATTCATACCTTTTTTGAAGCTCAAGAACTTATTTTAATGTAAGAAAACCAGTCAAAGTCCAATAACAATACCCATTTTCGAACCCTAAAAATACCCACACCCAAAGTCTTTATTTTCTCCCTCAAAAATAAAAATGGAACTAATATTTCTGTTTTTAAGAAAGAAAAATGGTTTCAAATGGTAAAAAAAACATAAAAAGGGTATATTTAGTGAAACCCTCGTGGGAGTACGACAACAATGGAGGTTTTCTGGGTTTGGCGTTTGGGATTTTTGCTTCAGAGAGACGAATGAGGGGCGGGAGCTATATATTAAGGGTATTAAAACTCTTTAACTTTGGTTCTTATATAAAAACCGAAGTAGAAAGGGTACTTTCTACTTTTTCTACTTTGGTTTTTGTATCAGAACCAAAGTAGAAAGTACAATTTATACTTCAGTTTTTATATAAGAACCGAAGTAAAAGCCTTCAGGGCCGCGTTTGGTTTGCTCCACTTTTCACTTCAGTTTTTTCATAAAAACCGAAGTGAAAAGCCCCAATATAGTGTGCAAACCAAACATGGCCCTTGTCTATTTTCTATTTTAACTTCGTTTTTTTAAGAAACCGAAGTAATAGCATTTTTTTATGTACTACCAATCCCAAAAGCGAAGTAAAAACCCATTGAAAGTAACTTCAGTTTTTTTATATTCTATGTGTAAAAAACGAAGTAAAAGCCTATATTTCTAGTGGTGGATAGTTTCACAGAGTTATGTAATTTTGAGAAGAAAAGAGAAATTAGGGCATATTTATTAATTAAGATAAATTTGTATCTAAATGAATAAATAAGTTTAAATCCACGTTCAAATTATAAATAATTAATTTGATAAAGGATTTAAATAATTATTTATTTAATTAAATCAATAGAAAATAATACAGGTCTTAATTTTAAGTCCAATGGGCTTATAATCAAATGGGAAATTTCACGAGCCTAAAGCCCATGATAATTTCGACCTAGGGCTGTTAATTGGCTATTATTTTATTTATTTTTTAATTAAATTAAATGGCCTAATTGAGTCTATAAAAGGAATGTTAAGAGAGATTTGAAATCAGAAGTCAAAAACACAAGTTTATGATAGTTTTTAGATTCTCTCTAAACACAAGTCTTTTTCTAAGCCTCTTAGTTCTTTTCTTTTCTTCTCTCTGTATCAATCTCATGTGTTGAGAATTTCCCACTCTAGTCTAGGTGGTTCAAAGGATACTTTAGAAGGTTGTGAAGAAAATTGAAGCTCAGTTCAGTTTCTTGGTAATACTCTGCGACAGAAAGGATACAAGGGTTTGAGAAACTGAAAGAAGGACTCATGCATTCCATTGTGTATACTGTAAGTATTCTTATCATTGTTTCTCTTTGAATTAAATTTTAGAAACATGTTCTAGGTTATCTCATATTAATTTGTTTAATATTAGATCTACATAAAAATAAATAAAGATCCTGTAAAAGTTTCCTAACATTATTGGCCTGGATTTGCTTGTTGTTCTCATCAACCAACTCCTTCAACGATCTATCTCGGTCAGTAATTTTTTTCTCAGCTTGCTCAGTCTTTTCTTGGAGATCTTTCTCAAACTTAGTCAAACTTTCAATATTTTCCTGGGGTTCCACCAGTTGATCATTCAAGACCTTGACCAGCTCCTTATAGTCGACTGCTCGGCATTGAGCATGACCAACCGTGATGAGTCCCTGGAGTAAATAACAGGAAAAGTATTCAAAATAAGAACAATCAATAAGAAAGTGAGTGTTTCTGATAAGATTCTTACACTCATAATTTGAGCAAGGTCTTTGTGATGGACAACTTCAATGCTTTTTCTGGGTAGAGTCTCAAAGGTCCGTGTTGTCGTTGTAATGACCCGACTATTTCTAAGATCTCGGACCATTAAAATACTACTATGACATAGCTACTAATTTGAATACATATATAAGAAATAACATATATTTATTTAAAACCCAAAATATTGTGCCAAATACAAAATAAAGTATGAAATACGGTATGGGTACCCATTGTTTAGTACATAAAAACATAAACACATAAACTTAAATCAATTGTTAAAAACTACGTGCAGAAATACATAAAAATATAATTTAAAAGACTTTAAACAACGTCATCCTCGATCATCCAACAGTCCATTCAATCCATTCATCCTCAACACACATGCCAAGCTGCCACGAATCCTTCCCGCCTTCCACGTTCATTTTCCTGCATCATTCTAAAAAGAAAGGAATGAGCCTAATACCCAGAAAGGAAAATCTACTAACAACATATATCATAAATCATAAACATAAGACTATATCATAAACATATACTATAAAACATATGACTATAAAAACGTATATCGTATAGCACTACAATATTAATGGACATTAACTCATTATATTGGTATGTGATAAAACCATCTAGGTCCTCTATTTACTAATTGAGGTAGGTTAGATCACAACTATAGTATATGATAACCCATCTAGGTCCTCTGTCTACTAATCGAGGTAGGGTAAATCATAACTCTAAACCATGAAAATGATAAAAAAAATCTTGGCGCTTGCTATCTAAGATTTAAAAACCACAAACTTTAAAAACAGCCTTAACCACTTGGACCTGCGTTTGAACGATTTTGACTGAGTTATGGACATCTGTTGAACAAAAATTCAAATCTTTTTCATTTTATATTCATTTATTTATTCAAATTAAAAGGGGTTAGTTTCACTCCTTGAACTCTATAAATAAGACCTAGTACTCAGCCATTTCCTTCATTCATTCAAGCATTGTTCAGAGCCTCCAAGTTGCTAAGGTAACTATAGAGAGAAACAGTTGGGTTTTGGGATAAAAAGCTTTTCCAATCTAAGCTTTTCTAAACACATGGGAAATTATTTCGGTATCGAGGTATAGATCAAGTCATAAGATCATTCAAGGTATTCTTATCCTTAAGTTCACTTCTTCATGGTTCTTTAGTTTTCTTTCAGATCCTAAGTCTTGTTTAAGTTTCTCTTGAACCTTAAGGTTTTTGGTAAGTTTCTACTCGGATGGTTTAGTTTTCTTTTCATCTCTTTTCTTTAGAAACTCATCGTTTTACTGTTGGTTTTAGGAGTGTTCCAAATCCCGTTCTTGTCTCCAATTATCCCGGTTTTTTTTTAAGGATAGATGATATGTGTTTATATGTTTATGTTATGATATGTTGTTATGCTACAATATGTATATGTATAAATATTTTTTGTAGTCCTTGGGCATATGACTTTCTTAGATAGCAAGTCCCAAGAATATGTTTTGTAGTCGCTTGGGCATATATCGCCTAGACCATTTTCTCAAGCCCTGTTCGTTCGTTCGTGCGAAGTCGACATATTTTCCGTATCTCCCGTAGGCAATATATCGGCATACGTTGATATATCAAACACTTATTTGCAGTTTTTCAGCATATTTTGAATTGATTAAACAACTTTTACTGAGTCAAAACGTGATCCTAACAGCTGTTGGAAGGCTCTAGAGCTTCTAGATCTTTCTTATATTTATACTATTCATCAAAAATACTTAAATCCTTAATAATATGATTATTACATGTGTCATATTCTTAATAATTCTATCTAAACCTTAGGTTATAATAAATAATATTTCTAAACTATAGGTTAAACTTAAAAAATCCATAATTGTTGATATGAGTTTCCAACTAAGTCCTGGCTTGAACCAAAATCCACAGAAACTAACATACTACAAACTATACTAACTACTAATACTACTATCTGTTATATTTTAATATAATATTTGGTTGATTAAATATGTGTTACAAAAGTGATTATTTAATCTAGTGGGGGAATGATCTATTATTTCATATAACATAATGTTAGATTAAATAATGTGACAAAATGTGATTTGTCACACCTTGTAAAATATTATTGAGAGTCACAAAATTAGACACATGTGTGTGCCCAAATATGACATATTTTGGAGTTACAAAATCAGTTACAAACTTGTAACTCCCAAATATTACCTAATAATGTGTATATTATATGTTACGCATTTGAGATTGGATTTCACAAAGCCATGAAGAAATATGGCTGTTGGAGACATGTTTTTAACTCCCAATAGGTGTTTGGAGGTTACAAAATCATGTGAGAAAGGATTTGGGACGTTTTGGAATGTTTTGGAAAAATGACTTTTTTTGTGCTGAAAATGGCTTGTGGCCGCGGCCTTGGGGACAAAAGCCAGTGGTCGCGGCCACTGAAAAGTCTTAGTCGCGGCCAGTGAGGGGTACAACCTATTTGGTTTTTCATTTTGTTCCAAATTGAACGGTTCTAACATCCCAAATAACTCCTAAATCTCCATTTTAATTCCATAAACATTCAATTAAACATTGGTAACAGCCATGGGGGTTGGTGGAATTTGAAATCCAAAGGGGTATCTCAAACTCTATAAATAGGAGCCTAATGCTCACTTGTAAGATACACCATTTTCCATCCACAAAGCACTTGGCTGGAAAATACACCATAGAGGCTTGATAATTCCAGAGAGCTATTTCCTAGAGAGATCCCTTAGTGCTTAGAGAATAGGGGAAATAAGCTTTTGGACAAAGGTTTTGAACTTTGTTCAAGTTGGTGATCCTCATTACTCTACACTTTGGTGGTGTGAGAGTTTGTCCCTTTTATTAGTTTTCTTTTCATTCTGTTGTTCTTCTTTTATTATTAGTGTATTGAGTTTGTAATCCTCTACTTCTATTTATATTTACATATTTATTGGTATCTTTTGTTTGAGAGTTTTAGTTATAATAATTCTCTTATTTCTCTCTTTTCTACATTTACTTGTATTGTTGGTCATTGAGTTGTAAACCTATTTATCTATCATCTTGTCTAATGTATTTTGGCATAAAGTTGTATCTTGGTTTTATCATTTCCATTGAGCAATAACATATATTCTCTAACAATCAAAAGCTTATTTTCCTTTTTCAATGGACGGAGAAACCATGGAGATCATATGAGGATCCAACTTTGAAAAGACGGTAAGATGAGGTAATGTTCTTCTTTGGTTTTCTTAGAAGATCTAATGGTTTTCATATAGTGATAGAAATGAGAAGAAGAAAAGTTTATAAATGAGGTTCATTGTTTTCTAATCTCCTTTGTTTTTTAGTGGTTAGATTAGAAGATAATATAATATCTTGAGTTTTTGTTATATGTGATTAATATGTAAATAATCTAGTAGATTATTGGGTAATATGTTAGCATGTTATAGAATTTTCTTATTATGTGATAATGATAAGTTATTAGAATGACAATTTTATGAGTTCTATATGACATGCACAAATATATTTATTTTGTGAATCAATAGAAATATGAAATCATATGTGTATGATACTTGTAATTTATGTTTACATATTAATAAAGAGCCATGTTAGTATGATATATGTCATATATGTTGATAACTATGTGAAATTATATTGAAATATAATCATGCAAACATTTGTGAGATGTTAATATGTTTTAACCAATCTTATTGTTAGTATGTGATTTGTGAATAAAAGAATTATTTGAGAATTTAAATTTTTCTCATTTAATAGATGAGCATCTCATTTTATGAGATAAGAAAATATGAACCTAAGGGGGTTACATCTTTTAATGGTTGTGTCTTGCCATTGCAAGAAAAATGGATCAAAGTGGATTCAAAAATTGTGGGATGACAGGTTGGCTCAATAGACTTATAGTTTAGAGTGTGGTCAAATGAAATATATTTGAGATTTATTTAGTGACAATAATTCTTAAATATTCAATGAGGAGACATTTCAAAATTGGAGAAGCAATTTTGAATCTTTACACCAATGGTGAATAAAAGAGAACTTTATTCATTTTGGTTAAAGATGGTGATATGTTTAAATTAATCTCAATGAAGAGATAATTTTAAACAAAAACATAAGAAATCAAAGTGTTTAAATAAATCAATGAGGGTTTATTTTTTTGATTTAAAGTGTTTAAAAAATTGACATTTTCATTTTGATTTTGATGAGAAAATCAATGGATGTCAAATTAATGTTTTCAAAAGAATCTTAAAGAGACTCTTAAGAAATACACAAAAGTAGTTTAAGTGATTTTGAGATTATTTAGACAACTAAAAATGAAAATTTGTTATTATTTGTTTGAGAAATTCTCACATTACATTTGTGCTCACATTTTATTTTGTGAAATATATAAAAGAAAGCAACCAAGTGAAAGTTACTTTCAAATAAGTGTTTCTTGCTTTAGCAAGTAAATAAATCAAGATAAACATTGAGGTTTTATCGTGAGAGTTTATCATGTGGCATAGAGGACTCATGATGAACTTTGAGAATCATAGGTCTAGATTTATCTGGGAGGATAAATGACTTAATAGAAATGAAGAGATTTCTATTTTAAAGTGATATTTTATTATCACTATGTGAGAAATTTGGGGGTGATACTCCAAAGTTAATCAATTTATTTTGTTGTTAATCAATTGATTAATTTGGTCATCCTATCAAATAGATGATTTGGAATTCCACATTCTAAATCACATTGGCTATATGTGTATAGAGCGGACAAATCTAGACATGTTTGGTGTCTAAAGTCATTGTTTGTAATATTTTGATTCAAGAAGGAATCAATTTAAAACACAAAGGAGAATTTTAGAAACAAAGAGGTTTCTAGAATTAATATTCAAGGAAAATGTTTATCTTGGATATTAAACTATAAAATAGTGGGGGTGTTGACTATGGTCAAAATCACTATTTTAAAGAGGTAACTATTTTAATCAAACTATGGCTAGCAACAAAGTTTGAATAAAATAATGAGAGTGTCTAAATATGCATAAATGAAAAGAAATGATTCAAAAGGAATCATTTCTACATCTCAAGGGGTGGGACTTAGACTCCCTAAAGAGATTCACAGTTGATGGTAACCTATCTTAATACTAGTCACCAAACTAGTATTAGGTTCAATAGGTAATAACAAGTGAATAGTAGTAGTACTCAAATTTTGTCCCATCTGAGATATGAGTACTAGTGTGTTACGAAAATGAGGGTTAAAACTGAAAGGTTTTTTAATAGAACTCAATCTTGAAAAGACAAGTATTTTAGGGTAACAAAATATTGTAAGAGTTCTACCTATATAGACCTAAGGGTGGTGCCGCCCCTCATGAGAATTGGGAGTCATTCTCAAGAAAAATCTATGAATGGAATGTGCACATGGCCATTAACGGTGCAAAAGTGAGACATTGAGGTCTCAAGTGAACATAGCAAAGGTGTGTGTGTTATCATCGGTTTGTTATCAAGGGATAGTGGTTCAATGCTTTGGCAACCAAAATTTCAACAAACTTTGTGGTAATTACACTAAGGTAAAATTCAAGTCGAAAGACATTTTACTTTATGCACCAATGCAAGGGTTTCTATAGAGAGTGATTATTTAATCAAGTGGGGGAATATTATATTTTAATATAATGTTTGGTTGATTAAATAAGTGTTACAAAAATGATTATTTAATCTAGAGGAGGAATGCTATATTATTTCATAAAATATAATGTTAGATTAAATAATGTGACAAAATGTTATTTGTCACACCTTGTAACATATTATTGAGAGTCACAAAATTAGACACATGTGTGTGCCCAAATATGACATATTTTGGAGTTACAAATTTGTAACTCCCAAATATTACCCAATAATTTGTATATTATATGTTACACATTTGAGATTGGATTTCACAAAGCCATGATAAAATATGGCTGTTGAAGACATGTTTTTAACTCCCAATAGGTGTTTGGAGGTTACAAAATCATGTGGGAAAGGATTTGGGACGTTTTGGAAAAATGATTTTTTGTGCTGAAAATGGCCTGTGGCCGTGGCTTGGGGGACAGAAGTCAGTGGCCGCGGCCACTGAAAAGTCCTGGCCGCAGCCAGTGAGGCTGACAGCCTATTTGGTTTTTCAGTTTTTTCCAAATTGAACAGTTCTAACATCCCAAATAACTCCCAAATCTCCATTTTTATTCCATAAACATCCAATTAAACATTGGTAACAGGCATGGGGGTTGGTGGAATTTGAAATTCAAAGGGGTATCTCAAACTCTATAAATAGGAGCCTAATGCTCACTTGTAAGATACACTATTTTCCATCCACAATGTACTTGGCTAGAAAATACACCATAGAGGCTTAATAATTCCTGAGAGCTATTTCCTAGAGAGATCCCTTAGTGCTTAGAGAATAGGGGAAATAAGCTTTTGGACAAAGGTTTTGAACTTTGTTCAAGTTGGTGATCCCCATTACTCTACACTTTGGTGGTGTGAGAGTTTGTCCCTTTTATTAGTTTTCTTTTCATTCTATTGTTCTTCTTGTATTGTTAGTGTATTGAGTTTGTAATCCTCTACTTCTATTTATATTTACATATTTATTGGTATCTTTTGTTTGAGAGTTTTAGTTATAATAATTCTCTTCTTTCTATCTTTTCTACATTTACTTGTATTGTTGGTCATTGAGTTATAAACCTATTTATCTATCATCTTGTCTATTGTATTTTTGCATAGAGTTGTATCTTAGTTTTATCATTTCCACTGAGCAATAACATATATTCTTTAACAATCAAAAGCTTATTTTCCTTTTTCAATGGAAGGAGAAACCATGGAGATCATATGAGGATATGCATTAGACTGATCAGTCGAATCTACTTCATCAGCAGTGATGCCCACAACAATGTCTTGGTTATTTTGTAATACCCCGCCAATTGAAGATTCTCCAAGGTGACCAACTGCTTAACATCCTTCTCCTCAATGGGCATGTTAGCGAGATCCTATGCCTGGGAATGCATTTCCCTTGATGGGAGAGGTTGATTAAAATGGCCTGCATGCGTAAAAGCATAGTTTTTGGCTTTGATGTCTAGAGTAAAAAAGTATTTCGTATAATACTTTCCAGGATTTGATTTATGGGCAATGCATTAAGATACTTAACCCCTTTTTGTCTATGAAAGAGGTGGAAAAAAATGTATTCTTGTGGCTAGGGTTGATCCTTAGATCTAGGAAATAATGTAGTTGATGAGGGGTAGGTGGGTTCCAACCCTGGAAGTGGTAGAGAATGTATAAGGCAGACAGTACTTGTATCCCATTTGGAGCAATCTGGAAGGGAGAAACATTAAAGTAATCTGCTATTGACCTAAAGAAAGGATGCAAATGGATAGAGCTCCTACATAAATATGATAACTAGACCAGGCACAATAGGCTCCACCAGGATTATTGGTTCTCTGGTTTGGACGCGGACATACCACATTCATTACCTCAAGCCCCAAAGTCTGAATGTGTCTATCAATCATTTTGGAGTTTAGTTTAGAAGCCTTAGCTATGAACAATGAAGGCACTCGATCTTCTTCTTTCCTCGGTTTGAGTGTAGCACTTTGTTGGATGTCTGTGGCAAAAGTTTGGGAAACCTTTCTCTTGGGTTTACTAGTTTTTCGAACTTGGCAAAGAGACTTTGGAGAGGCTTCAGTCTCAACTTCTTCTAATGAAGTTTCTCCCACAAAGGGCACTTGTTCCACCACCTTTTGCGTTGCTCGATGAGCTACTTGGGGATCTTGTTTGTGAGGGAGTCCATTGGACTTTTTTACCCTCATCGGTTGGTGCTGACGTTGCTGCTTAAGGAACTAATCTTCATGAAGAAAGTATAAAGCTGTTCGTGGAAGGATTTTCTTGAGATGACGAACACGGTCTTCTGGAGTTCGTTTGCTTGGATATTTGGAAGAAGAATCGCTACTCGAAAGGGTATCACTTGAAGCGAGAGATGAGGAATCAGAGTCTGTTTGGTTGTCGCCTCCCCTGTAGTCAAAACGTTTCCTCTACAAAAAATATGGGGAGGTGAGTAAACCAAACAAGAATTGAATACAAGTATAAATATTCTACTTCCCAGATAAAAATGTATGTGAGAAGTAGTGATAATTTTAAGCAATTCACAAAAAAAAAGGAAATTGTTTTGGGTGTCATGTGTTCAGGGACATTAGGCCTATAGTTTTGTGCTATGTGTTTTGAAACTATGAGGTTGTATGTTTGGCTTATTGCTCACAAACCCGGGTGGTTGGGTGCATGTCCGAGCGATTGAAACATAATGCCCGAGAGGCTTCAAAAGGTTTTCGAGGGGCCAGGAGTGTCCGAGCAGCTCGGTGTTTCCGAGGAGCCACGGCACCCGAATGGTGTGTAACCGTGACACAAAGATAGTATCCGATCGACTAAGTGATGTTGAGGAGCAAGTGTCCGAGGAGTCACAGCACCCGAGTGATGCGTGGTCCAGTTGGCTCGCAAGTGTCCAAGGAGTTAGGGCATACCCGACCAGTTAGGCACGGGTTCCGACCAGCCAAGGCAAACCCGATCCGCCACAAGCATAATTCTAAGCAGCTCACACGTGTTCCGAGAAACAAAGGAATCTGATTGGAGCAAGACAATCTGAGTAGGAGAATACTTCTCCGATCAGTCACACATACGAATCCGAGCAGTAATTTTGTTTAAAAAATATATATCATCACTCGGCAAGCACAAATTCACTTAAAAATGTGGGGCACAAACACATTTTACTATTCATGGAGTACGACAACAAGATCAAAGAGGGAATTTCAAGGGTTTCAAGAAGTTTCAAGAAAACTTCAAATCATACAAACCCATGAACCTGAATATGCAATGGAGGATGGGAAACTATTTTTTCTTCAAAATTTCATGAAATTGGAAATGAAATTGGCTAACCTAAAGCCTAAACTACATAAAAACAGCCACAAAAGCAATTTCCTTCAAAGATTCATAACGAAAATTCCAAAGAAAGCATTCCAAAAGAGGGTTTCGGCCACCTCATGTTCTAGCAAATAATGTGCAGACTTTGAAAGCTTCAAAATGCTTAAAAGTGAAGATTAAGAAGAGAAAACTTACTCAAATGGATGGAAGAGCCTTGGATTTCTTGAGAGTTTCCTTTGAGTTACTTGAAGAAAATGGGACACTCTTGGAAGCTTTGAGGAGGAGTCGATCGTGGCAAGGGGGAGTTTTTTTTTTTTTTTTTTTGTGATGTTCTTTTTGGCTTGAGAAGGTCAGGCAAGCATGGGGTTATTTATAGGAAAAGAGGGGAGTCCTCAACTCGTAATTTTTCCTATATCCCATTATCCCACTTTCTGGGAAACTGGTAACTGCCATTTTTATGAATTGAAAAGTTCAATTGTGGGTTTACTTGAAAAGGCAGGAGAATATAGAA
Source organism: Humulus lupulus (assembly GCF_963169125.1). NCBI lineage: Eukaryota > Viridiplantae > Streptophyta > Magnoliopsida > Rosales > Cannabaceae > Humulus > Humulus lupulus. The sequence continues at coordinate 44,825,580 of NC_084796.1, read as the reverse complement.
AGTCATTTTTTGGAATTTTGGGACACACAGAATATTAAAGATACTGGTGAGTCACCACGTGGAGACAATTGCTAGGATATTCTCTGAATTTCTAATTGGCTATTCAATTTTCAAAGATTTAACTGGTCAGACTTTTATTATTTGTGAAAGTTACTAACCGGACGGAAGCTTTTGGACGACCTCAAAAACATTTTGCTAGAGGAAAAGTTTATCATACGAGTAAATCATATAATAAACTTAGGGGGCAAATGTTATCCCCAAAATTTCAGTTTGATGATGTGGCAATTAGAAGTGACATGTGGTTGGGCATGATCATCAAGCGGATCATCAAGCAGCACATTAATGGTCAATAAATGTTTTGACCAAGGGAAGTGCAAAGGTTAGAAAATGACCTACAGAGTTGTGATATTACTGATCAAAAGAGCATTGACCGAGAAGATGGTTTTATCTGGTCAGAAAGATGTTTACCCGACCAAGTAAGAATTTACCTAGACAGAAAGTGATTTGCCCAACCAAGTAAGAATTTAACTGGACAGGGAGTGTTTCACCAGACCAGTTACATTAGAAAGGGGTTTCACCCGACCATCTATGTCAGATTGAGGAGTGTAGCCAACCGAATGTGTCAGAATCTCAGGATTTAACTGCCCAGTGAATTCTTTACAGAATCTCATTAACAACTTAAACCCGAATTGCCCGTAACTACTGCGTGAATCTCTCAGATATCCCAAAGTAATAGCTATATTGTTGTAATTTGAATTTGTTTATTACTTTATTAATTAAAGTTGGTTGAAACAACCAAGGACCCCGTCAAAACGGGATATTTTTCATGTACGATCCATAAGCCTATAAATAAAGAGCTCATGGCATCATTTTAGGGGATCTGATCTTTTGGAGACTTTTAGACTCTCTAATTTTGAGACTTTGGGACTATGACTTGGGATATTCTTGGGGAATTTTTTGAGAGAGCTTAGAGAGAGAAAGCTTGTATTCTTTAGAGAGAGAAGCTTTGTATTTTTCTATTTACACTTAAGAAACTCAGTTGGCTCAGGTTCATCTGATCTTAAGTGTAGGCTACATATATCACAACTCCAAGTGGATTAGGCTATTACCAACGAATTGGGGCTGAACAACTATAAAATTGGTCATGTCATTTTTATTTTCTATTCAAGGCTATTGTCCTCATTGTCGTTTTTGTGTCTACTGGTCATTGGCCAAAATCGTGGTCAACAGAAGTGCTGTTACATTTGTTCTTGTGTTTTAGGGGTTCAAAGGTGAGATTTTTTAAGTAATTTTTGGGTCTGATTGTTTTGCGAACTTTTTGCTTTAGCAAATAGGGAGCAAAAATGGGTCTCATTTCTAAAAAATAGAGGGGCTTCGTCTAAAATTTTGTTGAAGCAAAAATTTTGCAATTTGGAGCATGCACTAGTCAGCGAGACCTCCGATGCATCGCCACAGTGGGGAGTGGTCTCCCTCGGAAAAGAAAAAATTAAGAAAATAAAAAATAATAATAACCCCAAACTACTCGAGACAATACCCTAACCCAAATGCCCTATTTCCTTTTTCCCTTCGTGCCTCTGTCATTTTCCCTAGCCACCATCACAAAAAATCCTACCATCACCACCATCATTTTCATCACCTTCGGCCACCCTCGCTCCCTTGCATCCTGCCTTCTCAACCCTGTCGACCTTTGTACTCCGAGAGCCCAGGCACCAAACTTGACCAGACGCGACCTAGCACCCCAGAACCCAGGTGCAACTCTGTTCGCGCGCCACTCTGAGGCACGATTTCGCCTGCTCCACCCTTCCCATTTCCTTGCCTCGAGCCTAGCCTCGACGACCCGTACCTTTGCACAACCCAAACCAAGCCCAAGTGCCTCCGAGCCAGCTCTGAGGGTCCTTAGTGCACACCACCACCAGGCATGTTTCACTATCCCCCTACACCGTGAGTGCTCAGCTTCGACCAACACACTCACGCGACCCATCGCCTCTATTTTCTGAGATTGTCCTTGGGTAACTACTTTCCTTTATTTTGCCTTGCTACTTTGCATTTATGCATCTGCAGTTGATATTGTTGAATGGTAGGGCTTGTTGTTTGTGAACTGTTTATGTTTCTGTTGGGGCAGCTATTGGATGTGTTGAGCAGATTGTAATTCCAGTTGTACTGTTTGATTGTGTGTTGTTGTTGGTATACTTGTCTTTTGTGAGATTCTGACCAATATTACCCCACATACTTCCATAACCCAACAAATCAATGGCCACCAAAAAAACCAAAAAAAGAGCTCAGAAGAGAAAATCCAAGCCGCCCTCTACCCCACCACCATCCAAAAAGATATCCACCGTTTCAAACCCTACCCCACCACCATCACCCTCACCAGCCACTGCCAATGACCCCACCACCATCACCACCAAACCATCAACCAAGAAAACCACCATCCGAAAATCCAAAAAGCCAACCAAACCCACATCAACTATACCTCCACCCAAGCCACAAAAGACCACCACTACCACGAAAGTTTTGACCAATCTGAAACCTGCTACTGTACAGACCCCTAAGACCAAGAAAAATCCAGTTCCTTCAGTACCATTTGAGAAATTTTCTTCTGATCAAGCCTAGGAGAAATATGAATCCATTAAGAAAAAGAAGTTGCTCCCAAAAAAAGGTTTTTTTTCCTACTACTGCTGTGGTGCCAGCCTACCTCAGTGATGTCATTGAGAAGAACCAATGGGAATCTTTTTGTCAAAAACTAGATCATGCTATCATTCCTTTAGTGCGTGAAGTTTACGCCAACATTATGTCCTATGAGAATTTCGAAGTGGTGGTGCGAGGCAAGACTGCTTCATTTTCTGGTGCTTCTATTAACTCTGCTTTTGGGCTTGAAAATTTTGAGTGTGCTCTTTGTAATGATATGGTAGTGGCCCATACTCCAATTTTTTTTGACAAGGCACTACAACTTGTAGCATTTACAGGCGCTCAATGGAGTGTTTCTTCCAGCGGTGCTCGTACATTATTGCACACCTTTGTGTTACCTGAAGCTGGTGTATGGCTGCATTTCCTTACATGTCGTTTGTTGCCTACCATACATGCACTACGGTGTCCAAAGAGCATGTGCTTCTGCTGTATTGCATGTTGGCCAGGATTAGTATCGATGTGGGCAAGATTATCACTAGACAGATTGTTAATTGTGCCAAAAACAAGTAGGGAAAATTATTCTTTCCATCGCTCATCACTCAGTTGTGCCTTAGAGCTGGGGTTCCTTATGATACGAGTGAGGGTGTACATTTTGAGTGCCATGACATTGATTTCCTCGCTCTTGTTCAGCACCGCAAGCCTGTGTCTGAAGGTGGCCCATCCACCACACCTCTGCCAGCACCCCAACTTGCTCCCACACTTGCAGACATCCTTGAAATGCAGCAGCAAATTCTTGGGCGGATGGTATCTATTGAAACTCAGCAGCAAGTATACGGAAAATATGCCAAGCATTGAGATGTTGCGTTAATCAAGTCCCTTCAGCAGAACTTCACCAAGCCTACTGCTGCCTTCCCTGCATTCTTGTAATGACCTGACTAATTCTAAGACCTCAGACCATTAAAAACTACTAAGACATAGCTACTATTTTGGAATACATATATACCTAAAATATTATAACTTTATCAAAAATCCAAAATACGGTACGGAATACAAAATATGGTATGGGATCCCATTGTTAAAAAAGCAAAATCATAAACTTTAATTGTTTAAAAATTAAGTGCGGAAATACATAAGAACATAAATTAAAAGACTTGAAACAACATCACCCTCGATCTTCTAGCAGTACATTCAATCAATCCATCCCCAATACACATGCCAAGCTGCCATGAATCTGTTCCACCTTCCAAGTTTATTTTCCTGCACCATCTAAAATATGATTCTAATGTCGAGCAAGGAAAATGTACTAAAAACATATATCATAAATCATAAGACTATATCATAAAACATATACTATAAAACATATGATGTAAAAATGTATATGATATAGGACTACAATATTAATGGCCATCAACTCATTACCGTAGCATGTGATAAAACCATCTAGGTACTCAGTCTACTAATCGAGGTAGGATAGATCACAAAATAGTATATGATAACCCATCTAGGTCCTTAGTCTACTAATCAAGGTAGGGTAAATCATAATTCTAAACCACGAAAATGATAAAAATCTTGGGGTTTGCTTTCTAAGCAACTATAAGCCTCAAGTGACTAAAAACTTATTCATACATATATACACAACCATAACATATCATAGCATATAAACATATCATAACACATATAATATAACCTATTTTCCTTACCAAAAACTGGGATATTGGAGACAAGAACGGGATTGGAAAACTCCTAAAATCAACAATAATAACCATGAGTTTCTAAAGAAATGGAGATGAAAAAGATATTTAAAACATCAAGATAGAAACTTACCGAAAAACCTTAAGTTTCAAGAAACTTAAACACCTAACCAAAAGCCATAATAATGAGTTAGGATCTGAAAGAAAATGAAAGAAAATAAAAGAACTATGATGGATTCTACCTGAGGTTAAGAATACCTTGTATGGACTAGAACTTTGATCTACACCTCAATACCGAAATGTCACTCTATCTTACTTCCCAAGTGTTTATAAAGCTTAGATTGAAATGCTTTTAGATCCCAAACCCTAGTGTTTTTTGTCTAGAATAAACTTAGCAGCTTGGAGCCTCTGAAGAATGCTTGAATAATGAATGAAATGGCCGAGTATTAGGTCTTATTTATAGAGTTCAAGGAGTGAAACTAACCCCTTTCAAAATGAATAATAATTGAATAAATTTGAATTTTTGTATCAACAAATGCCTAGAGCTCGGTCAAAAACGTTCAAGAGCAAGTCCAACTGGTTGAGGGCTATTTCTAATTTAAATCCACAAAATTTCAAAAATGGCCCCAAGAGCCGGTATATCGCCTACCCTGGGCAATATATCGCCCCTACCTATGGCCCGAGCTTTCGTGGTTTCATTCGTGCGAAGTCGACGTGTTTTCCGTATCTTCCGTAGGCAATGTATCGGCCCTATAGCTGCGATACATTGGCATATGATGATGTTTTAAACACGCTTTTGCACACTTTCAGCATATTTGAAGTTTGTTAAAACAACTTTGACTGAATAAAACATGATCCTAACAGTTGTTAGAAGGTTCTAGAGCTTCTAAATCTATCTTTTATTAATTTATTCATCTAAAATGCTTAAATCCTCAATAAACATGCTTGTAACAAATGTCACGTTCTTATTACTTCTATCTAAACCTTAGGTTATGTAGTGCACCAATTTTTTTTTTTTTTTAGTTTATTAAAATTTTGTGATTTATTTTATTTAAGTGTGATGAATTGTTTTATTTAAATATTTTTTATTTTATTTAGTTGTTGTTGTTTTATTTGATTGTTTAATATTTTATTTAATTGTTAGAATTGTTGGTAGAATATTTTTTTTGAAATTACTTGTTAAATGATATATATTTATTTTTATTTTAAAATGTGATTATGTGAGATTTGGTTTAATGCACTAAGGTGCATGGTAGGTAGTGATGCACCCTAGTGATTGAGTATGTGCATGTGCATGGTTGCATGGTGTGCATGCAATAGTTTTCTACACATTAATTTCCTTTTATTGGTTTATTTATTTTTTATTTAATTAAGGGATTTAAAAAGGAAAATAAAAGGAAAGGGAAATAAAGAGGCTTGTGTTCACACAAGAAAAACATTGGGAAACAAATGGTGAGAAATGATAGAGTTGTCATTTTTTTGAATTCCCGTAACCTTAGACCCAGCCTCAGTAAAATGGGTATAAAATGGGCTGTGGATATCCAATTTAGACACAACTTATAGCGTTAGAAAGCTAATAAAATTATCTACATTTTCTGTGAATATCAGTTTTCCTAAAACGTAACATAAACGGGTCAAAACCCAGTCCCAAGTCTCAGCGCCCTAGAGTTACGAGAATAGCATTATTTCCTTTATTAGCCATGGACAGCCAAGGAAGACAAGAGAGGAATTAGTGTGCTGTCAATGATAAAATGGATTGATTGGCTGAGTATAATTTTTAATTGAATTATATTTTGATTTAGGGAAAATAAAGGAAAATGATAATTACATTTTCCTTAGCTAGGTTTTGAAGATTGAGGCATTTAAATACAAAATAAGAAAGAGGTTGAAGGCTCATTTGGGATGGAGGGCTGCCAAATTATAGAGAGAAGAGAGAGAGAGAGAGAGGGCGTGACCTAGAGAGAGAAGAAGAAGAAGAAAGGAAGAAGAAGAAGAAAAAGGGTTCAAGCTAGGGTAAGGTTTTTGATTGTTTTCCTTATGATTAATCTAGTATTTTGATCGGGTTGTCTCTAACCTTGTTCATCTTCTTCTCCATCTTGATTATTCAAAATATACAACTCCTAGGGTTTGAGCAAGGAGGTTATTGGATTCTTGATTGGATTGGATTCTTGATTTTCTATCAAGAAGAGGTATTGAAATCCCTCCCTAAATTTTGTGATTTTTGGTTTTGATGGATAGATTATTAGAGGGATTATGATTAAAGGGGATTTATGTTTTGGGTAGGAAAAAAATGGGTACTTTGTGTTCTTGATATCTTGATGATAATAAGTTGTTTGATTTGCATGAAGGGTATTATGGTTTGATGTATAAAAGGGTTTTGATGTTGATTTTCTATGTATAATGATTAGTGGTAATTATGAATGCAAATATGGGGTTTCGGCCTAGGCATACCTAAGGATCATCTTGATATTTTTTTTGATGTTGTATGATTTTCAATATATTAGATCCATGTTTTAGGACCTATGTAATTTGGGTAAAATGATAATTGGAAATCTTGCTATTTGGATCCGTGAAATTTTGATAGGATGCATGTGATATTATGAATGAATAAATTTTAAGATGCATGAAAATAATGATAGAAACATGTTAGGTTAATATAAAGGCATATGTGAATATGGTGTTTATGAATTAATGTATGTTATTGTTATTGTTAGTGTTTTGTTGGATTTCATGTGTAGATTCAATGGAATAGAAAAAAAATAGGATTTTATAAGATTGCATGTGAATATGTTAGTAATATTCTTAGAATTATGTATATAATAAGAGTATGATGAGATTTTGGACATGTATGATTTTATGTGAAATTTTTGGGATTAAAGATGAATTTCATGAGAGATTAAGTTTGATGATTTTTGTAAGTAATTGGGTAAAAGTTTGATAAAAAAAAAAATGATTTGCACGCATAAGTAATGTCCTTGATGTTATGTTAATTTTATGGAATTAAAAATGGTATTTTAAGTCCTAATAAAATGATATTTTACTCAAATAAATACCTACAGAATTTTTATTGAATTTTTAGAAAAATAGGAGTTTTTAAATTGAATATAGTGATTTTTAAAGATAAAAATGGTTGCTGGAATTTTTGTAAAAAAATGTGAAGTGTGTTTCACTAAAATGAATTTGATGAGTTTTTTAAACAAAATTATTATCCTAAGTTATGGTAATATTAAAAATGGTATTTTAATATGGTATAAATGCATATTTTGATAAGTTATGATTTTTCTTTATTTTGATTGAGAAAAATATTTAGATTCAATTTATTTGTGATTTGTATAGAAATTAAATAGTGACTGAAAGTTTGGTTTAAATGATTAAAAATGATTATTTAATTGTCACATATGGGTTTATGTTACATAAAAATAAGTCTTAAATAATTTAAATAAAATATATTTTTCCCACACTTAAAGATATATTTTTCTCACATCATTTATGTACACACAATTAACTAATGTTAAAATTTATTTTTCTAAAGAAACATATTAATCATAGGTATTTTAATTAATTCCAAGTTTTTTGTTACTTCTTTGTAATTTGAGAATAATAAAGGAAATTGTCACTTTTTTTTTTAAAGCTAAATCAAATTATTTTATAAAATAAAATAATGTTTTGAGAAATTTAATCAACCTAGAACTTTTAAGAAAAATAAAGCATGTTATATGTCTATTAATTTTAAAACGATAAAAGTAAGAAATGTAGAATTATCGTTTTTAAAACGTCTCAATTACGCAATGTTCCCACGTATGCATGTTACATGCAAATCCACTTTTACGTCCAAAATTATGTTTATTATTCAACTATGTGATTTTTATAGAAAGATCATGCATGTAAAATAGGTAAAAATGAGCATTTTTCTTTTATGGTTTTATGTGTAGTTAAGAATAATTGCATATTATGTGCAAATATTATTATGTGTGCATGGCCCATGCACACATGAGTTGTATGGAAGGGCAAAGTAGTAATTTTATGAACCTAAGAAATGTTGTTTTGGTTATGGTATAGGCTCGTTGAGAGGTTGTGAAATTTCTTAACTCGGACCTGAGGTAAGGAAGTTAGATAGATTCTATGATTTTATGCTATGAATGGTAAGACTGTTGTATGAATGAATTGTTATGAATTATGAATGCCATAATGTGATGAAATGTTGAATATGATATGTGTATGGATGTTAGATACATCAAACAAATTACGATGTTAGATACATCAAATGAGTTACTATAGATAAAGACGTAACTCCTAGGGCGGTCGCGCCGAGGTTATTCAAGGACCAGAGACTCTTGTTTACCTCATAGGGTGACATGGACAACTAGCGAGCCATGCTCATCATGTATGTTGTATGAATATGATAGGGTGACATGGACAAGCGAGCCATGCTCATCATGTATGCTGTATGAATATGATAGGGTGTCATGGACAACTAGCGAGCCATGTTCATCATGTATGCTGTATGAATGTGATATGATGATATGTTACGATTACATTATGATATGCTATGATGATATGTTACGATTACGTTATGATATGCAATGATGATATATTACGATGACGTTATGATGTGCTATGATGATATGTTACGATTACGTTATGATATGAAATGATGATAGATGTGCTATGATGACATGTTACGATAATGTTATGATATGCCATGATGTGTTAGATGAACGTTAGTGTTCGTATTTGTTGTATCCTTACTTGCTTATTGTTTGTACTTCCTTATTGGGCTTTTAGCTCACCCCCTTACTTTCCCTTCCAGGTAGCAAATATGATTTCTCTGTGGCACGCGTGGTGACGTGAGGAGTTCTATCGTCGTAGGGTGTATGGCGTGGGGTATCCTATGGATGGAATAAATGATCACTTTAGAACGCCATTTTAAATATGTTATGTTTTAAGAGACTTTCTAAATTATCAGTGGGACTTAATTATTTAATATTGTTTCTTTTGAACTTTGCATAAAAACTCATATTTTCTTTTTAAACTAATGGGCCCAACTTGCATTGTTTTAAGCAAGTCCCCACTAAGACCTTTATAAAAAGTGGTTTTCTTTATGGACCAGCGATATGTGAATGTTTTAATAAGTACTAGTCTAGGGCGTTCTTTACAGGTTATAATAAATAATATTTCTAGGAACAACAATATTAATCAAACCTTATGTTATAATTAATATTTCTAAGCTATAGGTTAAACTTATAAAATCCATAACTATTTCTATGAGATTCCAACTAAATCCTAGCTTGAACCAATAACCACGAAAACTAAAATACTACAAGCTACTATTATTACTGCTACTATCTAGCTAAGTAAAATTCTGAGACGCTACAATTCACCCACTCCATTTTGAAGAGGTGGGTCGCTCTGGTTGTTCACGACGACCCTATTCCTTCGAATGCCAATTCCGAGGAATAGGCACGAGGAGTATCCTTAACCCATGTTTTGTTCTTTAATTATTTTGTGGTTGGGTTTGTCCTATTGTTTTCTTTTAGTAGTCCATTGTTTAGTTCTTGTTCCTGTCTTTGTCTTGTTGTTTATAGTTATCTTTGTCCTGTTGTTTGGTCGTTCTTTTGAGGTTTTTCTATATCTTTTTTAGTTTTCCTAGGGGGTCTTGATGACGATTTGAAAACACTACAAAAATATCATAAATTTGACTTGAAGCTGAATGTCTCTCTTACTTAAGTTTTAAACTTAAATTCTTTGGGTGTGAATGTTACTAGCAATTGATTGATGAGAGTGTTTCTCTTTTTAGTGTGTGCATATCTTGATTAAACATTTTTTCGACCCTAGAAAGAGCTAGTTTCTAGAATTACTTAGTGTGCTTCGTTGAGGCGAAATCCTAGGCAGCACCGCACCGATGGCATGATTTAGGCCCTCCTTGGACCATTTGAGCCTTTGAAACCTACCCTTTATGCATCTTTTATCCCTAGTCACCCCATTGAGCTTAAGTGTCATTTTCTTGTTTCGCCACTTATTAGCCTAACTATATATAATAACCTCTTTTCACCATACCCTTTAGCACCTTGATCTTTATAGGATTTATTTGTTGTTGTATTTTGGGGGGTTGAGAGTAGTAGAGTGTGCGAGAGGTATTGGGTGAGCGTTTTCATTTTTTTTTTTTTTTGCTTGTTTTCATCACTGGGGACAATGTTGATTTTAAGTTTGGGGGGAGAATGTATTCTCATTTTTCTTTTTCTCTTGCCATTTAGTTGTTTATCTTCATTCTAAAAAAAATATAGAAAATCCAAAAAGAAAAAAAAATCAAAAGAAAAAATTAAAGAGTGCACTCCCTTGCATCAAAGGAAAGTTTGAAAAAGAAAAAGAAATTTTAAAAAAAAAAGTCAAAAAAAAAGTAATCAAGAATGTTTGTACATAAGTTTGGGGGTGCAACTCTTCAAATAAAAGAAAAGTTTGTTTTAGTTTTTTTCATTGTATGTTAGTAATAAAGGCCAATGACAAGAGCTATATTTTGGTGTGGGTGTTCTTTGGGGAAATTAACCTATGAATTTATTTAGGTCCTAGAAAGATTGAGGTGGTTAGGATGATTTGAGCCAAAATTAATATTTCTTATCCTACCTTCACCTTAGCCTATCATTACAAGCTTGATAAAGTCCTATTAATCTTTGGTGTGGTGTTTGTCTACATTAGTGGAGAGGGAATCACTAAGTAACTTATAGAGGCATTATTTAAGCTTTAGGACCAAGATCTAGTTTGATTTGGGGGATTGAAAATATTTAGGAAAAGTTATGCATGCACTAAAGGGAGAAATCCTTGACTCATATTTCGACAGCAACATTAATACTTGAAGAGTTTGGTTTAAAGCTTGTGTAAGTGTGAAATTCAAATTCTATCTTCCAACAATAAAATTCTCGAGAGTTTTCCCCTTTTTTTGGCATTAGCAAAGAAAATTTATCCTCTCTTGTTGTGTCTATCTTTGTTGGTCGTCATTTTTCTTTTATTATTCAATTTGTGTGTATTTTGTTATCTTTTGAGATTCATCACTCGAGGATGAGTAATGTCTTAAGTTTGGGGGTGTGATAACTCTTGAATAAAGAGTTATTTATTGTGCTTTTGAACTTATAACTGTGGAAAAATCGAGGGTGATGTTAGTCTATTATTAGCTATTGTAATTATCTTTTGTGTTTTTATGATCTTAGTTAGTTAGTAGTTTTTTGAAGTTTTTAAGAGCTAATGGGTTGAAAATAATAGTTTCATGGATAGATATTTGTATAAAGAATGAAACTAGAATTGTGAAACTATCTAAGCTAAATTTTGATGCTGAAATAGCAGGTTTGTGGTAGCAAAGCAGATTTTGCTGCAGAATTTTGATCAGGTTGCATTTGGAAATTTATGCGTGCTTAGAAATTCAGAAGGTGAGTTGGATTAGTGGCTAAGGTGGCAAGTACATAGGACATGAGTCAATTTGGAAGCAAATATCAGAGAAATGAAGGAAAGAAAACCCACGTGTGAATCAAAGGATGGGAAATTTTGTACATAGAAGACTAAATTGGCAAACCTAGAGGTACAAAGGGAGAGCCAGTCGCACAAAGACAGGGAGTTTGCCATTTTTTGAGGAAAGAAGAGAGAAAAAGACAGTAAAAGAAAAACCAGAGAAACAAGAATGAAAAAGAAGGAAGAATAGGAGAACAAAGAAAGAAGAAAGAAGATTCAGCATCAATTGGATTTCTTCTTTCTCTTGTTTCTAAGTTTCATCTTGTATTTCTATTTTAATTTCTACTTTGATACTTATGGGCATAATTGAAAGTGGATTAATGTCTTTTATATTAGCCATGAACTAATCTTTTGTGGCTTGAATTGTTGATGAACCCTATGTCATCGTGTAGTAATTTCTTGCGCTTTATTTTAGTGAAATCTCTCTTGTTAATTCAAGTGTGCTTGATGTTAATTTCTTGTTGTTGTTTGGCCAGCAATGGCAAGATGTTTAGTTATGTTTGATGCTGGAAGGATTAAATATAATGGAAAGAACTTGGATGACACAAGTTCATAATCTGTGTTATGTTATGTTAGTAAATAACATAGAGATGTGTTATTTGCCTTGTGTAACTTTTGAGAATTGAACCTTGAATTTGTATTCTTCAATATGATTTGGCATAAGAATATGTTTAATTAGGTAAAGAATTAATATTATAGGATTTGGGAAAGTTTTATGAGCTATTATTGAATTCTTGTTAATCTGGGAGTTTTGCTAAAATATTTCTGCCGCAATCTGTTCAGTATAATTGACATAGGGGGATTTGATAATTCAAGTTCATTCTACAATCCATGTATTTCTTTCTAATTACTTTGTTTAGTTCAATTTTATTTTAAATATTTTCATCTTTTTAATATTTTGTTTAGCTTACAAACAACCCATTTAATTGTTAATACCTTTAAGTTGCTTAGTAATTATTTTGCCTGTTTTTTCTATTTTGCAATCCTTGTGGAGACGATTTAATTATCATTGTATTACTTGTGTGATTACGTACACTTGCGTATTTAAATCAACTAAATTTTCACAACACGAGGGAAGAGTTATTCTGGAAACAGAAGTCTCGAGTATCTTGGTTTAAGGAATGAGATCGATGCACAAAGTTTTTCATTGCCTCCATTATCATTAGGAGGCAGCAAAATTTTGTTTAGTCCTTAAAGAACTCAATAGGAGATTGGATCTTCGATAAAAAAATAATGTAATGTCCCAGAATTTTTACTAGTAGTAGTTATTAGTAGTTTGTAGTATGTTAGTTTCCGTGGATTTTGGTTCAAGCCGGGACTTAGTTGGAAACTCATAGCAACAATTATGGATTTTTCAAGTTTAACCTATAGTTTAAAAATATTAATTATAACATAAGGTTTGATTAATATTTCTGGTCCTAGAAATATTATTTATTATAACCTAAAGTTTAGATAGAATTATTAAGAATGTGACACTTGTCATAATCATGTTTATTAAGGGTTTAAGTATTTTTTATGAATAGTTTAAATAAAAGAAAGATCGAGAAGCACTAGAACCTTCCAAAAGTTGTTGGGATTTCGTTTTGACTTAGTCAAAGATATTTAATCAATTCAAAATATTCTGAAAAAGTGCAAATACATGTTTGATATATCAACGTATGCCGATATATCGCAGTTATAGGGGTCGATATATCACCTATGGAAGATACGGAAAACATGTCGACTTTGCACGAACGACCGAATGGGGCCCGGAAAAATGGTCTGGGCGATATATCACCCAGGGTAGGCGATATATCGCCCCTAGTGCATTATTTTTTAAAGTTTGGGATTTTAAATTTAAAAAGTGCCTTAACCACTTGGACTGGCCTTTGAACGATTTTGACCGAGTTATGGGCGTCTGTTGAATGGGAATTCAAATCTTTTTCATTTTATATTCATTTATTTATTCAAATTAAAAGGGGTTAGTTTCACTCCTTGAACTCTATAAATAGGACCTAGTACTCAGCCATTTCCTTCATTCATTCAAGCATTGTTCAGAGCCTCCAAGCTGCTAAGATTACTATAGATAGAAACACTTGGGTTTTGGGTTAAAAAGCTTTTCCAATCTAAGCTTTGCTAAACACTTGGGAAGTGAGATATAGTGTTATTTCGGTATCGAGGTATAGATTAAGTCATAAGATCATTCAAGGTATTCTTATCCTTAAGTTCAGTTTTTCATAGTTCTTTAGTTTTCTTTTATTTTCTTTCAGATCCTAACTCTTGTTTATGATTCTTGGTTAGGTGTTTAAGTTTCTTGAAACTTAAGGTTCTTTTTGGTAAGTTTCTTCTTGGATGGTTTAGTTTTCTTTTCATCTCTTTTTCTTTAGAAACTGATGGTTTAATTGTTTGTTTTAGGAGTGTTCCAAATCCCGTTCTTGTTCCCAAATATCCCAGTTTTTTGTAAGGAAAATAGGTTAGATTATATGTGTTTATATGTTTATGTTATGATATGTATATTTATAAGTATGTTTTGTAGTCCTTGGGCATATGACTTGCTTAGATAGAAGGCCCCAAGAATTTTTATCATTTTCATGGTTTAATGTTATGATTTACCCTACCTCGATTAGTAAACAGAGCACCTAGATGGGTTATCATATACTACCTTGTGATATAACCTACCTCGATTAGTAGACAGAGGACCTAGATGGTTTTATCACATGCCATGTTAATGAGTTAATGGCCATTAATATTGTAGTCCTATATGATATATGTTTTTATAGTCACATGTTTTATAGTATATGTATATGACATAGTCTTATGTTTATGATTTATGATATATGTTGTTAGTAGATTTTTCCTTGCTGGGCATTAGCCTCATTCCTTTATTTTTAGCATGATGCAGGAAAATGAATATGGAAGGCGGGAAGGATTCATGGCAGCTTGGCTTATGTGTTGAGGAGAATGGATTGAATGGACTGCGTGACGATAAAGGATGATGTTTTTTTAGTCTTTTAAATTATGTTTAGATGTATTTCCGTATTTAGTATTTAAACAATTAAAGTTTATGTTTTATAACAATGGGATCCCATACCATATTTTATATTTCATATTTTACTTTGTATTTTGCACAATATTTTTGGGTTTTAAATAAAGTTATGTTATTTCTTATATATGTATTCAAATTAGTGGTTATGTTTAGTAGTTTTTAATGGTCCGAAGTCTAGAATTAGTCAGTTCATTACAGTTGGTATCAGAGTAACAGTTCATATGCATGAAGTTCTCCTTGATACATACGCACAAGCTCCGAATCTAACCGACAATGTAAGTGTTTGTGTTTATTATGTTTATGTTTATATATAGCTAGCCGTTATGTTTTCAGTTAAGAATGGATGGAGCCTTGACCTATGAGGATATCCGAGCCATTAAGGCATTGAAAAGGATTAGAGAGCCAAGGAATACAGTAGGAGTGTTAGAAAGAATCACTCTGAGATTAATCTTATTCCACAAGGTGATAGTTCATCTTCAGACTACTAAGCAAATTATGATTAGAGCTACGGAGCAATATGTCCTAGTAATTAGGCTTTTTAAAGATCTTCCTTCTGTAATTTCAACATTAGAAGAAATGTGGGAGACTAGATGATGATGATTTACCAGTAGCCATGAGATATTATTTTCTCATACTTAGGTTCACCTCTAAGTTGGAATTTCAATTCACTAATGAACAAAAACATAGAATCTTTATGAATCTTCCCCGAGATAATTTTGAGGCTCAAGATAATGATGAGTATGAAGAGATAGATGATGACATGTTAGATGAAGGGTCAGACGTAGAAGATCCCAATTTTTAGATTTACCCTAGTTATGTTAGTTTAGTTTATTTATTTATTTTGCATTTATGATTGTACTTGGTGAAAACCTTTTTCCAAATTAATATTATTGTTATTTTTGAATGACATGTATGAGTTTGATTTTTTTTTACAATCATAATAAATTTAAATAAATAAATAATGACCAAGTTTGGTGAGGGTGGATACAAATCAATGGACCGGGTTCTATATTGAGAGTTTAGGGGGCCATAGTAGTGGGAATGATTTTACTGATCCCAGCCCTCCCACAATATGGTTAACTTTGGAACAGCGACAAGTTTTGAGCCTGAGAATTAAGTCATATAGGATGATTAGAAACAGACTTAGAAAATAATAAAGATAGCTGATTTTCTAGAAACACACCCTAATTATAAAGAAGTTTTACATAATTTTTCATAAGAAATCATAACTAATAGGTCCGAGTTATGTTTGCTTGGACTAAGTTTTTGCCTTAGAGCCTATTAGGGTAAGTTCTAATATGTTTTTCTCGACTGTTAGAACTTTGCTGAAGATGTCGCTCAGAAGATCTGCACGCACAGCCGACAATGCCTCCAATGAGACTAACGAAGCCCCTCCAATCCGAAGAAGGGGCATACATGCTACCAATGTTGCTGCTAACAGAAGTACACTACCTCTGGTTGAAAACACCGCTGAAATTGTCTGGGTACGACAATAACTAGAAGAATTGTTGTAGCAACAACGACAACAGGCTCAGCCGCAACCACAGACTCAGACTCAACCTCAGCCTCAACAACAACCGTAGCCTCAGCAAATGGCCCAAGCACCCCCAACAAGTAGGTCCTTATGGGGGATGGCCAATGGCGAACTATGCGACTTACCCAGCTCAGTACATAGAGCCAATCTACGAGCGGTTTCATAAGCAACATGCTCCAAACTTTGAAGGAACAACTGACCCCTTCGAGGCGGAAGAATGGCTTAGGAATGTAGAGTCGATCCTAGCACACATGAACCTCGGCAACGCAGACCGCATATCCTGCGTTTCTTCTCTTCTAAAGTAGGATGCTAGAATCTGGTGGGATTTAGTACAGCAGACTCACGATGTCGCCACCATGACATGGACTAGATTTGTGGAGCTCTTTCACAAGAAATATTACAAATCAGCAGTCATCGCTACGAGGGTAGAAGAGTCCACCAGTCTGAAGCAGGGCAACTTAACAGTAGCAGAGTATGCTTGATAGTTTGAATGACTAGCCAAGTTCACGCCAGAGTTGGTCCCAATCGATTTCCTGACGGTCACCAAGTTTGTTAGAGGACTCAGACCAAAGATTGAGCTAGGAGTCAAACTAGCAAATCCTGGAACCACTTTTTACGCCGATGCTCTAGAAACGGCTATAGAGGTGAGGCTTCAGGTGAATGTTAGTAAGGAGGAGGCCAGTAAGCCTGAACCTAAACAGTAGAATCAGCCTCAGAATGGTCAGAACCACAACAAATAGTCATCAGTATAGCAACAATAATGGTCAGAAGTGAAGGCATCCTGACAATAAGCAATCTGACAATGACAAAAGAGCACGAACTAGCAATGGAAACAATAGGTCGGGTTATGTAGAATACCCACAGTGCTCCATATGCCAAAAGAAACATCCTGGGGAGTGTCGTGCAAACACAAAAGGATGTTACAATTATGGCTAGGAAGGTCATCGGAAGAGGGAATGTCCACAGCTCAAGCAAGAAAAGAAAAGGGACAACAAGATGGTTCCAGCCAGAGTCTTTGCCTTGACCCATGGAGAAGCTAAAGCTAGTAACAAAGTGGTCACAGGTTAGATTCCTATCCTTGATAATATATGTTCAGTATTATTTGATTCGGGAGCAACACACTCATATATCTCGTTAGGAATGATAGAGAAATTAGACAAACCTTGTGAATGATTTAGAACTAGGTTTGTGACAGAATTGCCTTCGAGCGAAGTAGTCCTATCATCACGGATAGTACGAGGCGTACCGATCAAAATTGAGGACGTAAAACTAGAAGGAGACCTGATAGAGCAATAGATCAAAGACTTCGATGTGATACTGGGCATGGATTGGCTAGCAAGGCATGACGCAACCATTGACTGTAGACGCAAGCAAGTGATGTTCTAGACTTCTGACGATCAAAGACTATGTTTTATGGGAAATGTTTCAGGACTACGAACACTGCTTATTTCATCTCTCAAAGCTCAAAGGATGATAGAAAAAGGATGTCACACATTTTTATCTAGCGTCACGGATGTGGTAAAGGAAACACCACTAAAGGTTGGAGACGTCCGCATTATAAAAGAATTCCCAAAAGTATTTCCAAATGACTTACCAGGGTTGCCGCCGACATGGGAAATTGACTTCACAATCGAGCTAGTACCGGGAACTGATCCTATCTCAAAGGCACCATACCGAATGGCACCAACCGAACTCAAGGAGTTAAAGACGTAACTACAAGAACTCTTAGACTTGGGTTTTATTAGACCAAGTCAGTCTCCATGGGGAGCCTCTGTTTTATTTGTGAAGAAGAAGGACAGAAGCATGCAGATGTGTATAGATTACCGTGAGCTGATTTATTTATGGTCTGGTTATCACCAGCTCAAGGTACGGGAATAGGATATTCCCAAGATATCTTTTAGAACTCGATATGGACATTACGAGTTTTTAGTTATGTCTTTTGGTCTTACCAATGCTCTAGCCGCGTTTATGGATTTAATGAATCGGGTGTTCAAGGATTATTTGGACACATTCGTCGTAGTGTTCATCGATGATATTTTGGTGTACTCCTAGGATGAAGTCGAGCACGAGTAACATTTAAGAATGACCGTGTTGCAACTGAAGGAGCATCAACTTTATGCCAAGTTCAAGAAGTGTGAATTTTGGCTTTCGCAAGTAGCGTTTCTCAGCCACATAGTATCCAAAGATGGAGTTTCTGTAGACCCAGCTAAGGTAGAGGCTGTGAAGGATTAGCCAAGACCTAAGAATGCGTCAGAGGTTAGAAGTTTTCTTGGGCTAGCAGGCTATTATCGGAGGTTTGTAGAAGGCTTTTCTAAGATAGCCACTCCGCTTACCAACCTGACTCGGAAACAACAAATGTTCAACTGGATGGATAGATGTGAAGAGAGTTTCCAGTTACTCAAGGATAAGTTATGCTCAGCACCAGTACTTTGTGTACCGACACCCAACGACAAGATTGTAGTATATTGTGATGAGTCGAAGCAAGGTTTGGGTTGTGTGCTAATGCAGAATGACAAAGTGATAGCCTACGCCTCAAGGCAGTTGAATGAATATGAGCAACGCTATCCAACGCACAATATGGAGTTGGCAGTGGTGGTCTTCGCATTGAAAATCTGGCGCCACTATCTTTATGGAGAACGGTGTGAGATTTATACGGACCACAAGAGCTTAAAGTATTTCTTCACACAATAAAAGCTCAACATGAGGCAGCGCAAGTGGCTAGAACTAGTAAAAGATTATGACTGCAAAATCCTATACCACCTAGGGAAAGCGAACGTAGTTGCAGATGCGCTAAACTAGAAGAGTTACGAAAATCTAGCAGCATTATCCGGAATAGAAAAGCAGCTTATGCAAAAGCTAATTAATGCCAGAATAGAAGTATTCATTGGTCAAATGGCTGACTTGTCCATCCAGTCAAGTCTATTAAAAAATATATGGATCGGCCAAGGGCATGATGACACGTTAGTATCGCATATGGCTGCAGTCAAAGAAGGCAAGAATACGAATTTCTCCATATCAGGACAGGGGTTCTTGAGATATAAAGGACGGGTGTGCGTGCTGAATGATTATAGAATTTAGATGAAGATTTTATAAGAGGCACACACTACCCCATACTCAGTTCACCCAGGGTCAACCAAGATGACTCACGACCTTAAGGAACTATACTGGTGGTCAGGAATGAAGAAAGACGTACCAGAATATGTGTCCAAATGCCTAGTATGCCAACAAGTAAAAGCGGAACATCATAGACCTGCAAGCTTATTGCAACCGCTTAGTATTCCATAATAAAAGTGGGATGAGATAGCCATGAACTTCGTGACAGGATTGCCACGAACAAATAAGCAGCATGACTCGGGTTGGGTTGTGGTAGATAGACTCACTAAGTCAGCTCACTTCTTGCCTGTCAAGACTACGTACACTCCAGACCAATACGCATACATTTATGTTCAAGAAATAGTAATACTGCATGGAATCCCTAAGACCATAGTATCAGATAGAGGATCGGTGTTTACATTAAGACTTTGGGGAAGCTTGTAGCAAGCCATGGGTATCAAGTTAAGTCTTAGTACAACATTTCATCCTCACACCAACGGTTAGTCTGAGCGTACCATACAGATTTTATAAGATATGTTGCGCACTTGTGTACTAGACTTCGGAGGATCGTGCAGTAAGTAGTTGCCACTTATAGAATTCTCCTACAATAATAGCTACCAGGCAACGATCAGTATGGCTCCCTATGAGTTACTTTATGGAAGGAAGTGTCAATCGTCGTTACATTGGGACGAGGTAGGAGAAAGACAACTTCTTGGACCCGAAGATGTTAGAGAGGCTCAGGATGCAGTGGTGCTTATTAGAAAGCATATGCTCGCTACTCAGAGTCGACAGAAAATTTATGCGGATGCCAAGCAGCGAGATGTGGAATTCAAAGTCGGTGATCAAGTCTTCTTAAAGATATCTCCTATGAAAGGAGTGGAGCGGTATGGGAAGAAAGGCAAAATTAGTCCCCAGTTCATAGGTCCTTTTGAGATATTGGACAAGGTGGGAACAATTGCATATAGATTAGCCCTACCGCCAGCTCTAGCAGATAGCCACAATGTATTCCACATCTTGATGCTTCGAAGATATGTGTCAGACCCATCTCACGTCCTTAAGTACGATACGATAGCACTCCAGAAAGACTTGAGTTACGAGGAACGACCGGTTACCATCCTAGATAGAGGGATGAAGGAATTACGGTCTAAGATTATTCTGATAGTCAAGGTCCTATGGAGTAATAGTTTTGAATGGGAGGCAACGTGGGAGTTGGAGGAAGACATGTAAGCACAGTATCCGAAATTGTTTGGTAAGTAAATTTCGGGGATGAAATTCTAAGTAGGGAAGAATTGTAGTGTCACATAATTATTACTTAGCTAGATAGTAGTAGTTTGTAGTATGTTAGTTTCTGTGGATTTTGGTTCAAGCCGAGACTTAGTTGGAAACTCATAGCAACAGTTATGGATTTTTCAAGTTTAACCTATAGTTTAAAAATATTAATTATAACATAAGGTTTGATTCATATTGTTGGTCCTAGAAATATTATTTATTATAACCTAAGGTTTAGGTATAATTATTAAGAATGTGACACTTGTCATAATAATGTTTATTAAGGATTTATGTATTTTTGATGAATAGTTTAAATAAAAGAATGATCTAGAGGCTCTAGAACCTTCCAGAAGCTGTCAGGATCACGTTATGACTCTGTCAAAGCTGTTTAATCAATTCAAAATATGCTGAAAAAGTGTAAATACGTGTTTAATATATCAAGGTATGCCGATATATCGCCTACGGAAGATACGGAAAACACGTCGACTCTGCACGAACGAACGAACGGGGCTCGGGAAAATGGTCTAGGAGATATATCGCCCAGGGTTGGTGATATATCGCCCCTGGTGCATTATTTTTTAAAGCTTGGGATTTTGAATTTAAAAACAGACTTAACCACTTGGACCTGGCTTTGAATGATTTTGACCGAATTCTAGGCGCTATTGAACGAGAATTCAAATATTTTTCATTTTATATTCATTTATTTATTCAAATTAAAAGGGGTTAGTTTCCCTCCTTAAAATCTATAAATAGGACCTAGTACTCAGCTATTTCCTTCATTCATTCAAGCATTGTTCAGAGCCTCCAAGATGCTAAGATTACTATAGAGAGAAACACTTGGGTTTTGGGTTAAAAAGCTTTTCCAATCTAAGCTTTTCTAAACACTTGGGAAGTGAGATATAGTGTTATTTCGGTATCGAGGTATAGATCAAGTCATAAGATCATTCAAGGTATTCTTATCCTTAAGTTCAGTTTTTCCTAGTTCTTTAGTTTTCTTTTATTTTCTTTCAGATCCTAACTCTTATTTATGATTATTGGTTAGGTGTTAAAGTTTCTTGAAACTTAAGGTTCTTTTCGATAAGTTTCTTCTTGGATGGTTTAGTTTTCTTTTCATCTCTTTTTCTTTAGAAACTGATGGTTTAACTGTTTGTTTTAGGAGTGTTCCAAATCTCGTTCTTGTTCCCAAATATCCTGGTTTTTTGTAAGGAAAATAGGTTAAATTATATGTCTTTATATGTTTATGTTATGATATGTATATGTAGAAATATGTTTTGTAGTCCTTGGGCATATGACTTACTTAGATAGCAAGCCCCAAGAGTTTATGTTGTTGTCGCTTGTGCATATGACTTGCTTAGATAGCAAGCCCCAAGAATTTTTGTCATTTTCATGGTTTAGAGTTATGATTTACCCTTCCTCGATTAGTAGACAGAGGACCTAGATGGGTTATCATATACTACCTTGTGATCTAACCTACCTCGATTAGTAGACAGAGGACCTAGATGGTTTTATCACATGCCATGTTAATGAGTTAATGGCCATTAATATTATAGTCCTATATGATATATGTTTTTACAGTCATATGTTTTATAGTATATTTATATGACATAGTCTTATGTTTATGATTTATGATATATGTTGTTAGTAGATTTTTTCTTGCTGGGCATTAGGCTCATTCCTTTATTTTTAGCATGATGTAGGGAAATAAATATTGAAGGCGAGAAGGATTCGTGGCAGCTTGGCATGTGTGTTGAGGATGAATGGACTGCTTGAAGATCGAGGATGACGTTTTTTTTGTCTTTTAAATTATGTTTTAATGTATTTCGGCATTTAGTATTGAAACAATTAAAGTTTATGTTTTATGTTTTATAACAATGGGATCCCATACCATATTTTATATTTCATATTTTACTTTGTATTTTGCACAATATTTTTGGGTTTTAAATAAAGTTATGTTATTTTTTATATATGTATTCAAATTAGTGGTTATGTTTAGTAGTTTTTAATTGTCCGAAGTCTAGAATTAGTCGGGTCATTACAAATAAATTGGGAGGATATTCATAAAACATTTCAAGGAGCTGTTTGAAAAACCTTTGCAGAGAACTCCCTCTGAGATACAACCTTTAATTCACCCCCATGTCTCTGAGGTAGACAACATATCCCTTGAGGCTATCTCGCATGCTGAAGAGGTAGAGAAGGTGCTACTATCTATGGGGCAAGACAAGGCCCCTGGACTAGATGGCATGTCGGCCTCCTTCTTCTCCCACCATTGGGACACCATTCAACAAGACTTGACGAATATGGCCAAGCACTTTTTTAAGACTGGGGTACTTCCAAAGTGTATTATTGACACAAATATTGTCCTTATCCCTAAGAAAGAAGTTCCTTGTGTTACCTCAGACTACCTGCCCATTGCTCTTTGTAATGTGACATACAAAATCCTCTCAAAGATTTCAGCCTCAAGACTCAAGGAGACCCTCCCGAAATTGATAAGCTCGTTTCAATCTGCTTTTGTTCAAGGTCCCTCCATCAATGATAGCACAATGTTGGCAAAGGAGATTTTACATTCCATGAGCAAGAAAAGAGCAAGGTGTGGCTTCATGATGATTAAACTAGATATGGCCAAGGCGTATGACAAAATGCATTGAGATTTCATTTTGGAGATGTTATGCAGTTACGGCTTTGGGTCATAGTTTAGGGATCTCATCAACAAGTGCATTTCGATTAAGCAGATTAATATAATGCTCAAGGGAGGGGTGGCGGGAAAAGTTAACCTTGTAAAGGGCCTGTGCCACGGAGACCCTCTTTCCCTAGCTCAGTTTGTAGTTGCAATGGATGTCAACTCTAGGATTCTCATGAAAGCTGAGTCCATAGGGAAAATAAAATATTTCAAGACTAGCTAAAGGAGTCCAACAGTTTCCCATTTGATGTATGCGGATGATATAGTATTATTTGGCCAAGCTACAATGAGGGAGGAAAAGGCGTTCATGGAATGCCTGGAGAAGTATTGTTCGTGGTCGAACCAATCTGTGAATCTCCGAAAATCATCAGTTTTCTATTCCAAGGGCATCCCAGGTGCGAAGGCAATTAACATTGCAAACTTTTTCAAGATGAAACTCATGAAAAAGGACTCCATTTACATGGGGTTACCGTTATTCAAAACAAAGACACAGACATAAGATATGCAGTATTTAGTCAATAAAGTGATTCATAGAATCCAAGGATGGAAATGCAAGCTCATTTCAAAAAAAGGAAACGCAACTGTTGACGCGGTTCTTCGCCAAAAGATAATTAATAGAATAAGAGAGTGGGATTAGTGCTAAGTAATGAACTGTAACAGACGAATGATCTTAAAATAAAATGGTGACACGAATATCTTTTTAGGTGGTTCGAAGGTTAAAAATCCTTCTACTCCACCAGCCAATATTATTGGTATCTTTCTGGTATTCTTTACAGGGTATTTCTTTACACAATAGAATCCAACCCTTCGCAACTCCCAGGGTCTCCATATTTATAGGAGAGGGCACCTGGGGGTTGGAAAGGGGGGCCATCCCGTGACCTTCTTACCCATCATGTCACTTCTGTGACATTCATGATTAATTCCTAAAACCTGACAAATGAAGTGTGGTCTAATCAATAGGTAAGGGGGATAATGGGCCGCACGGCCCATCCCAGTCGTGGGTGCTTGAACACGCACGTTTATGCTGCGTGTCCAAGAATTCAGGGATATGTCAGACACGTGATGTCTGATATATGCACGTTTACATTGTGTGGTTGACTTTATAAGGGGTCACAACTGCCAACTCAAGCTCGTACCTCGAGCTAGATGTCTTCTTAGCCCGCGGTGTCCATACTTCTGACCCGACTCCTTAGTAACCTTAGTAAGCCTTTGGTTACCTCGAGCTAAAGAGGTGGGACCTGGTAACAGCAGCTCCGGGTACATGGCATCCACGTGGCTGATATATAATTATGCCATTTCTCAGCTTGCTAGTAGCCCGTGGATAATTAGGGCATACAACGACCTTCATACAAACTGTCAGATCAAATATTGGCACTTACATAGCCTCTTCTAATGTGCTTCCCAAGAAAATATCAAATAAGATTGATCAGTCTCTTAGAAACTTCGAGTGGGGAGATTCGAAATCAAATAGGAAGATGCATACAATCTCTTGGGAAAGGCTTTGCAATCCAAAAGTTGATGGGCCCTTGGATTCAAGTCAATAGAGATGATTAATAATGCCTTCCTCACTAAATGGGGATGGAAGGCCTTGACTGACCATGGTAGCCTTTGGCATTTGGTCATAGAGGCTAAGTACATTAAAGGTCAAGAATTCACAACAATGGAGGGTTCACAAGGAAACTCTTACATTTGGAAGGCCATCCTTAGGAATAGATGAAATCTTGCGAAAGGCCTATGCCACAGAATTGGGGATGGCATAGCCACCTCCATTTGGTTCAATCCCTGGGTCTCAAATGGTGTGATGTGGTCGATCCTTATTCTCGATGCCTCTCTAGGAGTGAATTGGGTAAATGAATTCATAGTGGCCCATGAATGGAATGAAGAGTTGCTAAAACAATGGTTTCAACCAGATGTAGTAAAAAGAATCCACAACATTATGTTCCTACTACAGAGATTAATGATGGTTTGTTATGGACTAGAGAGAAGAGGGGGAAATTCTCCATTAAATTGACTTGCAGGTTGTTCAAAGGATCTCATATGAATTCAGAAGAAAATGACCATTGGAAAGGATTTTGGGGTCCAAGATTCACAATAAATACAAAATGTTATTATGGCAAGTGCTACAAGACTCTCTCCTCACTAGAACAAAACTTAACACAATCTTCCAGATTGAGGAATTGCATGGCCCTATGTGTAATGAGAATTTGGAAACCTCTCTGCATTTACTTTGGGAGTGCAGGTTTGCAACATTAGTTTGGTTTGGCTGTACTTGGGGTCTAAGGACAGAAACTCTCAAATTCTCAGATTGGAAAGAGTGGCTTAGTTTGTTCAAGCAAGACCGAAACCGACCAGGAAACATTGGTTTCAATGACTTCCTAATTGGGGCCTCAATTATCCTTGAAGCTATTTGGAAAGAAAGGAATGTCACCATTCATAATGATAAGCAAACAAATATCAAAGAAGTCATTGAAATTACTTCTTTTAATATTGGAGAATTCATGCAACTGGATTCGACATCAAATACTCAATGGCATGAGTGGCGGCCTCCCCCTGTAGGGTGGATAATTTGTAATATTGATGTTGTTATTGTTAGGAAAACTTATACAAGATCTTTATTTATTTTCATGTAGATCTAATATTAAACAAATTAATATGAGATAACCTAGAACAAGTTTCTAAAATTGAATTCAAAGAGAAACAAAGATAAGAATACTTACTGTATACGCAGCGGAATGAAAGAGTCTTTCCTTCAGTTTCTCCAACTCTTGTATCCTTTCTGTCGCAGAGTATTATCTAGAAACTGAACTGTAATGCCCCGAAATCCCTAATGCGGTTTAATGGCTGAATTAGTAGGCCGGAAGGGCCATAATTGCTTTATTATGCCATTATATGATTATATGCATGTTTATGTGAATTATATTATAATATGACGTTAAATGCATGCATGTAGTCCACATTTCATTACAGGGGTGTTTTGGTAATTTGGCCCGTTAAGGGCGTAATTGTATATTTGTATGCATGTCGGTGACATATTGTTGAGACCACATTATAATGTGGATTTGTTCGAGCCATTCGGAATGAGACGATCTTTGAGTGAAAATTAGCGGTTTAGTCATAACGGGATTAAGTTCGGGGCTCGGGGCGAGTCTCAGGGTGATTTTAATGATTAGAGCGTTGTCGGGAATCAAAGGGTAACATGATATGAATTATTGGTATTTGAGAATAGCGGGAATTGGAGGGTGTTAATTATGATTAACGAAATAGGTGGAAAAGGTCAATTTTGCCCTTGGGAGTCTTTAGAAACCTTTATTTGACCTAGGGGTATTTTAGTCTTTTCACCCCTAGGATTAAGTTAAGCCATGAAGGCTGTGGAAGTTTGTAGAAAAACAAAGCATCAATTACACTTCTCCCGTACCTATTTTCTCTCCTTTTCTTCTTGGATTTTTTAGCTTAATTTAAGGAACCAAGCTTGGGAAATAAGTCTTGAGGGCTTGGGAGTGTGTTCCACCATTGAAGAGCATCATAATCTGAACTTGAGGTAAGATTCTAGCCATTAGATCTGTGGTTTTCTCTGTTTTTGCTTTGGATTTCAATTGAGATTTCTAGGTTGGTTGATTGGCTTTGCTTGGAGTTTTGGCTAGGGTTCTTGGGGTTGTGATGCCTAGAACATGTGGGGATGGTTTTTGGGTTCATTTGGAACTTAATTTGATGTTTGGAAGCATTGGAATCAAGTTGGAAATGGAGGAGTCGAAGGGAGAAGATTCAGGGGCAAATCAAGCTGGGTGTAGCGCTATAGCGCCCACAAGGGGGCTCTACAGCGCTACCCAGGGTTGGCTTTGGGCGTTTTTGGTTCTGAGATGAGCGCTGGGGCGCTACTCTGTTCCTTCATAATCTCGTTTTGAGTGTTTTTAAGGGTTTTTGGCTCGGGGTTTCAATCCTTAAGGCCCGAGATCGAATCTACTCACCTTATGGGTACGTTTCGGGGTCCCAAGAGTAGGGTTTGGATTAAGATCCTATTATTGTTGATTTTCATTAATGGAGGTTATAATTGGTTATGATTAGGTAACCGCTAAGGAATCAAAAGATCGATCGTTCTCAGGGGTCGTTCTTGTTCTATTTCTCGCTTGAACTAGAGGTGAGAAAACAGCACCTTGTGTATATGACATGTGTGGTTGTTGCTAAGGCATGTTGGTTATTAAATGTGGACATTGATTGCATATTAAATGCTTAGCAAATCGCGCTTACTTTTGTATGGCACTAACTATTCAGAATCGGCACTGGTCGCGTATTACAGACCTGGGAGTCAGGAACGGCATAAGCGTCATGAACGCAGAGCCGATAAAAGATTAGATCTAATCGATATCAGTGTTGAATGACTCTAGGAGCATTAATGCTGGACCGACCCTAAGGTTGGTGAAAATTATAAGCGCTTGACTAGTCTAAGACTAGTTACTCAGAGTCAGGGCCTAAGGCCTAGGTGACTGTTTGTCACATGGCTAGGGAGCGAAATCCCATGGTTGTGACTCTATCGTCATGCAGTAGGTTATGTTGGTGACTAGTTCATCAAACACCTGTCTTGTTAAGCTAGTGAGAGGATCGCTTATTTATAAAGTCCAGGTGCCCTATCGTCACATGGCTAATGGGAACGGAACCCACCTTAGTGACTTTTACAACTGTCACTCCTTTCTTTTGGACTGAAAGCCCTGAATGATTATTACGATCATTGTTGATATTATATTCATGCAATATTATGTTTTCTTGCTGAGCTTTGGCTCATGGGTGCTATGTGGTGCAGGTAAAGGGAAAGAAAATCTCACCCAGCTTTGAGTGGAGAGCTTAGGTGGTGATGTGTACATATGCGGCCGCTTGACCACCACGGCCAAGGAGTTCTCAGAGGAACTAGGGGATTTACCCTATTTTTGCCGCTTAGGTCGGCGGGTTGTAAATTTAAACAGTAATTACCATTTTTAGTTGTGAATAACTTGTAAACATTTTGATGGGCCCATGAACAATTTTATGTTTTAAATAAAATATATTATTTCCTTTTGATTGGTTTTCCACCTAGCCCTATTAATAACACCTAGATGCAAGTTTTTAACCAAAGAACTCGAGTAGCGAGTTAAATTCATAGTTCAACGTTCATAGTAACTGTCCTGGTGTAACCAGGGCATTGAACCGTTCTTCTAATTTCTCCACAGTCTTCCAATGTATCCTTAGAATCACCTATACTAGTGTGGGAAATTCTCAACACATGAGATAGATACAGAGAGAAGAAGAGAAAATAACAAAGAGGCTTAGAAAATGACTTGTGTTTAGAGAGAATCTAAAACTATCAGAAAACCAGTGATTAAACTTATCTGTCGTCTCAAAAATCTGAACCTCTGACTTCTCTCTAAGCACTCCTTTTATAGACTCAATTAGGTCATTTAATTTAATTAAAAAATCAATAAAATAATAGCCAATTTGAAGCCCTAGGTCGAAGTTATCATGGGCTTTAGGCCCGTGAAATTTCTCATTTGATTATAAGCCCATTGGACTTAAAATCAAGGCATGTACTATTTTCTATTGATTTAATTAATTAAATAATTATTTAAATCATTTATCAAATTAATTATTTATAATCTTAACCTTGATTTAAACTTATTTATTAATTTAGATACCAATTTATCTTAATTAATAAATCTGCCATAATTCTCTTTTCTTCTCAAAATTACATAACTCTATGAAACTATCCAAAATTCACCTGGTCAACTTTGATAATTCTAATTGATAATTAAATCAATTAATTGAGACTATCTAGATGATTTTATCCAAGGTACAATGGGGACCATGGGCCTATGAAATCAAGCTCCAATAAGTTATCATAAATCTAACAAATAAATTTACTAACTTATTAATTCCTCGGGACTCCACTATAGACTCGGAATTGCACTCTTGAATTCATAGAATGCTCTATAACAAATATAGATACGCTATTAATTATCCATTGTTACAACTATAATTGTCACTCAATCCTCTATAGATTGTCTACAATGAAATAGGACTAAAATATCATTTTACCCCTCATTGTATTTTATCCTTAAAACACTTAGTTCTTTGTAAATGATATTTCAGTAAAGTAATTTAATTACTAAAATGAGATCTCTATCATTTAACACCTTGAACCAAACTAAAAGGAAACCATCGTTTCACTTATTCATCAAAAGCTATAGATGTTCATATCTATGATTAACACTCCCACTCAATTATACTACCGAGTTCCCAAGATGTAAGTATGGGCTAGTCCGTAGGGTAAGCTGGTAACGAATAAGTCAAAGAACTCAAATAATACAATCAGTTACAATACTAACCACTCAGAATTGAGATTGAATTGACCTATGGTCAACTATATGATATGACTAGAATAGATAATAATGGTATGTTTGCGTATCTTATCAACTGTCAATATCGGTCCAGTCTGATGTAACAAATACATCTGATCATATCTACTTTGCTAATGTTCTGGAAAGAACATAACACCAAAATGTGTAAGTAGATCATATCGTAGATTGGCAAGTCAATGTAAATCATGTGCATTGATTAATCTTAGGACTAACTTATTTTAAACATATATTCAAATTTATATTCCACTGTGATTACGTCACTATAAATACGATTAGCTATATGCTTGGGATTTAATAGAAGTTTATATTAAACTAATAATCATGAAAATAAAACATGTGAGATAAGTGATTGTCCAAGTCAAAAAAATGATTTCTATTCTTTTATTGATAATAAAATGAGATTACAAAGAATTTAGGTTTTAATTAGGGCATAAAACCCCAACAAACTCCCACTGCACTAATTGAAACTAAAGCCTTAATTCTACTAATCCCATTTCCTTGATATGCTTATCAAATGTAGCTTCTGGTAGTGTATTTGTAAACGGATCCGCAAGATTGTCTTCAGATGCAATCTTCATAATCTTCACATCTCCCCTGGCCACATATTCACGAATAATGTGATACTTCCTTTCTATATGCTTACTCCTCTTGTGACTTCGAGGTTCTTTCGAGTTGGCTATCGCTCCTATATTGTCACAAAACAACACAAGCATTTTATCCATTTCTGGAATAACACCAAGCTCCGAATAGAACTTCTTTAGCCAGACTATTTCCTTAGCTGCTTTTGACGCGGCTATGTACTCAGCCTCCATGGTGGAATCTGAGATTGCAGACTACTTTACGCTTCTCCAAATCACAGCTCCACCCCCAAGAGTAAACACCATTCTAGAAGTAGACTTCCTGTCATCGACATCAGTCTGAAAATCTGAATCGGTGTAGCCTACAAGGTTCAGAACACCACCCTTGTAGACTAACATATAATCCCTAGTCTGTCTCAAATACTTCAGGATATGCTTAACTTCTATCCAATGTTCCGGTCCTGGGTTTGTCTGATACCTCTCACTACTCCCAGTGCATAGCAGATATCTGGTCTAGTACACAACATATCATACATCAGACTTCCAACTACAGATGCGTAAGGAATTTTTCTCATTGCATCTTCCTCTTCAGGAGTCTGGGGAGACTGCTTCTTTGAAAGATGAATTCCATGGCGAGAAGGTAGACACCCTTTCTTGGAATTTGTCATTGAGAAACGTTCAAGCACTTTATCTATGTAAGCTGCTTGAGATAGAGCTAAGAGTCTGTTCTTTCTATCCCCGATTATCAAGATACCTAGAACATAACTTGCTTCACCCAAATCCTTCATATGGAATTGAGTGCTCGACAAATTCTTCACATCTAATAACTTCTTAACATTGTTTCCAATGAGTAAGATATCATCCACATAAAGAACCAGGAATACCACTATTTGATTTGCCTTCAGTTGGTAAACACAGGGCTCATCAATATTTTGTTCAAAGCCATAGGTTTTGATTATTTCATCAAAACTAAGATTCCAGGAACGAGAAGCTTGCTTAAGTCCATAAATGGACCTATTTAGCTTGCAAACTTTTCCTTCTTATCCAACTACTTTAAATCCTTCTGGCTGATCCATATAAATGACTTCGTCAAGCTTTCCATTAAGAAAAGTTGTCTTGACGTCCATTTGCCAGATCTCATAGTCGAGAGCGGTTGCTATGGATAGGAGGATGCGAATGGATTTGAGCATGGCTACCGGACTAAAAGTTTCCTCATAGTCCACGCCTTCTCTTTGGGTATAACCCTTTTCCACTAATCGAGCTTTATAAGTCTCAATATTTCCATTAACACATCATTTCTTCTTGTAGATCCACTTGCACCCAATGGCCCTAAAGTCACTAGGTGCTTCCACAAGATCCCAGACGGAATTTGAGAACTTGGACTCCATTTCCTATTTCATGGCTTCGAGCTATAGTTCCTTTTCAGGGCTAGCCATTGCCTGTTTGAAAGACAATGGATCATCATCACTAGTGTCACCAACAACCATATTGGTTTCACCATCCAAACCATAGTGAACTGGGTTCCTAGAAACTCTCCCACTACGACAAGGCTCTGTGACTGTTTTCTCAGGAACAGTGGTACTTTCTTCATTTAAATCGACTTGTGTTGGTTGGACATGAAGAGTGGGAATTTCATCTTCAACTCGCGTTGATGATGGTGGAACATTGGTTGGAGTCAATTCTTTAACCATCTCCTCTAAAACTACTTTGCTGCGAGGTTTGAAGTTTTGGACAAAGTCACTTTCCAGAAAAGTAGCATTTGTAGAAGTAAACACTTTCTTTTCTGAATGACTATAGAAAATTCCACCCCGAGTACCTTTAGGATAGCCAACAAACATGCAAACTTCAGTTCGCAGTTCTAGCTTTCCATCCTTTTTCCTCAGGACGTGAGCGGGACACCCCCAAATTCTGTAATGGCATAAACTACGTTCACGACCATTCCAGCATTCTAAAGGTGTTTTGGGGATTGATTTTGACAGCATGACAGTGAGAATGTCGTTCACGGTTTCAATTGCATGTCCCCCAGAACGAATTTGGTAGAGTTGAGTAACTAAGCATGCATCTAACCATTTCCAATAAAGTTATGTTCCAACGTTCCACTACACTATTTTGTTGCGGAGTACCTGGGGCAGTAAGTTGTGATAAAATCTCAAGTTCAGTTAAATGATCTTGGAACTGCATATCCAAATATTCTTTACCCCTATCAAATCGCAAGATCTTTAATGTTTTACCTAATTGGTTCTGAGCCATTGCTAGGAATTCCTGAAACTTTGAAAATGTTTCTGATTTCATATGCATTAGGTAAATACATGAGTATCTAGAGTAATCGTCAATGAAAGTAATGAAATACTCAAAACCACCCATGGCTTGTACATTCAACGGTCCACAAACATCTGAATGAACAAGTCCAAATGGTTCCTTGGCCCTATCACCCTTTGCAGAGAATGGACACTTGGTCAGTTTTCCTTCTAGACAAGATTCTCACACAGGTAATTCACCTAAGGTGAGTTCCCTCAAAGGCCCGTCCTTTATAAGTCTTTGAATCCTATCATAGCCAATGTGACCTAGTCTCAAGTGCCATAAATACGTCATATTATCATTATCGGTCTTTTGACGTTTATTGGTCCTAGGTTTAGCTACTTTGAATAAATCATTGTTAAGAGCGAGGGGTTCGTTAGGTCGTAGAATATAAAGCCCGTTTTCCAAACCTGCAATACACAATTGTGATCCATTGAAGAAATAGGTATATTAGAACTTGTGAAAGTCATAACAAATTGTTCTAATTGCAACATGGAAACTGAAATTAAATTTATGCTAAAATCCGGAATAAAATATACATCTTTTAAAATTAAGTATTTATTTTCGAACTTCAGATGAGCTCTTCCTCTAGCTTAGACCTTAATGAACGCTCTGTTCCCAACTCTAAGCTTTAAGCCGCCTTCGTTCACTTCCTCCCTCGATTCAAGAAGCTGTAAAGAGTTGCAAACATGGTTGGTAGATCTAGAATAAATAATCCAAATGGATTTATCATTCTCTATAACACATGTTTCCAAGATAAATGAACTATAATCATTGCCTTTGTTTTTAGCTGCTAGAAACATGGGGCAATCCTATTTCCAATGCCCCTTCTCTTTGCAGTGAAAACACTTACCTTTACCTTTCTTGTTTTTCTTGTTCTTCCCCTTAGGAGTCTGTGCACTTGGTTGTGCACTCATCTTTGCAACCTTTGCAGGCTTGGGGTTGTTTCTTTGTCCATTCTTCCTCTTGTTTCCAGCTTTCGAAGATGAAGCTTTGTTAGCTTCAGCCTTAGCTGGATCAGCAGCAACAACAGTAGTCTTATTTTCTCCTCCTTTACTAGGTCCACCCATGATAGACTCAAAAGTCTAAAGCTCGTTCATGAGCTGCGTCAGACCATATTTGAGTTGATTACGAACGTGTAGACATGGTGCCATCCGAGCATTCACAGTGTCATCACGTATGTGCAGAGACGGTGATATCCTAGCATTTACGGTGCCATCATGAGCATTGACGGTGCCATCACGAACGTGCGAACACAATGCTCGTTATGGGGATTCTTCAATCATGACGAACTCGGAGTTGTCACCAATCAACTCTATGTTGATATTCTGCTTTCAGTTAAGGAAGTTTTCTCCAGTGAGTTTCTCCATCGAAAGTTGAGAAAGGATGGGAGTAGACACATACACTACTTAACTTAAAACTACAAACTACCAATAAAATAGAAATCAATCACATTTGCTCAATAAAACTTCTATTCACACAAATTTCAAGAAATAGCACAACATATACCAAAAATATGTAAGATATGAGAAAAAATACCAAAAACAATTATATCTCTATTTCTTTAGGTTTTTAACTAATCTATGATATCCTTGTCCCGGTTGGCGAGAGTCAACAATACCACTAGTTAAATAGAGTTGTAAACTCATTTAATAATGGACACCACTATTAACAACCTACTATTCGATCAAAATAAGAAAACAAAATCTCTTATTTTATGAGATAGACCAACGGTTTCAATAATCATAGATTTAGTCCAAGTAGTCACCGTAGGGGTGAGTCTAGTAGAATTTGACCTATAATTATCTATCTTACGAGATCTAACATTGTCAAAATAGCTAATGAAAACCTTCTGTAGGGAGACGAATCAAAGCGCCTCGAGGCCCCATTAAGCTATTGACTATGTTAAACCAACGGTGAAGATCGAATAAAAATCTTAAAATAAGCTCATTATTAAAATAAAATTAGTATTTTTATTATTTATTTTTAGAAAATTAATGACTATGGTTTTCCAAAAAAAAATTAAACAGATTAAATTTTTAAAACCAAATTCCTATAATTTCCTATTAATTCTAAAGTGTCACATTGAAACAAATTCAATTAATTTCAAATTAATTTGTTGCTAATTAATATTTAGGTTTAAATAATATAATGAACCTATACAATTAAGTACAACTCAGGTAAATGAGCCTTAACAATTGGGCTTGTATGGAGGAGGGTTGGGTCAATTATATCGTTCCCACTACAAAGACCCCCTATCTTCCATACAAGGTCCAAAAGAAAGGAATTAAAACCTTCATTTTATTAATTGTTATTAATTGATTAGGCCCACTATAGTCATGCAAAGCAAATGGGCATTCACAAGTGGAATCACCCACAGGAGAGGAATTTAAACTTTACATTTCTAATGGGCCCAAATAAAACCTATCATTTTATGAATATTTTATTTGGCAAAAACCATATATCTAATAAACATATGGGTCATTATATGCATCTAAGCCCAATTGCAAAAATACCACATATAGTGCAAACAGACATGTTATAATTGGATGGACCTAATCATGTTACTATATAAGCAATTCTATGAATTTATGCAAAAATACCACAATTAATTTCATTTGCAAAAATACCACAATTAATTATCTAGAATTTATCAAAAACAATTCAAATTAATTAAATTTTTACAAAAAAATAAGTCTATTTAAATGAAATTTATCAACAATTTACAATAGTTAATTTAAATTTCAATTATCAACAATCAACTTGGTTTTAGGTTAATTTGAAAAAAAAAATAGTAATTTAATTTAAATAGGATTTATCAACAATTAACCAAAGTTAATTTGAATCTCATTTATTAAAAAATATTTTATTAATTGGCTGAAAAAAAAAAAATTCAAAATTTAACCAATTTTAAATTTTAAAATCAACATCTTAACTGTTTTTCAAAAATATCTTGTGTTATTACAACTATAAGCAAATATTTTAACCATTTTAAAAAATATATATTAATCGTTATAACAATCATAAAATATCTCAAAACAGTTAATCAAATTCAAATATCCATAAAAATATCTAACTAACAATATTCAAATTTCAAATAATTTAAATATTAAAAACTATAGAATAAAAAGATATTTATATTTTCAAATAAATATTTAATAAAAATATCAAGAATTTAAAAGAAAATATCTTATATATTAATTCTAATATTTTAATATATTAAAAGATTTAAAATTAAGTTGTTAGTCTATTTTTAAATTTGAATTTGAATCTTTATAGAAAATATCTAATTATTTAAATCTCAACAAACAAAAATATCTTATTTTAAAAAACAATTTTAAATGCAAAAACAAATTAGATATTTTTTGTTTTAATTATAAATAATGTATTTTCAAAATTTTAATTTCTTTAATTTTAAAAAAAAAAAAAATTGGGTTGGTCGTGCGTGTGCGCGCGCGCATGGCAGCCATGCCAAAAAATTTCTAAAAATTTTTTTGAGCAATTTTTCAAACCAAAATCATTTTCTAATTAATTTTTAACATGTTTTACACAAAATAAAGCATATATAAAAATTAATAGCATAGAAAACACAACAAAATAACTTAAAAATTGCTAATAATCATATAAATCAATATGCTTCATAAAAATATGAAAATCCATCCAATTATTCAAACACATCAAATAATCTAATTTTAAACATGTTCATGAATGAAAATAAAGATTACCAAAGGCTCTGAGGCCAGTTGTCAGGAAAACTTATACACGATCTTTATTTATTTTCATGTAGATCTAATATTAAACAAATTAATATGAGATAACCTAGAACATGTTTCTAAAATTGAATTCAAAGAGAAACAAAGATAAGAATACTTACAGTATACTCAGCGGAATGAAAGAGTCCTTCCTTCAGTTTCTCTAACTCTTGTATCATTTCTATCGCAGAGTATTATCAAGAAACTGAACCGTTCTTCTAATTTCTCCACAGTCTTCCAATGTATCCTTAGAATCACCTAGACTAGTGTGCGCAATTCTCAACACATGAGATAGATACCGAGAGAAGAAGAGAAAATAACAAAGAGGCTTAGAAAATAACTTGTGTTTAGAGAGAATCTAAAACTATCATAAAACCAGTGATTAAACTTATCTGTCGTCTCAGAAATCCGAACCTCTGACTTCTCTCTAAGCACTCATTTTATTGACTCAATTAGGCCATTTAATTTAATTAAAAAATCAATAAAATAATAGCCAATTTGAAGCCCTAGGTCGAAATTATCATGGGCTTTAGGCCCGTGAAATTTCTCATTTGATTATAAGCTCATTAAACTTAAAATCAAGGCTTGTATTATTTTCTATTGATTTAATTAATTAAATAATTATTTAAATCCTTTATCAAATTAATTATTTATAATTTTAACCTTGATTTAAACTTATTTAATAATTTAGATACCAATTTATCTTAATTAATAAATCTGCCCTAATTTCCCTTTTCTTCTCAAAATTACATAACTTTGTGAAACTATCCAAAATTGGCGTGGTCAACTTTGATAATTATAATTGATAATTAAATCAATTAATTGAGACTATCTAGATGATTTTATCCAAAGTACAATGGGGACCATGGGCCTATGAAATCAAGCTCCAATAAGTTATCATAAATCTAACAAATAAATGTACTAACTTATTAATCCCTCGTGACTCAACTATAGATTCGGAATTGCACTCTTGAATTCATAGAACGCTCTATAACAAATATAGATACGCTATTAATTATCCATTGTTACAACCATAATTTTCACTCAATCCTCTATAGATGGTCTACAATGAGATAGGACTAAAATACTATTTTACCCATCATTGTATTTTATCCTTAAAACACTTAGTTCCTTGTAAATGATATTTCAATGAACTAATTTAATTACTGAAATGAGATCTCTATCGTTTAACACCTTGAACCAAACTAAAAGGAACCCATCATTTCACTTATTCATCAGAAGCTATAAATGTTCATATCTATGATTAACACTCCCACTCAATTATACTACCGAGTTCCCAAGATGTAAGTATGGGCTAGTCCGTAGGGTAAGGTGGTAACGAACAAGTCAAAGAACTCAAATAATACAATCAGTTAGAATACTAACCAATCAGAATTGAGATTGAATTGACCTATGGTCAACTATATGATATTACTAGAATAGATAATAACAGTATGTTTGCTTATCTTATCAACTGTCAATATCGGTCAAGTCCAATGTAACAAATACATCTGATCATATCTACTTTGCTAATGTTCTGGAAAGAACATAACACTGTAATGTATAAGTAGATCATATATTGGATTGGCAAGTCAATGTAAATCCTGTGCATTGACTAATCTTAGGACTAATTTATTTTGAACATATAATCATATTTATATTCCACTGTGATTATGTCACTATAAATACAATCAGTCATATGCTCGGGATTTAATAAAAGTTTATATTAAAAAAATAATCATGAAAATAAAACATGTGAGCAAAGTGATTGACCAAGTCAAAAAATTATTTCTATTCTTTTATTGATAATAAAATGAGATTACAAAGAATTTGAGTTTCAATTAGGGCATAAAACACCAATAGTTATAGGTAAAGACTACTCATTTGCAGCTGCTGTCTTTAGGGACGTAAATGCGGGTTTCTTGGAAATTTGCACCTGGAAGTTATTCCATTCGGATCCTACTCTCTGTGAGATTGTTGCAGTTTGCAAAGAAGCAGAACTAGCAGTTGATTTAAACCTATCAAATGTGGTGTTCCAGACAGATTCTTTGCTAGCAGCAGAGGCTCTGCATGAAAGGGATAGGGGCAAATTGGATTGCATGTTTACTCCACTCATCACCAATTGGTTTTGAGATGGAACCTCATGCTTCTTGCCATGCATTCCATTCTACTTCTAGGCCATTTTCCACATTCTATCATGGCATGAGAGCCATTCGTTACCGGCGACCTTTCGATGTTCGCTTCTCCGACGATGGCGTCCTCATCTTCAACGACTCGACCTATCATCTTTGCACATAACTTCTTCGTCAAGCTCGATGATGGAAATTACTTGCTCTGGCGTCAATAGGCACTCTTCGCCATTAGAGGTCACTCGCTTGAGCACTTCATTCTTGAAAAGATTCTTCTCTAGATCACTATCTTTCTGAAGTCAATCGCACCGCAAAGACGGTCAATCCTGATTTCACCACATGGCAGCAACAAGATCAGCTTCTTTGCTCCTGGATATGCTCATCCATGTCCTAATCGATCTTGACGCGTATGGTGGGCTGCAATACCTCTTAGCAGGTTAGGTCCACTCTTGAGACTTACTTTCGAGCCCAAACTACAGCTAAAATCAATGAACTCACTACTTAATTACAGAACACTAGGAAGAATGATTTAAATCTTAATGCTTACTTGCTAAAGATCAAGTATCTTGTTCATCGACTTGCATCTGTTGGTCATGCCTTGGATACTAAAGAACATGTTCAAGCCATTTTTCGTGGTCTTCCTTCCTCCTATGACTCCTTCATAATCTCTGCAAATACACGAACCCAACCCTACACTATACCAAAAATTGAGTCTTTGTTACTTTCTCAAGAGTCTCGTATAGAAATGCAACACAAATAACTTGATTTAGCTATTCCTAATGCTAACCTCGCTTATGCAAACCACCCTCCCAAAAATAAATTCCATCCCCAATCCAATTTTTCTCACCAAAATCTTGGTTCGTATGGTTCATCTAATACCAGACCTCCTTACTATGGTCATAATCCCCAAATCCCTCAGTACTCACCTGGTTATGCACCTCCCAGGGGACCTTCTCCTCCATCACATCCTCATTTTTACAGAGGAAGCATATCTAACTCTAGGACAATATGTCAAGTATGTGGCAAACAAGGCCACATAGCTGCCTATTGCTATTACGGGTATGACCTTAACTGGTCCAGTCCAATCTTGTGTAGAGTCCAAGAATTTTACTTAGCTAAGTTAGATAGTAGTATAATAGTAATAATAGTATTGTCTTTATGACTGTGGATTTTTGGTTCAGACCGGGATTTATTTGGACACTTATAGTAGTACTTGTAGATTTTCTAAGTTTAACCTATAGCTTAGGAATATTAATTTTAACCTAAGGTTTGATTAATATGATTGATATTAAGGATAATATTTATTATACTATAAGGTTTAGATAGGAACCAATAAGATAATAGCACATGTTATGTATAGGTTTATTAATGATTAAGTATTTTGAGGATTAAATTTATTAAGGTTAAAATTTGAAGACTCTAAGGTCAGTCAGCAGCTTTGAAAACGTTAGAGGGCTTAGTCAAGGCTGTTTACTCAATTCAAATTAAGCTAAAAATGTGTAATTTCGTGTTTAAATATTCAGCGTATGCCGATATATCGCAGCTATAGGGGGCGATATATCGCAGTACGAAGATACGGAAAACACGCAACGATGCACGATTGCCTCAGGCATAATGGTCCAGGCGATATATCGCCTATAGGGGGCGATATATCGCCTCCTTCAGCATATTTTGAAAGTTTTCAAAAACGTTCTTCATTCAAACCTTCAACCTCTTGATAAGTCCAGCACCTTTCTGAACGAGTCTTCAGCCTCTGCTGAACGATAATTCAAATTATTTTCACTTAAAAAGCCATTATTTTTATTCAAGTTAAATGAGATCTTTTCATTCCTAAAATCTATAAATAGGACCTAGTACCCAGCCATTTATTCATCTATTACTCTAAGTTCAGAGGCTGCAAGTTGCTAGGTGAGTGTGAGAGTGTAAACACTTGGGTTGGGAATTATAAGCTTATCAAACACTTGGGGAAGTAAGGTTTATTCACATTTCGGTTCAAGGTTTAGATTAGTCATATAAGTCTTCAAGGTATTTCCAAACTCTAGTCCATTTCTGTATTATGTTCTTTAAAGTTCTCATAGTCTTCTACTCATTCTAACCTTATTCTTATTCTTGGTTAGGAAATCCAAGTTCTTAAGCACCAGGTTTTTGGTAAGTATATAGCATAGATCCTTCTTCACTATCATCCCTTTTCTTCAATATACTCATCATATTTTAAATGGTTTTTAGGAGTGTTCCAAGGTCCCAAATCAGTTCTCATATCCCGGTTATTTTGGTAAGGAAAATAGGATAGGATTTATGTGTTATATGCTTTTATATGTTATCTTATGATTTTATGTTATGTTAAGTATGATTGTAGACTTGGGCATATGACCTATATGACTAACAAGCCCCAAATAGATTATGGGCATATGACTTGCTTAGCTAGCAAGACCCCACTAATCTAATGGGCATATGACTTGCTTAGTTTATGGGACCCCAAGTAATAATGGCCATTATAGTATGTATGTGACATAAGTGTTATGGTATGTTTTTATGTTGCATTATGAATTTTTATGTATATGGCTATATGTTAAATTTTCCTTGCTGGGCATTAGGCTCACTCCTTTTTGTTTATGTGTGCAGGAAAATAGTTCTAGTGGCGGGAAAGGTTCTTGGAAGCTTGGGGAATGTGTATTGAGGCGGAATGGATTCAAAGAACCGAGAGTTTCGATTTGAGGATGTAGTTTTTGTTTCTTATGGTTTTTATATGTATTTTTCCGCATTTTATTATGTAATCTCTTTTTAATTATCATTATGTCATGTTTTGATTTTAAAACAATGGGATCCCATATCCTAACTTAAATTTTATATAAGTTTGACTTTTGTTTTTTTAAGTTTTAATAAAGTTATGATCTTATCACTTGTAAGTGTTATTAAGAATTAGTATTTATGTATAGTTTTCGTTAATGGTCCAAAAGTCTAGAGTAGTTGAGTCATTACATCTTGTCTCAACCTGACACTTCCACAAGCAATCCAATGGCAGCAAATACTGCAGCAATGATGGCTACTCCAGATCTGGTGCAAGATGCAAGCTGGTATCTTGAATTCGAAGCCACCAACCACTGCACCCACAACATCGACAATCTCGTTGATAAGGAGCCATACATTGGAGGTGAATCTATCCATATTACAGATGGAACTGGGTTACCAATTTCTAATATTGGTCAGTCCTCATTTACCTCTCCTTATTATGCTAAGTCTCTTACTCTTAATAACATGTTACATGTTCCAAGCATAACTAAAAATATGCTGAGTGTGTCAGTTTTCTCATGACAACAAGGTATTTTTTGAGTTTCATGCTGACAGATGTTATGTGAAGGATCAGGACACGAAGGCTACTCTTTTGAAGGGCAGCTTTAAGAAGGGACTCTATGTCTTTGATGAATTAGCACTGAAGTTTCATACCCCTGGAAATCATTCCTCATCTTTGCTTAATATCAACTGTAATTTCATTTCAGTCAACAATATTGACACGGCTACAGCAAAGTCTCAATCCATTGTTCAACTATGGCACAATTATTTGGGTCATCTAGCTGCCCAAATTATAAAATTAGTCCTAGACTTGTGTAATGAACAAATTCAGAGTAATAAAGTTGTGCCCAAGTTTTGTAATTCACGTTGTTTAGGAAAAATTCATAGATTTCCTTATGCAACTTCTACTACTAAATATACAAAACCTTTGCAATTGGTACATTCTGACTTATGGGGTCCTGCCCTAGTGATCTCATCTAGTGGCTATTATTACTATGTTAGCTTTATTGATGCATTCTCTCACTTCACTTGGGTCTACTTATTAAGAAATAAATTTGATGTTCTTGTTACTTTTCATAATTTTAAAACCCAAGTTGAACTTCAACTGGACTGTAAACTCAAATGCCTACAGAGTGACTAGGGTGGAGAGTACCAAGCTCTCACTGAATTTCTTACCACACATGGCATTCTCCATAAGGTTTCATGTCTAAGAACACCTTAGCAAAATGGTGTCACAGAGAGGAAACACTGCCACTTGATTTAGATGAGCCTGGCCATGTTAGCACACTCAAGCATGCCAACTAAATATTGGGATGAAGTTGTACGATCTTCAGCATACATTATCAATAGATTGCCCACAGCCAAGTTACATGGCAAGTCACCCCTCGCGGTTTCGTTCAAATAGCAACCTCAATACAGCTTCCTCAAAGTGTTTGGCTACAGTTGTTTTCCTAACCTAAGGCCCTACAACTCAAACAAGTTGCAGCCGAGATCTGAAGAGTGTACATTCCTTGGATATGGCCTCGATCACAAGGGATACAAATGCTTCACACCCTCAGGTCGTATCTACATCTCTCGAGATGTGATCTTTAATGAGCTTCACTTTCCCTTTGCCAAAAATTCACCCACAGCCCCACCTTTTCCTACTCAAAGAGCTTCCTCAGCTGTCATTCCTCTCACAAATCAGTCATCCAATCCTACCCACATTCCTTCACCACCATCTATTTCACCATCACCTTCTCAATCACCAAATACAACCCAAACATCTGACCCTTCCCTCTCTGTAGCACCAATTGTTGCTCCAACACTGATTTTGTCCCCATCCATTTCCTCTACCCAACCAGAACTCTCACAGCCTTTGCCACAAACTCTACCTGACCCTACCAATCCCAATAGCCACCCCATGTTAACAAGGGCCAAGGCTGGAATACACAAACCAAAAGTCTATATCACTTCCAAAGAACCTACTACACTCAAGGATACTTTACAGCATCAACATTGGAAAGATGCAATGATTGAGGAATATTTGGCACTTATGAGGAACAATACATGGTCTTTAGTTGCACTGCCTACTGGTCGAACACCTATAGGTTGCAAGTGGGTGTTTCGAGTCAAATAAAATTCAGATGGATCCTTAGCCAAGTACAAGGCTCGGCTAGTAGCAAAAGCTTTCACCAACAGCCCGGATTTGATTTTACTGAGACCTTTAGTCTAGTAGTAAAGCCTACAATGATCAAAATTATACTCACCTTGGCTTTGGTACGAGGATGGTCCATAAGGAAACTTGATGTCAATAACGCTTTCCTGAATGGTGACTTAAAGGAAGACATTTTCATGGTGCAACCACCAGGTATGGAGGACTCTCACTATCCTAACCATGTATGTAAACTCAATAAGGCTCTTTATAGGCTTAAACAAGCTCCAAGAGCATGGTTTGACAAGTTCAGTCTCTCCCTATTGAGTTTTGGTTTCTCCTCCTCCAAATCAGATCACTCTCTCTTCATCAAATTCACTCTCACATACACATTGCTGGTACTTGTTTATGTGGATGACATTTTGATTACTGGATGTGACACTACTGCTGTTGAACATCTCATACAGCAATTGCACCATTGTTTTGCTCTCAAAGATCTTGGTCATCTTGACTACTTTCTCAGTATTCAAGTAACACCCACTTCGGGTAGCCTTGTTCTCACTCAAACTAAGTACATCTATGACCTATTGTGCAAAGTTAAAATGCAATTTGCTAATAGCCCCCCTACACCAATGATTGGTTCTGAAAAGCTTCAGTCCCATGGTAGTGACCCTGTGCAAGACATTCATCTATATAGAAGTGTTTTAGGTGCACTCCAATATGTTACCATCATGCGACCTAAGCTAGCTTATGCAGTCAACAAGGTTTTCAAATTTAACCCCATTGGAGTCTCACTGGAAAGTTGTCAAAAAGATACTGAGGTATCTCAAGGGCTCTATGAATCTTGGTCTGCATCTTCAAATGTCTTCTCATCTAGTTCTCACGAATTTTTGTGATGTTGATTGGGCATTTGATATTGATGACAAACATTCTACGAGTGGCTATTGTGTATATTTGGGAGCATACTTAGTGTCCTAGAGCACTAAAAAGCAGCCTACGGTTTCTCGTAGTAGCCATGAAACAGAGTACAGAAGCCTTGCTTCACTTACAGCTGAACTTTCATGGATCCAATCTCTCCTTAATGAACTTCACATTGCTTCTCCACGCACTCCTTTGATCTGGTGTGATAATCTAAGTACAGTACTTTTGTCTGCCAATCCAATTCTACATGCTCGGACAAAACAGATAGAGTTGGATTTGTTTTTTTTTTTTTTTTGAGAGAAAGTTCTCAAGAAAGAAGTTGAAATTCGACACATTCCTTCATCTGAGCAACCAGCTGACATTTTCACAAAGGTTGTCTCTTAAGCTCGCCTTGTGCTCATACGATCCAAACTTCATGTAAAAGAATCCACACTC
Organism: Humulus lupulus; assembly: GCF_963169125.1. Classification (NCBI taxonomy): domain Eukaryota; kingdom Viridiplantae; phylum Streptophyta; class Magnoliopsida; order Rosales; family Cannabaceae; genus Humulus; species Humulus lupulus. Next base: position 44,780,746 of record NC_084796.1, on the reverse strand, counting down.
AGTTTGAGGGGGATGATAATAGTAAATATTTTTTATGTTATTATGTAGTTAGTTACAAGTTTGTTAGAGTTGTTTTAATAGCTTCTTGTTTTGTCAAGTGTATAAATACCTCTTCTCTATTTTCAATACAATAACAGAATACTATTATTTCACTTTCATATTGCCTTGTTCATATTCTTTCAATACAATTTAGTTCTTTCATCCTCAAACTCTAACATGGTATCAAGAGCCAAAGAAAACTCTAACGAGTACGTATCCGATCCAAAGCCAAAACTGGTCCAAAAAGAGAGTCAAAAGAGCCACTTATGATTCGGGGATAGTGAGCCAAAAAGAGTCAAAGAGCCACTTGTGATCGAGCCGTCCAAGATTGGTGAGCAAAAATAACCACCATCTTGAGGGGGAATGTTAGAGAAAATATCTCACATGGAAAGTGTGTGGGTATATTCAAAATTTATAAGAGAATGGATTACTCCACTCATCACCAATTGGTTTTAAGATGGAACCTCTGTTGGGAATTGTGCCCTGAAAGCATATGTAATAGACATTGTTCTAAGAAATAAATAAATAAATTGAATTTGTTATGCATATATTTTATGGACTATATTATTCTATGATAATATTAAGTAAATATCAGAAAAATTCCTAAGTTCATATATGTGATCTCAACCATGTATTGGTACAGGAGGATTGTGTTTGAGACAAATGAACTTGAATAGTTCACAGTAAAATAAATTTATGGAATCTTTAGAATAATTCCTGCAAGTACGGTCCACTAGGATTATGAATACATGTGACCTAGATCCAGATTACTAGTGTAGTAGGAACTTTAGTGGAGGTGCTTTATATATTAAAGAATATATAGAACTAGACTAGATATGTTTATTAATACTTAGTTAAATACCGTTTCGAAGTATTAATTAAATATATCAACTGATGATCATATACAAATAGATCTTAATCCTGAAGTTACTATGAACTCCTGTTTATGTTATATGAGTTCTTTGATTCACTCGTTAGGGTTTGTCAGAATGATCAGGCTATAAACCTTTGTTTTGGGAACTCATTACTGTAAATGGCTGGGGACATAGTATACAGATAAGGAATCTATACCTTATCGTAAGAGATTTAATAATGATTCTCTTAAGGGTTGACTTTTGGGACTGAAAGGTTATTGAGCTCAAATTCATAATTTAGTTATGAATTAACCTTCACTAATAAAGTCAATGGTACTTAAGGAAACAAGATATAATTAAAAGGGTAAAACGGTAATTTTATTCCAGGTTAATTATGAACCATTATTAGAGGGTTAATTTGTATGTACTGATTATATCAATGGACGCTTTATTGTTATAAAGTACTCAGTAAATGAAATGTCTATAATTACAAGAGTGCAGTCTCATATTTATAGTGGAGTAATCATGAGATTAATAAATTAAGATTATTTAATTAAAGAGTTTAATTAATAATCACAAATTTATTGGAGCTTGGAATTATAGGTCCATAGGTCCCCATAGCGGCTCTATCAACACTATTCAAGGCAAGAGTTGATATAAAGGGTAAAATGGTAAAAAGACATTTAAGAATAAATTTGTTCTTCAGGCCAAATATGCAATTATGTGATAATAGTGATTAATTAATTAATTACAAAATAGTTGTCATTATCAAAATTAATTATTGTATAATTTTTTAGATTATATAAATAATTAATTTATTATAATTTGCAAAATTACAGTAAAATAAATATCAAGTTTTCGAAATTGATATTTAATTAAAATTGGTTTTAATTAATTTGTAGAACTAATTAAATATATTTATTTGAGTGGGATATAATAATCTAATAAGTTAAAATTTGAATTTAAAAGAATTTAAAAGATTAATATTTATTCAAATAATTAATTATATGTGATAATTAGTTAAAAAGATAATAGATTCAATTTTGAATTAATTATCAGGTTGTTGGATTTTATCTGATAAGGTAGTTTGAATATATAATTAAATAATAGTTGAGAAAATAAATATCCTTATTCAGCTATAGAAATCATGGATGGATTTTTCACTTTTATTTATTTAATTAATTAATAAAAAATTCAAAAACTTAGTTTTGATATTTTCATTAATAAGATAATTAATTAAAAGATAAATTGTAATTGGTTACATGTTTATTTTTTAAAATTTAAATATTTTATATTTAAGTTAGACTTATCAGAAAACAACTAGATACTGAATTTATTCACTCTAAGAAAAGAACAATACTTTCCATCTCTCCCTGAAAAAGTTACAGAACCAATCTTAGGCCTATTATCTTCATCTCATGTGTTGAGTACATCAAGTTGAATCAGAAATATATCATCTTTTATTCTCTAAGTGCCCACACACTTCTTGAGGTGTAGAGAACATTGTGGAAGATCTTGGTGTGAGTACCTGGGAGCAGCTTGGATAAGAAGATCGTTTATTTTACGAAAAGATAGCAACAACAGTTGATAGGCATCAAGAGGTATGTTCTTTATTCTTTTCTTGCTTATGATTAATGTATGTATATTAATGGATCCGCATATTTAAAAGTAGTTTAAATATGTTAAACAAAATTTTGTTGTACACTAGGCCACCCTATCCCTCAATTTTGTTGCGTATTAGGAAACTCGTTCCTAACAATTGGTACCAAAGCGATCATTAATCTCTGTATACATTAATTACTGTGTGGGCATAATATGACTTTTTATGTTATCATAATATGTGTGAATGGGTGGATATATGTATGTTTAAAGTTTCTTCTTAAGGGTCGTTAATTATATGTTGTTTTGGGTTTCAGAATTGTTCTTAAATTTCAGGATTAAAAATGTAAACCATTTTGGGGCATAGGATTTTTTTGTAATTTAATTTTCTACATTAAATTATTTGAAAAAATTCTGTAAGGCTCGAGCCCTGGGTTCCGTGCCTCGAAGCCCGAGCCCCTGCGCCTGCGCGCGTGCCCCTGCACCTGCTGCCCGCATGCCACTGTGCCTGCCGCACACGCCCCTACGCCTGCATCAGCGCGCCTTCCAGCCATACCTCCCCATGCCTAGCCACCTTGTGCCGCCGACCCTAGGGTTTCTAAACCCTAGGGCTTGCATCTTTGTTATCTATTTAAATTATGGGCCTAATTAATTTTAGCCCATAATTAAAATTGTTTTGTTTTGAATTAATTGTTTGAGCCTAAATTCAAAAGTGAGCCTAATAACTTGTTGGGCATTAAAGCCCAAGTTAATTATTCTTAATATTTGTTTAAGATAATTAAAATTTATTTTAATTCAAAATCAAATGGATAAATAGCTTAATGGATCAAGACTACTTGTGAAGGCCCAAAGCTGAAGACAGAGATCTCTTTAGGTTTTATTTAGTTTCTTACATTTTTGTGTATAATTTTGCAAGTGTTGTAATTTTTCTAGAAATACCCAAGACACACGGCCAGCATTTATTTATTTAATTAGTATTTATTTATTTAAATGTTTGAATGTAATTAAATTATTTAATACTTCATCATGCATTTTTGACATGTCATACATATTACCCACACAGTATTTAAAATTAGCATGCATCTCATATGAGTATAAACATGACTTAGGATTGTCCTTTGTGATTATATGCTTTATGTGATGGACTATATAATAATAAATCTAGTTTTAACTAGTTCAAGAGTGGAAATTGATTTTAAAAGTAGTTTAATTTCTAGTATTTAATAAAATTATTTATTAAATATTAAATGATATTCCTAGTAATTATAGCAAATTAAAATTGAATTAATTAGGGCATAGTTCTATAATTTTAAATTTTGCTTAATTGGATTAGTAATTATTAGAATATCATTTGGTAAAAATAATTCATTTTATTTTGACAAACTAATTAAAAAACATAGGATGTTTTGAGAAAACACATATTTTAAAATAGTAAGTGGGAGAGGGAGTTATGACAATAAGTCTCATGGTCTTCATTATTAGTTAGCACCGAGGTAACATGGAGAGGGCATCGCGGTATCATTGCTTGTGTCCCCCTAAGGAAGGCTTCTGACTGTGTTATTCTCGAGGCAAACTTCCTTTTTTAAGAATATGATTTAATGATGTATTTCAAGTTTGACTGGCCCCAAGGCACACTCTTGAGTTAAGTCATTGATCTAAAATAATGGGTTACACTCACAAGGCACATTAGGTTTTCGAACGAACTAGTGTATCCTTCACCAAACAAGCGGTTGTTTATAAGTCAAAAGAGAAATGTTAATTTAAGTTTTCACTTATAAATTTGAGAACTTGTCTCAAAATTAATTTGGAATTAGTCTGACCTACCCTAAGGCTGGTCCATTAATGTTCAAATTAATTAATCGCGGAACTAGTAATTATTTTTTTATGCGTTCTTTAATTGTTGCATTCATGCATCACGTTTACTATTTCGAAAATTACTAATATTTATTATGTGCATAAATTCATTTTTGGTTATTTATTTATTTTCAGCAATCATGTCTAGCTCAAATCATGTATCTTCTTTACTTGCTAATGAAAAGTTGACTGGTGAAAACTACATGAAATGAAAATCAAACATGAACATTGTATTAATATGTGAGAACCACAAATTTGTCTTGACTGAGGAGTGTCTTGAAGTCCCTTTCACTACTGTTGCCAAAACTGCAAGGGAAAAGTTTGATAATTGGATCTTATCAAACAACAAAGCAAAGTGTTATATGTTTGCAAGTATGAGCGATGTGCTCTGAAAGAAGTTTGAAGACACTGAGATTGCTTATGAGATCTGGGATTCCCTTCAAGATATGTTTGGGTAGTAGTCAGATCAATGCAGGCATGAGGCCACCAGATCCTACATGACCAAGAAAATGAAGAAATGAGTTTTTGTCAGAGAACATGTAGTAGACATGATCAATATAATGCACGATGCCATTATCCATGGGGCAACCATTGATGAAAGGACTCAAGAGAGCATTATACTTGAATCGCTTTCTCCAACTTTTAAAGGTTTCACAACCAACTATGCCATGAACAAATTAAAATATAACATGACACAACTGTTGAATGAGTTGCAAACTTATGAATCTCTTAACAAAGGTTCTGAGAAAGAAGGAGAGGCAAATGTTGCTGATTTTGGCCCATCCTCTTCAAAGGATAAAACCAAAAAGAGGAAAAATGGATATGGAAAGAACAAAGAGAAAGAAAAAGACAAGAATTCAAAGAAACCTAACAAGTCATCCAAAGGCAAAGAGAGCAAGAACACCAAGAGCTCCAAAAAGAAGACCCCTAAAGGGACTTGTTTTCACTGTGGAGTAGATGGTCACTGGAAGAGAAACTGTCCAAAGTATCTCGCTGACTTGAAAGAGAAAAAGAAAGGTAAATTTGATTTATTTGTGCTAGAAGCTTGTTTAGTGGAAGATAATTCCTCATCTTGGATAATAGATTCAGGAGACATTAACCATGTTTGTTTTTATCTACAGATTCTTAGTTCGACGAGGAAGCTTGCTGATGGACAGGTGACTATGAAGGTAGGCAGTGGTCAGATTGTTTCTGCAGCAGCAGTTGGAACAGCCCATTTGGAATTTGAGAAGAATAAATTTCTTATTTTAGAGAACGTTTATTATATTCCTAGATTTTCTAGAAACTTAATTTTTGCTTCTATGTTGCATGAACAAGGTTTTAAAATTTCTTTTAATAATAATTATATTGTTATTTCATGATATGGTTTTAAGATATGTTCTGCAAAATCTATTGGTGGGCTTTATAAACTGCAAGCTAAAGAGAAATCGGCTTATAATTCTGAATTATTTAAAACAACTAATCCTAGATCTATTAAACGAAAAAAAAAAGATTGATTCCGATAGTGAAACATATCTGTGGCACTTAAGATTGGGCCATATTGGTCTAGATAGAATTAATAGGCTTGTAAAGGATGGTTCGTTAAGAGAACCATCCATTGGATCTCTCCCTGTTTGTGAGTCCTATCTAGAAGGCAAGATGACCAATAGACCTTTCTCTGCTAAAGGTTCAAGAGCTACATTACCACTTTAGCTGGTACATACGGATGTTTGCGGTCCAGTTAATGTACAAGCAAGAGGACGTTATGAATACTTTGTCACTTTTGATGACGATTATTAAAGATGTGGTTACCTATACTTAATGCAAAGAAAATATGAAACTTTTGGAAATTTCAAAGAATTTCGAGCAGAGGCTGAAAAGTAATTAGGTAAATCACTAAAAGTTCTTTGATCTGATTGAGGAGGAGAGTACTTGGATTTTGAATTCGAGGACAGCGTGGTATTCAATCCCAACTCACAGCACCTGGAACGCCACAACCAAATGGTGTTTCAGAAAGATGGAACACAACGTTACCATATATGGTTAGATCAATGATGAGCTTCTCATCATTACCACTGTCATTCCAGGGCTATGCAATTCAATGTGCTCTATACATATTGAATGTTGTTCCATCTAAGTCTATCCAGAAGACACCCATGGAATTATGGAATGGTTATAAACCTAGTTTATACCATTTTCACATTTGGGGGTGTCATACACATGTGCTAAAAGGAAAAACCGGGAAGTTGGAATCACGCTCTGAAGTGTGCATGTTTGTGGGCTATTCCGAAGAGACTAGAGGTGGAATTTTCTATAGTCCAAAAGAAAATAAAACATTTTTATCAACAAATGCAACTTTTCTTGAACATGACTATATTAATAACCACAAACCTCGCAGTAAAGTTGTACTGGAGGAGATGGTCTCGAATGAAGTTGCAAAGTCACCAGCAACAACCAATGAAAAATGGCAAGAGGAAAATGCTAGTTCTAGTCAGAATAGTAGAGAGCCTCGTCGTAGTGGGAGGGTTCGTAAGCAACCCATACGCTATGAACACGAAGTTCAAATGCTTGTGTCTGACACAAACAAAGATGATCCATTGGCATTTAAAGATGCAATGAATGATTCTGACAAGGACAAATGGCAAGAGACCATGAACCAAGAAATGGAATCGATGTATTCCAAGTTTGTCTGGGTTCTTGAAGATCCGCCTGAGAATATCAAACCCATTGGATGTAAATTGATATTAAAGAATAAAAGAGGAGCGGATGGGAAAGTAAAGACTTTCAAAGCAAGGCTTTTAGCAAAAGGCTACACACAGAAAGAAGGGGTTGATTATGAAGAAACTTCTTCTCCTATAGCCATGCTAAAATCCATTCGTATACTCTTATCCATTGCTACGTGCATGAATTATGAGATTTGGCAAATGGATGTCAAAATAGCTTTTCTGAATGGCTACCTTAACGAAACCATTTACATGTCTCAACCAGAAGGGTTCGAAGTAAAAGGTCAAGAGCAAAAATTTTGCAAGCTTCTTATGTCCATCTATGGACTCAAACAAGCTTCTAGATCTTGGAATCTTAGATTTGATGACACAATTAAAATGTTTGGTTTTGAACAAAACATTGACGAACCATGTGTTTATAAACAAATCAAAGATGGTGTAGTAGTATTCCTCATTCTTTACGTTGATGATATATTACTGATTGGCAATGACGTAACATCATTATCAAAGGTAAATATTTGGTTAGCTGAAAAATTCCAAATGAAAGATTTGGGAGAAGCCAAGTATGTTCTGGGCATTCAAATTCTTAGAGATAGACAGAACAAGACTTTGGCACTATCTCAAGCAACTTATATTCATAAGGTGCTAGAACGCTTTAATTTGTAAAACTCCAAAAATGGTGATATGCCAACCTGTTCTTGAGTAGTCCTTTCCAAGGAGTGGTGTCCCAAAACACCTCAGGAAGAGGAAGATATGAGACAGTATCCCTATGCCTCAGCGGTAGGCAGTCTAATGTATGCCATGTTGTGTACAAGACCTGACATTTGTTATGCAGTAGGGATATTTAGTCGTTATCAATCCAATCCTGGATTGATTCATTGGATTGCAGTGAAGAATATTCTCAAGTATCTTAGAAATACTAGAGATTATATGCTTGTATATTCAGGTGGAGACCTGAACCCCACTGGTTACACTTATTATGATTTTCAATCAGACAGATATAGTTGGAAATCGACTTCTGGATTAGTGTTTACTCTTGGAAGAGGAGCAGTAGTCTGGTGAAGTATTAAACAAACCAGCATTGCAGACTCCACCATGGAAGCCGAGTATATAGCAGCTTGTGAAGCAGCCAAGGAGGATGTGTGGCTTAAGAATAACTATTCTGATCTGGAAGTAGTGTCAGATGTGGATAAGCCACTAGTCCTATATTGTAACAACAGTGGGGCAGTAACTAACTCAAAGGAACCACAGAGTCACAAGAGGGGAAAGCACATCAAGAGGAAGTATCACTTGATCAGAGAGATAGTTCATCAAGGAGATACTGCAGTTATGAAGATAGCTTTAGAGCATAATCTTGCAAATCCTTTCACAAAGACTTTATCCATGAAATCTTTAAGGAGCATGTAAGAAACATGGGAACGAGAGAGATGTCTCATTTGCTTTAGGGCAAGTGGGAGATCGTTGTGAATTGTGCCTTGAAAGCATATGTAGTAGACATTGTTTTAAGAGATAAATAAATAAATTGAATTTGTTATGCATATATTTTATGGACTATATTATTCTGTGATAATATTAAGTAAATATCAGAAAAATTCCTAAGTTCATATATGTGATCTCAACCATATATTTGTTGGGTTTTATGCCCTTATAAAACCATGTCGGACATGTAGTACGATTTCATATTATCAATAAAAGTAGTAGAAATCATTTAGTTTGAAAATCCTAGATATCATATTCCTTATATAGGCAACTTAATGGGATTTATTTAAATTTAAATTAATTAAAAATAATAGACAAAAATAAAAGCATTGGGCTGCCATAAATGGACTTGGGCCCAATCTCTTTGTTTTGAATTTAAATCCCAACTGAATTCAAAACCTTTTATTTAATTTTTTTTAATTAATTACATAACATACAAATGTTTTGAGATAAGCAAAATACTAAAACACTTATCTTCTATTTCTTAGGTACTTTAGCTAGCCATGAACCCATGTGTCCCGGTAGGCGAGAGTCACAAATATTCACGTAGTTAAATAGAGAAATATCTCAATTAATAAAACGTCATAGACTTTTATTAACTACCTATTCCATCCGATCAAAGTAACAGAAACTCATGTGTCCCGGTAGGCGAGAGTCACAAATATTTCTTACTTTATGAGTTTGACCCACGGTTTCGATTATTATAGACTTAATTCCTATAGTCACCGTAGGGATGAGTCTATAGAAGGTCCATCTATAACCATCTATCCTAAGAAATTTAACCATGTTAAGAAATCCAGTGAATTCATTGCTATGGCTTTAAAACCAAATTAGGTCAAACGTTAAATATCTTGCGATCTGATAGGGGTGGAGGATATTTGGATAATCAGAACCAAGATCATTTAATTGAACTTGAGAATTTGTCTAAAACAACTACCCCAAGGACTCCGCAACAGAACAGTGTTGATGAGTGGTGTGAATCGCACGTTTATGAAAATGTGTGTTCTATGATAAGCTATTAAACTCTACCAACTTCTTACTCAGATCTTTTCTTGAGACATACTACCTAGACTGCATGTGATTTTTTTTTTTAATGTTGTCCCGTCTCAAAATTTGTCTCCAAGACACCACTAGAATTATGAAATGGTCGTGAACTTGGTTTACGTCATTATGGAATTTGGTGGTGTCATGTTTTTGTCATGAGGAAAAAGGTAGAAAGCTAGAACAATGAGCTGAGGGTTTGCTTGTTTGATGGCTATTCTAAAGGTACTCATGGTGGTCTGTTTCATAGTCCAGTAGACAAGAAAGTGCTTGGCTCTACAAATGCTACTTTTCTGGATAACGACTACATAATGAATTTCAAGTCTCATAGCAAAATAGTATTAGATGGAAAAATGCTAAACTATTGTTCCATCCTTACTGACACAAGTCAATGAAAACAAGGTACATTTAGAAACCACTAATCCAAGTCAGAAAGTTACGATGCCTCGTCATAGTGGGAGGATTTCTTGGAACCCGATACCTATGATATGGATAGTGAAACCCACAAGTTGGTTGGGAACACAAGTAACAATGATTCGTTGGCCTTTAAATAGGAAATGGGTAGGTCTGAAAGGGATTTTGACTCAAAGCCAAGTACCAGGTAATAAAGTCTAAGTACTCTTAATTTGTCTGAGATCTTGTAGATGTGCCATTGGACTTTAGGCCCATGGGGTGCAAGAGGATCTATAAGAAGAAGAGAGGAGCTGATAGAAAGGTCGAGATATTAAAGGCTCTACTCGTGGCAGAGAGAGAAATTTGACTTAGAGAAAACTTTTTCTCTAGTAGCCATGTTAAAATTCATTTAGTATACTCTTATCCATAGCCACAACTCTTGATTAAGAGATAAGGCAAATGGACATCAAAGAAGCATTTTTAATGGCTATCTTGATGAGACAATTAACATGCATCTATCAGAAGGATTTAAAGTAGTTGGACAAGAAATTCGGCAAGCTGAGTAAGTCAATCTATGGACTTAAACAAGCTTTGCGCTCCTGGAACTTAAGGTTAAATGGAAACATTAAGACTTGAGTTTTTTAACAAAATGTAGTTGACCCTTGTGTTTGACAACATAGGGAAAAAGACATTGTGATGTTTTGAATCCTTTATGTAGATTATATCTTATTCATTGGAAACAATGTCAAGAAATTATCAAACATAAAGAACTGGCTAGAAACGAAATTCCAGATTTCGTTGTAGCAAGTCGTGTTCTTGGTATCCAGAACATCAGGGAAATAAATAACTGAACTTTAGCTCTAACTCAAGCAACCTACTTTAGTGAGGTGCTTGGTCATTACTCTGTAACAAATTCCGAGAAAGGATGTTTAGTGTCTTGACATGGAATTTATTTTTCTAAGTAGCAGTCTCCACATACTCCTCAAGAGAAAGAAAAGATGTAACGAATTCCTTATGCATTTGAAATTAGAAGTATAATGCATGCTATGTTGTGTGTTGTGATCGAAGATCTTCTATGTAATGGGAGTGGTGAGCAAGTGTCAGTAAAACCTTTGAAATAAACAATAGATGCAAGTCCGTATCTTCGATGGACTAGAGACTATATGTTAGTCTTTCCAGGTGGATCTTTGTACCTATTAGGCTACACATATTCAAATTTTAGACTGATGTTGATGACAAGAAGTCTACTTCTGAAAAATGTGTTTACTCTTGGGGGTGGAGCTATGATTTGGAGAAGCGTTAAGCTATCTGCCATTTTAGAATCCACTTTGGAGGCTGAGTACATAGCTGCGTCTATGACGGCTAAGGAAATAGTCTGGCTAAGGAAGTTCTATACGAATCTCAGTGTTATTCCAGAAATGGATAAACCACTCATTTTGTCTAGTGACAGTAATGAGGCAATAGTAAATTCGAAAGAACCTCGAAGCTACGAAAGAGCAAAGCATATAGAGAGAAAGTGCCACATTATCGAGGATGTGTGGTGAAGGTGTAAAGTGAAGGTGATGAAGATAGCATTGTAAGGCAATCTTTCATATCCATTTACAAAGATATAAGCAGAAAACATAATTATGAAGCATGTAGAATGCATGGTTTTCATAAACATGTCCCATTTGTTTTAAAAGGGAAAGTGGGAGTTTGTTGGGTTTTATGCCCTTATAAAACCATGTCGGACATGTAGCACGATTTCATATTATCAATAAAAGTAGTAGAAATCATTTAGTTTGAAAACCGTGTTGCTTGCTTGTTTTATTACATGATTATTGAAATAATACAAACATTTATAAAATCCCGAACATATGGATAGTTACAATTATAGTGACTAGGTCACAGTGGATTATAATTGTAATTATATGTTCAAAAGAACGAGTCCTAAGATTAGATCAGTGCATTGGATTTTCACTTATTAGGCAATCTACAATATGATCTACTTACACATTCAGGGTGTGATGTTTTGTCCAAGGCATCGACCAAGTAGATAAGATCGGATGTATTTAGTTACATCGGACTAGGACCGATATTGATTATTGATTGATAAATAAGTATCGTTGTTATCGAATCTAATCAATGTCACAACGTTGACCATAGGTTAAGTCGATCTTAATTCTGAGTGATAATATTCTGCTAATTATATTATTTAAATCTTTTGACTTGTTCGTTACCAGCTTACCCTACGGTCTAGTCCATACTTACATCTTGGAGATTTAGTAATGTAATTGAGTGAGAGTATTATTCATAGTTATGAAATCTATAACTTCTGTATGAGAAGTGAAAAGATGACTTCCTTAGTTGTTTTGTTCAAAAGGTTAAATGATTGAGATCTCATTTATGTGATTAAGTTCACGAAAATATCATTTATAAGGAACTTAGTGGGAGTTAAGGATAAAATACTGATGAGGGGTAAAACGGTAATTTGCACCCAGCTCATTAGTAAGTCATCGATAAAGGATTGACTAATTGTAATGGTTATAACAATGGATAACATATTTATGGTTTTGAAAATACGTTCTATAAATTCAAGAGTTCAATTCCGAGTCTATAGTGGAGTCACGAGGAATTAATAAGGTAGTGAAATTATTCGTAAATAAATTTACGGTAACTTGTTGGAGCTTGATTTCATAGATTCATGGTCCCCGCATCACCTTTGAGTAAATCATCTAGAATGTCTCAATTAATTGATTTAATTATCAATTAGGATTTTTAAAGTTGACTAGGTCAATTTTGGAAAATTTACAGAGATATGAGATTTAGAGAATAAAAGAGAATCTTTGGGTAAATTTATTAATATTGATAAATTGATATCAATATAAATAAATAATATTAAATCAAGTTTCAAATTATAATTAGTTAATTTGAATAAGGATTTAATTAATTAATTAAAATAAATAAATAAAAGGTTTTGAATTTAGGCCCAGTTGGGATTTAAATTCAAAACAAAGAGATTGGGCCCAAGTCCATTTATGGCAGCCCAAGGCTTTTATTTTTGTTTATTATTTTTAATTAATGTAAATTTAAATAAATCTCATTAAGTTGCCTATATAAGGAATATGATATCTAGGGTTTTCATAAAAAAATGAGTTTCAGTTGATTGGTAAGTAAAAACCTAGACAGTCTAACCTTTCTTGGCCACTCTCTCTTCTTCTTCTCTTCAAGATCTCTATCTCATGTGTTGAGAACCAGCCCACACTAGTTCTAGGTTGATCAAAGCCTTGGTGAGGAAGACTGTGTTGCTGATCTTGTTCAATCTCTTGATAATACTCTGCTACAGAAAGGAATCAAGGGTTAGAGAGATTGAAGGATGGAGTTGTTCCAGTTCCGCTGCATAATGTAAGTTTTTACTTTACTCTGTATTTGTATCAATTTCATAGGAGCATGTTCTAGGAATTTGCATGTTTGTTTGATAATATGTAAATTGCATGAAAATAAATAAAGATCTTGAAATGAGTTTTTCCAACAGTATTGGTACAGGAGGGTTGTGTTTGAGATAAATGAACTTGAATAGTTCGCAGTAAAATAAAGTTATGGAATCTTTATATTAATTACTGCAAGTATGGTCTATTAGTATTATGAATACATGTGATCTAGATCTGGATTACTAGTGTAGTATGACACTTTAGTGGAGGTGCTTTATATATTAGAGAATATATAGAACTAGACCAGATATGTTTATTAATACTTAGTTAAGTATCGTTTCGAAGTATTAATTAAATATATCAATTGATGATCATATACAAAAAGATCTTAATCCTGAAGTTACTATGAACTCCTGTTTATGTTATATGAGTTCTTTGATTCACTCGTTGAGGTTTGTCATAATGATTAGGCTAGAAACTTTTGTTTTGGAACTCATTAATGTGGCTGGGGACATAGTATACAGATAAGGAATCTATACCTTCTCATAAGAGATTGAATAATGGTTCTCTTAAGGGTTACTTTTGGGACTGAAAGGTTATTGGGTTCAAATTCATAATTTAGTTATGAATTAACCTTCACTAGTAAAGTCAATGGTACTTAAGGAAACAAGATATAATTAAAAGGGTAAAACGGTAATTTTATTCCAGGTTAATCATGAACCATTATTAGAGGGTTAATTGGTATGTAATGATTATATCAATGGACGCTTTATTGTTATAAAGTACTCAGTAAATGAAATGTCTATAATTACAAGAGTGCAATCTCATATTTATAGTAGAGTAATCATGAGATTAATAAATTAAGATTATTTAATTCAAGAGCTTTGTTGACCCACGATTTAGCCAACTGACACGGAGTCAAAATATGAATGATATAGACGAATATATATAGATAATAATGTAATGACAAAAGTAAAGAAAACATAGTAATTTATAGTGGTTCGGCCCCAGGATCTGGTAACGACCTACGTCCACTTAGAATGATATTGATATGGGATCAAAAGTGTGATCAGAGAACTTGGGTTCAATGAGTTTCAACACTCCTCATAAACAATACAAGTTTACTCAGATAATTTCTATAATCTCTATGATTTCCGGGCTCCAAAAGTCCCTTCCCGTGAGCCATCTCCTGCTATTTATAGACTCATGGAGGGTTGCCCAATATTGTTACAGATACTATCCCCTGAATCATGGGATATTCAGAAGATTGCATGAGATAAATTCGGGATTCATAAGATCTTCTATAAATGTTGCTTTGCCAGCGGAACCACCGACCAGTCTGGTCGTGGTAAAGACAGGTCCGTCCTGCTTCTGGTGTGTCTCCTGGTCGATACTCTAGCAGACGCTCCAGGTGTCAGCCACGTCTCAAGAGATTACTCGCCACGTCACAAATGCTAATTTGTTGGATAACATTTGCCCCCCAAAGTTTATTTACCACGAACAGTAAATAAACTTTGAACGAACGACCCTTCGGTAACCCCTCCTGACGTGTCAGAGCCCTTCGTGTGTTCTTGAAAAAAGCAAACCACTCCTGTCTAATCAAGGCTTTTCAGTTTCCCAGAAACAATTTTGACGGCCATCACGCTTCCCCATACTTCGAAAATGGAAAACTAATGATCACGCCTTTTGAATACCAAAGACAAACTTATATAAGGTTACTTGAGCCACTTCTTTCCTTTTTACGCACGCCACCTCTCTGTCGAAAACCCTAAAAAACCAGAGCTTTACTCTCTCCGGCGAACCTTCCTTTGTGCTGTAGGATCAGACGGTGGGCTCATTGACTCCTGAAACTCTCACTTCCATCTTCACAACCATTTTCCTTGGTAAGTTACTTTGAAACTCCACGCTTCTAACCTTTCGTGGTGCATGCTTTTAAATGGTGTATTGTTTGAATCTCTTGGTTTCTGGTTTTTTTTTTTTTTGAACGCCTGTAGATAAGATGTTTTTGTAGGCAAAGTAGGCTTATGAGTAGGTTTAAAACCCAGGATCAGTGCTTTTTAGGACGTAGGATCGAAGTAGCATTTCGATTTTTTAAGCCAGTTAGAAATAATTTTTTCCCGCCGTAAGGGGAGTCGAAAAAGCTTTTCAGGAAAACTTTTCACTTTCACCCTTTTGGTCCGTTTTTTAAACTGTTTGCACAGAGAGACTTAGTTAGAATGCTGTTATATAAAGGCTTAGCTTTTATACTCGACCAGCGCTACTTTAAGAATCTCCTAGATTCCTCTGACCTCGCCTCCCCATTCTTCTGTTTGCATATTTTAATGCCAGATTTGTGGGGAGGTGAGAGACCCATCGACGACGACCTCCTCGCCCAACTGCTCGAGGGAGAAGAACAACCAGCCGATTGCATCCACCAGATACCTTTCTCACGAGCCTCTTCCAGACCGCACCCTTCTCCTTCAATGGCCCGTTCAAAATCCTCTGGCAAGAAAAGGCCCGAATCTGAAAGTAACCCTTCTTCTTCTGCCCAGCCTGATTCGCAGGCGGGGGCTCCCTCGACCAGTGGCCGAGAGAATCTTGTTCCTGACCCCAATATCCAAACTAGGGCTCGTTCTCGTCATCGCAATCCGCCTGATGTCGAGTGGTACACTCCTCCAGTCAGTTCGATGACCCCTTGGATGGTCGCCAACTGTTTCAGAAAATACCCCCTAACGGGGGTAACCATTACACGTCCTACTGCAGAGCAGAGGGCTAATCGTCCAGGAGGAGCAAACAGCGCCTGGTCCCGGTACCACATTGAAGCGGGGGCTTATCTCCCTCTTCATCCTTTCTTTGTGGGGGTGGCCAATTATTTCGGCGTCGCTCCCTTTCAAATAACCCCTAACGGATATAGGATGTTGGCTGCACTCTATGTCCTGTACAAACTTAACAAATGGCCAGAACCTTCACCTCATGAGGCTAACTACCTCTTTGACATCAAGTCCAATCCTCAACACAACGGGACGGGCTTTTTTCACTTCTGCCATCAGGAAACTGGCCGGACGTTTTTGAGTGGCACTACCCATATATCAAACGTGGGACATTACAACAAGGAGTACTTCTTTACTCCGGATATATCCAGTAACAACTTGGCCTTCGCGAGAGGAGGTACAAATTTGTCTTTGCCTTGGTCGATACTGTAACGACCCAAATCCGCTAATAAGGCTTGAGGGCCTTGATTAGCGTGCCAGGAGGGCATGACGGGATTTATGTGTGATATTTATAAATTAAATGCATGATTGTGATTTAAAGCATGTTATATGACTATTTGTTTATCTGAGATGCATGACTATGTATATTAGTATGCATGTAGGCCCGGATCGTGTTAGAAGGGCATAATTGTAATTTTGGCCATGTTAGGCATAACTGTATTGTTATGTGATGATTGTTGAGACCACACCGTGATGTGGATGTTTCTGTGATTTGTGACTCGAGGCGATCCCAGTGAGCAGGCTAGCGGAAAGTCTTAGCGGGAATTTATACCCGGCTCGGGGCGAGCCTGGGGGTATGAACAGGAATTCAGAGGATAGAGTGAGATGTACCTTGATGATGGGGAGTACTTATTTGATGGTTTATCAGGTGTTGGGAAGCAACGGGAAAATATTAGGGACACTTGAGGAATTAGTGGGAATTTGGGTAATATGACTAAAACGCCCCTTTATGGACTTAAAGGTTTAGAATTTAATAGGGTGGGCATTTTGGTCATTTGGCCTTTAAAGATAGATTTTTAAGGCTTTATATTGTGAGTGGGATTGTTAGAGAGTGGGAATGCTGAAGGAAAGAAAGAAAAAAAGGAAAGAAGGAGAAGAAGAGGGAAAACAGAGGGGTGGTTCGGTTGTGCACTCTTGCGCCATTTTTCCCTCCATTTTTCTTGGAGCAAAGCTTGGTGGAGAGCAATGATAGGCTGAGCATCAAGGATCTTGGGTTAGGCTTGAGGATTGGCTAGGGGTTAGCAAGATCACATCAGAAGTTTGAGGTAAGTTCTTGGAGATTTCTGTTTTAGGGTTTTGGCTGGTTTGAGCTGTGTTTTGAACTGAGTTGTTGGGAACTTTAGGGGATTTCTGGGCAATCTTTGAGGATGAACAAGCTAAGGAAGCCTAGGGTTGAATCAAGGTCGAAATTGCATCAATGGTAAGAATTCTAAGCCTTTAACTTTGTTGTTGATTGAAATTCTGGTTTTTTGAGTTCATCATGTTAGATTTTGAGATTTGGGTTGAATGTGATTGGGTTTTGAGTTCTTGGGATGCTTGGGATGAGTGTGGAGTGTGTATAAGCTTGATTTTGGGTTTGGAAAAGGTTTGGACAAGTTTGGAGTTGAAATGGGAGGAGAAAATCGCAAGATGCGATTTTTGGTTCTGCTGGGCTGCAACTAGCGCTACAGTGCTAGTCAGTGGGCGCTGTAGCGCTAGGCCCTGTTCTGGGGGGAGTGTTCTGCTTGTAGCGCTACAGCGCCCTCTTTTGAGCGCTGTAGCGCTGCACTGTTCACAGAGGTGAATTTTTGGGTTTTTATGAGGGATTTTGACCTAGGGTTCGGGGCTCGATTCCGCCACTTTGTTTTGGGGATTTAGGACTTCCCGGGGGCTCGGGATTGGTCCCGAGGCTAGGCATTCGGACTTGGGGTTCGGTGTTGACTTTGACCTATGTTTGTGCCTAGGTGTGCGCTAAGGCTCGAGTGGGATCGTTCTCAAGGAGTCAGGTGATCTAAGCTATTAAAGGGAAAGGTAAGAAAACTATAACACCCGTAGGATAGGGCGTGGGCCCATAGTGTGATTGCGGGGCACGGCCCCATATTTCATGATGAGATGATTGCCGGGCATGGCCCTATATTGCATTACATGTTAGGGTGTAGACTTACATGTATTGATAATTGTATGATTGTTGTTTGATTTATGCTTTGTATGATTATAATGAAATGAACGGCAAGGGCCGAGTGCAGCGTAGGCCGGGTACGGCAGCGGAGCCGGAAGTAACACCTAGCACATGGGATGCTATGGTCAGGGCAGGGCCCGGGACCCACAGGATATGTGTAAGATCCTGCGGTGAAGACCGAGACCCCAGGCTTTGGTAAGGCTTCGGGGACGGCATGGCCGTGTTTGCTTAGTCTAATGGTTGACTTGTTTACGTGTGGATTATCTGTTAAGATAAATTGTATAAATTGCATATGTTATGTTTTGCATGAGTTTTCTTGCTGGGCTTCGGCTCACGGGTGCTCTGTGTTGCAGGTAAGGGCAATGACTGAGTCAACCAACCATGAGTACGGAGAGCGTGAAGCGACGCGTACATGTTTGGCCTGCCCGACTGCTTTGGTTGGGGGTTTATTTGAAAATGGCTGTAATAATCTATGATTTTAGAATTTATCAACTGTAAACTTATTCCAAGATGTAATTAGTTTTCAAACCTTATTTTGGGATCCCAATTGTTTAATACTAGAAGTTTTATTGAGTCAACGCATTTTCAAAGATTACAGCCTTAACTTTCTTTATTAGTCACACTTTTGTTTCAAAACCTCGGTTAGCGAGCTCATTGCACAGTTTTTCCTTAAAACTCACTTAGTAACGGCTCTAAGGAAGTAGGGCGTTACAGATACTTTATCATAGAGTATTTCCTTTCGTCATTTCTCAAACTTGATCTGCTTTTCAGGCCCCTGGTTGCGCCCGACCCCAACACAAGACATGGTGTCGAGGTCTGATACTCTGGCCAAGATGTCTGCCGCAACCAAATGTGTCAAGACCTTGACACTAGAAAAGAATTTGAGGTCGTCTGGCCTTCTGGCTCCTCGCCATGACAATAGAGGGTCCGAAACGGACGAACCCACTGCCGGGGGGGTTCCCGAGCAGCAACTTCCTGTGCCCTCTCCAAGGAGGAGGCCAACAGGAGTTACGATCAGGGAACCCACGGGCAGCCCTTCTGCAGAAAGGCCTTCTGCTCCCCAAGGCAAGGGGAAAGAAAAGGCCACAGAACCAGTTGTTGACTTGGAAGAGTTTTCTGATGAAAATGGTAACGTTATTTCGCTTTTAAATGGTCTGCCAATCCCCTGTCACATGTTTGACGGGGATGGTAACTTTACATATGCTCCAAATCTAGGGCCAAACTTCTTCATGCCAGAAAATGAGTAAATGATTAATAGAGTCAATAGTATAGCGACCAGTAGTTGTAGCTCGGGTATTCACTTTATTATCTTCTTTCTGTTGTATTACTTACTTTCACCTTTTTCTTCCCTTACTAACCTCTTGTGTTTATTTTCATGCAGATATGTCGACTCCCAATATCTTTGACATGTACCAGGCCGAAGAGGAAGAGGAAGTCCCTCAACTTCAACGGAGGTCAAAGAAACGAACTGGTGAAACCAGTCAAGGCCCTTCAGCCAAGAAGAGTCGACCAGAAGACCTTCCTCAGGGCACACCAACCGGGCAAAGTCCTGCGCCAACTGGACGAACTCCTACCCCTCCTCCAGCTCCTTCTGAACAGCAAAACACCCCTGCTCGGTCCAACCCTCCACCTGCGCCTGCTAGGGAGCATCTTTCTCGCGAAGAGGCTCATGAGGCCAGGCTCGTGAGCCGTACCATCCGATCCGCTAAGGATTGAATTGAACGCATAGGCCAAGGTGAGCGTGTTGGGGCCGCTATGATCCAAGCTGAAGAGCTACCAGTCGATCAGATCCTGAACAGGGCTCTGAACGAGATCTCCAGCGTAAGTATTTCTTTATTCCTCGAGTCTTTGTTTTTTCAGCCCTCGTGATAAGTCTTGACTTCTTTTTCTTTCGTTTATAGGCCTTACTTTCTGCCATTACTACTCGTACCCGAGCCCAGGCTTACTTTGAGCAGGTTGAGGCTAAAGTTCTCGAGAAACATCAGGTGAAGGCGGCTGAGGAGCTTTCGGCTGCTGAGGCCAAACATGCTAAGGAGTTGGAGACGGTGGTCCGAGAGAGGGATGCAGCGGTGACCAAACTGTCTGCGGCTGAAGCTGCAAAAGATGCAACGGTTAAGCTGAGGGAAGAGTACCGGTCGTACAACAAAACTCATCTCCGCGAAATCAAGCATCTGGAGGGGGTGGTCAAGTCTAAGGACGAGACTATTGCCACTCTCGAGGGCAAGGTGCAGCAGTCGGAGCTTGACAACTCCAAGAATCTGGAAAAGTACAAAAGGACGACACTCCGATGTTTCTATAACTTCTGGAAACATAATCAGGGTGCTGACTTTAGCTACCTTTCAGAGGAAGTCAGAGTTGCGGAGTTGGCTCGGTGCGCTGCTCAACTGGCTGAAGAGGAGGCAAGAGCTGCGACTCCTGCAACCCCAAGCGTCGTTGGTTTGGATGAAGAAACCATCGAGGAAGAGACTGACCAGGTTGTTGCCCAGGATCCTCCTGCCCCCCATGCCTCTTAATTTATTTAACTGTCTTTCTTTCTTTTTGAACACGCGACCCACGGGTCGCAATGTAAAAACAATAGTTTCTTTTTAAACTTTGCTGCACGGGTAGTAAATCTTTTTGTTTGAACAATTACATTCAAGCAGCAATGCTTGCGGTGTAAAAGCTTAACTCTTGGTGCTATAATATTTTTACTTATTATAACGTTTGTCCGTATGACCGAACTTAGCATAGTACTTTGGCATGATTTATCAAAACATATATTTTGAAAAAATACTCTAAGTACTTGAAGCATGCTTTCACTCATTTTGTTCATGTGTTTACATACCTTGAGAGTATGCTTTGCTATCGATGTGCCTTATATGCCCCCCAAGTGATCGAGGAGCTTTAGGTCCTTGGTCACTTGCCTTGACCATGGCCTGTCCGAACATTCCTGTTCGTGCGGAAAAATGATACTTGTAATACAGCAAAACAACACACGTAATGAACAAATACTTGTAAATGTAAATTCACAAAGGTTGGCAAGAACGACTGGCTGAGCACAGTCCCTTATAATTTCGTATTAAAAATAGACTAATCATGTCTTTACGAATGATTCTGCAACAGAATCTTACATATACGAGCAGTTAGCCATAAACCGTGGCTAACCCTCTTTGCAAAACTTGTAAAAATTAATAGAAAAATTTGAACAAGCCAGTCCTTTAAGAAGGGCTGATTATTGATAATACTTGCGCAGGTGTTCTCCATTCCAGTAACGTGGAACGAGATCTCCGTTTAAGCGTGCAAGTTTGTAGGTGCCTGGGTGAAGGACTTCTTCAATCTGGTAAGGTCCTTCCCAGTTAGGTCTGAGCACGCCAGCAGTGGGGTCGCGGGTATTCAAGAAAACTCGTCGTAACACCAAGTCTCCGACGTTGAATCTTCTTTCTTTAACTTTGGAGTTAAAGTACCGGGCGACTTTTTGCTGATAAGCAGCAACTCGGAGTTGAGATTTTTCTCGTATCTCGTCAATTGAGTCTAAGGATTCCAGCATTAGCTGGCTATTTTGCTCTTGATTGTACGTTAAACTCCGATGTGAGGGGGGATCTATCTCAACGGGTAACATGGCCTCATACCCATAAGCTAAGGAAAATGGGGTACGTCCTGTGGCTGTTCGATGAGATGTTCTATACGACCAGAGGACTTCAGGTAGTTGTTCTGGCCATGCTCCTTTAGCTTCTTCAAGTCTTTTCTTCAGGGTGTCCTTGAGGGTTTTGTTTACAGCTTTGACTTGCCCATTCGCTTGGGGGTGTGCGACTGAAGAAAAGCTCTTAATTACCCCATGCCTTTCGCAGCAATCGGTGAACAGGTCGCTGTCAAATTGGGTTCCGTTGTCTGATACTATTTTTCTGGGCAAACCATACCGGCACACAATGTTCTTGATGACAAAGTCGAGAACTTTCTTGGTTGTGATGGTTGCGAGTGGTTCAGCTTCGACCCATTTTGTGAAGTAATCGACTGCCACAACTGCGTACTTTACTCCTCCTTTTCCTGTTGGCAGTGATCCAATTAAATATATTCCCCATATTGCGAAAGGCCACGGGCTCTGCATCTGCTTTAGCTCGTTTGGAGCTGCTCGTGGGATTTTGGAGAACCTCTGACATTTATCACACCTTCGTACGTACTCCATTGAATCCTCGTTCATCGTTGGCCAAAAATAGCCCTGTCGGAGAATTTTTTTCGCCAAACTCTGCCCCCCAGCGTGATCTCCGCAGAATCCTTCATGCACCTCTTTCATGAGTTCCTTAGCTTTTTCTGATGTAATGCACCTGAGCAGCGGCATTGAATATCCTCTTCAGTACATAACACCGTCGAGCAGTATGTACCTAGCAGCTTGTCTTTGCAAAGTTCTGGCCTTGTTTCTATCTGCTGGCAATGTCCCATTTGTCAGATACTCCAGGTAAGGCGCCATCCATGTATCTTCTATTCGAATTTCCATGCTGACTTCGGTCGCATCAATGCTTAGTTCACTTAATCTCTCTACTGGGACTATGTTCAAGGTGTCAGCATCTTTAGCACTTGCAAGCTTGGCCAAGGCGTCTGCATTCGAATTTTGGTCTCGCGGAATCTGCTGGAGGGTGTATTTTGTAAACTGTGCTAGCAAATCTTTTGTTTTGTTAAGGTAGGCCATCATTTTTAACCCTCGCTCTTGATATTCTCCCAGGACTTGATTCACGACCAGCTGAGAGTCGCTGTAAATATCGAGCGCTTTTATGTTCATATCCCTGGCCATTCTCAGTCCAGCGAGGAGTGCTTCGTATTCCGCTTCATTGTTTGACGCTGCGAAGTCAAACCTGATTGCGCAGTGAAATCGGTGCCCATCGGGCGTTATCAATATCACTCCCGCTCCAGCGTGAGATTCATTAGATGATCCATCTGTGAATAGTTTCCACGAAGGAGTCTTGTCTTGAGGCATGGGCACTTCAGGCTGTTTGCACAGCTCGTTACTGGGGAGTTCGATGAACTCTGCAATAAAATCGGCTAAGGCTTGCCCTTTTATTGCTGCTCGCGGTGAATAAGTTACGTCAAACTGTCCCAATTCGACCGCCCATTTTAACAGTCGTCCAGCCGCCTCAGGTTTTTGGAGGACTTGCCGAAGGGGCTGGTCGGTCAGAACCGTGATAGGATGGGCTTGGAAGTACGGTCGCAACTTTCAAGAGGCTAGAATTAAGCAATATGCTAATCTTTCGATCGGTGGATATTTTAATTCTGCACCGATAAGCCTTTTGCTGACGTAGTAAACAGCTTTCTACACGCCTTCTTCCTCCCGTATCAGTACCGCACTAGCAGCAGCTTCGGTAATCGCCAGATAGATATACAAAGTCTCTCCCTCGATTGGTTTTGATAGGATGGGAGGTTGCGACATATGAGCCTTTATTGTCTGGAATGCTTGCTCGCAGTCTTCCGTCCATTCAAACTTCTTATTTCCCCTAAGTAGATTGAAGAATGGAACGCACTTGTCAGTTGATTTTGAGATGAATCTACTAAGGGCAGCTATCCTTCCGGTCAGGCTTTGGACATCCTTGATCTTTTCTGGCGACTTCATATCGATCAGGGCTTTTATCTTGTCGGGGTTGGCCTCGATTCCCCTTGAATTCACTATAAACCCCAAAAACTTTCCTGACCCGACTCCAAAGGAACATTTGAGGGGATTCAACTTCATAAGGTACTTGTTTAACACATCAAAGCACCTTCGCAAATCCTTCACATGTCCTTCAGCCTTCTTGGACTTTACCAGCATGTCATCCACATATACCTCCATGCTTACTCCGATCAGCTCCTTGAACATGTGGTTGACCAGTCGTTGGTAAGTCGCACCTGCGTTTTTTAGTCCAAAGGGCATTACTTTGTAACAATATAAGCCTGTATCGGTCCGAAAGCTGGTATGATCCTCATCAGGGGGATGCATGCTGATCTGATTGTAGCCTGAATACGCATCCATGAACGAAAGGATCTCATGCCCAGCAGTTGCATCGACTAACTGGTCGATCCTCGGGAGTGGGAAGCAGTCTTTTGGGCAGGCTTTATTGAGGTCTGTAAAATCCACACAGGTCCGCCATTTGCCGTTAGGCTTGGGGACCAGCACCGGATTGGAGACCCACGATGGATAAAACGCCACCCTGATGAACCCATTTTCTTTAAGTCTTTCGACTTCTTCTTTCAAGGCTCTTGATCTGTCTTTATCGAGCAGCCTTCTTTTTTGTTGCACTGGTGGAAAGACTTTGTTTATGTTCAGGACATGGCTGATCACTGCAGGATCTATACCGACCATGTCTTTATGCGACCAGGCGAAAACTTCCTGGTTCTCTTGCAAGAATTCCACCAGCGCCTGCTTTGCGGTAGGTTCTAAATTCTTCCCAACCTTTACGATTCGGGTCGGGTCTTTTTCATCGAGCTGGACTTCCTCCAGGTCCTCGACGGGTCCAACATTTTCTTCAAAATCCCCAAAGCGAGGATCCAAATCTATATCCTCACTTTGGGCAACACCCTATTTGGTGACTTTTCCACCTGATTGGGTTTGTCTGTCTTCCATCATCTGCAATCGTTCTGGGGTAGCGCTCCTCGATGCTCCACTTTTTGCCTTTGTGATCGAGGCATTATAGCACTCCCTGGCTTCCCTTTGGTTTCCCAAAACGCATCCTACCCCTGCGTCCGTTGGGAACTTCATGGCTAGATGCCACATGGAGATGATGGCCCTTAGTTCAACCAGTATGGGTCTTCCAATAACGGCGTTATACGCTGAAGGACAGTCGACCACTACAAAAGTGGCGAGTAATGTCCTTGAGGCAGGCGCTGTACCCGTCGTCACTAGGAGTTTGATCATTCCGGCTGGTGCGAGTCCTTCTCCCGAGAAGCCGTATATGGTTTGATTGCAGGGCTCCAAGTCCTTCACGGACAGCTTCATGCATTCCAGCGTTGATTTATACAGGATGTTCACTGAACTTCCTGTATCGACCAGTACTCTTTTTACCATCATATTGGCCATTTGGATATCTACGACCAGCGGATCGGAATGTGGGAATCGGACGTGTTGGGCATCGCCCTCAGAGAAGGTTATCCCGCACTCCTCTGAGCGGGCCTTTTTCGGCGCTCGGTCCTCCACAGTCATCATCTCGATATCCTGGTCGTGGCGTAGAGTTCGAGCATATCGTTCTCTAGCCTTTCCGCTATTTCCTGCGAGGTGCGGGCCTCCACAGATGGTTAAAAGTGTTCCGGCTACGGGGGCAGGCTGTAATGGTGGCGAGCGTTGGCGTGTGGACGTCTGCTCGTTGCCACCTGGAGCTTCTCGTTGGGAAGTTCCCGAGGCCCGTACGTACCTTCTCAAGTGTCCTTGTCTAATGAGGAACTCAATTTCGTCTTTTAGCTGGTTGCATTCATTAGTGTCATGTCCGTAGTCGTTATGGTAACGACAGAATTTGGTAGTGTCTCTTTTTGAAATGTCTTTTCGAATGGGCCCAGGTTTCTTGTAGGGCACACTAGAGCTTGTGGCCTGGTAAACCTCTCCTCGAGACTCAACGAGGGCAATGTAGTTAGTGAACCTAGGTTCATAACGATTACCCTTGGCTCGTTTATTGTCGGAGGTGGAAGGCTCATTGTGTGGCCGTTTCCCACCATTCTTGCCATTACCGTTGCCGTTTCCGTTGCCCTTGCCGTTGCCATTTGGTTTGGTGCCATTGGCGGCTTTGGCGGGTTCGGCAGCCTTCTTACCCTTGTTCGAGGGTTTTCCATCATCGGCAATGGCTTCTTCGAGCTTGATATACCGATCAGCTCGGTCTAAGAACTCCTGGGTGGTTCTAACCCCATCCTTACGAAGACTTTTCCATAGGGGCGAACGGCGCCTCACTCCCGCGGTTATAGCCATCATTTTTCCTTCGTCCCCGACTGTCTTTGCTCCGGCTGCCGCTCGCATAAAGCGCTGGATGTAATCCTTTAGTGATTCTCCATCTTGCTGGCGGATCTCAACCAGTTGGTTTGCTTCGGTCGGGTGGACACGACCTGCGTAGAACTGTCCGTAGAACTCCCTTACGAACATTTCCCAGGAAACTATGCTTGCAGGTGGGAACTTAAAGAACCATTCCTGTGCGGCTTCAGAAAGTGTTGTAGGAAAGATCCTGCATCGAGCGTCTTCGGACACTTTCTGAATGTCCATCTGGATTTCAAACTTATTCACATGCGAGACGGGATCCCCGTATCCATCAAAGTTTGGGAGCGTAGGCATCTTGAACTTGCCGGGAGTCTCTGCGTTGGCTATTCTTTGGATAAATGGAGTGCCTTTTCTTCTATCGTGGTCGATGTAAGAGGTCCTTCCTCCGACCAGCTGTTGCACAGCCTGATTTAGTGCGTCTATCTGGGCTTGCAACGCAGTAGGAATAGCTACGGTCTCTGCTGCTGGGGGGATGTTCTCACCATGCTTCTCTCGACGATCATTGAGTATGTCTCTTAGATCTTCCTCTCTTCTCCGTTGCTCGCTACCTCCGAGCCGGTTGAAGACATTATTTTGCCTGGGTTGCCCCCCAGCATCTTGTCTATTTGGTTGATCATCTTGAGGTATTTGGCTCCTGCTCTTACCTCTATTTCTGTTCCTCCCATCAGCATTGTCCTTGCCTGAGTCAGCCTCATTGTAGCCGTGGCCATCTTTGAACTTTGACTGGCTGTGGTAAGACTGGTTGTTCCCTCTATTCCCGTCTCTGGCAGAAACACCCCGAGCGTTAGAGGGTGGCCTGCGCTGGTCGCGATGTCCCCGTGCATTATCATGCCGTTGGGATTCACGGACCGCAGAGCCTAACTCCGAGTCTCTCCTGTTACCAGGAGGGTAGTGACCCCTGTTCGCTTGGTGTGGCCCATCATTCTCGCGGCGTCTAGGACTACGAGGCTGTCGCTCGGCCCTACTCTGCCTTTGCTGCGGGGGATTACCTCGAGCAGCGTGGGATGGGGGATCTGCCTCGGGGTCCAGTGGGACGTCGTCATGGGGCATCTGGGGCTGTTCAGGCCTTTGCGGACTTGAAGGATGGATCGGTGGGCTAGGATTGGGACCTCCCTGGGGTGGCCCATTTTCAGGTTGATTAGGCTGCGAGGCAGGCGCAGCCTGATTTCTGGCCAACATCAAGGCCGCTTCAAGGGCTGCCATGGCCTCGATCTGGCGGCGATCCACCTCCGCTTGCCTCTCGCTTAACTCCGCCCGCTGACGATCAAGTTCCTACTGCTGCCTTGCCATAGCTTCTGTGGCAGTCTCTTGATTGGCTCTCAGACTAGCCAACTCTTCCTGCAACGTGCCCAAGGTGCTCCTCAAAGTCGCATCGTCCATTTCCTCCTCTTCAAAATCTAGTTGCGGCTCATCTTCCGCCATGCTTGCAGGGGGAGGAGGAGGTGACGAATTCGACTGTGCAGCGGCGGCGGTCTGAGCAGCTTTCTTCCCTGCTTTCGCCATTAGTTTTATCAACAACGATGAATCGTCCTCTCAATGAAAGCACCAGAATGTTGACCCACGATTTAGCCAACTGACACGGAGTCAAAATATGAATGATATAGACGAATATATATAGATAATAACGTAATGACAAAAGTAAAGAAAACACAGTAATTTATAGTGGTTCGGCCCCAGGATCTGGTAACGACCTACGTCCACTTAGAATGATATTGATATGGGATCAAAAGTGTGATCAGAGAACTTGGGTTCAATGAGTTTCAACACTCCTCATAAACAATACAAGTTTACTCAGATAATTTCTATAATCTCTATGATTTCCGGGCTCCAAAAGTCCCTTCCCATGAGCCATCTCCTGCTATTTATAGGCTCATGGAGGGTTGCCCAATATTGTTACAGATACTATCCCCTGAATCATGGGATATTCAGAAGATTGCATGAGATAAACTCGGGATTCATAAGATCTTCTATAAATGTTGCTTTGCCAGCGGAACCACCGACCAGTCTGGTCGTGGTAAAGACAGGTCTGTCCTGCTTCTGGTGTGTCTCCTGGTCGATACTCTAGCAGACGCTCCAGGTGTCAGCCACGTGTCAAGAGATTACTCGCCACGTCACAAATGCTAATTTGTTGGATAACAAGCTTAATTAATAATCACAAATTTATTGGAACTTGGAATTATACGTCCATAGGTCCCCACAACGGCGCTATCGACACTATTCAAGGCAAGAGTTGATATAAAGAGTAAAATGGTAAAAAAGACATATTTAAGAAGAAATTTTTTCTTCGGGTGAAATTCAAATAATTAATTATATGTGATAATTAGTTAAAAAGATAATAGATTCAAATTTGAATTAATTATCAGGTTGTTGAATAAATAATTAAATAATAGTTAAGAAAATAAATATCCCTATTTTATAGGGTACTACACGACACACAGTCTCTGGACTGTGTGGCGTGCAGCTATATAAACTAGATATATATTTTTCACTTTTATTTATTTAATTAATTAATTAATGAAAAATTCAAAAAGTTAGTTAGGTTACATATTTATTTTTTAAAATTTAAATATTTTCTATTAAGTTAGACTTATTATAAAATAACTAGATCTGAATTTATTCTCTCTAGGAAAAGAACGATATTTTTCATCTCCCTATCTCTCTCTGAAAAAAATACAGAATCAATCTTAGGTCTATTCTCTTCATCTCATGTGTTGAGTACATCAAGTTGAATCAGAAATATACCATCTTTTATTCTCTAAGTACTCACACACCTAGAAGATCTTGGTGTGAGTACCTGAGAGCAGCTTAGATAGGAAGATTGTTTATTTTACGAAAAGATAGTAATGACACTTAATAAGCATCAAAATGTATGTTCTTTATTCTTTTCTTGTTTATGATTATTGTATGTATATTACTGGATCCGCATATTTAAAAGTAGTTTAAATATGTTACAAAAAAATTTGTTGTACCTTGGGACACCCTATCACTTAATTCCGTTGCGTATTAGGAAACGCGTTCCTAACAACCTCGTACTTCTTACCGTACACTTTATTCTACTTCTAGACCACTTGCCACATTCTAACTGCAGATTCCTCACTCTGAATTCCACACCATGGCAAAACTGTTGAACCTCTTTGAAATTGGCTGGATTCCTAGACCATGCAACTTTGCAAGTCAAAAATGTCGCCAGGCGGGCTCTTCATCAAGGTCATGAGGGCTTCTTGCTTCGGCACCAGCTTCCGGAGGACTTTCTTTCAGATTATGTCCCCTACGACAATGGCTGAGATTACTTGACCTCTTTATGTTACTCTAAGAAGTTTAGTTTAGTTGCCACCTTTTTAGTTTATACTCTATTTTAGTTTACCATTTCGTCTTTATTTTCCCTGTTTCCTGGGTTGTATTGGTTGTCTTTTCTGTTTCTTAAACTTTGATCCCGTTTGAATGAATTTTGTGTCCTCGTTTGAGACACTAGTTATAAAAATAAAAGATGGTTTACGGTGATAATTCTCATTGACCTAACATTTATCACCCATCAATTTTTTTATCAATGCTTTTAAAAATGCCCTTACAGCGTTAGTCATAAAGAAAAAAGGGATGTCCTACTCTATAATTATAATTGACATAATTTTGGTTAAATTTAAATTTATAAGGAAAAGGAAATTTATAGTTAAAATTGTTACCACTTGATTGGCAAAAATTTTAAAATTTATATCATTTAAAAAAAATAAAAAATGTAATTTTAAAATTTATTTAAAAAAAATCAATTTTTTAATTAAATTAAAATAAAATCTAAACATTAAACAAAATAGTTTTCTAAAACTTAAACATTAAAGTTAACTTAAGCATTACCGTAAAATCTATATTAAAAAAAACAGATGAAGCACCTGGGCATAGAGCCAAAACCACGAAAAAAGCACCTGGGAGTTGCAAGGCGACCTCCCTTATCTCCCCCAACCAACGACCCATAACCTCGCACCAAAGCCCACACACCAAAACCTTTCACCCTCACATACACCTGGTCTGTCGTGTTCTTCACGGCCCCTCGACGATGACAATATCTTACCCGAGTCTTAGATCCGACAATGATATCTCGTCATGTTCTTCCACCCACTCCGTGCTTCAACCCCATAACCACTTGCTCTAGCCACCAAGCTTCACCAGTGAGAATGGTTCTTTCTTTGGATTTTGATTATTTGTTTAAGTTGGGTTTGATTTTGTTAGGTGAGATGAATTTTGAAGGTTTTGTTTAAATAAGATTTGTGTGGGTTTTGTGTATATCATATATGTGTGTTGATTTTGGAGCTTAATTGTGTTTGATTTTGGCAATAATGACGAGTTTGATGATTTGGGGCTTCGATGAGTTTTGAGTTTGAGATTCAAGAGGTTTCGGCTTCAATGGGTTTGAACAGGAATGGGTTGGGTCTGGGTTGGGTTGAATGTGGAGTTGTGCAACCCAAATTTTCATATATAACAAATCCAACTACATAAAAATATATTATTAAAATATTCATAGGTTAATTATATAATATACATAATAAACTAGAAATTATAATTTAAATATTAGTTTTTTAAAAGTTAAATTCTAACTTAAATATTATTTTTTTTAGAATAATTTTAATTAATTACAACCTAAAATTTTAACATATTAATAACTTTGTTACTTTTTTTCTTCAATTGTTTGTAATTTATTGATATAATTATTGTTATTTTTAATTTTAATTTTAAACATATAAGAAAACAAGAAATAAAATTAATAATTTAAAAAAAAATTAAGTTTCTAATTAATTAAATATTTGTTATTATTGAACTTCAATTTAATTTTTTTATAAAAAAATTAATATTATTTTATATAAAATATATTGTATAATTAAAATATCTATATTTTCGTCATTAAAAATAAATTTGTCTATAATATATATTATTTGTGGAATTTGTAACAACACCAAAAACACGTGAGCACTCACTAAGAGTAACGCGTACCAAATGAAAGCAACAAACTTTTAAGTAAAATATAGAAAAACACAGAAAATTATAATAGTGGTTTAGCAATAATGCATTGCCTATGTCCACTCTATCTAAATCTGATTACCATTTTCATTCTTTGGATTGGCTAATTATAATAATAATAAAAAAATAAAAAAAGTTTTCCTTTGAATATTTACAATTAATTGGGATTTTATACATTGATTTTCAATAGATGCACTAAATACAAATATTTTCTCATAATGACCATAATCAGTGAATCTACTCTTTTTATTTTGGGAATGCATTAATGGACTTGATCAGTTGACCGAATCTTTCCTTAAGGAGTCCGATGTCCTTACAGATTCATTTTTGGGTTTTTTTTTATAAAAAGTGCGTGCTTTAAGAAAGCGTTGCCATAACTTACGATCGCATAATTATTTTGTGTGGAATCGTGTAGCATGATTATCTTCGAACTGTGCTCGCATAGTATGCCTTTCTTGATGAGTATGGTGCGAATTTATCTGCATTGTGAATCTTAGCAAGTCCTTGCTCGCATAACTAGTTAAGTCTTTGCTCGCACGATGGGTGAAAATGCCTACAACAATATCAGTGATAATATGTAATGTTTTGGTATTTAAGGGCATGAGCCTATGCTAAACAAACAACGGGATAATAAAGTATAAAATTCATATTTGGCAATTTAAGATTTGACAAATATTTTTTATTTTGTGTTTATTTTTTGTTATATAAGGAAAAATATCTTTGATTTTATTGTCTTTAATTTATGATATTTCTTCTTTATTAGGTTTTGTATTTTGATAAGAATAAAGTCTCATTATTTCCATATCTTTTTAGACTTTATGTTCTTTCCAAATTTAACTAATTCTCTTATTACCCGATTGTATCTTTAGACAACCAAGAATGGGTAATTTCTCAATATCTCTAGATAGCTCTCAAACAACCAAGAATGGGTAATTGCTCAAAGTTAGTCAAATGATGAACTTGACCATGAACAAGTCCAGATTCGTACAGTTTTGCCTTTACAGAATCTCTGTCTGTTTCGACAATTTCGGCTGCATTGATTGTGATTGAAAGTTTATTTTAGAAATTTTCCTTGTGTTTGTTGTGCGTCTAGAATTGTGTAAAGCTGACTTTGAGTAAGTGTTTTGTGTATAAATATGAACCAAAGCATCAGCCCTAAGCACCTCTTCTTCGCCTTAATTTCTTATACTTTTAGAAGAATATTTTTCTTTTGTAAATGATAGTTGTTCTGCTATTCCTTGGTTATTTTGTATCTTTGTAATTGCTTATGTATTGAGCAAAATCTCAAAGAGAAGAACGTGAAGAACATCCTTCGGGAGAAGGTTCATCAAAGTCTTGCATTAGGAGGAAGCAAGCATTCATCAAGCAATTTGAAGGGAGTTCAAACCTTGGTGTCTTAAGGAGATTCATTCAGCAAAGAGAGAGTACATCAAGCTTGTGGCAAAAGCATTAGAGGGAGTCTAAGTTTTGTTTAAGTCAATTACTTTTTACTTGTGAAATTTGACTAATGAATCTTATCTCTGGGTGTGGCCCCGTGGACTAGTAATATCTGAATGGATATTGACACCATGTAAAAAACTCTGTGTGTCATTTTATTATTCAGTCATGTAATGCCCCGAAATCCCTAATGCGGTTTAATGGCTGGATTAGTAGGCCAGGAGGGCCATAATTGTTTAATTATGTCATTAACTGATAATATGCATGTTTATGTGAATTATATTATAATATGATGTTATATGCATGCATGTGGGTCCACATTAGATTATTAGGGTGTTTTGGTAATTTGGCCCGTTGAGGGCATATTTGTACATTTGGGTGCATATTGTGATTTGTGAATGAAATCTCATTACTATGGAGATATATTCGAGCTATTCAGCATGAGACGGTCTTATATTATTGATTAGCGGTTTTGTCATAACAGGGGTCTTTTATTGGGATATTGAGTTATGAGGATGTTATTTGATGATAAATTGGGAGTTATTGAGATCAGGAGGAAATTCTGGGAGTTTTGACTATAATGTCCCCAGGGGTGTTTTAGGGACCCCGAGCACTAGGTTTTATTTGAGGTTACTTAAGCTTGAAGTAGCTTGTCAGATAGAACCGTATGTTAGAAAACCTCTTTTTCTCTTCCCGATAGTTCATTTTACCGTTCGAAGCATTTTCGAAGAAATCTCGAGTTCTAGGAGTCGGAATCAAGCGAGGATCGAGGCATAGCGATCCTAGGGAAGATTAGAAGCTTATTAGCCGAAGGATTTAGTTGGAAACAACTCAATTGGAGGTAATTCAAGTTTTAAGTTTTTAAAGTTTTTAAGCTTAGAATTGGACTTTGTGAATCGTTGAGTTTTTGGTTCGTTTGAGCCTCGGGATTTGATGGTTTTGGATCATTGGGAAGCTTGGGAACTTTGATTTGATGATTTGGAAGTGTTTAGGTATGTTTTTGGGGTGTTTGGGATGATGGAAAACGGGTTTATGGCTGGTTCTGGGTTAGGGGCTGCGGCCCTGTTCTTAAGCGCCGCGGCCCTAGCTCGAAGAAGCTGGTGGAGCAAGTTTTGCCTTGCTGGGTGTAGTGCCCCAAATTTCCTAATAAGGTTTAGGACCTTGATTAGGAGGGCGGGAGGGCCATAATCGATTTATTATAGTATTCGATGATTATATGCATATTTACGTGAATTATATTATTATAAAATGGTGAATGCATGCATATGGGAGAATTTATTATTGTGAGGGTATTTTGGTAATTTGGCCACTGTGGGCGTAATTGTATATTTTGGGTGCATGATTGCGATTAATTAATATAGCCACATTATAAGGTGGATTGGTTCGAGCTTTTCGACATGAGACGATCATGAGATGTAAGTGTTCGGTCTAGTCATAACGGGTTTGAGCTCGGGGCTCGAGGTGGGTCTCGGGGTGATATTAGTAATTATAGCATTACCGGGGATTTTAGGGTAACGGGACATGAATTATTGGTGTTTGAGGATATTGAGATTAGCGGGAATTGGAGAGCGTTAATTATGATTAACGGTATAGGTTGGAAAGGACAATTTTACCTTTGAAGTGATTTTAGAGGCTTTTGGTGGCTTAAGGGCATTTTGGTCATTTAAGGTTTTGGATATATATAACATAGGAGGGCTGTAGAAGGACAGAACAAAAACAGAGGCTATCCACTTCCCTTCCCGTACACTACCCTCCCTTCATCCTTCTTTGGTGTTCTTGAGGCCATCTTGAGGTTTTGAGCTAGGAATTCAAAAGGCTGAAGTTGTGGACCTGGTTAAGCTATTAAGGAAGGTTCAAACTGGTTGCAAGGTGAGTTTTAGTCACTTGTTGTAGGTTATGCTCTGTTTTGATCTTTAAATTCTCAGCCTTTGATTCTTGATGGAAGTATGGATTTAAAGGGGTTTTGATTGATGGTATGATTGGGTTATGATGATGAGAGGTTATGGGTGATGTATGGGGGTTTAATTATATGTTAGGAAGAGGTTTTATGATGGTTAGAATGACTGGTTTGAGAGGAAATAGCACAGGGGAAAATTCTGGTGCGTGTGGCCGACTTGGTTTGTTTGGGCTGGGCGCCGCGGCGCAGCAGGGGAGCGCCGCGGCCCTTGGTGTCTGTCAGGAGGGAGCCCTTCTGTCTGAAGGGCGCGCCGCGGCGCAGCAGGGGAGGGTTGCGGCCCTTAAGGCTAATTTTGCTAAAGTGTAGTTTTTAGCTCGAGGATTCAAACCATAGGCCTCGGGGTTGAACCTAGTACCCGGTTGGGTAGTGTTTGAGGTCTCGGGGGCTGGGTTTTGGTTTGGGAACCCTCGGTTATCATTTTTATTGATAAATTCTATAATTTGGTTATGACCAGGTGACCGTCAAGGGTTCTAAAGGTTGATTGTTCTCAGGGGTCGTTCATATAATAATTCTCACTCGAACCAGAGGTAAGAAAACTGCACCCTGTGTATATGAGACATGCATGGTTGTTATGATGCATGTTGGTTGATTAATGAGTATGACATGCGTGGTTGTTATTGATGCATGTCGGTTGATTATTATGTATGACATGCATGGCTATTCTTGATGCATGTTGGTTGACTATTAAATGTGACATGCATGGCTGTTATTGGTGCATGTTAGATAGCTGGATGGATTGCATATGATGCACGAGGAACATGTGATTAAGACATGCTTTGTATACTGGGTATGATATTGTTCAGAGCTTGAGCCTCTGTGGTTGTGCATGGTCCTAAATGTACTAGTATTTGTTAGTAAGCATGCTAAATACCTTGTTTATGGATATTGGACATGTGATATATGTTTGGTGGCATGGCTTACTTGTGTATGGCGCTGACTTATTAGTCAGAATCGACAATAGTGTCAGATCCGTCTGTGAAGCTGTAACTTATTAGTTAAGTTCACCACGGGCTGAGCACTGGTCGTGTTTCACCGGCCTAAGGGTCAAAGATGGCAGTGCGTTGTGAACGCCAGACCAAATAAATATTAGATCTAATCGAGAACGGCATTGAATGACTCATATGGGGTATTAATGCTAGACCGACCCAAAGGGTCGAAGAACTTATAAGTGCTTGCCTGGTCTACGACCAGATGACTATAGCCAAGGTATATGACCCCGGTGACCGTTTGTCACATGGCTAAGGGACGTTGTCCATAGTTTCGACTCTAGAGTCGTGAGGAAGGTTATGTTGGTGACTAATCACCTTGCACCTATCCTAATCAAGCTTATGAAAGAATCACTTATCAGTTGAGCCCTGGTGACCCTATCGTCACATGGCTAGAGGGAGCGATGCTCATTACTGTGACTTTTGGCTATTGTCACCTATCTGTATGGACCGTTGGATCCGAATGGTTATTATGGTTATTGTTGATATCATATCATGCTTAATTGTGTTTTCTTGCTGGGCTTCGGCTCACGGGTGCTACGTGGTGCAGGTAAAAGCAAGAGGAAGCTGGACCATCCTTGAGTTGGAGAGCTTAGGTGATGACGTGTACATATGCAGCTGCTCGTCCGCCACGGCCGAGGTTTAAAGTGGAACTAGGGTTGAACCCTGTTTTGCCGCTTAGAACGGCCTGTTGTAAATATTTTCTGTAATAGACTCTGAAATTATATTTTCGGGATCCCAATGTATATATTAAACGTTCTAGTGAAACGTTACATCTTTACCAAAGTTTTTAATCCCTAAACCGCTAATCATACTTAGTTCACGATTTTGGCCAAATGACTCGGTTAGCGAGTTTAGCATTGTTTACAAGGCACACCGTAACGGTCCCTGGAGTTTGGGGCGTTACACTGGGCGCCGTGGCCCTTGCTCCTGGAGTGGCTGGGGTTCGTGGCCCAAGGTGTTAGGGCCGCAGCCCTTGGACAGGTTTGAGCCCGTTTGAGTGTTTTGGCCCCGGGAACTTGGTTTTAGGCCTCGAGATTGTTCCTACTACCCAGATTAGGGGGGATTGATGTCCCGGAGGCTAGATCTTGGTTTGGGAACCTTTGATGATCATTTTATTGATGGTTTCCCATATTTGGTTATGACTAGATGACCACTAAAGGCTTAAAGGTTGATCATTCTCAAGGGTCGTTCTTATATTAATTCTCGCTCGAATCAGAGGTAAGAAAATTACACCCTGTGTATATGTGACATGCATGGTTATTCTTCATGCATGTTGGATGGTTAAATGTGACATGCATGGTTATTGTTGGGGCATGTCAAGTGATTAAATGTGATGCACGAGAAACATGTGATTAGGGCATGCTATGAATATTGATTATAAGATTGATCAGAGCTTGAGTCTCTGTAATTGTGCATGATTATAATGATGCTTTTGATTACTGAGTGAGCGTGCCAAATGCCTTATATTTGAATATTTGACATATGATATATGTCTGTTTGTATTACCTAAATGTAGAAGCACTGACTTATTAGTCTGGAATTGGCAATGGTGTCAGTATCAACTGTGAAGCTGTGACTCATTAGTCAAGTCCGGCAGTGGTATTGAGCACTGGTCACATGGGATTGACTTATAAGTCAAGTACGGCCTTAGCGTGTTTAACGCAACATGATAAAAGATTAGATCTAATCGACATCTGCATTGAATGACTTGAATGAGCATTAATGCCAGACTGATCTTAAGGCCGATGAAAATTAAAAGCACTTGTCTAGTCTATGGGCTAGTTAATTAGAGCCAGAGCCAGAATGGCTAAGGTGGCCTACATGTCACATGGCTAGGAGGGTACGGGACCTCTAGAGTGTGACTCATTAGTCACCTATACAGGGTATGACCCATTAGTCATCCACACCAAGATTGACTTATTAGTCATCTATACCGAGTGTGGCTCATTAGTCACTAATACAGAGTGTGACTCATTAGTTACCTAGATAGAGATGGACTTATTAGTCATCTGCACGAGGTATGACTCATTAGTCATCTATACAAAGTGTGACTAATTAGTCACCTATACAGGGTGTGACTCACTAGTCACCCACTCCGAGATCGACTTATTAGTCATCTATCCAAGCAGCAGGTCCTCAAAGAATGACTCATTAGTCTTATATTCAGATACAGGACCCAATAATCATTTACTTGAACTTATTTGCATGCATGATGGAAGCTATTATTGCTAGGCATGCACATTATGATTCGATGACATGCTATTACTGCTCATGAGCATGTTGAGTTTTCTTGCTGGGCTTCAGCTCACGGGTGCTATGTGGTGCAGGTAAAGGCAAAAGAAAGCTGGACCATCCTTGAGTTGGAGAGCTTAGGTGACGACATGTACATATGCGGTTGCTTGACTGCCACGGCCGAGGGTTGAAAGAGAAACTAGGGTTAAACCCTATTTTGCCGCTTAGATCGGCATGTTGTAAAAAATTTCTTGTAATAGACCTTTAAATTATATTTTTGGGATCCCAATATATACAGTAAACGTTCTAATGAAACGTTATATCATAACCAAAATTTTTAATCCCTAATTCGCTAATCATACTTAGTTACACGAGTTTGGCCAGATGACTCGATTAGCGAGTTTAGCACTGTTTACAAGGCACACCGTAACAGTCCCTGGAGTTTAGGGCGTTACAAATTTGGTATCAGAGCGAGCCAAGGTTTATGGTTCCTGAAGACAAGTTGGGCATGTACACTCATCACTGAAGATAGCTTCACTCAGGGAATGGTAACTATTTCTGTAGTTATGTGCTTAACTGCTTAAATAAAATGTAAATGCTTTACCTGCACATTGTATTAGGGAGCATGAGATTCTGGTAGAGCCTGGCTCTTGACTATATGATTATATGCTCCGTGAATATTTATATGAATATGATCATATGATTACCTACTCCATGAATATATAATTGTAATATTTGCATGCTGGAGTTGGAAGAGCAGGGATCATGATTTATGTATGAATTTTGTGGGCATGTTTTAGCACTGCAAGTGGTTAGTGAATGTGGGGTGGTAAGATTTATCCCGTGGGGGAAAGCTCTGGATATGCTCATCATGATTAATGGGTTAAGTTATTGACTGCAGATTCAATCAGCAGGTTTATATCCAAGGCAGATAATGAGGCCTTGTGGTGGTTATGCTAAGGCTGGGAGTTACAACCAGGGTATTAGTTCTTCATCTGCTCCTATGAATTTTTCAGCAGATGTTTACAGATTTGCAATCAAGATTGCAGAGGCAGGAGGAAGAGGTTAGGTGTTTGAAGTAACAGCAGAATTTGTTGGGGAGCACCTCTTACTTTGTTATGCCAAGAGTGGCACCAGTGTTGGCTCAGCTTAGGGTTAAGAACAGATGGGAATTTCTCTGTGGAAGATTCCAGGAGTATTACTCTCCAGTCTTTGAGGGAGGCCTAGATCCATTTAGAGCTGAGCAATGGATGGGCATGATCAGTTCCATTCTTGACATTATGGGGCTGGTGGGTCACGATAGGGTGATCTATGCTACATGTGTACTGCGGCATGATGCCCGGACATGGTGGGAGGTAGTATCCCAGACACGAAACACAGCTGTGATGGACTGGAAAGAGTTTAGGCAGCTGTTCAACGAAACATACTATTGTGATGCAGCTACGACTGCTAAGATGAATGAGTTTGTGAATCTCGTTCAAGGAAGGGCATCAGTAACCGAGTATGTTAGCAGATTTGATGGGTTGGCCAAGTTTGCTTTAGACATGGTACCCACAGATGTGGCTCGGAAGGAAAAGTTCGTTCAGGGATTGAATCCTGGAATAGCTTAGGGCATTAGAGTTTCCCCAGTGCATGAAATCTACACCTATTCTCAGGTGGTAGAGAAGGCTCTTGCTGTTAAGAGCATAAAAGATGAGAAGAAGAGTGCTAGGAAGCACGGAGCTCAGATAGTAGTATCTCCACTTATTGGTGCAAGCAAGAAGGAGCACTGGAGGACTTATCCAATATGTGTTCGATGCAAGAGGTGCCATTGACCAAAGACATGCTTCTTATGTGGAGTGGTTGGACATATAAAGAAGGATTGCCCAAGGCTAAGAGAAGATGAGCAAAAGGGGATAGACAGCTCGATTCCAACTCGAGTGTTTATTTCGAGGCAGTCAGAGTCTGAGACCGAGACCAGTTCCTCGGGGGTGGCAGGTTAGCTTTTGGTCTTGATCTTTATTTTGTGCTGAATGACTTGGTGCCATGTTGTTCTTTATTTGTTGCATATAGAGAAGCATAAAGTTGCTACACAGGCCATATGGTTGTGTTGTGATGAAAAAGTGATATTGTATTGGTAATTTAAGAGATCAGGTGAATTATTGTGGAAAGGCTCATCAATGGTTTTCGTGAGTTGGTTATGACTGACTTGTTTTAGTATGATCCAGGGTATGGATTGGTTAGCCAAGTGTGGGGCAATTTTAAATGGCAAGGAAAGTATAGTAACTCTTGGGCTTGAGAGTGGAAAGTCTTGTGACAGTTGGCACTGCGCGTGGATCTGATGTGTTTATGACATTTGTAGTGGGAGCTAGAGTTTTATGGCAGAGAGATGCATGGAACTCTTAGCTAGTGTGGTGGATCTTGGATCTGGTTAGGACCAGTTAGAGATCGGAGAGGAAGTTATATAAAAGACTGTGTTTGTATCAGATAAGGGCACTGGGAGTGTTGAGTATGTCTTGAGAATTTGTTTAATGCCAAGTGTTTATGAATCAGATGAACAAAGCATTCAAAGGATTATTTGAATGGGATTTGTGATCGTCTTGGACGATGGTATTGTGGTATTTTCTCTGCGGAGATTTGCCAAGGTTAAAGAACACCTTAGGGGCAGGAGTTTCCTTGGGTGGTAAAGATATTTCAGGTGCCTTGGGAAATATTTCTGAGTCTTCTTGCAAGTCAGAACCAGTTAGTAGGTCGTTATGACATTGCAGTGATAGAGAAAAGTAATTGCCTATGCAATATGTTGGTTAAAGGATCTGACCAGAACTAGAGTGGAGTTTCTGGTGGGCCAGGTGGCTAGTTTTATGTTTGAGATTATCATTTTGGAAAGGATAAAAAGGAAAGATGACTAAGTGAACCACAAATAAGAAAGATTGAATGGAAAGTCTTAGCTGGATTAGCTAAGAGTTGTACAGTGTCAGATATGAATTTATTGTGGTATAGGGTCAGATTTGGAATCCGATGAGCACTGAGATTAATTGGGAGATTCCAGATGAATCTCATGCTATTCTTTTATTCTCTTCATTCAGGCATCATGGAAATGTAACAAGATATCAAAGCTTTATAGTGGTGGCCTGAGATGGAGAGGGATGTAATGGAATGCGTGGTAAAGTTCTTAACCTGATAGCAGGTCAGATCAGAGTGTCAGAAATTGGTGAGGCCATGGTAGCCTTTGAGTATCTTATAATGGAAATAAGATAGTATCGCAATGGGTTTCACGGTGGGATTGCCTAGGTTAGTGGGCCAATATGAGTTGGCATTGAGTCATTGTGGACCAGTAGTCCAAGTGGGTATATTTTTGTCAACAAGGGTGAATAATGTAGCTGATCAGTATTCAGATCTCTTTGTGAGAGGGATAGAGCGCCTTCATGAAACTTAAGGTCTATCTTATCAGATGAAGACTCTATTGCGACTTCCAGGTTTTGGAAGGGTTAAGAAGGCGATGAGTATATAGATGGAATTCAGTACAGTTTATTACTCTCAGACTGATGGTAAATCATAGAGAAAGGGTTATCCAATTATTATTGGAAGAACATCTTATAAGATGAATGAGTTAATATATATCTGGATCCTGAGGTGGTTTAGGGGACTATTGAGATTACTAGAGGTTGAAGCTTGGATGCTCACTTCTCAGAGTAAATGGAAAAGTTTTGCTGAATTGAAAAGCAGGAACATGGAATTTCAAGTAGAAGACTATATCTTCTTTAAAAAGTATCACCATGGAAAGGGGTGATGAGTTAAGGGGAAGTTGAGCCCTAGAGTAGCAGAACATTTTGAGTTCTAAGATAGGACTGGTTAGGTTGATTTTGGTTTGACCTTATCTTTGGCACTGCCAGGTATATACAGTGTATTTTGTATTTCCATGCTGAGGACATGGGTTAAAAGAAACTCATGAGTTGAGTTATGAGAATCAGGGATTTGAGACTAAGTTATCCTGTAAAGAATAGCCAGTTCAGATATGGAACAAAAAGAAGAAGGATCAGAGGAACAAAGTGTACCTTAAGTTAGGGTAATGTTACAGAGACAATGAGGTCGAGGGAACGACCTGGCAAAAACTGGAATCAGTTGTGCAGAATTTATATTCCGGGCGGTTCAGGTAAATTTCGAGGACGAAATTTCTGTAAGGAGGGGATAGTTGTAATGCCCTGAAATCCCTAATGTGGTTTAATGGCTGGATTAGTAGGCTGGGAGGGCCATAATTGTTTAATTATGCCATTAACTGATAATATTCATGTTTATGTGCATTATATTATAATATGATGTTATATGCATGCATGTGGGTCCACATTAGATTATTAGGGTGTTTTGGTAATTTGGCCCGTTGAGGGCATATTTGTACATTTGGGTGCATATTGTGATTTGTGAATGAGATCTCATTATTATGGAGATATATTCGAGCTATTTGGCATGAGACGGTCTTATATTATTGATTAGTGGTTTTGTCATAACGGGGGTCTTTTATTGGGATATTGAGTTATGAGGATGTTATTTGATGATAAATTGGGAGTTATTGAGATCAGGAGGAAATTCTGGGAGTTTTGACTACAATGTCCCCGGGGGTGTTTTAGGGACCCCGAGCACTAGGTTTTATTTGAGGTTACTTAAGCTTGAAGTATCTTGTCAGATAGAACCGTATGTTAGAAAAC
Organism: Humulus lupulus; assembly: GCF_963169125.1. Classification (NCBI taxonomy): domain Eukaryota; kingdom Viridiplantae; phylum Streptophyta; class Magnoliopsida; order Rosales; family Cannabaceae; genus Humulus; species Humulus lupulus. The sequence continues at coordinate 44,738,206 of NC_084796.1, read as the reverse complement.
CTCTTTTTCTCTTCCCGATAGTTCATTTTACCGTTCGAAGCATTTTCGAAGAAATCTCGAGTTCTAGGAGTCGGAATCAAGCGAGGATCGAGGCATAGCGATCCTAGGGAAGATTAGAAGCTTATTAGCCGAAGGATTTAGTTGGAAATAACTCAATTTGAGGTAATTCAAGTTTTAAGTTTTTAAAGTTTTTAAGCTTAGAATTGGACTTTGTGAATCGTTGAGTTTTTGGTTCATTTGAGCCTCGGGATTTGATGGTTTTGGATCATTGGGAAGCTTGGAAACTTTGATTTGATAATTTGGAAGTGTTTAGGTATGTTTTTGGGGTGTTTGGGATGATGGAAAACAGGTTTATGGCTAGTTCTGGGTTGGGGGTCGCGGCCCTGTTCTTGGGCGCTGCAGCCCTAGCTCGAAGAAGCTGGTGGAGCAAGTTTTGTTTTGCTGGGCGCCGCGGACCTTGCTCCTGGAGTGACTGGGGGTCGTGGCCCAAGGTGTTAAGGCCACAACCCTTGAATAGGTTTGAGCCCGCTTGAGTGTTTTGGCCCCAGGACCATGGTTTTAGGCCTCGGGATTGTTCCTACTACCCGGATTAGTGGGGATTGATGTCCCGGAGGCTAGATCTTGGTTTGGGAACCTTTGATGTTCATTTCATTGATGGTGTCCCATATTTGGTTATGACTAGGTGAACGCTAAAGGCTTAAAGGTTGATCGTTCTCAAGGGTCGTTCTTATATTAATTCTCGCTTGAATCAGAGGTAAGAAAACTGCACCCTGTGTATATGTGACATGCATGGTTATTCTTGATGCATGTTGGATGGTTAAATGTGACATGCATGGTTATTGTTGGGGCATGTCAAGTGATTAAATGTGATGCATGTGATGCACAAGAAACATGTGATTAGGGCATGCTATGAATATTGATTATGAGATTGATCAGAGCTTGAGTCTCTGTAATTGTGCATGATTATAATGATGCTTTTGATTACTGAGTGAGCGTGCCAAATGCCTTATATTTGAATATTTGACATATGATATATGTCTGTTTGTATTACCTAAATGAGGAAGCACTGACTTATTAGTCAGGAATTGGCAATGGTGTCAGTATCAACGTTGAAGCTGTGACTCATTAGTCAAGTTCGACAGTGGTATTGAGCACTGGTCACATGGGATTGACTTATAAGTCAAGTATGGCCTTAGCGTGTTTAACACAAGCCGATAAAAGATTAGATCTAATCGACATCTACATTGAATGACTCGAATGAGCATTAATGCCGAACCGACCTTAAGGTCAATGAAAATTAAAAGCGCTTGCTAGTCTATGGGCTAGTTAATTAGAGCCAGAGCCAGAATGGCTAAGGTGACCTACATGTCACATGGCTAGGAGGGTATGGGACCTCCAGAGCGTGACTCATTAGTCACCTATACAGGGTATGACTCATTAGTCATCCACACCGAGATTGACTTATTAGTCATCTATACCGAGTGTGGCTCATTAGTCACTAATATAGAGTGTGACTCATTAGTTACCTAGATAGAGATGGACTTATTAGTCATCTGCACGAGGTATGACTCATTAGTCATCTATAAAAAGTGTGACTAATTAGTCACCTATGCAGGGTGTGACTCACTAGTGACCCACTCCGAGATCAACTTATTAGTCATTTATCCAAGAAGCAAGTCCTCAGAGAATGACTCATTAGTCTTCTATTCAGATACATGACCCCATAATCATTTACTTGAACTTATTTGCATGCATGATGGAAGCTATTATTGCTAGGCGTGCACATTATGATTCGATGACATGTTATTACTGTTCATGAGCATGTTGAGTCTTCTTGCTGGGCTTCAGCTCACAGGTGCTATGTGGTGCAGGTAAAGGCAAAAGAAAGGTGGACCATCCTTGAGTTGGAAAGCTTAGGTGATGACGTGTACATATGCGGCTGCTCGACCGCCACGGCCGAGGGTTGAAAGAGGAACTAGGGTTAAACCTTATTTTGCTGCTTAGATCGGCCTGTTGTAAAAAATTTCTTGTAATAGACCTTTAAATTATATTTTTGGGACCCCAATATATACAGTAAACATTCTAATGAAACGTTATATCATAACCAAAATTTTTAATACCTAAACCGCTAATCATACTTAGTTACATGATTTTGGCCAAATGACTCGATTAGCGAGTTTAGCACTGTTTACAAGGCACACCGTAACGGTCCCTGGAGTTTAGGGCGTTACAAGTCAATTCTATTTTATCACATTAGTTTGATATTCTGTAGTGACAGGAACTTGATATGTAGCTACAGAATACTGGTTTGTTGTACCAACTTATTTGTTCTAAATTTAATTTGGTTATTTAAATAAAAAAGTTGGTAATCATAAATTATGGAATTTCAATTGGTATCAGAACAGATCACTAAACTCTTAGTGAGATCTTGTGATTATTTTTCCGTTTAATCTGTTTCGTGTGATATGTCGTTTTTCACAGAAGGAAGCTCCATCACCCGACCACCCCAACTCAATGACTCTAACTAGCCTTATTAGAAAGCGAGGATGAGGGATTTCATCAAATCTCAAGATGAAAGAGCATGGAGATCTATTTTATCTGATTGGTCTCCACCAATCGAAAAAGATAAGGAAGGGAATACCGAGGTAAAATCTGAACTTGAATAGTCCATTGAGGATGAGAATTTGTCTAGATACAATAATAAGGCCTTACATACTATTTTTAATGGCGTTGGTGAAGGTTTTATCAAACTAATTTCTTCATGTGATTCAGCAAAAGAAGCTTGGTTAATACTTCAAACACAGTTTACAATTGTAGTCTCTCAGAATTTTACTTAGCTAGATAGTAGTAGTAGTAGTAGTAGTAGTAGTAGTAGTAGTAGTACAAGTAGTAGTAGTAGTAGTAGTAGTATTAGTAGTAGTAGTAGTAATATTTTTAATGGTGTTGGTGAAGGTTTTCTCAAACTAATTTCTTCATGTGATTCAGCAAAAGAAGCTTGGTTAATATTTCAAACTCAGTTTACAATTGTAGGGTCTCGGAATTTTACTTAGCTAGATAGTAGTAGTAGTGGTAGTGGTAATGGTAGTAGTAGTAGTAGAGGTAGTGGTAATGGTAGTGGTAGTGCTAGAAGTGGTAGTGGTGGTGGTGGTGGTGGTGGTGGTGGTGGTGGTAGTAGTAGTAGTAGAGGTAGCGGTAGTGGTAGTGGTGGTGGTGGTGGTAGTAGTAGTAGTACTCGTAGCGGTAGTGGTAGTGGTGGTGGTGGTGGTAGCAGTAGTAGTAGTAGTAGCAGTAGTAGTATTGGTAGTAGTGGTAGTGGTAGTGGTAGTAGTAGTAGTAGTAGTAGTAGTAGTAGTAGTAGTAGTAGTAGTAGTAGTAGTAGTAGTAGGAGTAGGAGGAGAAGTGGGAATAGTTGTAGTCGTGGTAGTAGTGGTAGTAGTAGTGGTAGTAGTAGTAGTAGTAGTAGTAGTAGTAGTAGTAGTATTAATAGTAGTAGTAGTACTAGTAGTAGTAGTAGTAGTAGTAGTAGTAGTGGTGATAGTAGTGGTGATAGTAGTGGTAGTGGTAGTGGTAGTGGTAGGAGTGGTAGTAGTGGTAGTAGTAGAAGTAGTAGCAGTAGTAGTAGTAGTAGTAGTAGTAGTAGTAGTAGCAGTAGTAAAAATGGTAGTAGTGGTAGAAGTAGTAATAGTGGTAGTAGTGGTAGAAGTAGTGGTAGTAGTAGTAGTGGTAGTAGTAGTAGTAGTAGTACTGGTAGTAGTGGTAGTAGTGGTAGTAGTAGTGGTAGTAGTAGTAGTGGTAGTAGTGGTAGTGGTGGTGGAGGTGGTGGTGGTGGTAGTGGTGGTGGGGGTGGGGGTGGTAGTGGTAGGGGTAGTGGTAGTGGTAGTTGTAGTGGTAGTGAGGGTGGTAGTGGTAGTGGAAGTGGTCGTGTTAGTGGTGGGGGTGGTGGTGGTGGTGGTGGTAGTGGTAGTGCTAGTGCTAGTGAATGTGCTAGTGCTAGTGGTAGTAGTGGTAGTAATGGTAGTAGTGGTAGTAATGGTAGTAGAAGTAGTGGTACTAGTAGTAGTAGTAGTGGTAGTAGTGGTAGTGGTGGTAGTGGTAGTAGTAGTAGTAGTAGTAGGGTTGACGGAAGAGGTAGTAGTGGTAGTAATGGTAGTGGTAGTGGTAGTAGTGGTACTAGAAGTAGTAGTAGTGGTAGAAGTAGTAGTGGTAGTGGTTGTTGTAGTGGTAGTGGTACTAGTAGTAGTAGTAGAGGAAGTTGTGGTAGTGGTTGTTGTAGTGGTAGTGGTACTAGTAGTAGAAGTAGTAGTAGTAGTAGAAGTGGTAGTAGTGGTAGTAGTGGTAGTGGTAGAAGTGGTGGTAGTGGTAGTATTGGAGTAGTGGTAGAAGTGGTAGTAGTGGAGTAGTGGTAGTAGTGGTAGTAGTAGTAGTGGTTGTGGTGGCGGTGGTGGTAGTATTGGTGGTTGTGGTGGTAGATGTAGTGGTAGTGGTAGTAGTGGTAGTAGTGGTAGTTGGAGTAGTAGTAGTAGTAGTAGTGGTAGAGGTAGTGGTAGGGGTAGTAGTGGTAGTAGTGGTAGTAGTGATAGTAGTAGCAGTGGCAGTAGTAGTAAGGGTAGTTGTTGTAATAGTGGTAGTGGAAGTAGTAGTAGTAGTAGTAGTAGTAGTAGTAGTAGTAGTAGTAGTAGTAGTAGTAGTAGTAGTAGTAGTAGTAGTTGTTGTTGTATTGGTAGGGGTAGTTATAGTGGTGGTGGTGGTGGGGGTGGTGGTGGTGGTGGTGGTAATGTTAGTAGTGGTAGTAGTAGGAAGTAGTAGTATTAGTAGTAGGAGTAGTAGGAGTAGTGGTAGTAGGGGTGGTAGTGGTAGTGGTAGTTGTAGTGGTGGTGTTAGTGGTAATAGTGGTAGTGGTGGTAGTGGTAGTAGTAGTAGTAGTAGTGGTAGTAGTGGTAGTGGTTGTGGTGGTAGTAAAGGTAGAAGTGGATGTAGTGGTAGTAGTAGCAGTAGTGGTAGTAGTGGTAATATTAGTAGTAGTAGTTGTAGTAGTGGGAGTAGTAGGAGTAGTAGTGGTAGTGGTAGTAGTAGAAGTAGTAGTAGTAGTGGAAGTAAAAGAAGTAGTGCTAGTGGTGGTAGTTGCAGTAGGGGTAGTAGTAGTAGTGGTAGTAGTGGAGTAGTGGTAGTAGTGGTAGTAGTAGTAGTGGTTGTGGTGGCGGTGGTGGTAGTATTGGTGGTGGTTGTGGTAGAGGTAGTGGTAGTGGTAGTAGTGGTAGTAGTGGTAGTGGAGGTGGTGGTAGTAGTGGTAGTAGTGGATTTAGTGGTAGTAGTAGCAGTAGTGGTAGTAATGGTAGTAGTAGTAGTAGTAGTGGTAGTTGTGGTAGTATTAGGAGTAGTAGGAGTAGTAGTGGTTGTAGAGGTAATAGTGGTAGTAGTGGTAGTAGTAGTAGTAGTGGTGGTAGTAGTGGAGTAGTGGTAGAAGTGGTAGTAGTAGTAGCGGTAGTGGTGGTGGAAGTGGTAATGGTAGTGGTAGTAGTGTTAGTAGTGGTAGTGGTAGTAGTAGTAGTAGTGGTAGTTGTAGTAGTGGAGGTAGTGGTAGTGGTAGTAGTGGAGTAGTTGAAGAAGTGGTAGTAGTATCAGTGGTGGTGGTGGTGGTGGTGGTAATGGTAGTGGTAGTAGTGGTAATGGTAGTAGTAGAAGTAGTAGTAGTAGTGGAAGTAAAAGAAGTAGTGGAAGTGGTGGTAGTGGCAGTAGTGGTAGTAGTAGTGGAAGTAGTAGTAGTGGTAGTACTAGTCGTGGTTGTGGTGGCGGTGGTGGTAGTAGTGGTGGTGGTGGTGGTAGAGGTAGTGGTAGTGGTAGTGGTAGTAGTGGTAGTAGCGGTAGTAGGAGTAGTAGTAGAAGCAGTGGTAGTAGTGGTAGTGGTAGTAGTAGTGGTAGGGGTAGTAGGGGTAGTAGTGGTAGCAGTGGTAGCAGTGGTAGTAGTGGTAGTAGTAGTAGTAGTAGTAGTGGTAGTAGTAGTAGTAGTAATAGTACGGGTAGTTGTTGTAATAGTGGTAATGGAAGTAGTAGAAGTAGTAGCAGTATTAGTAGTAGTAGTAGTAGTAGTAATAGTAGTTGTTGTATTAGTAGGGGTAGTCATAGTGGCGGGGTTGGTGGTGGTGGTGGTGGTAATGGTAGTAGTGGTAGTAGTTGTATTAGTAGTAGGATTTGTAGGAGTAGTAGGAGTAGTGGTAATAGGGGTGGTAGTTGTACTGATGTTGTTAGTGGTAGTAGTGGTAGTGGTGATAGTGGTAGTAGTAGTAGTAGTGGTGGTTGTAGTGGTAGTGGTGGTGGTGGTAGTAGTGGTACTAGTGGATGTAGTGGTAGTAGTAGCAGTAGTTGTAGTAGGGGTAGTAGTAGTAGTAGTAGTAGAGGTAGTAGAGGTAGTAGTAGGAGTAGTAGTGGTAGTAGTGGTAATAGTGGTAGTAGTGGTGGTAGTAGTAGTAGTAGAAGTAGTGGTAGTAGTGGAGTAGTGGTAGAAGTGGTAGTAGTAGTAGTGGTAGTGGTGGTGGTAGAGGTAATGGTAGTGGTAGCAGTGGTAGTGGTAGTAGTAGAAGTATTAGTAGTAGTGGAAGTAAAAGTAGTAGTGCTAGTGGTGGTAGTGGCAGTAGTGGTAGTGGTAGTAGTGGTAGTAGTAGGAGTAGTAGGAGTAGTAGTGGTTGTAGTGGTAATAGTGGTAGTAGTGGTAGTAGTAGTAGTAGTGGTGGTCGTAGTGGAGTAGTGGTAGAAATGGTAGTAGTAGTAGCGGTAGTGGTGGTGGTAGTGGTAATGGTAGTGGTAGTAGTGGTAGTAGTGGTAGTGGTAGTAGTAGAAGTAGTAGTAGTAGTGGAAGTAAAAGAAGTAGTGGTAGTGGTGGTAGTGGCAATAGTGGTAGTAGTAGTAGTGGTAATAGTAGTAGTGGTAGTAGTGGAGTAGTGGTAGTAGTGGTAGTAGTAGTAGTGGTTGTGGTGGCGGTGGTGTTAGTATTGGTGGTGGTGGTGGTAGATGTAGTGGTAGTGGTAGTAGTGGTAGTAGTGGTAGTTGGAGTAGTAGTAGTAGTAGTAGTGGTAGTAGTGGTAGTGGTAGTGGTAGGGGTAGTAGTGGTAGCAGTGGTAGTAGTGATAGTAGTAGTAGTGGTAGTAGTTGTAAGGGTAGTTGTTGTAATAGTGGTAGTGGAAGTAGTAGTAGTAGTAGTAGTAGTAATAGTAGTAGTAGTAGTTGTTGTTGTTGTATTGGTAGGGGTAGTTATAGTGTTGGTGGTGGTGGTGGTGGTGGTGGTGGTGGTAATGGTAGTAGTGGTAGTAGTGGTAGTAGTGGAAGTAGTAGTATTAGTAGTAGGAGTAGTAGGAGTAGTAGGAGTAGTGGTAGTAGGGGTGGTAGTGGTAGTGGTAGTTGTAGTGGTGGTGTTAGTGGTAATAGTGGTAGTGGTGGTAGTGGTAGTAGTAGTAGTAGTAATGGTAGTAGTGGTAGTGGTTGTGGTGGTAGTAGTGGTAGTAGTGGATGTTGTGGTAGTAGTAGCAGTAGTGGTAGTAGTGGTAATAGTAGTAGTAGTAGTGGTAGTAGTGGGAGTAGTAGGAGTAGTAGTGGTTGTAGTGGTTGTAGTGGTAATAGTTGTGGTGGCGGTGTTAGTAGGGGTGGTAGTGGTAGTGGTAGTTGTAGTGGTGGTGTTAGTGGTAGTAGTGGTGGTAGTGGTAGTGGTAGAGGTGGTAGTAGTAGTAGTGGTAGTAGCAGTTCTAGTAGTAGTAGTAGTAGTTGAAGTAGAAGTAGTTGAAGAAGTAATAGTAGTGGCGGTAGTAGTGGTAATAGTGGTTGTAGTAGTACTAGTTGTAGTTGTAGTAGTGGTAGTAGTGGTAGTAGTGGTAGAAGGGATAGTAGTAGTAGTAGTAGTAGTAGTAGTAGTAGTAGTAGTAGAAGTGATAGTTGTAGTATTGGTAGTAGTAGTAGTAGTGTTAGTAGGGGAGTAGTGGTAATAGTGGTAATAGTAGTAGTGGTCGTGGTGGTGGCGGTGGTGGTGGTGGTGGTGGTAGTTGTAGTGGTAGTAACAGTAGCAATAATGGTAGTAGTGGTAGTAGTGGTAGTGGTAGTAGTAGCAGCAGTAGTAGTAGCAATAGTAGTAGTAGTAGTAGTGGTAGTGGTAGTGGTGGTAGTTGTATTAGTAATAGTAGTAGTCGTAATAGTAGTAGTCGTAGTAGTAGTCGTAGTAGTAGTAGTAGTAGTAGTAGTAGTAATAGTAGTGGTAGTAGTAGTAGTAGTAGTATTAGTGGTAGTAGTGGTAGTAGTGGTAGTGGTAGTAGTAGTTGTTTTAGTAGTAGTAGTACTGGTAGTAGTAGTAGTAGTAGAAGTAGAAGTAGTAGTAGTGGTATTGGTATTGGTAGTAGTGGTAGTACTGGTAGTTGTAGTTGTGGTAGTTGTGATAGTAGTGGAAGTAGTGGAAGTAGTGGTAGTAGTGGTAGTAGTAGTAGTAGTAGTGGTGGTAGTATTGGTAGTAGTAGTAGTGGTGGTGGTAGTAGTGGTAGTAGTAGTAGTGGTAGTAGTTGTAGTGGTGGTGGTGGTGGTGGTGGTAGTGGTGGAGGGGGTGGTGGGGGTGGTGGTGTTAGTGGTAGTGGTTATGGAGGGGATGGTGGTGGTGGTGGTGGTGCTGGTAGTGGTAGTGGTAGTGGTGGTAGTAGTGGTAGTAGTGGTGGTAGTGGTGGTAGTGGTTGTAGTAGTGGTATTAGAAGTAGTGGTACTAGTAGTAGTAGTAGTGATAGAAGTAGTAGTAGTAGTAGTAGTGGTAGTGGTAGTAGTGGTAGTAGTAGTGGTGGGGGTAGTGGTAGTAATGGTAGTAGTAGTGGTAGTAGTGGTAGTAGTGGTAGTAGAAGTAGTGGTACTAGAAATTGGTATTAGTGGTAGTAGTAGTAGTAGTAGTATTAGTAGAAGTGGTGGTGGTTGTGGTAGTAGTGGTAGTCGTAGTTGTAGTAGCGGTAGAACTGGTAGTAGTAGTTGTGGTAGTTGTGGTAGAAGTGGTAGTAGTGGTAGTAGTGGTAGTTGTAGTAGTGATAATAGTAGTAGTAGTAGTAGTAGTGGAAGTAGTGGTAGTAGTGGTAGTAGTGGTAGTAGTTGTAGTAGTAGTACTGGTAGTAGTGGTAGTAGTGGTGGTAGTAGTGGTAGAAGTAGTAGTGGTAGTCGTGGTAGTAGTTGTAGTGATGGGGGTGGTGGTGGTGGTAGTGGTAGTGGTGGTGGGGGTTGTGGGGGTGGTGGTGTTAGTGGTAGTGGTTATGGTCGGGGTGGTGGTGGTTGTGGTGGTAGTGGTAGTGGTAATGGTAGTAGTGGTAGTAGTGGTAGTAGTGGTGGTAGTGGTGGTAGTAGTTGTAGTAGTGGTATTAGAAGTAGTGGTACTAGTAGTAGTAGTAGTGATAGAAGTAGTTGCAGTAGTAGTAGTAGTAGTAGTAGTAGTAGTGGTAGTAGTGGTAGTAGTGGTAGTAGTGGTGGTAGTGGTGGTAGTAGTTGTAGGGGTAGTAGTGGTAGCAGTGGTAGCAGTGGTAGTAGTGATAGTAGTAGTAGTGGTAGTAGTAGTAAGGGTTGGTTTTGTAATATTGGTAGTGGAAGTAGTAGTAGTAGTAGTAGTAGTAGTAGTAGCAGTAGTAGTAGTTGTTGTTGTTGTATTGGTAGGGGTAGTTATAGTGTTGGTGGTGGTGGTGGTGGTTGTGGTGGTGGTGGTAATGGTAGTAGTGGTAGTAGTGGAAGTAGTAGTATTAGTAGTAGGAGTAGTAGGAGTAGTGGTAGTAGGGGTGGTAGTAGTAGTGGTAGTTGTAGTGGTGGTGTTAGTGGTAATAGTGGTAGTGGTGGTAGTGGTAGTAGTAGTAGTAGTAGTAGTGGTAGTCGTTGTGGTGGTAGTAGTGGTAGTAGTGGATGTTGTGGTAGTAGTAGCAGTAGTGGTAGTAGTGGTAATAGTAGTAGTAGTAGTGGTAGTAGTGGGAGTAGTAGGAGTAGTAGTGGTTGTAGTGGTTGTAGTGGTAATAGTTGTGGTGGCGGTGTTAGTAGGGGTGGTAGTGGTAGTGGTAGTTGTAGTGGTGGTGTTGGTGGTAGTAGTGGTAGTAGTGGTGGTAGTGGTAGTGGTAGAGGTGGTAGTAGTAGTAGTGGTAGTAGCAGTTCTAGTAGTAGTAGTAGTAGTTGAAGTAGAAGTAGTTGTAGAATTAATAGTAGTGGTGGTAGTAGTGGTAGTAGTGGTAATAGTGGTTGTAGTAGTACTAGTTGTAGTTGTAGTAGTGGTAGGTGTGGTAGTAGTGGTAGAAGGGATAGTAGTAGTAGTAGTAGTAGTAGTAGTAGAAGTGGTAGTAGTAGTATGGGTAGTAGTAGTAGTGTTAGTAGGGGAGTAGTGGTAATAGTGGTAATAGTAGTAGTGGTTGTGGTGGTGGCGGTGGTGGCGGTGGTGGTGGTAGTTGTAGTGGTAGTAGTGGTAGTAACGGTAGCAATAATGGTAGTAGTGGTAGTAGTGGTAGAGGTAGTAGCAGCAGCAGTATTAGTCGCAATAGTAGTAGTAGTAGTTGTAGTGGTAGTGGTAGTGGTGGTAGTTGTATTAGTAATAGTAGTAGTCGTAGTAGTAGTCGTAGTAGTAGTAGTAGTAGTAGTAGTAATAGTAGTGGTAGTAGTAGTAGTAGTAGTATTAGTGGTAGTAGTGGTAGTAGTGGTAGTGGTAGTAGTAGTTGTTTTAGTAGTAGTAGTACTGGTAGTAGTAGTAGTAGTAGAAGTAGAAGTAGTAGTAGTGGTATTGTTATTGGTAGTAGTGGTAGTACTGGTAGTTGTAGTTGTGGTAGTAGTGGAAGTAGTGGAAGTAGTGGTAGTAGTGGTAGTAGTAGTAGTAGTAGTGGTGGTAGTAGTGGTAGTAGTAGTAGTAGTGGTGGTAGTAGTGGTAGTAGTAGTAGTCGTAGTAGTTGTAGTGGTGGTGGTGGTGGTGGTGGTAGTGGTGGTGGGGGTGGTGGTGTTAGTGGTTGTGGTTATGGAGGGGGTGGTGGTGGTGGTGGTGGTGGTGGTAGTGGTAGTGGTAGTGGTGGTAGTAGTGGTAGTTGTGGTGGTAGTGGTGGTAGTGGTTGTAGTAGTGGTATTAGAAGTAGTGGTACTAGTAGTAGTAGTAGTGATAGAAGTAGTAGTAGTAGTAGTAGTGGTACTGGTGGTAGTGGTAGTAGTGGTAGTAGTAGTGGTGGGGGTAGTGGTAGTAATGGTAGTAGTAGTGGTAGTAGTTGTAGTAGAAGTAGTGGTTGTAGTAGTAGTAGTAGTATTAGTAGAAGTGGTGGTGGTTGTGGTAGTAGTGGTAGTCGTAGTTGTAGTAGCGGTAGAACTGATAGTAGTAGTAGTTGTGGTAGTAGTGGTAGTAGTGGTAGTTGTAGTAGTGATAATAATAGTAGTAGTAGTAGTGGAAGTAGTGGTAGTAGTGGTAGTAGTGGTAGTAGTAGTACTGGTAGTAGTGGTAGTAGTAGTAGTAGGGGTGGTAGTAGTGGTAGAAGTAGTAGTGGTAGTAGTGGTAGTAGTTGTAGTGGTGGTGGTGGTGGTGGTGGTAGTGGTGGTCGGGGTGGTGGGGGTGATCGTATTAGTGGTAGTGGTTATGGTCGGGGTGGTGGTGGTTGTGGTGGTAGTGGTAGTGGTAGTGGTAATGGTAGTAGTGGTAGTAGTGGTAGTAGTGGTGGTAGTGGTGGTAGTAGTTATAGTAGTGGTATTAGTAGTAGTGGTACTAGTAGTAGTAGTAGTGATAGAAGTAGTTGTAGTAGTAGTAGTAGTAGTAGTAGTAGTAGTAGTAGTAGTAGTAGTAGTAGTAGTAGTGGTAGTGGTAGTAGTGGTAGTAGTGGTGGTAGTGGTGGTTGTAGTTGTAGTAGTGTTATTAGAAGTAGTGGTACTAGTAGTAGTAGTAGTGTTAGAAGTAGTAGTAGTAGTAGTGGTATTATTGGTAGTGGTAGTAGTAGTAGTAGTAGTGGTAGGGTTAGTGGTAGTAGTAGTGGTAGTAGTGGTAGTAGTGGTAGTTGAAGTAGTGGTACTAGAAATAGTAGTAGTGGTAGTAGTAGTAGTAGTAGTAGTAGTAGTAGAATTGGTGGTGGTGGAGGTGGTTGTGGTATTGGTATTGGTAGTAGTATTAGTAGTAGTAGTAGCAGTAGTAGTAGTTGTAGTTGTAGAGGTAGTAGTGGTAGTAGGGGTAGTAGTAGTAGTGGTAGCAGCGGTAGCAGTGGTAGTAGTAGTGGTAGTGGCGGTAGTAGTAGTATTAGTAGTAGTAGTAGTAGTAGTAGTGGTTGTGGTGGTAGTGGTGGAAGTGGTAGAAGTGGTTGTAGTGGTGGTGCTGGTAGTGGTAGTACATGAGTAGTGGTAGTAGTAGTAGTGGTGGTGGTGGTGGTGGTGGTAGTGGTAGTGGTAGTGGTAGTTGTATTGGTAGTGGTAGTTGTGGTAGGAGTAGTAGTAGTAGTAGTAGTAGTAGTAGTAATAGTAGTAGTGGCTGTGATGGTAGTGATGGTTGTGGTACTGGTAGTAGTGGAGTAGTGGTAGAAGTTGTAGTAGTAGTGGTGGTGGTGGAGGTGGTGGTAGTAGTGGTAGTAGTGGAAGTAGTGGTACTTGAAGTAGTAGTAGTGGTAGAAGTAGTAGTGGTAGTGGTTGTTGTAGTGGTAGAAGTAGTAGTGGTAGTGGTTGTTGTAGTGGTAGTTGTGGTAGTGGTAATAGTAGTAGTAGTAGTATTAGTAGTAGTAGTAGTATTAGTAGTAGTAGTAGTAGTTGTGGTAGTTGTAGTAGTAGCAGTAGTAGTGGTTTTAGTGGTAGGGGTTGTAGTGGTAGTAATAGTAGTAGTGGTAGTTGTAGTAGTTTTAGTAGTGGAGTAGAGGTAGTAGTGGTAGTAGTAGTAGTGGTGGTGGTGGTGGTCGTATTGATGGTGGTTGTGGTAGTGGTAGTGGTAGTGGTATTGGTAATAGTGGTAGCAGTAGTGGTAGTAGAGGTAGTAGTAGTAGTGGTAGTAGTGGTAGTAGGAGTAGTGGTAGTGGTAGTAGTGTAGTAGTAGTAGTAGTAGTAGTATTAGTCGTTGTAGTGGTAGTGGTAGTGGTATTGGTAGTAGTGGT